>NW_027149819.1:0-600000 GCF_031143425.1 Pleurodeles waltl | reverse complement strand
GTTGGAGGCTCATGCAGCAATGCTGGGCATTCCAGGGCATATTTTTGCTTTAACCAGGGCTCAGGCCAAAAAGCAAAAAGGACAGGGTGACTTGGATCCTGGAAGAATGGACCAAGTGCTCCCTAAAGCTAGGGTTAGTAAAGGTAAAACACTACCTACTATCCCTCCCTCTACAGTGGATTCTTATTCTGAGGAAGAAGAATGTCCACCCTGTGCAGAACCTAAACCAGAGGAGCTGGAAGCAGACACTGCTGAGCTTTTGGGTGAAGGGGGGCCTGCCAGGGAGGAGCTGAGTGTGGCACAGCATACCTGTCCCACACTAGAGGGTCTAAGGCAGCAACCTGTCAAACAAGCAAATGGGGATGTCAGTGACTCTCACAGAGTTTACTGGGAGGACAACCTTTTGTACACTGCAGCAAGGGATCCAAAACCTGGAGCTGCCAAGAGATTGGTGATTCCTCAGGAGTACAGAAAGTTCCTCCTAACTCTAGCCCACAACATTGCCTTAGCTGGACATTTGGGGCAAATGAAAACTTGGGACAGGCTTGTCCCCTTGTTTCATTGGCCTAGAATGTCAGAGGACACAAAGGAATTTTGTAAGTCCTGTGAAACCTGTCAAGCCAGTGGCAAGACAGGTGGCACTCCAAAAGCACCCCTTATTCCACTGCCTGTGGTTGGGGCTCCCTTTGAAAGGGTAGGGGTTGACATAGTTGGCCCCCTTGACCCTCCTACTGCTTCAGGCAATAGGTTTATCTTGGTGGTAGTCGACCATGCCACCAGATATCCTGAGGCAATTCCTCTAAGGACCACTGCAGCTCCTGCAGTGGCAAAGGCCCTCCTGGGAATATTTTCCAGGGTGGGCTTCCCAAAAGAGGTGGTATCAGACAGGGGAAGCAATTTCATGTCTGCTTACTTAAAGGCCATGTGGAAGGAAGGTGGTGTGACATACAAGTTCACCACACCTTATCATTCACAAACAAATGGACTGGTGGAGAGATTTTACAAAACTCTCAAAGGTATGATAATGGGAATCCCTGAAAAACTCTGCATGAGATGGGATATCCTGTTACCTTGCCTCCTTTTTGCTTACAGGGAGGTACCCCAAAAAGGAGTGGGCTTCATTCCCTTTGAACTCCTATTTGGGCACCCTGTAAGATGTCCCCTGACACTTGTGAAGGAGGGTTGGGAACAACCTTTAAAAGCTCCAAAGCAAGACATAGTGGACTATGTACTTGGCCTAAGATCTAGGATGGATGAGTACATGAAAAAGGCCAGTAAAAACCTTCAGGCCAGCCAAGAGCTCCAAAAGCAATGGCATGAGCAGAAGGCTGTTTTGGTTCAGTACCAACCAGGGCAGAAAGTGTGGGTCTTGGAGCCTGTGGCCCCAAGAGCACTCCAAGACAAATGGAGTGGACCCCACATAATTGTTGAAAAGAAGGGTGAAGTCCCTACTTAGTTGACTTAGGCACTGCCAGGAGTCCCCTTAGGGTGCTCAATGTCAATCGCCTGAAACTCTACTATGATAGGGCTGATCTCACCCTGCTCATGGCAACAGATGAGGGACAGGAAGAAGAGAGTGACCCTCTCCCTGATCTCTTCTCTTCCACAGAACAAGATGCTCTAATGGAAGGTGTAGTACTGGCAGATTGTCTTACTGCTGAGCAGAAAGACCACTGCATAAATCGCCTGGGTCAGTTTTCTGAACTTTTCTCTACTGTACCAGGCACCACTTCTTGGTGTGAGCACACTATAGATACTGCAGACAGCTTGCCTGTCAAAAGTAAGATCTATTGGCAGCCTGACCATGTCAGAGACTGCATAAAGCAAGAGGTTCAGAAAATGCTTGAACTGGGAGTGGTTGAGCACTCTGAAAGTCCATGGGCCTCACCTGTGGCACTTGTACCAAAACCTCATTCCAAAAATGGAAAGAAGGAAATGAGATTTTGTGTAGATTACAGAGGTCTCAACCAGGTAACTAAAACTGATGCTCACCCTATACCCATGGCAGATGAGCTAATAGATACACTGGCATCTGCCAAGTATCTAAGCACCTTTGATTTGACTGCAGGGTATTGGCAGATCAAGTTATCAGAGGATGCTAAAGCAAAAACTGCATTTTCAACTATTGGAGGCCATTACCAATTCACAGTAATGCCTTTTGGATTGCAAAAATGCACCTGACACTTTTCAAAGGTTGGTGAACACAGTCCTGCAAGGGCTGGAAGCTTTTAGAGCAGCATATCTAGATGATATAGCTGTCTTTAGCTCCAGCTGGGATGATCACCTGGTCCACCTCTGGAAAGTTTTGGAGGCCCTGCAAAAGGCAGGCCTTACTATCAAGGCTTCAAAGTGCCAGATAGGGCAGGGGGAAGTGGTTTATCTGGGACACCTAGTAGGTGGAGAAAAGATTGCACCACTTCAGAGGAAAATCCAAACTATTACAGATTGGGTTCCCCCTACAACTCAGACTCAAGTGAGAGCCTTTTTAGGCCTTACTGGGTACTACAGAAGGTTCATAAAGAACTATGGCTCCATTGCAGCCCCTCTTAATGACCTCACATCTAAGAAAATGCCTAAAAAGGTATTATGACAGCAAACTGTCAGAAATCTTTTGAGGAGCTGAAGCAGGCCATGTGCTCTGCACCTGTCCTGAAAAGCCCCTGTTACTCCAAAAAATTAATTGTCCAAACTGATGCATCTGAATTAGGGGTAGGGGCAGTCTTATCGCAACTTAATTTGGAGGGCCAGGATCAACCTGTTGCTTTTATCAGCAGGAGGTTGACCCCTAGAGAAAAGCGTTGGTCTGCCATAGAGAGGGAGGCCTTTGCTGTGGTCTGGGCACTGAAGAAGTTGAGGCCATACCTTTTTGGCACTCACTTCATGTAGGAGGCTGGACTGGCTTGTAGTGAGTACCAAGGGGTACTTGCACCTTGCACCAGGCCCAGTTATCCCTTATTAGTGTATAGGGTGTCTAGCAGCTTAGGCTGATAGATAATGGTAGCTTAGCAGAGCAGCTTAGGCTGAACTAGGAGACGTGTGAAGGTACTACAGTACCACAAGTGTCACTTGCACAATATCATAAGAAAACACAATACACAGTTATACTAAAAATAAAGGTACCTTATTTTTATGACAATATGTCACAGTATCTCAGAGTGTACCCTCAGAGTGAGGATAGCAAATATACACAAGTTATATGTACACAGTACTAAAAATATGCAGTATAGTCTTAGAAAACAGTGCAAACAATGTATAGTTACAATAGGATGCAATGGGGACACATAGGGATAGGGGCAACACAAACCATATACTCCAAAAGTGGAATGCGAACCACGAATGGACCCCAAACCTATGTGACCTTGTAGAGGGTCGCTGGGACTATTAGAAAATAGTAAGGGTTAGAAAAATAGCCCACCTCAAGACCCTGAAACTGAGTGCAAAGTGCACTAAAGTTCCCCAAAGGACATAGAAGTCGTGATAGGGGAATTCTGCAGGAAAGACACAAACCAGCAATGCAACAACGATGGATTTCCAGTCGAGGGTACCTGTGGAACAAGGGGACCAAGTCCAAAAGTCACAAGCAAGTCGGAGATGGGCAGATGCCCAGGAAATGCCAACTGTGGGTGCAAAGAAGCTGCTGCTGTAAAGTAGAAGCTGAGGATTCTACAGGAACGACAAGGACTAGAGACTTCCCCTTTGGAGGATGGATCCCACACGCTGAGGAAAGTCGTGCAGAAGTGTTTTCCTGCCAAAAGACTGCCAACAAGCCTTGCTAGCTGCAAATCATGCGGTTAGGGTTTTTGGATGATGCTGTGGCCCAGGAGAGACCAGGATGTCGCCTATTGCGTCTGGGGATAGAGGGGGCGTCGAGCAAGACAAGGAGCCCTCTTAGAAGCAGGCAGCACCTGCAGAAGTGCCGGAACATGCACTATGAAGAAGAGTGAAACTATGCTCACCCGAAGTTGCACAAAGGAGTCCCATGTCGCCGGAGGGCCACTTAGAAAGTCGTGCAATGCAGGTTAGAGTGCCGTGGACCCAGGCTTGGCTGTGCACAAAGGATTTCCGCCGGAAGTGCACAGAGGCCGGAGTAGCTGCAAAATTCGCGGTTCCCAGCGATGCAGTCTGGCGTGGGGAGGCAAGGACTTACCTCCACCAAACTTGGACTGAAGAGTCACTGGACTGTGGGAGTCACTTGGACAGAGCTGCTGGATTCAAGGGACCTCGCTCGTCGTGCTGAGAGGAGACCCAGCAGACCGGTGATGCAGTTCTTTGGTGCCTGTGGTAGCAGGGGGAAGATTCCGTCGACCCACGGGAGATATCTTCGGAGCTTCTAGTGCAGAGAGGAAGCAGACTACCCGCACAGCATACACCACCAGGAAAACAGTCGAGAAGGCGGCAGGATCAGCGTTACAGAGTTGCAGTAGTCGTCTTAGCTACTTTGTTGCAGTTTTGCAGGCTTCCAGCGCGGTCAGCAGTCGATTCCTTGGCAGAAGGTGAAGAGAGAGATGCAGAGGAACTCTGATGAGCTCTTGCATTCGTTATCTAAATAAATCCCCAAAGCAGAGACCCTAAATAGCCAGAAAAGAGGGTTTGGCTACTTAGGAGAGAGGATAGGCTAGCAACACCTGAAGGAGCCTATCAGAAGGAGTCTCTGACGTAACCTGCTGGCCCTGGCCACTCAGAGCAGTCCAGTGTGGCAGCAGCACCTCTGTTTCAAAGATGGCAGAGGTCTGGAGCACACTGGAGGAGCTCTGGACACCTCCCAGGGGAGGTGCAGGTCAGGGGAGTGGTCACTCCCCTTTCCTTTGTCCAGTTTTGCGCCATAGCAGGGCTGAGGGGTCCCTGAACTGGAGTAGACTGGCTTATGCAGAAATAGGCATCATCTGTGCCCATGAAAGCATTTCCAGAGGCTGGGGGAGGCTACTCTTCCCCTGCCTTCACACCATTTTCCAAAGGGAGAGGGTGTGACACCCTCTCTCTGAGGAAGTCCTTTGTACTGCCATCCTGGGCCAAGCCTGGCTGGACCCCAGGAGGGCAGAAACCTGTCTGAGGGGTTGGCAGCAGCAGCAGCTGCAGTGAAACCCCTGAAAAGGCAGTTTGGCAGTACCCGGGTCTGAGCTACAGACCCGTGGGATCATGGGATTGTGCCAACAATGCCAGGATGGCATAGAGGGGGCAATTCCATGATCTTAGACATGTTACATGGCCATATTCGGAGTTACCATTGTGAAACTACACATAGGTATTGACCTATGTGTAGTGCACGCGTGTAATGGTGTCCCCGCACTCACAAAGTCCGGGGAGTTTGCCCTGAACTATGTGGGACCACCTTGGCTAGTGCCAGGGTGCCCACACACTAAGTAACTTTGCACCTAACCTTTACCAGGTAAACCCCAATACCCTGGGTACCTCAGTACCATATACTAGGGAATTATAAGGTCTTTCCAGTATGCCAATGTGAATTGGTGAAATCGGTCACTAGCCTGTTAGTGACAATTTGGTAAGAAATGAGAGAGCATAACCACTGAGGTTCTGGATAGCAGAGCCTCAGTGAGACAGTTAGTCATAACTCAGGTAACACATTCAGGCACACTTATGAGCACTGGGGCCCTGACTGGGAGGGTTCCAGTGACACATACAACTAAAACAACATATATACAGTGAAAAATGGGGGTAACATGCCAGGCAAGATGGTACTTTCCTACACAACTCCCCCCCCCCCCAAACGAAGCACAATAAGACTAGTCATTACCTGATGGGTCTTCATTGTCTAAGTGGAAATATCTGGAGAGTCCATCTGCATTGGAGTGGGTACTCCCAGGTCTATGTTCCACTGTATAGTCCATTCCCTGTAGGGATATGGACCACCTCAACAATTTAGGATTTTCAACTTTCATTTGTTTTAGCCAAAGTAGAGGTTTGTGGTCTGTCTGAACAATTAAGTGAGTGCCAAACAGGTATGGCCTCAACTTCTTCAGTGGCCAGACCACAGCAAAGGCCTCCCTCTCAATGGCATACCAACACTTTTCTCTAGGGGTCAACCTCCTACTAATAAAAGCAACAGGTTGATCCTGGCCCTCAGAATTAAGTTGTGATAAGACTGCCCCTACTCCTAATTCAGATGCATCAGTTTGGACATATAATTTTTTAGAGTAACAAGGGCTTTGCAGGACAGGTGCAGGGCACATGGCCTGCTTCAGCTCCTCAAAAGCTTTCTGACAGTTTGCTGTCCATAATACCTTCTTAGGCATTTTCTTGGATGTGAGGTCATTAAGAGGGGCTACAATGGAGCCATAGTTCTTAATGAACCTCCTATAGTACCCAGTGAGGCCTAAAAAGGCTCTCACCAGAGTCTGAGTAGTAGGTGGAACCCAATCAATGATTGTTTGGATTTTCCCCTGAAGTGGTGCAATCTGTTCTCCACCAACCAGGTGTCCCAGATAAACCACCTTCCCCTGCCCTATCTGGCACTTTGAAGCTTTGATAGTGAGCCTGCCTTTTGCAGGGCCTCCAAAACTTTCCATAGGTGGACCAGGTGATCATCCCAGCTGGAGCTAAAGACAGCTATATCGTCCAAATATGCTGCACTGAAAGCTTCCAGCCCTTGCAGGACTGTATTCACCAACCTCTGAAAAGTGGCTGGTGCATTTTTCAATCCAAAAGGCATTACTGTGAATTGGTAATGGCCTCCAATGGTTGAAAATGCAGTTTTAGCTTTAGCATCTTCTGATAATTTGATCTGCCAATACCCTGCAGTCAAATCAAAAGTGCTTAGATACTTGGCAGATGCCAGTGTATCTATGAGCTCATCTGCCCTGAGTATAGGGTGAGCATCAGTTTTGGTTACCTGGTTGAGACCTCTGTAGTCTACACAAAACCGCATTTCCTTCTTTCCATCTTTGGAGTGAGTTTTTGGTACAAGTACCACAGGAGAGGCCCATGGACTTTCAGAGTGCTCAACCACTCCCAGTTCTAACATTTTCTGCACCTCTTGCTTTATGCAGTCTCTGACATGGTCAGGCTGTCTATAGATCTAACTTTTGACAGGCAAGCTGTCTCCAGTATCTATAGTGTGCTCACACCAAGAAGTGGTACCTGGCACAGTAGAGAAGAGTTCAGAAAACTGACCCAGGAGATTTATGCAGTGGTCTTTCTGCTCAGCAGTATGACAATCTGCCAGTACAATACCTTCCACTAGAGCATCTTGTTCTGTGGAAAAGAAGAGATCAGGGAGAGGATCACTGTCTTCTTCCTGTCCCTCATCAGTTGCCATGAGCAGGGTGAGATCAGCCCTGTCATAGTAGGGTTTCAGGCGATTGACATGGAGCACCCTAAGGGGACTCCTGGCAGTGCCTAAGTCAACTAAGTAGGTGACTTCACCCTTTTTCTCAACAAATGTGTGGGGTCCACTCCATTTATCTTGGAGTGCTCTTGGGCCACAGGCTCCAAGACCCACACTTTCTGCCCTGGTTGGTACTGAACCAAAACAGCCTCCTGGTCATGCCATTGCTTCTGGAGCTCTTGGCTGGCCTGAAGGTTTTTACTGGCCTTTTTCATGTATTCAGCCCTCCTTGATATGAGGCCAAGTACATAATCCACTATATCTTGCTTTGGAGCTTTTAAAGGTTGTTCCCAACCCTCCTTGACAAGTGTTAGTGGACCCCTCACAGGGTGTCCAAAGAGGATTTCAAAGGGGCTGAAGCCCAGTCCTTTCTGGGGTACCTCCCTGTAGGCAAAAAGGAGGCATGGTAAAAGGATATCCCATCTCCTGCGGAGTTTTTCAGGGAGTCCCATAATCATGCCTTTGAGAGTTTTGTTAAATCTCTCCACCAGTCCATTTGTTTGTGGATGATAGGGTGTGGTGAACTTGTATGTCACCCCACACTCCTTCCACATGGCCTTTAAGTAAGCAGACATGAAATTGCTTCCTCTGTCTGAAACTACCTCTTTTGGGAAGCCCACTCTGGAAAACATTCCCAGGAGGGACTTTGCCACTGCAGGAGCTGTAGTGGTCCTTAGAGGAATTGCTTCAGGATATCTGGTGGCATGGTCCACTACCACCAAGATAAACCTATTGCCTGAAGCAGTAGGAGGGCCAAGGGGGCCAACTATGTCAACCCCTACCCTTTCAAAGGGAACCCCAACCACAGGCAGTGGAATAAGGGGTGCCTTTGGAGTGCCACCTGTCTTGCCACTGGCTTGACAGGTTTCACAGGACTTACAAAAATCTTTTGTGTCCTCAGACATTCTAGGCCAATGAAACAAGGGAACAAGCCTGTCCCAAGTTTTCATTTGCCCCAAATGTCCAGCAAGGGGAATGTCGTGAGCAAGAGTTAGGAGCAACTTTCTGTACTCCTGAGGAATCACCAATCTCCTGGCAGCTCCAGGTTTTGGATCCCTTGCTTCAGTGTACAAGAGGTTGTCCTCCCAGTAAACTCTGTGAGAGTCACTGACATCCCCATTTGCTTGTTTGATAGCTTGCTGCCTTAGACCCTCCAGTGTGGGACAGGTCTGCTGTGCCATACTCAGCTCCTCCCTGGCAGGCCCCCCTTCACCCAAAAGCTCAGCAGTGTCTGCTTCCAGCTCCTCTGGTGTAGGTTCTGCACAGGGTGGAAATTCTTCTTCCTCAGAAGAAGAATCCACTGTAGAGGGAGGGATAGTAGGTATTGCTTTACTTCTACTAGCCCTAGCTTTAGGGAGCACTTGGTCCATTGTTCCAGGATCCAAGTCACCCCGTCCTTTTTGCTTTTTGGCCTGAGCCCTGGTTAAAGCAAAAATATGCCCTGGGATGCCCAGCATTGCTGCATGGGCCTCCAACTCCACATCTGACCAAGCTGATGTCTCCAAATCAATTCCTAGTAGACAGTCTACAGGTAAATCTGAGGCTACCACAACTTTCTTTGGACCAGTACCCCCCCCCAGTTGAGATTTACAACAGCCATGGGGTGGCTAAGTGTGTTGTTGTGAGCATCGGTTACTTGGTACTGGTGACCAAGTAGGTGTTGTTCAGGGTGGACCAGTTTCTCTATCACCATTGTGACACTGGCACCTGTGTCCCTGTAGGCCTGAACCTCAACACCATTTATTAGGGGTAGTTGCTTGTACTTATCCATGTTAAGGGGACAAGCAACCAAGGTGGCTAAATCAATAGCCCCCTCAGAGACTAACACAGCCTCTGTGGTCTCCCTAATCAGACAAACCCCAACTAAGTTACCAATAGTGTGCCCAGCTACTCCCTTGGATTGGCTATTAGTAGGTTTGCTCCCACCACCACTGCTATTAGTATGGACACTAGCTGTAGCAGTAGGGGTTGTAGTGGTAGGAGTCTTGGTGCTTTTCTTTGGACAACTGGGATCTGTTGTCCAATGGCCTTTTATTTTACATAAATAGCATCATGGTTTATTTTCTTTGTTTTGATTTGAAGAGGATTTGGGCCCACCACCCCCACCAGAGTGTTTTTGTGGGCCTGATGAAGACTCATTTTTAGAATTGTCCCCATCCTTGTCAGAAGACTTACCATCCTTCTTCTTATTGCCATCTTTGTCACCCTCTGTATGAACTTTTCTGTTCACCCTTGTTCTGACCCATTTGTCTGCCTTCTTTCCCAATTCTTGGGGAGAGGTCAGATCAGAGTCCACCAGGTACTGGTGCAACAAATCAGACACACAATTATTAAGAATATGCTCTCTCAGGATCAAGTTATACAGGCTTTCATAATCAGTAACTTTACTGCCATGTAACCACCCCTCTAAGGCCTTCACTGAATGGTCAACAAAATCAACCCAGTCTTGTGAAGACTCCTTTTTGGTCTCTCTGAACTTCATCCTGTACTGTTCAGTGGTTAAGCCATAACCATCTAGGAGTGCATTCTTAAGAACTGTAAAATTATTGGCATCACTTTCTTTCACAGTAAGGAGCCTATCCCTACCCTTTCCACTAAATGATAGCCATAGGATAGCAGCCCACTGCTTTTGAGGGACATCCTGTACAACACAGGTCCTCTCAAGTGCAGCAAACCACTTGTTAATGTCATCCCCCTCCTTATAAGGGGGAACTATCTTGTGCAGATTCCTGGAATCATGCTCTTTTGGAGGATGACTATGGGGAATACTGCTGCTGCCACCATGGGTTTCTAAACCCAATTTCTGTCTTTCTCGCTCCACTTCTAAGGACTGTCTATCCAAATCCAGCTGTTGCTTCTTCAGCTTCAGTCTGGTTTGTTCCACTCTCAATCTATTGAGCTCCCTTTCTAACAATCTGTCATCAGGGTGGGTGGGAGGGACATGCCTTGAAACAGAGGTATGGTGAGAATGAACAGAAGGGGACCCATCCCTTACAGAAGGCATCCTAACAGCTTGGTTAACCGAAACATCACATCTACTGTGGTGAGAAGGAATAATCTTGCTATGATGTGAAACAACACTATCAGTATGGTGTGAATCTACATCAGTACCAACTATGCTAGGCTGTCTAGTAATGGGCAGGCTAGGAAGTTTCTTTCCTGAATCATTTTCTAGGGGTGTCCCTGGATCAGATTGGGAACCATTAGCTACTTTTTCAACAGAAGTTGTACCTCTGGCCTTATCCTGTTCTATAAGCATGTTAACCAACAGTTCTCTACAGGGATTCTTCCCTACACTTAAACCTCTTTCTATGCAGAGACTCCTTGCTCCTTTCCAGCTAAGGTGGTCATAAGCAATTTTGGACAGATCAACAGTTTGGCCTGTACCAGACATTTTAGAAAGTGTTTAAGTGACAGAAAAAGTGAGAAAAAAGTTTTTCAGAACTTTTGGAAAGACAGAAAAAAACTTTTAAAACTTTTTAAGAACTTTTAGAAAGTTTAGAGGTACTTTTCAGCACTTAGAAAAGAAGTGAAAAGAGAAAATGCAAAAACTTTTTGGTTAGGTGTACATACACTGAACTTGTTTTGTATATTTTTCTCTTATGAAAAGTACAATGACAAAAGTGGTAAGTAGTTGCAAAGTACTTATCCCACCGCTGCACAACCAATGTAGGAGGCTGGGCTGGCTTGTAGTGAGTACCAAGGGGTACTTACACCTTGCACAAGGAGGCCCAGGTATCCCATATTAGTGTATAGGGTGTCTAGCAGCTTAGGCTGATAGATAATGGTAGCTTAGCAGAGCAGCTTAGGCTGAACTACGAGACAAGTGAAGCTCCTACAGTACCACAAGTGTCACTTGCACAATATCATAAGAAAACACAATACACGGATATACTAAAAATAAAGGTACTTTATTTTTATGACAATATGCCAAAGTATCTCAGAGTGTACACTCAGTATGAGGATAGCAAATATACACAAGATATATGTACACAACACCAAAAATATGCAGTATAGTCTTAGAAAATAGTGCAAACAATGTATAGTTACAATAGGATGCAATGGGGACACATAGGGATAGGGGCAACACAAACCATATACTCCAAAAGTGGAATGCGAACCACGAATGGACCTCAAACCTATGTGACCTTGTAGAGGGTCGCTGGGGCTATTAGAAAATAGTAAGGGTTAGAAAAATAGCCCACCCCAAGACCCTAAAAAGTGAGTGCAAAGTGCACTAAAGTTCCCCAAAGGACATAGAAGTCGTGATAGGGGAATTCTGAAGGAAAGACACAAACCAGCAATGCAACAACGATGGATTTCCAGTCGAGGGTACCTGTTGAACAAGGCGACCAAGTCCAAAAGTCGCAAGCAAGTCGGAGATGGGCAGAGGCCCAGGAAATGCCAGCTGTGGGTGCAAAGAAGCTGCTACTGGACAGTAGAAGCTGAGGTTTCTGCAGGAACGACAAGGGCTAGAGACTTCCCCTTTGGAGGATGGATCCTCCACGCCGTGGAGAGTCGTGCAGAAGTGTTTTCCCGTCGAAAAACCGCCAACAAGCCTTGCTAGCTGCAAATCATGCGGTTAGGGTTTTTGGATGCTGCTGTGGCCCAGGAGGGACCAGGATGTCGCCAATTACGTCTGGGGACAGAGGGGGCATCCAGCAAGACAAGGAGCCCACTCAGAAGCAAGCAGCACCCGCAGATGTGCCAGAACAGGCACTACGAAGAGGAATGAAACGGTGCTCACCCAAGTTGCACAAAGGAGTTCCACGCCGCCGGAGGACAACTTAGAAAGTCGTGCAATGCAGGTTAGAGTGCCGTGGACCCAGGCTTGGCTGTGCACAAAGGATTTCCACCGGAAGTGCACAGAGGCCGGAGTAGCTGCAAAAGACGCGGTTCCCAGCAATGCAGTCTGGCGTGGGGAGGCAAGGACTTACCTTCACCAAACATGGACTGAAGAGTCACTGGACTGTGGGAGTCACTTGGACACAGTTGCTGGATTCAAGGGACCTCGCTCGTCGTGCTGAGAGGAGACCCAGGGGACCAGTGATGCAGTTCTTTGGTGCCTGCGGTAGGATCAGCGTTACAAGGTCGCAGTAGTCGTCTTTGCTACTTTGTTGCAGTTTTGCAGGCTTTCCAGCGCGGTCAGCAGTCGATTCCTCGGCAGAAGGTGAAGAGAGAGATGCAGAGGAACTCTGATGAGCTCTTGCATTCGTTATCTAAGGAATTCCCCAAAGCAGAGACCCTAAATAGCCAGAAAAGGAGGTTTGGCTACCTAGGAGAGAGGATAGGCTAGCAACACCTGAAGGAGCCTATCAGAAGGAGTCTATGACGTCACCTGCTGGCACTGGCCACTGTAGGAGGCTGGACTGGCTTGTAGTGAGTACCAAGGGGTACTTACACCTTGCACCAGGCCCAGGTATCCCTTATTAGTGTATAGGGTGTCTAGCAGCTTAGGCTGATAGATAATGGTAGCTTAGCAGAGCAGCTTTCGCTGAACTAGGAGACGTGTGAAGCTACTACAGTACCACAAGTGTCACTTGCACAATACCATAAGAAAACACAATACACAGTTATACTAAAAATAAAGGTACTTTATTTTTATGACAATATGTCACAGTATCTCAGAGTGTACCCTCAGAGTGAGGATAGCAAATATACACAAGTTACATGTACACAGTACTAAAAATATGCAGTATAGTCTTAGAAAACAGTGCAAACAATGTATAGTTACAATAGGATGCAATGGGGACACATAGGGATAGGGGCAACACAAACCATATACTCCAAAAGTGGAATGCGAACCACGAATGGACCCCAAACCTATGTGACCTTGTAGAGGGTCGCTGGGACTATTAGAAAATAGTGAGAGTTAGAAAATTAGCCCTCCCCAAGACCCTGAAAAGTGAGTGCAAAGTGCACTGAAGTTCCCCAGAAGACAAGGAAGTCGTAATAGAGGAATAATGCAGGAAAGACACAAACCAACAATGCAACAACTGTGGATTTCCAATATAGGGTACCTGTGGAACAAGGGGACCAAGTACAAAAGTCACAAGCAAGTCGGAGATGGGCAAATGCCCAGGAAATGCCAGCTGCGGGTGCAAAGAAGCTTCGACTGGACAGAAGAAGCTGTGGTTTCTGCAGGAACAAAAAGGGCTAGAGACTTCCCCTTTGGTGGACGGATCCCTCTTGCCTTGGAGAGTCGTGCAGAAGTGTTTTCCCGCCAAAAGGACGCCAACAAGCCTTGCTAGCTGCAAATCGTGCGGTTAGCATTTTTGGACGCTGCTGAGGCCCAGGAGGGACCAGGAGGTCGCAAATTAGACCTGAAGACAGAGGGGACGTCGAGCAAGACAAGGAGCCCTCTCTGAAGCAGGTAGCCCCCGAAGAAGTGCCAGAAACAGGCACTACAAGGATGCGTGAAACAGTGCTCGCCGAAGTTGCACAAAGGAGTCCCACGTCGCCGGAGACCAACTTAGAAAGTCGTGCAATGCAGGTTAGAGTGCCGTGGACCCAGGCTTGGCTGTGCACAAAGGATTTCCGCCGGAAGTGCACAGGGGCCGGAGAAGTTGCAAAAGTCACGTTACCAACAATGCAGTCTGGAGTGGGGAGGCTAGGACTTACCTCCACCAAACTTGGACTGAAGAGTCGCTGGACTGTGGCAGTCACTTGGACAGAGTTGCTGGATTCAAGAGACCTCGCTCGTCGTGCTGAGAGGAGACCCAAGGTACCGGTAATGCAGCTTTTTGGTGCCTGCGGTTGCAGGGGGAAGATTCTGTCGACCCACAGGAGATTTCTTCGGAGCTTCTGGTGCAGAGAGGAGGCAGACTACCCCCACAGCATGCACAAGCAGGAAAACAGTCGAGAAGGCGGCAGGATCAGCGTTACAGAGTTGCAGTAGTCGTCTTTGCTACTATGTTGCAGGTTTGCAGGCTTCCAGCGCGGTTAGCAGTCGTTTCCTTATCAGAAGGTGAAGAGAGAGATGCAGAGGAACTCGGATGAGCTCTTGCATTCGTTATCTAAAGTTTCCCCAGAGACAGAGACCCTAAATAGCCAGAAAAGAGGGTTTGGCTACCTAGGAGAGAGGAGAGGCTACTAACACCTGAAGGAGCCTATCACAAGGAGTCTCTGACGTCACCTGGTGGCACTGGCCACTCAGAGCAGTCCAGTGTGCCAGCAGCACCTCTGTTTCCAAGATGGCAGAGGTCTGGAGCACACTGGAGGAGCTCTGGACACCTCCCAGGGGAGGTGCAGGTCAGGGGAGTGGTCACTCCCCTTTCCTTTGTCCAGTTTCGCACCAGAGCAGGGGCTAAGGGGTCCCTGAACCGGTGTAGACTGGCTTATGCAGAATTGGGCACATCTGTGCCCAAGAAAGCATTTCCAGAGGCTGGGGGAGGCTACTCCTCCCCTGCCTTCACACCATTTTCCAAAGGGAGAGGGTGTCACACCCTCTCTCAGAGGAAGTTCTTTGTTCTGCCATCCTGGGCCAGGCCTGGCTGGACCCCAGGAGGGCAGATGCCTGTCTGAGGGGTTGGCAGCAGCAGCAGCTGCAGTGAAACCCCAGGAAGGGCAGTTTGGCAGTACCAGGGTCTGTGCTACAGACCACTGGGATCATGGAATTGTCCCAATAATGCCAGGATGGCATAGAGGGGGCAATTCCATGATCATAGACATGTTACATGGCCATATTCGGAGTTACCATTGTGAAGCTACATATAGGTAGTGACCTATATGTAGTGCACGCGTGTAATGGTGTCCCCGCACTCACAAAGTTCAGGGAATTGGCTCTGAACAATGTGGGGGCACCTTGGCTAGTGCCAGGGTGCCCTCACACTAAGTAACTTTGCACCTAACCTTTACCAGGTAAAGGTTAGACATATAGGTGACTTATAAGTTACTTAAGTGCAGTGTAAAATGGCTGTGAAATAACGTGGACGTTATTTCACTCAGGCTGCAGTAGCAGGCCTGTGTAAGAATTGTCAGAGCTCCCTATGGGTGGCAAAAGAAATGCTGCAGCCCAAAGGGATCTCCTGGAACCCCAATACCCTGGGTACCTCAGTACCATATACTAGGGAATTATAAGGGTGTTCCAGTAAGCCAATGTAAATTGGTAAAAATGGTCACTAGCCTGTTAGTGACAATTTGGAAAGAAATGAGAGAGCATAACCACTGAGGTTCTGGTTAGCAGAGCCTCAGTGAGACAGTTAGGCACCACACAGGGAACACATACATGCACACCTATGAGCACTGGGGCCCTGTGTGACAGGGTCCCAGTGACACATACATATAGGCCACAACCTTATGAGCACTGGGGTCCTGACTAGCAGGGTCCCAGTGACACATAACAAACATACTGAAAACATAGGGTTTTCACTATGAGCACTGGGGCCTAGCCATCAGGATCCCAGTGAGACAGTGAAAACAGTGACAAACATCCTGACATACACTCACAAACAGGCCAAAAGTGGGGGTAACAAGGCTAGAAAGAGGCTACTTTCTCACACAACCCCCCCCCCCAAATGAAGGACAATAAGGCTAACCTTGGCCAGTTGAGACTTTATTGTCTAAGTGGTGATAAGTAGAGAGTAGTTCTGCAATAGACTGGTTACTCCCTTTATCATCCACTATATGGTTACTTCCCTGTGGGGATGTAAACCACCCTGTTTGAAGTTTTTTAGCTAACCAACAATGTGAAGATGTATTTTCAGAGTTTCTATCAGTAAGTTTTAGTTTAGAGCAGGGGGAATTATCCACTGAACCTATTTGTAATGATGGAAATGCCAGACAGGGATGCTGTCTCAGTAAAGCCATAGCTGGGCAAAAACTTTGTCCATTTGGCTGGAAGAGAGAACAGGGATGCTGTTTCTCTTGAGTTGGAGCAGGGCAGGGATGCTGTCCTATGAGCTCCACACTAGGGCAGGGATGCTGTCCTAAGTGTTGTGAGGCAGTGCAGGGTTTCTGCACTAAAGTTTCTCTGGGAGGGTTGGAGGGATGCTCCATGTTACTCTTTTTGTCACCAATGTTAGTTATCCCACAGAGAGGTACTTCTACCTCAGGGAGTCCAGCTATGCCAGCTGATGATTCCCTTGGAACAGGTGCCACCCCAGGAGAGGTTTCTCCCACCACAGGAATGGTATCCTGAATGGTAGGGTGGTTAGGGGATACTGTGATACCCTTTTTACCTGTTGATGGAGAGGGATCCTGAGTTTTCAGGCCTTCTCTCCTTTGCTTTTTCATTTCAGTAGAAATGAGAGGGAACAATTCCTCAGGGATGCCCAGCATGGCTGCATGGGCATAAAACTCTACATCAGCCCAACCTGAGGCCTCTAGGTCATTACCTAAGAGACAGTCTACAGGTAAGCTAGGTGATACCACCACCTGCTTAGGGCCAGTAACTCCACCCCAACTAAACTGAATTATAGCTAAGGGAAGAAACTTAGTGGAGTTATGGACATCAATAATCTTATACTGTTGTCCAATGATGTGTTGTTCAGGAGCCACAAGGTTTTCAGTCACCAAAGTGAAACTGGCACCTGTGTCCCTGTAGGCCAAGGCCTCAACACCATTTATTGAAACTGTCTGCCTGTACTTATCCATTGTAAGGGGACAAGCAGCCAGTGTGGCAAGGCCAATGCCACTAGGTGTGACAGAAACTGTCTTGGGACTGATTACATCAGTTTCCACTATGGACCCATAAGTGAACCCAACTACACCCTTTGCTTGACTGTTGCCAGCAGTCCCACCACTAGTACCACTACTGCTAGGGGCACTAGAGCTTGATGTATTAGTGGTGGTAGGCTCAGGGGGTTTACCTGGACAGGACTTATCCCCTGGCCTATGGCCTCTGTTTTTACACACAAAGCACCAAGGCTTTTTAATGTGTGCAGGTTGGGAAGAAGAGGAAGAATTTGTTTTATCCCCACCCTCTGAAGAGTGTTTAAAATTTGAAGTGGGATCTTTGGTTTTACCCTTATCCCCATGCTTATCTTGAGATTTTTCACCATCTTTCTTCTTATTGCCATCTTTGTCACCCCCTCTATGAACTTTTCTGTTCACCCTTGTTCTGACCCATTTGTCTGCCTTCTTTCCCAATTCTTGGGGAGAGGTCAGATCAGAGTCTACCAGGTACTGGTGCAACAAATCAGACACACAATTATTAAGTATATGCTCTCTCAGGATTGTGTTATACAGGCTTTCATAATCAGTAACTTTACTGCCATGTAACCACCCCTCCAAGGCCTTCACTGAATGGTCAATGAAATCAACCCAGTCTTGTGAAGACTCCTTTTTGGTCTCTCTGAACTTTATCCTGTACTGTTCAGTGGTTAAGCCATAACCATCCAGGAGTGCATTCTTAAGAACTGTAAAATTATTGGCATCACTTTCTTTCACAGTAAGGAGTCTATCCCTACCCTTTCCACTAAATGATAGCCATAGGATAGCAGCCCACTGCCTTTGAGGGACATCCTGTACAACACAGGCCCTCTCAAGTGCAGCAAACCACTTGTTAATGTCATCCCCCTCCTTGTAAGGGGGAACTATCTTGTGCAGATTCCTGGAATCATGCTCTTTTGCAGGATGACTATGGGGAATACTGCTGCTGCCACCATGGGTATCTAAACCCAACTTCTGTCTTTCCTTGTCTAATTCAAAAGACTGTCTATCCAAATCCAGCTGTTGCTTTTTAAGCTTCAGTCTGGTTTGTTCCACCCTCAACTTATTGAGTTCCCTCTCTAACATTCTGTCATCAGGGTTGGTGGGAGGGACATTCCTAGAAACAGAGCTATGATGGGAATGAACAGAAGGAGACCTGTCCCTTACAGAAGCCACTCTAACAGCTTGGTTAACAGAAACATTACTACCAGTATGGTGAGAATAAATGCTTTGTCTATGATGTGAGACAACACTATTTCTATGGTGTGGCTCATCATCATTACCATCTATGCTAGACTGTCTAGTAATGGGCAGGCTAGGGAGTTTCTTTCCTGAATCTTTTCCTGGGGGAGTCCCTGAATCAGATTGAGAACTATTAGGTACTTTTTCAACAGATGAGGCACCTATGGCCTTATCCTGTTCTTTAATCATGTTAAGTAACAGTTCCAAGGAAGGATTCTTCCCTACACTCAAACCTCTCTCTATACAGAGACTCCTTGCTCTTTTCCAGCTAAGGTTGTCATATGCAAGTTTGGACAGATCAACACTTTGGCCTGTGCCAGACATTTTTTAGAGAGAGTTAAAGTGATAGAAAAAGAGAAAAAAGTTTTCAGAACTTTTTGGAAAGACAGATAAAAACTTTTTAAACTTTTAAGAACTTTTTGAAAGTTTAGGAGTACTTTTCAGCACTTAGAAAAGAGTGAAAAGAGGAAATGCAAAACTTTTTGGCTATGTGTATATACACTGACCTTGTTTTGTATATTTTTCTCTTATGAAAAGTACAATGACAAGAGTGGTAAGCAGTCTCAAGCACTTATCCCACCACTGCACAACCAATGTAGGAGGCTGGACTGGCTTGTAGTGAGTACCAAGGGGTACTTGCACCTTGCACCAGGCCCAGTTATCCCTTATTAGTGTATAGGGTGTCTAGCAGCTTAGGCTGATAGATAATGGTAGCTTAGCAGAGCAGCTTAGGCTGAACTAGGAGACGAGTGAAGCTTCTACAGTACCACTAGTGTCACTTGCACAATATCATAAGAAAACCCAATACACAGATATACTAAAAATAAAGGTACTTTATTTTTATGACAATATGCCAAAGTATCTCAGTGAGTACCCTCAGTATGAGGATAGCAAATATACACAAGATATATGTACACAATACCAAATATATGCAGTATAGTCTTAGAAAACAGTGCAAACAATGTATAGTTAAAATAGGATGCAATGGGGACACATAGGGATAGGGGCAACACAAACCATATACTCCAAAAGTGGAATGCGAACCACGAATGGACCCCAAACCTATGTGACCTTATAGAGGGTCGCTGGGACCGTAAGAAATCAGTGAGGGTTAGAAAAATAGCCACCCCAAGACCCTGAAAAGTGAGTGCAAAGTGCACTAAAGTTCCCCAAAGAGCACAGAAGTCGTGATAGGGGAATTCTGCAGGAAAGACCAAAACCAGCAATGCAACAATAATGGATTTCCAGACGAGGGTATCTGTGCAGCAAGGGGACCAAGTCCAAAAGTCACGACCAAGTTGAGAGTGGGCAGATGCCCAGGAAATGCCAGCTGTGGGTGCAAAGAAGCTGCTACTTGGCAGTAGAAGCTGGGGATTCTGCAGGAACGACAAGGGCTAGAGAGCAGGAGCAGGAGCTCAAAAGTCTACAAAGTCTAGGGTTAGACCAGAACCAGGATCAGGATCAGGACCAGGACCAGGACCTGGACCAGGACCCCAGAACCATCCAGCAATCCCAGGGGGGATTCGCAAACCTAGGTGAGGACACAGCAGACACAGCAGAGGGTGTCCAATTCGGGTCTCCCGCCAACAAAAGCGATTCCAAGCCAGGAGAAGAGTCAGGCGGGACATTAGAAGTGGTGACACTGCCTTGCTTGCCAGCCCATACTGACTCTGACGATACAGGGGGTGCCCTACCGAATGCAGGAGAAACTGTAGGCGGAACTGTGGGGGGCCTTCTAAGTCCTCTGTGCAGGGGACATAAGTATACACCGACACACCCGGGCCCGGGTGGATCTACAGGAGTAAGGAAAACTAGACCAAATACAAACACTATCACTAACTATTACAACCAAGTGAACTCGAACTCAGAACAGCCGCAAACGCAAAGTCCCAGAGCCAGTGGCCTCCGATCACAGCCACCGGGGGAAGTGGGTGGCTACAACATGGGGGGGGGTGAACTGGAGCTACCAGCGACCAGGCTCCAGGATACTCGCCCACTTCAGCAGCAACAGCAACCGGCTGGTTTATCGCAATTATTCTGCCCAATGAGTAATCCTCTTGGGGATGGTGAAGTGGAGTTAAATAACCCCCCAAAGTGGAGCAACTTTTCGGGAGAGCAAAGAAAAAGCAACGATTCACCTTATCTTGACCCCCAAACGGGACTATTGAACTCCGGGACTTTTTCACTAACATCCTCTCCACAATGTGCCCAAGCAGAATTCACAGCACTCCAAAATGTAATGGGTCCAGAAACAGACTGCTCACCATCTAAACAGACCCATAAAACCCCAGCGCCACAGCTTCACTGCGGAAGACAAATTGTTAAAACTAATTCAATGCTGGGCAGACTCAACAGTAGTTCTTTCAGTCTGGAGCTGTCCTCACTCGACAACTCCGTTATTGGCAACACAGACCCTCAACTAAACAGCATAACATCAGAAGATCTAAACTTCCTGGAAGGTAGTATAATCATAGGCCACAGAGGAAAGGAAGGTAAAAATCCAGAAGGTCAGATAACCAACGAACAAAGTGGCATTGGAGACGACCTCTCACTAGACCAACCAATTCTTAGTATCATGAAAGTTATATGTGCAACACTGGGCTCAATCGCAACAACGATCATGGCCCAGTCTCAAAAATTTTGATGATCAACTTGAACTGACCAAACAACTTACATCCTCAATACAGTCTATAGATTACAGGATGGCCCTAGTAGAGGGCGTAATTAGGGAAAACCTGTTGCACCAAGCAGTGGCCGATTAAATGGACAAGTTGGATGGACAAGTTTGTGGACCACTGCTGGAAAAACTATTGGAAGTCCCAAAAGTAATCAAGGACATAATCGAAGACTGCAAACATAACCTTAAAAGCACACAGGGGTGCATTCACGAGTTAGGAAAAACAGAATCTAGTTTAATTGAAGGGCCAGCAGACAAAGAAAATATAGAAAGTCACTTCGGCCCAGGACGAGTGTAGGAAAGTACCATCTTGCCTGGCATGTTACCCCCTTTTTCACTGTATATATGTTGTTTTAGTTGTATGTGTCACTGGGACCCTGGTAACCCAGGGCCCCAGTGCTCATAAGTGTGCCTGTATGTGTTACCTGTGTAGTGACTAACTGTCTCACTGAGGCTCTGCTGATCAGAATCTCAGTGGTTATGCTCTCTCATTTCTTTCCAAATTGTCACTGACAGGCTAGTGACCATTTTTTCCAATTCACATTGGCTTACTGGAACACCCTTATAATCCCCTAGTATATGGTACTGAGGTACCCAGGGTATTGGGGTTCCAGGAGATCCCTATGGGCTGCAGCATTTCTTTTGCCACCCATAGGGAGCTCTGACAATTCTTACACAGGCCTGCCACTGCAACCTGAGTGAAATAACGTCCACGTTATTTCACAGCCATTTTACACTGCACTTAAGTAACTTATAAGTCACCTATATGTCTAACCTTTACCTGGTAAAGGTTAGGTGCAAAGTTACTTAGTGTGAGGGCACCCTGGCACTAGCCAAGGTGCCCCCACATTGTTCAGAGCCAATTCACTGAACTTTGTGAGTGCGGGGACACCATTACACGCGTGCACTACATATAGGTCACTACCTATATGTGGCTTCACCATGGTAACTCCGAATATGGCCATGTAACATGTCTATGATCATGGAATTGCCCCCTCTATGCCATCCTGGCATAGTTGGCACAATCCCATGATCCCAGTGGTCTGTAGCACAGACCCTGGTACTGCCAAACTGCCCTTCCTGGGGTTTCACTGCAGCTGCTGCTGCTGCCAACCCCTCAGACAGGCAGCTGCCCTCCTGGGGTCCAGCCAGGCCTGGCCCAGGATGGCAGAACAAAGAACTTCCTCTGAGAGAGGGTGTGACACCCTCTCCCTTTGGAAAATGGTGTGAAGGCCGGGGAGGAGTAGCCTCCCCCAGCCTCTGGAAATGCTTTGTTGGGCACAGATGTGCCCAATTCTGCATAAGCCAGTCTACACCGGTTCAGGGACCCCTTAGCCCCTGCTCTGGCGCGAAACTGGACAAAGGAAAGGGGAGTGACCACTCCCCTGACCTGCACCTCCCCTGGGAGGTGTCCAGAGCTCCTCCAGTGTGCTCCAGACCTCTGCCATCTTGGAAACAGAGGTGCTGCTGGCACACTGGACTGCTCTGAGTGGCCAGTGCCACCAGGTGACGTCAGAGACTCCTGCTGATAGGCTCCTTCAGGTGTTAGTAGCCTTTCCTCTCTCCTAGGTAGCCAAACCCTCTTTTCTGGCTATTTAGGGTCTCTGTCTCTGGGGAAACTTTAGATAACGAATGCATGAGCTCAGCCGAGTTCCTCTGCATCTCCCTCTTCACCTTCTGATAAGGAATCGACCGCTGACCGCGCTGGAAGCCTGCAAACCTGCAACATAGTAGCAAAGACGACTACTGCAACTCTGTAACGCTGATCCTGCCGCCTTCTCGACTGTTTTCCTGCTTGTGCATGCTGTGGGGGTAGTCTGCCTCCTCTCTGCACCAGAAGCTCCGAAGAAATCTCCCGTGGGTCGACGGAATCTTCCCCCTGCAACCGCAGGCACCAAAAAGCTGCATCTCCGGTCCCTTGGGTCTCCTCTCAGCACGACGAGCGAGGTCCCTCGAATCCAGCGACACCGTCCAAGTGACCCCCACAGTCCAGTGACTCTTCAGCCCAAGTTTGGTGGAGGTAAGTCCTTGCCTCACCTCGCTGGGCTGCATTGCTGGGAACCGCGACTTTGCAAGCTTCTCCGGCCCCTGTGCACTTCCGGCGGAAATCCTGTGTGCACAGCCAAGCCTGGGTCCACGGCACTCTAACCTGCATTGCACGACTTTCTAAGTTGGTCTCCGGCGACGTGGGACTCCTTTGTGCAACTTCGGCGAGCACCGTTTCACGCATCCTCGTAGTGCCTGTTTCTGGCACTTCTCCGGGTGCTACCTGCTTCAGTGAGGGCTCCTTGTCTTGCTCGACGTCCCCTCTCTCTGCAGGTCCAATTTGCGACCTCCTGGTCCCTCCTGGGCCCCAGCAGCGTCCAAAAACGCCAAACGCACGATTTGCGTGTAGCAAGGCTTGTTGGCGTCCATCCGGCGGGAAAACACTTCTGCACGACTCTCCAAGGCGTGGGGGATCCATCCTCCAAAGGGGAAGTCTCTAGCCCTTGTCGTTCCTGCAGTATTCACAGTTCTTCAGCCTAGTAAGAGCTTCTTTGCACCAACCGCTGGCATTTCTTGGGCATCTGCCCATCTCCGAGCTGCTTGTGACTTTTGGACTTGGTCCCCTTGTTCCACAGGTACCTTCAGACAGGAATCCATCGTTGTTGCATTGCTGATTTGTGTTTTCCTTGCATTCTCCCTCTAACACGACTATTTTGTCCTTAGGGGAACTTTGGTGCACTTTGCACTCACTTTTCAGGGTCTTGGGGAGGGTTATTTTTCTAACTCTCACTATTTTCTAATAGTCCCAGCGACCCTCTACAAGGTCACATAGGTTTGGGGTCCATTCGTGGTTCACATTCCACTTTTGGAGTATATGGTTTGTGTTGCCCCTATCCCTATGTTTCCCCATTGCATCCTATTGTAACTATACATTGTTTGCACTGTTTTCTAAGACTATACTGCATATTTTTGCTATTGTGTATATATATCTTGTGTATATTTCCTATCCTCCCACTGAGGGTACACTCTAAGATACTTTGGCATATTGTCATAAAAATAAAGTACCTTTATTTTTAGTATAACTGTGTATTGTGTTTTCTTATGATATTGTGCATATGACACTAAGTGGTACTGTAGTAGCTTCACACGTCTCCTAGTTCAGCCTAAGCTGCTCTGCTAAGCTACCATTATCTATCAGCCTAAGCTGCTAGACACCCTATACACTAATAAGGGATAACTGGGCCTGGTGCAAGGTGCAAGTACCCCTTGGTACTCACTACAAGCCAGTCCAGCCTCCTACATTGGTTGTGCAGTGGTGGGATAAGTGCTTTGAGACTACTTACCACTCTTGTCATTGTACTTTTCATAAGAGAAAAATATACAAAACAAGGTCAGTGTATATACACATAGCCAAAAAGTTTTGCATTTCCTCTTTTCACTCTTTTCTAAGTGCTGAAAAGTACTTCTAAACTTTCAAAAAGTTCTTAAAAGTTTAAAAAGTTTTTTTCTGTCTTTCCAAAAAGTTCTGAAAACTTTTTTCTCTTTGTCTATCACTTTAACTCTCTCTAAAAAATGTCTGGCACAGGCCAAAAAGTTGAACTGTCCAAACTTGCATATGATCACCTTAGCTGGAAAGGAGCAAGGAGTCTCTGCATAGAGAGAGGTTTGAGTGTAGGGAAGAATCCTTCTTTAGAACTGTTAATTAATATGCTTACAGTACAGGATAAGGCCATAAGTGCCCAATCTGTAGAAAAAGTAGCTAATGGTTCTCAATCTGATCCAGGGACTCCCCCAGGAAAAGGTTCAGGAAAGAAACTTCTCAGCCTGCCCATTACTAGACAGTCTAGCATAGTTGGTACAGAGGTTGAATCACATCATACTGATGATGTGCTCTCACATTATACTGGTAGCCAAGCTGTTAGGGTGCCCTCTGTAAGGGACAGGTCTCCTTCTGTTCATTCCCATCATACCTCTGTATCGAGAAATGTCCCTCCCACCCACCCTGATGACAGATTGTTGGAAAGGGAGCTCAATAGATTGAGAGTGGAGCAAACCAGACTGAAGCTCAAGAAGCAACAGCTGGATTTGGATAGACAGTCTTTAGAAATAGAGAGGGAAAGACAGAAAATGGGTTTAGATACCCATGGTGGCAGCAGCAGTATTCCCCATAGTCATCCTGCAAAAGAGCATGATTCCAGGAATCTGCATAAGATAGTTCCCCCTTACAAGGAGGGGGATGACATTAACAAGTGGTTTGCTGCACTTGAGAGGGCCTGTGCTGTACAGGATGTCCCTCAAAGGCAGTGGGCTGCTATCCTATGGCTATCATTTACTGGAAAAGGTAGGGATAGGCTCCTTACTGTAAAAGAAAATGATGCTAACAATTTCCAAGTTCTTAAGAATGCACTCCTGGATGGTTATGGCTTAACCACTGAACAGTACAGGATCAAGTTCAGAGATACCAAAAAGGAGTCTTCACAAGACTGGGTTGATTTCATTGACCAGGCAGTGAAGGCCTTGGAGGGGTGGTTACATGGCAGTAAAGTTACTGATTATGACAGCCTGTATAACTTAATCCTGAGAGAGCATATTCTTAATAATTGTGTGTCTGATTTGTTGCACCAGTACTTGGTGGACTCTGATCTGACCTCTCCCCAAGAATTGGGAAAGAAGGCAGACAAATGGGTCAGAACAAGAGTGAACAGAAAAGTTCATACAGGGGGTGACAAAGATGGCAACAAAAAGAAGGATGGTAAGTCTTCTGACAAGGGTGGGGACAAATCTAAAAATGAGTCTTCATCAGGCCCACAAAAACACTCTGGTGGGGGTGGTGGGCCCAAACCTTCCTCTAATCAGAACAAGGAAAGGAAACCATGGTGCTATTTATGTAAGATAAAAGGCCATTGGACAACAGATCCCAGTTGTCCAAAGAAAGGCACCACAGCTCCTACCACTACAACCCCTACTGCTACACCTAGTGTCCCTACTAATAGCAGTGGTGGTGGGAGCAAACCTACTAATAGCCAATCCAAGGGAGTAGCTGGGCTCACTTTTGGTAATTTAGTTGGGGTTGGTCTGATTAGGGAGACCACAGAGGCTACTTTAGTCTCTGAAGGGGCTATTGACTTAGCCACTTTGGTTGCTTGCCCCCATAACTTGGAGAAGTACAAGCAACTAACCCTAATAAATGGTGTTGAGGTCCAGGCCTACAGGGACACAGGTGCCAGTGTCACAATGGTGATTGAGAAACTGGTGCACCCTGAACAACACATACTTGGACACCAGTACCAAGTAACCGATGCTCACAACATAACACAAAGCCACCCCATGGCTGTTGTAAATCTCAACTGGGGGGGGGTATCTGGTCCAAAGAAAGTTGTGGTAGCTTCAGATTTACCTGTAGACTGTCTATTAGGGAACGATTTGGAGACATCAGCTTGGTCAGATGTGGAGTTGGAGGCCCATGCAGCAATGCTGGGCATCCCAGGGCATATTTTTGCTTTGACAAGGGCTCAGGCCAAAAAGCAAAAAGGACAGGGAAGCTTGGATCCTGGAACAATGGACCAAGCGCTCCCTAAAGCTAGGGCTAGTAGAAGCAAACCACTTCCTACTATCCCTCCCTCTACAGTGGATTCTACTTCTGAGGAAGAAGAATTCCCTCACTGTGCAGAACCTACACCAGAGGAGCTGGAAGCAGACACTGCTGAGCTTTTGGGTGAAGGGGGGCCTGCCAGAGAGGAGCTGAGTGTGGCACAGCAAACCTGTCCCACATTAGAGGGTCTCAGACAGCAAGCTGTCAAACAGGCTAATGGGGATGTCAGTGACTCACACAGAGTTTACTGGGAGGACAACCTCTTGTACACTGAGCATAGGGATCCTAAACCTGGAGCTGCCAGGAGATTAGTGATTCCTCAGGAGTACAGAAAGTTCCTCCTAACACTGGCACATGACATTCCCTTAGCTGGGCACCTGGGTCAAATGAAAACTTGGGACAGATTGGTACCACTGTTTCATTGGCCTAGGATGTCAGAGGACACAAAAGAATTTTGTAAGTCCTGTGAAACCTGTCAAGCCAGTGGCAAGACAGGTGGCACTCCAAAGGCACCCCTTATCCCACTGCCTGTGGTTGGGGTTCCCTTTGAAAGGGTAGGGGTTGACATAGTTGGCCCCCTTGACCCTCCTACTGCTTCAGGCAATAGGTTTATCTTAGTGGTAGTGGACCATGCCACAAGGTATCCCGAAGCAATTCCTTTAAGGACCACTACAGCTCCTGCAGTGGCAAAGGCCCTCCTGGGAATATTTTCCAGGGTGGGCTTCCCAAAGGAAGTAGTATCAGACAGAGGAAGCAATTTCATGTCTGCATACTTAAAGGCCATGTGGAAGGAGTGTGGTGTAACTTACAAGTTCACAACACCCTATCATCCACAAACAAATGGACTGGTGGAGAGATTTAATAAAACTCTCAAAGGCATGATTATGGGACTCCCTGAAAAACTCCGCAGGAGATGGGATATCCTTCTACCATGCCTCCTTTTTGCCTACAGGGAGGTACCCCAGAAAGGAGTGGGCTTCAGCCCCTTTGAACTTCTTTTTGGACACCCTGTTAGGGGTCCACTCACACTTGTAAAGGAGGGTTGGGAACAACCTTTAAAAACTCCTAAACAGGATATTGTGGACTATGTACTTGGCCTCAGATCAAGGATGGCTGAGTACATGAAAAAGGCCAGTAAAAACCTTCAGGCCAGCCAAGAGCTCCAGAAGCAATGGCATGATCAGAAGGCTGTTTTGGTTCAGTACCAACCAGGGCAGAAAGTGTGGGTCTTGGAGCCTGTGGCCCCAAGAGCACTCCAAGATAAATGGAGTGGTCCACACACAATTGTTGAAAAGAAGGGTGAAGTCACCTACTTGGTTGACTTAGGCACTGCCAGGAGTCCCCTTAGGGTGCTCCATGTCAACCGCCTGAAACCCTACTATGACAGGGCTGATCTCACCCTGCTCATGGCAACAGATGAAGGACAGGAAGAAGACAGTGATCCTCTACCTGATCTCTTCTCTTCCACAGAACAAGATGCTCTTGTGGAAGGGGTAGTTTTGGCAGATTGTCTTACTGCTGAGCAGAAAGATAATTGCATAAATCTCCTAGGACAATTTTCAGAACTCTTCTCCATTGTGCCAGGCACCACTTCTTGGTGTGAGCACACTATAGATACTGGAGACAGTTTACCTGTCAAAAGTAAGATCTATAGGCAGCCTGACCATGTCAGGGACTGCATAAAGCAAGAAGTTCAGAAGATGTTGGAACTAGGAGTGGTTGAGCACTCTGACAGTCCATGGGCTTCTCCTGTGGTACTGGTACCAAAACCCAATTCTAAAGATGGAAAGAAGGAAATGAGGTTTTGTGTAGACTATAGAGGTCTCAACTTGGTAACCAAAACAGATGCTCACCCTATACCCAGGGCAGATGAGCTAATAGATACACTGGCATCTGCCAAGTATCTAAGCACTTTTGATTTGACTGCAGGGTATTGGCAGATCAAAATGTCAGAAGATGCTAAACCTAAGACTGCATTTTCTACCATTGGAGGACATTACCAGTTTACTGTAATGCCTTTTGGTTTGAAAAATGCACCTGCCACTTTTCAGAGGTTGGTGAACACAGTCCTGCAAGGGCTGGAAGCTTTCAGTGCAGCATATTTGGATGATATAGCTGTCTTTAGCTCCAGCTGGGATGATCACCTGGTCCACCTTTGGAAAGTTTTGGAGGCCCTGCAAAAAGCAGGCCTCACTATCAAGGCTTCAAAGTGCCAGATAGGGCAGGGTAAGGTGGTTTATCTGGGACACCTTGTTGGTGGGGAACAGATTGCACCACTTCAGGGGAAAATCCAAACTATTATTGATTGGATTCCCCCTACCACTCAGACTCAGGTGAGAGCCTTCCTAGGCCTCACTGGGTATTACAGGAGGTTCATTAAGAACTATGGCTCCATTGCAGCCCCTCTTAATGACCTCACATCCAAGAAAATGCCTAAAAAGGTATTATGGACAGCAAACTGTCAGAAAGCTTTTGAGGAGCTGAAGCAGGCCATGTGCTCTGCACCTGTCCTGAAAAGCCCTTGTTACTCTAAAAAATTCTATGTCCAAACTGATGCATCTGAATTAGGAGTAGGGGCAGTCCTATCACAACTTAATTCTGAGGGCCAGGATCAACCTGTTGCTTTTATTAGTAGAAGGTTGACCCCTAGAGAAAAGCGTTGGTCTGCCATTGAGAGGGAGGCCTTTGCTGTGGTCTGGGCTCTGAAGAAGTTGAGGCCATACCTGTTTGGCACTCACTTCATTGTTCAGACAGACCACAAACCTCTACTTTGGCTAAAACAAATGAAAGGTGAAAATCCTAAATTGTTGAGGTGGTCCATATCCCTACAGGGAATGGACTATACAGTGGAACATAGACCTGGGAGTAGCCACTCCAATGCAGAAGGACTCTCCAGATATTTCCACTTAGACAATGAAGACTCATCAGGTAATGGCTAGTCTTATTGTCCTTCGTTTGGGGGGGGGTTGTGTAGGAAAGTACCATCTTGCCTGGCATGTTACCCCCTTTTTCACTGTATATATGTTGTTTTAGTTGTATGTGTCACTGGGACCCTGGTAACCCAGGGCCCCAGTGCTCATAAGTGTGCCTGTATGTGTTACCTGTGTAGTGACTAACTGTCTCACTGAGGCTCTGCTGATCAGAATCTCAGTGGTTATGCTCTCTCATTTCTTTCCAAATTGTCACTGACAGGCTAGTGACCATTTTTTCCAATTCACATTGGCTTACTGGAACACCCTTATAATCCCCTAGTATATGGTACTGAGGTACCCAGGGTATTGGGGTTCCAGGAGATCCCTATGGGCTGCAGCATTTCTTTTGCCACCCATAGGGAGCTCTGACAATTCTTACACAGGCCTGCCACTGCAACCTGAGTGAAATAACGTCCACGTTATTTCACAGCCATTTTACACTGCACTTAAGTAACTTATAAGTCACCTATATGTCTAACCTTTACCTGGTAAAGGTTAGGTGCAAAGTTACTTAGTGTGAGGGCACCCTGGCACTAGCCAAGGTGCCCCCACATTGTTCAGAGCCAATTCACTGAACTTTGTGAGTGCGGGGACACCATTACACGCGTGCACTACATATAGGTCACTACCTATATGTGGCTTCACCATGGTAACTCCGAATATGGCCATGTAACATGTCTATGATCATGGAATTGCCCCCTCTATGCCATCCTGGCATAGTTGGCACAATCCCATGATCCCAGTGGTCTGTAGCACAGACCCTGGTACTGCCAAACTGCCCTTCCTGGGGTTTCACTGCAGCTGCTGCTGCTGCCAACCCCTCAGACAGGCAGCTGCCCTCCTGGGGTCCAGCCAGGCCTGGCCCAGGATGGCAGAACAAAGAACTTCCTCTGAGAGAGGGTGTGACACCCTCTCCCTTTGGAAAATGGTGTGAAGGCCGGGGAGGAGTAGCCTCCCCCAGCCTCTGGAAATGCTTTGTTGGGCACAGATGTGCCCAATTCTGCATAAGCCAGTCTACACCGGTTCAGGGACCCCTTAGCCCCTGCTCTGGCGCGAAACTGGACAAAGGAAAGGGGAGTGACCACTCCCCTGACCTGCACCTCCCCTGGGAGGTGTCCAGAGCTCCTCCAGTGTGCTCCAGACCTCTGCCATCTTGGAAACAGAGGTGCTGCTGGCACACTGGACTGCTCTGAGTGGCCAGTGCCACCAGGTGACGTCAGAGACTCCTGCTGATAGGCTCCTTCAGGTGTTAGTAGCCTTTCCTCTCTCCTAGGTAGCCAAACCCTCTTTTCTGGCTATTTAGGGTCTCTGTCTCTGGGGAAACTTTAGATAACGAATGCATGAGCTCAGCCGAGTTCCTCTGCATCTCCCTCTTCACCTTCTGATAAGGAATCGACCGCTGACCGCGCTGGAAGCCTGCAAACCTGCAACATAGTAGCAAAGACGACTACTGCAACTCTGTAACGCTGATCCTGCCGCCTTCTCGACTGTTTTCCTGCTTGTGCATGCTGTGGGGGTAGTCTGCCTCCTCTCTGCACCAGAAGCTCCGAAGAAATCTCCCGTGGGTCGACGGAATCTTCCCCCTGCAACCGCAGGCACCAAAAAGCTGCATCTCCGGTCCCTTGGGTCTCCTCTCAGCACGACGAGCGAGGTCCCTCGAATCCAGCGACACCGTCCAAGTGACCCCCACAGTCCAGTGACTCTTCAGCCCAAGTTTGGTGGAGGTAAGTCCTTGCCTCACCTCGCTGGGCTGCATTGCTGGGAACCGCGACTTTGCAAGCTTCTCCGGCCCCTGTGCACTTCCGGCGGAAATCCTGTGTGCACAGCCAAGCCTGGGTCCACGGCACTCTAACCTGCATTGCACGACTTTCTAAGTTGGTCTCCGGCGACGTGGGACTCCTTTGTGCAACTTCGGCGAGCACCGTTTCACGCATCCTCGTAGTGCCTGTTTCTGGCACTTCTCCGGGTGCTACCTGCTTCAGTGAGGGCTCCTTGTCTTGCTCGACGTCCCCTCTCTCTGCAGGTCCAATTTGCGACCTCCTGGTCCCTCCTGGGCCCCAGCAGCGTCCAAAAACGCCAAACGCACGATTTGCGTGTAGCAAGGCTTGTTGGCGTCCATCCGGCGGGAAAACACTTCTGCACGACTCTCCAAGGCGTGGGGGATCCATCCTCCAAAGGGGAAGTCTCTAGCCCTTGTCGTTCCTGCAGTATTCACAGTTCTTCAGCCTAGTAAGAGCTTCTTTGCACCAACCGCTGGCATTTCTTGGGCATCTGCCCATCTCCGAGCTGCTTGTGACTTTTGGACTTGGTCCCCTTGTTCCACAGGTACCTTCAGACAGGAATCCATCGTTGTTGCATTGCTGATTTGTGTTTTCCTTGCATTCTCCCTCTAACACGACTATTTTGTCCTTAGGGGAACTTTGGTGCACTTTGCACTCACTTTTCAGGGTCTTGGGGAGGGTTATTTTTCTAACTCTCACTATTTTCTAATAGTCCCAGCGACCCTCTACAAGGTCACATAGGTTTGGGGTCCATTCGTGGTTCACATTCCACTTTTGGAGTATATGGTTTGTGTTGCCCCTATCCCTATGTTTCCCCATTGCATCCTATTGTAACTATACATTGTTTGCACTGTTTTCTAAGACTATACTGCATATTTTTGCTATTGTGTATATATATCTTGTGTATATTTCCTATCCTCCCACTGAGGGTACACTCTAAGATACTTTGGCATATTGTCATAAAAATAAAGTACCTTTATTTTTAGTATAACTGTGTATTGTGTTTTCTTATGATATTGTGCATATGACACTAAGTGGTACTGTAGTAGCTTCACACGTCTCCTAGTTCAGCCTAAGCTGCTCTGCTAAGCTACCATTATCTATCAGCCTAAGCTGCTAGACACCCTATACACTAATAAGGGATAACTGGGCCTGGTGCAAGGTGCAAGTACCCCTTGGTACTCACTACAAGCCAGTCCAGCCTCCTACAACGAGAGAACTACCCAGATGTAAAAAATCAGACACCTAAGAGGGAGAGAACAAATGGAAGTCCTGAATTTGGAAGCAAAGTCCCAAATACAGTAGAAAAAAGGCCACCGGGTAAAAGGCCTCAACTAACAGGCAGATGGAAAAACACATGGAAGAAAGCTAGAGGAAAAAAAAAAGCACCAGCAGGAAAAGCCTTAAATATGTTACAACAGATAGGCCTAATAGGAGAAATCAGGAACACAGGTGACGAGAGCGCCCAACATCAGTATAAAGATAAAAGCATTAAGTCGGAGATCTTTGAGAAACCTACTGATAAAGTGTTTAACTTTATAAATAAAAATCCCGGATTATTGTGCGACAAAAGTTGCACTCACCATTCCCATATAAACCGCATACCCACTGGCCCCAGGGGACACCAAGCATCTGGGCATGACTTAGACAAAGAAAGGTGGTCCGGAAAAGACCCTGGAACAAATCATGGGATAAACGAGGTAAATGATCCTCCAGCCAACGAACAACCCAAATGGAGCCCAGGAACATCCAAACCCAGCATTTGTATCGATAAGCACCTCCCAGCTACAAAAACTGAACATTTAGTTCAGGTACACTACTCAAACATAGTAGAAGACCACTACGGAAAATACCAGCAGCCTCCGAACCCCATTAGTGAGGGGGCAGAACAAGATAATAGCAAAGGCGAAAATAGAAGGGCAGAGACCCCAGAGTATATACGAAACGGACAAAGTATAAGAACAACCATGCGCGTGGACAACACAACAGCCCCAGTTCCCGCACCCCGGACAAAGGCAAAATATTGTTCTCAGGGCAGCCCTGGAAATTATAATCTCAGCAACCAGCCTGGGTGGACCACTGATTCGCCTGCACCATCGCGCCCAGCACTGGACCTGAAAACCAATGAAATCAAAGGAAAAAGGGACAATTGGCCTCCAAAAAGGCAACCCTACGAAGAACAAAGGAACAAAGAAGTGCAACAGGGGAGGGAAAAAGGCCAGGTAAATCGAATATCTACTAGTCGGGCAGTTACCACCCAAGACAGACAAAATGAGAACACCCAACTCCAAGGTAGACTGTCGCAGGAAGGTGGCGGGCACACTGTGATCCGGTCTGAAACAACTAAAAACCCCGAAGCCACGATCTTGTTTATGCCTGAGTACTCCTCAAGAGGAAGTCACGACATCCTGAATAGGTCCAACATCTTATGTCTTGTTAACTCCCTGCCAGCCTTACAGAATGTAACAACTAAAGATCTCCTTTCAGTAAGATTCATACCAAAAAAAGAATTAGAGAACGGGGAATTAACAGAAACAGTCTGGGCCTCACCTTGGATAGCAGAACAGATCTTAAAATGTTCAAACACGATGAAGACCTGGGGAATATCCATTGCTACTCCGCAAAAAGAACTATATCCAACAATACTTCTTGAAAAAGCTACAGACCGAAACATGATGCGTAGGCAAGAGGCAAAAGGCAATTTCGGCTCGATACTTCAGGGAGCAATCAGCTCCAAACCACAACTCCCTGAACGAATAAACTTGAGTAACATGAGGTTCTGCCTGGTAGCTAATTCCCCTAGAATCAGTAGGGGTAATTCCCCACAGTTACAGAATTGCAAAGAGCAATCATTTAAAAGCTCGTAGCAAAAAATGGATAACTCGAACATAAAAAATAAAACCAGTCCCATATTAAAAATTCTAAGCTGGAACATAGCAGGTTTAAAAAACAAAATGGAAGATAAAGACTGGGTTGAATTCATTAAAAAACAAGACATCAGCTGCTTCCAAGAAACTTGGTCTACACATGCTATTGACCTAGATGGGTTCGCCACCTTCCACTCACCTGCAATTAAGCAAAAAAAAGGAAGACCCTCGGGAGGTCTGAGTATTTGGATTAGAACTTCATTACTGAGGAACTCCGTAGTAACTCACACCGTACAAAGCAAGGGAATCCAGACGCTCGCAGTCAAATACGAGGAATGGTCACTTGAAATAGTAAATGTGTACTTCCCACCTATCAGCCGGGCTCAAGTTACGCCAGGGGTGCGGCTCCTTAAAGAACATATCCTAAACAAAAGAACTATGGATCGGAGGAACCCAGTACCAGGTCACATGAACAATCGCTCTCTCCAACCTTGTAAAACCTTTTTATTGATATGTGGTGACTTCAACACTAAACCTCATTCTATCCTCTGGGACGAACAAGTAGCAGAGGAAGATTATGCTTGGAATATCCCAACGCCTCTTATCCAACGTTGTAATGACTCCAAGAAAGGAGAATTAATCTTTGAAGCATTAATAGAAGGAGGACTTCGCACATTAAATGGGAGAACAAAGTCAGATAAAACCTTTAAATCTACCTTTCGAACTGGAAAAAGGCAAAGCATAATTGACTATATGGCAATAAACATCGAAGCCTGGCATTACGTCATCGATATGGAAATAAGGGACAGAATCGAGAGTGATCACGACCCACTGCTAATGGAGATAGTCCATCCGGACACGAGCCCAGGGAAGGCGGAGTCTCCATTCAACGGAAATAGCCTAACAATAACTATGAGACCAAACAGGAAAAACATATTAAGGTCAAATGAGGATGAACCTTATATGAGTGTTCCCAGCCAAACCTGGTTGTCATCACTTAGCACGTTCTTAAACCCATCAGATAATGACGCTATACCCCTCCTGCATAACTTTAATAATTTGCTACTGCAAACAAAAAAGGAAAAGATCAAGCATCCTCAAATCAATCCTAAAATTATGGAGGGCTGGTTCGATGAAGAGTGTTTAAAGCTAAAAAAGACCTTATCACAAGCACTGAAGAACCGGCACTTGAATGATTCCAACGAGCAACATTTTCATGGATGTAGGCAACAGTACAAAAAATTATTAAGATACAAAAGGAAGATATTTCCACATAAACTTTGGAAAACTTTACTGCAAGCAATAACGGCAGGGAACTCCAAAAAGTTTTGGGAGATAGTCAGGTGGGGATGCGAAGGCCCCCCGAAAAACCTAGAACTGAATATTAACCCTCAACTTTGGGTAAAGCACTTTACTGCCTTGTATCAGGAAGTGGCCAAGACAGAACCAGGGATGACCATTAACTCAAACATCCTCACTCAAGGGCTGGGAGGCAGAAATCAAAGATCAAGCAAAGTATTTCCTCTTCAAAAGACCTACGCAGCATCTTCAAATTGTCTTTTTATATTGGTAAACGGAACCCAGAATGTACTAGTCTCTAACGAATTTTCCAGCACAAATTCCACGCAAGTAGCCCACGTCATTCCACGTGCAATGAAGTTAATACCGGAATTTAGTGAAAAAGAGATTAAACAAGTTATCCTCCTTCAAAAGCCGCATAAGGCTGCAGGCCCAGATGGCATCCCTTCAGATGCTTACCGTAACCAGCTAACATTATGGTTACCTGCTCTAGCACGTCTATTCAACAGTGTTTGGCATTACGAGGTAATACCTCCTTCTTGGAAGGAATCAATAATCGTTCCAATTCCCAAAAAACGGGCCTCGGGACATGGTGAGCAATTATAGACCTATCTCACTGCTTGATAGTGTTGGAAAGATTTTTGCCAAATTGATTCAGTCGCGTCTAGACCAATGGCTAGAGGACGGAGATTTAATATCAACACACCAAGCTGGTTTTAGGAGAGGCCAAAGTACAACAGACCAACTTTTTAAGCTAAACATGATCTGTGCTAAATACGCCACCCTTAAAAACAGTCCATTATACCTGGTCTTTGTGGATCTCCAAACAGCCTTCGACAGCGTAAATCGCCAAACATTATGGCAGCTATTGTCGGACATGAGCATACAGGGAAAAATCTTAAGGCTGCTAATTCTATTGCATACAGGAAACACTGCCAGGGTCAGATATTCTACGAGAAATGATTATACGGCCAAAATTCCAATTGAGCGAGGTGTAAAACAAGGCTGCGTTTTGGCCCCAACCTTATTCAATTGTTATATAAATAAAGTAAGTCAAGTTTTGAAGGAATTAAATCTGGACGTGCCAAAACTAGCCAATGAAAGTATACCTATCTTGCTCTTTGCTGATGACGCCGTATTACTGGCAAGAACAGAGATAGCAATGCATGGTCTACTTAGGGGCTTCGAATCTTTCTGTACCTCAAGGAGCATGGTAATCAATGAGGGGAAAACAAAGTTTATGATTCTCAACCAAAAACAGACGTTGCAATCGACTTTTAGGGTAAATAATAAGCCTTTGGCCCGAGTGGCCTCCTATGATTACCTGGGCTGCAGATTAGATGAAAAACAGACATGGAAACCACAAATCTACAAAAGCAGAATTTACTTGGCCCAACAAGCCGGAGCAGTACTCAGATTTGCAAAGGCTACAGGCAATCACTCCGTGAGCTCCGCGCTGCTTGCATACAAAACAAAAGCAAGAGCCGCAGCACTTTACAGCGCAGAGATCTGGGGATTCAGAAAGATTCCATCAATACAAGTAACCGAGAACAAATTCTTACGCCAATTACTTTGTCTAGGTAATGCTACACCAATGAACGCAATAAGAATTGATCTACAGATGAGAAAGGTTGAGGACTACATCGCTCTGGCTCCATTAAGATACTGGATCCGTATTTGGACAAAAGAGGCTCTCAAACCATTCAGAGACGTACTTAAGGATATCATGAAGCTGCAAAACCATCGGAAACTGCCCTGGTTCAAACATATTTCAACTATCCTGGCTGCTATTGGCCAGGATGGCTTTTGGCTCCATCCTGAAAAAATCGGAAGGCCTAGTCTTGCTGTCATAAAAAAGGCATATTGGGAGCGAAAGACAGAGATTATGTGCGAGTCATTTAGCCCTTTATTCAAGCGGTATATTTTGTTTAACCAAGAGCTTAAACCAGCAATATTCATAGACAGTATTTATCCGGAGGAAAAAAGGGCTCTCTACTTTAAATTCCGTATGGGCACACTACCAGTGACAGCTGTGGTCAACAGATGGCAATCCGCTCCTCCGGGTAGTTTAGAATGTTGTCCATGTCTTCATGGTGGTCCGGAAACACTTTCCCATTTCCTTTTACTATGTCACTTTACGCTCAGACTCCGTAAATTGTACCTTCGTCCACTTTTCAGAACTTTCGGAGTTAGGAAGTGCAAGGAGGCGGAAGCGCTATGTATGCGTTCAGATGAGAAATACATTGTGACAAAGGTCTCAACTTATATCTTGGAAGCATGGAAATTACGTCTATCAATGCACCTACAGTTGGCACAGGCACAATAGCCTAGGTTATCCCGTACCTACTTAGCTTGGGAAATCGGTGCAGGGCAATGTAAACTGGGTTAGGCCTCGGTCTTTTATTAAATGGCTGGAAGGCAATGCAAGGCCCCAAATGACTCGTCCCATAATAAGACATTTTAAATATTAGATTCATAATGTTTTTCTAGAATAAGTTAAGTTTTTATGTAAATTATGGTCAAATCAGGTTTTACGATAATGCATGGTAAATTGGATACATTTTGGCACATGTTAAATCAAAAATTCAAGCATAGTTCCTTTTATTGAGATGTTTTTATCTTAATGTGATTTTTATTGAGTTCGAGGGATTGATATCTATTGTGTGATTATTGTTAAGGCCGGATAGGCTAATAACAATTAATTAAATAAATGGTAAAAAAATGGCTATATCATCTAGATATGCTGCACTAAAAGCCTCCAGCCCTTGCAGGACTGTATTCACCAACCTCTGAAAAGTGGCAGGTGCATTTTTCAATCCAAAAGGCATTACTGTGAATTGGTAGTGCCCCCCAATGGTTGAAAATGCAGTTTTTGCTTTAGCATCCTCTGATAACTTGATCTGCCAATACCCTGCAGTCAAATCAAAGGTGCTTAGATACTTGGCAGATGCCAGTGTATCTATTAGCTCATCTGCCCTGGGTATAGGGTGAGCATCAGTTTTAGTTACCTGGTTGAGACCTCTGTAGTCAACACAAAATCTCATTTCCCTTTTACCATCTTTGGAATGAGGTTTTGGTACAAGTACCATAAGAGAGGCCCATGGACTCTCAGAGTGCTCAACCACTCCCAGTTCAAGCATTTTCTGAACCTCTTGTTTTATGCAGTCTCTGACATGGTCAGGCTGCCTATAGATCTTACTTTTGACAGGCAAGCTGTCTCCAGTATCTATAGTGTGCTCACACCAAGAAGTGGTGCCTGGCACAGTAGAAAAGTGTTCAGAAAACTGACCCAGGAGATTTATGCAGTGGTCTTTCTGCTCAGCAGTAAGACAATCTGCCAAAACTACACCTTCCACTAGAGCATCTTGTTCTGTGGAAGAGAAGAGATCAGTGAGAGGGTCACTCTCTTCTTCCTGTCCTTCATCTGTTGCCATGAGCAGGGTGAGATCAGCCCTGTCATAGTAGGGTTTCAGGCGATTGACATGGAACACCCTAAGGGGACTCCTGGCAGTGCCCAAGTCAACCAAGTAGGTGACTTCTCCCTTTTTCTCAACAATAATGTGGGGACCACTCCATTTGTCTTGGACGCTCTTGGGGCCACAGACTCCAAGACCCACACTTTCTGTCCTGGTTGGTACTGGATCAGAACAGCCTTCTGATCATGCCATTGCTTTTGGAGCTCTTGGCTGGCCTGAAGTATTTTACTGGCCTTTTTCATGTACTCAGCCATTCTGGATCTTAGGCCAAGTACATAGTCCACTATGTCTTGCTTAGGAGCTTTTAAAGGTTGTTCCCAACCCTCCTTCACAAGTGTTAGAGGACCTCTTACAGGGTGTCCAAATAGGAGTTCAAAGGGGCTGAAGCCCACTCCTTTCTGGGGTACCTCCATGTAAGCAAAAAGGAGGCACGGTAACAGGACATCCCATCTCCTGCGGAGTTTTTCAGGGAGTCCCATTATCATTCCTTTGAGAGTTTTATTAAACCTCTCAACCAGTCCATTTGCTTGTGGATGATAGGGTGTGGTGAACTTGTATGTCACACCACATTCCTTCCACATGGCCTTCAAGTAAGCAGACATGGAATTGCTTCCCCTGTCTGATACTACCTCTTTTGTAAAGCCCACCCTGGAAAAGATTCCCAGGAGGGCCTTTGCCACTGCAGGAGCTGTAGTGGTCCTTAGAGGAATTGTTTCAGGATATCTGGTGGCTTAGTCCACTACCACCAAGATAAACCTATTGCCTGAAGCAGTAGGAGCGTCAAGGGGGCCAACTATGTCAACCCCTACCCTTTCAAAGGGAACACCAACCACAGGTAGTGGAATGAGGGGTGCCTTTGGGGTGCCACCTGTTTTGCCACTGGCTTGACAGGTTTCACAGGACTTACAAAATTCCTTTGTGTCCTCTGACATTCTAGGCCAATGAAACAAGGGGACAAGCCTGTCCCAAGTTTTCATTTGCCCTAAATGTCCAGCCAAGGGAATGTTGTGGGCTAGAGATAGGAGGAACTCTCTGTATTGCTGAGGAATCACCAATCTCCTGACAGATCCAGGTTTTGGACCCCTTGCTTCAGTATACAGGAGGTTGTCCTCCCAGTAAACTCTGTGAGAGTCACTGACATCCCCATTTGCTTGTTTGACAGCTTGCTGTCTTAGACCCTCTAGTGTGGGACAGGTCTGCTGTGTCACACTCAGCTCCTCCCTGGCAGGCCCCCCTCCACCCAAAAGCTCAGCAGTATCTGCTTCCAGCTCCTCTGGTGTAGGTTCTGCACAGGGTGGAAATTCTTCTTCCTCAGAAGTTCAATCCACTGTAGAGGGGGGGATAGTAGGTAGTGTTTTACCTTTACTAACCCTAGCTTTAGGGAGCACTTGGTCCATTCTTCCAGGATCCAAGTCACCCTGTCCTTTTTGCTTTTTGGCCTGAGCCCTGGTCAAAGCAAAAATATGCCCTGGAATGCCCAGCATTGTTGCATGAGCCTCCAACTCCACTTCTGCCCAAGCTGATGTCTCTAAATCGTTCCCTAGTAGACAGTCTACAGGTAAATCTGAGGCAACCACAACTTTCTTTGGACCAGTAAACCCCCCCCCCCCCCCCAGTTGAGATTCACAACAGCCATGGGGTGGCTAAGAGTGTTGTTATGAGCATCAGTCACTTTGTACTGGTGACCAAGTAGGTGTTGTTCAGGGTGGACCAGTTTCTCTATTACCATGGTAACACTGGCACCTGTGTCCCTGCAGGCCTGAACCTCAACACCATTTATTAGGGGAAGTTGCTTGTACTTATCCATATTAAGGGGACAAGCAACCACGGTGGCCAAATCAATGGCCCCCTCAGAGACTAGCACAGCCTCTGTGGTCTCCCTAACAAGACCAACCCCAACTAAATTACCAAAAGTGAGCCCAGCTACTCCCTTGGATTGGCTATTAGTAGGTTTGCTCCCACCACTACTGCTATTACTAGGGGCACTAGGTGTAGCAGCAGGGGTTGTAGTGGTAGGAGGCTTGGTGCTTTTCTTTGGACAACTGGGATCAGTTGTCCAATGGCCTTTTATTTTACATAAATAGCACCATGGTTTCTTTACTTGATTTGAAGAGGATTTGGGCCCACCACCCCCACCAGAGTATTTTTGTGGGCCTGATCAGCACAAATTTTTAGATTTGTCCCCACCCTTGTCAGTAGACTTACCATCCTTCTTCTTGCCATCCGTGTCACCCCCTGTATGAACTTTTCTGTTCACCCTTGTTCTGACCCATTTGTCTGCCTTCTTTTCCAATTCTTGGGGAGAGGTCAGATCTGAGTCCACTAGGTACTGGTGCAACAAATCACACACACAATTATTAAGAATATGCTCTCTCAGGATTAGGTTATACAGGCTTTCATATTCAGAAACTTTACTGCCATGTAACCACCCCTCCAAGGCCTTCACTGAGTGGTCAACAAAGTCTACCCAGTCTTGTGAAGACTCCTTTATGGTTTCTGTGAACTTGATCCTGTACTGTTCAGTGGTTAAGCCATAACCATCTAGGAGTGCATTCTTAAGAACTGTAAAATCATTGGCATCACTTTCCTTAACAGTAAGGAGCCTATCCCTACCCTTTCCACTGAAAGATAGCCATAGGATAGCAGCCCACTGCCTTTAAGGGACCCCCTGTACATTACAGGCCCTCTCCAGTGCAGCAAACCACTTGTTAATGTCATCCCCCTCCTTGTAAGGGGGAACTATCTTGTGCAGATTTCTAGAATCATGCTCTTTTACAGGATTACTATCTGTAATACTGCTGCTGCCACCATGGGGTCCAAACCCCAACCTCTGTCTTTCTTTTTCTAAGTCAAATGCTTGTCTGTCTAGATCCAGCTGTTGCTTCTTGAGCTTCAGTCTGGATTCTTCCACTCTCAGTCTATTGAGTTCCCTTTCTAACATTCTGTCTTCAGGGAGGGTGGGTTGGGCATGCTTTGACACAGAAGAATGGTGTCAATGAACAGAGGGAGACCTGTCCCTAACAGATGGCACTCTAACAACTTGGCCTAAAGGAGTAACCTCTATACTATGATGAGAACTCACATCAGTACCAACCCTGCTAGGTGGCATGCTAAGGGGCAGGTTGGGAAGGTTCCCTTCTAACCCTCTGACTGGGGGTGTCCCAGAATCAGAGTGTGAACCATCAGCCAATCTCTCACCAGAGGTGCCAACTTAGGTCTTATCCTGTTCAATGAGCATATTAACTAACAGTTCTCTTGAGGGATTCTTCCCTACCCCTAAACCTCTTTCAATGCAGAGACTCCTTGCTCCTTTCCAGCTAAGGTGATCATAAGCAACTCTGGTCAGATCAACAGTTTGACCTGTACCAGACATGATAGAAAAGGTTTATGGGACAGAAAAAGAAAGAAAAAGTTTCAGTACTTTTTAAGTAACAGAAAAAAAACTTTTAAAACTTTTTAAGAACTTTTTGAAAGTTTTAGAGGTACTTTTCAGCACTTAGCAAAAGAGTAAGAGAAGAAAAGCAAAACTTTTTGGTTAGGTGTACATACACTGAACTTGTTTTGTATATTTTTCTCTTATGAAAAGTACAAAATGACAAAGTGGTAAGTAGTTGCAAGTACTTATCCCACCGCTGCACAACCAATGTAGGAGGCTGGCCTGGCTTGTAGTGGGTACCAAGGGGTACTTACACCTTGCACCAGGTCCAGGTATCCCTTATTAGTGTAGAGGGGTGTCTAGCAGCTTAGGCTGATAGAAAAGGTAGCTTCGCAGAGCAGCTTAGACTGAACTAGGAGGCGTGTAAAGCTCCTACTATACCACTGGTGTCATATGCACAATATCATAAGAAAACACAATACACAGATATACTAAAAATAAAGGTACTTTATTTTTATGACAATATGCCAAAAGTATCTCAGTGAGTACCCTCAGTATGAGGATAGCAAATATACACAAGATATATGTACACAATACCAAAAATATGCAGTAATAGCAATAGAAAGCAATGCAAGCAATGTACAGTCACAATAGATTGCAATGAGAGCACATAGGGATAGGGGCAACACAAACCATATACTCTAGAAGCGGAATACGAACCACGAATGGACCCCAAACCTATGTGACCTTGTAGAGGGTCGCTGGGACTGTAAGAAAACAGTGAGGGTTAGAAAAATAGCCCACCCCAAGACCCTGAAAAGTGGGTGCAAAGTGCACCTAAGTTCCCCAGAGAGCGCAGAAGTCGTGATAGGGGAATTCTGCAAGGAAGACCAACACCAGCAATGCAACAACGATGGATTTCCAGACGAGAGTACCTGTGGAACAAGGGGACTAAGTCCAAGAGTCACGATCAAGTCGGGAGTAGGCAGATGCCCAGGAAATGCCAGCTGTGGGTGCAAATAAGCTGCCACTGGATGGTAGAAGCTGTGGATTCTGCAAGAACGAAGAGGACTAGAAACTTCCCCTTTGGAGGATGGATGTCCCACGTCGCGAAGAAGCTTGCAGAGGTGTTTCCGTGCAGAAAGACCGCAAACGAGCCTTGCTAGCTGCAAGGGTCGCAGTTAGGGTTTTTGGATACTGCTGTGGCCCAGGAGGGACCAGGATGTCGCCAATTGCGTGAGGAGACAGAGGGGGCGTCGAGCAAGACAAAGAGCCCACTGTAGGAAAGTACCATCTTGCCCGGCATGTTACCCCCATTTTTCACTGTATATATGTTGTTTTAGTTGTATGTGTCACTGGGACCCTGGTAACCCAGGGCCCCAGTGCTCATAAGTGTGCCTGAATGTGTTACCTGTGTAGTGACTAACTGTCTCACTGAGGCTCTGCTAATCAGAACCTCAGTGGTTATGCTCTCTCATTTCTTTCTAAATTGTCACTAACAGGCTAGTGACCAATTTTACCAATTTACATTGGCTTACTGGAACACCCTTATAATTCCCTAGTATATGGTACTGAGGTACCCAGGGTATTGGGGTTCCAGGAGATCCCTATGGGCTGCAGCATTTCTTTTGCCACCCATAGGGAGCTCTGACAATTCTTACACAGGCCTGCCACTGCAGCCTGGGTGAAATAACGTCCACGTTATTTCACAGCCATTTTACACTGCTCTTAAGTAACTTATAAGTCACCTATATGTCTAACCTTTACCTGGTAAAGGTTAGGTGCAAAGTTACTTAGTGTGAGGGCACCCTGGCACTAGCCAAGGTGCCCCCACATTGTTCAGAGCCAATTAACTGAACTTTGTGAGTGCGGGGACACCATTACACGCGTGCACTACATATAGGTCACTACCTATATGTAGCTTCACCATGGTAACTCCGAATATGGCCATGTAACATGTCTATGATCATGGAATTGCCCCCTCTATGCCATCCTGGCATTGTTGGTACAATTCCATGATCCCAGTGGTCTGTAGCACAGACCCTGGTACTGCCAGACTGCCCTTCCTGGGGTTTCTCTGCAGCTGCTGCTGCTGCCAACCCCTCAGACAGGCAGCTGCCCTCCTGGGGTCCAGCCAGGCCTGGCCCAGGATGGCAGAACAAAGAACTTCCTCTGAGAGAGGGTGTGACACCCTCTCCCTTTGGAAAATGGTGTGAAGGCAGGGGAGGAGTAGCCTCCCCCAGCCTCTGGAAATGCTTTGTTGGGCACAGATGTGCCCAATTCTGCATAAGCCAGTCTACACCGGTTCAGGGACCCCTTAGCCCCTGCTCTGGCGCGAAACTGGACAAAGGAAAGGGGAGTGACCACTCCCCTGACCTGCACCTCCCCTGGGAGGTGTCCAGAGCTCCTCCAGTGTGCTCCAGACCTCTGCCATCTTGGAAACAGAGGTGCTGCTGGCACACTGGACTGCTCTGAGTGGCCAGTGCCACCAGGTGACGTCAGAGACTCCTGCTGATAGGCTCCTTCAGGTGTTAGTAGCCTTTCCTCTCTCCTAGGTAGCCAAACCCTCTTTTCTGGCTATTTAGGGTCTCTGTCTCTGGGGAAACTTTAGATAAGGAATGCATGAGCTCAGCCGAGTTCCTCTGCATCTCTCTCTTCACCTTCTGATGAGGAATCGACCGCTGACCGCGCTGGAAGCCTGCAAACCTGCAACATAGTAGCAAAGACGACTACTGCAACTCTGTAACGCTGATCCTGCCGCCTTCTCGACTGTTTTCCTGCTTGTGCATGCTGTGGGGGTAGTCTGCCTCCTCTCTGCACCAGAAGCTCCGAAGAAATCTCCCGTGGGTCGACGGAATCTTCCCCCTGCAACCGCAGGCACCAAAAAGCTGCATTACCGGTCCCTTGGGTGTCCTCTCAGCACGACGAGCGAGGTCCCTCGAATCCAGCGACACCGTCCAAGTGACCCCCACAGTCCAGTGACTCTTCAGCCCAAGTCCGGTGGAGGTAAGTCCTTGCCTCACCTCGCTGGGCTGCATTGCTGGGAACCGCGACTTTGCAAGCTACTCCGGCCCCTGTGCACTTCCGGCGGAAATCCTTCGTGCACAGCCAAGCCTGGGTCCACGGCACTCTAACCTGCATTGCACGACTTTCTAAGTTGGTCTCCGGCGACGTGGGACTCCTTTGTGCAACTTCGGCGAGCACCGTTTCACACATCCTCGTAGTGCCTGTTTCTGGCACTTCTGCGGGTGCTACCTGCTTCAGTGAGGGCTCTTTGTCTTGCACGACGTCCCCTCTCTCTGCAGGTCCAATTTGCGACCTCCTGGTCCCTCCTGGGCCCCAGCAGCGTCCAAAAACGTCAAACGCACGATTTGCGTGTAGCAAGGCTTGTTGGCATCCATCCGGCTGCAAAACACTTCTGCACGACTCTCCAAGGCGTGGGGGATCCATCCTCCAAAGGGGAAGTCTCTAGCCCTTGTCGTTCCTGCAGTATTCACAGTTCTTTAGCCTAGTAAGAGCTTCTTTGCCCCAACCGCTGGCATTTCTTGGGCATATGCCCATCTCCGAGTTGCTTGTGACTTTTGGACTTGGTCCCCTTGTTCCACAGGTACCCTCAGTCAGGAATCCATCGTTGTTGCATTGCTGATTTGTGTTTTCCTTGCATTTTCCCTCTAACACGACTATTTTGTCCTTAGGGGAACTTTAGTGCACTTTGCACTCACTTTTCAGGGTCTTGGGGAGGGTTATTTTTCTAACTCTCACTATTTTCTAATAGTCCCAGCGACCCTCTACAAGGTCACATAGGTTTGGGGTCCATTCGTGGTTCGCATTCCACTTCTGGAGTATATGGTTTGTGTTGCCCCTATTCCTATGTTTCCCCATTGCATCCTATTGTAACTATACATTGTTTGCACTGTTTTCTAAGACTATACTGCATATTTTTGCTATTGTGTATATATATCTTGTGTATATTTCCTATCCTCTCACTGAGGGTACACTCTAAGATACTTTGGCATATTGTCATAAAAATAAAGTACCTTTATTTTTAGTATAACTGTGTATTGTGTTTTCTTATGATATTGTGCATATGACACTAAGTGGTACTGTAGTAGCTTCACACGTCTCCTAGTTCAGCCTAAGCTGCTCTGCTAAGCTACAATTATCTATCAGCCTAAGCTGCTAGACACCCTATACACTAATAAGGGATAACTGGGCCTGGTGCAAGGTGCAAGCACCCCTTGGTACTCACTACAAGCCAGTCCAGCCTCCTACATTGGTTGTGCAGTGGTGGGATAAGTGCTTGAGACTACTTACCACTCTTGTCATTGTACTTTTCATAAGAGAAAAATATACAAAACAAGGTCAGTGTATATACACATAGCCAAAAAGTTTTGCATTTCCTCTTTTCACTCTTTTCTAAGTGCTGAAAAGTACTCCTAAACTTTCAAAAAGTTCTTAAAAGTTTAAAAAGTTTTTTCTGTCTTTCCAAAAAGTTCTGAAAACTTTTTTCTCTTTTTCTATCACTTTAACTCTCTCTAAAAAATGTCTGGCACAGGAAAAAATGTTGAACTGTCCAAACTTGCATATGATCACCTTAGCTGGAAAGGAGCAAGGAGTCTCTGCATAGAGAGAGGTTTGAGTGTAGGGAAGAATCCTTCCTTAGAACTGTTAATTAATATGCTTAGAGTACAGGAAAAGGCCATAAGCGCCCAATCTGTAGAAAAAGTAGCTAATGGTTCTCAATCTGATCCAGGGACTCCCCCAGGAAAAGGTTCAGGAAAGAAACTTCTCAGCCTGCCCATTACTAGACAGTCTAGCATAGTTGGTACAGAGGTTGAATCACACCATACTGATGATGTGATCTCACATTATGCTGGTAGCCAAGCTGTTAGGGTGCCCTCTGTAAGGGACAGGTCTCCTTCTGTTCATTCCCATCATACCTCTGTATCTAGAAATGTCCCTCCCACCCACCCTGATGACAGATTGTTAGAAAGGGAGCTCAATAGATTGAGAGTGGAACAAACCAGACTGAAGCTCAAGAAGCAACAGCTGGATTTGGATAGACAGTCTTTAGAAGTAGAGAGGGAAAGACAGAAGTTGGGTTTAGAAACCCATGGTGGCAGCAGCAGTATTCCCCATAGTCATCCTGCAAAAGAGCATGATTCCAGGAATCTGCACAAGATAGTTCCCCCTTATAAGGAGGGGGATGACATTAACAAGTGGTTTGCTGCACTTGAGAGGGCCTGTGCTGTACAGGATGTCCCTCAAAAGCAGTGGGCTGCTATCCTATGGCTATCATTTAGTGGAAAAGGTAGGGATAGGCTCCTTACAGTGAAAGAAAATGATGCCAATAATTTCCAAGTTCTTAAGAATGCACTCCTGGATGGTTATGGCTTAACCACTGAACAGTACAGGATAAAGTTCAGAGATACCAAAAAGGAGTCTTCACAAGACTGGGTTGATTTCATTGACCAGGCAGTGAAGGCCTTGGAGGGGTGGTTACATGGCAGTAAAGTTACTGATTATGACAGCCTGTATAACTTGATCCTGAGAGAGCATATTCTTAATAATTGTGTGTCTGATTTGTTGCACCAGTACTTGGTGGACTCTGATCTGACCTCTCCCCAAGAATTGGGAAAGAAGGCAGACAAATGGGTCAGAACAAGAGTGAACAGAAAAGTTCATACAGGGGGTGACAAAGATGGCAACAAAAAGAAGGATGGTAAGTCTTCTGACAAGGGTGGGGACAAATCTAAAAATGAGTCTTCATCAGGCCCACAAAAACACTCTGGTGGGGGTGGTGGGTCCAAATCCTCCTTTAATCAGAACAAGGAAAAGAAACCATGGTGCTATTTATGTAAAATAAAAGGCCATTGGACAACAGATCCCAGTTGTCCAAAGAAAGGCACCACAGCTCCTACCACTACAATCCCTACTGCTACACCTAGTGTCCCTACTAATAGCAGTGGTGGTGGGAGCAAACCTACTAATAGCCAATCCAAGGGAGTAGCTGGGCTCACTTTTGGTAATTTAGTTGGGGTTGGTCTGATTAGGGAGACCACAGAGGCTACTTTAGTCTCTGAAGGGGCTATTGATTTAGCCACTTTGGTTGCTTGCCCCCTTAACTTGGAGAAGTACAAGCAACTAACCCTAATAAATGGTGTTGAGGTCCAGGCCTACAGGGACACAGGTGCCAGTGTCACAATGGTGATTGAGAAACTGGTGCACCCTGAACAACACATACTTGGACACCAGTACCAAGTAACCGATGCTCACAACATAACACAAAGCCACCCCATGGCTGTTGTAAATCTCAACTGGGGGGGGTAACTGGTCCAAAGAAAGTTGTGGTAGCTTCAGATTTACCTGTAGACTGTCTATTAGGGAATGATTTGGAGACATCAGCTTGGTCAGATGTGGAGTTGGAGGCCCATGCAGCAATGCTGGGCATTCCAGGGCATATTTTTGCTTTGACAAGGGCTCAGGCCAAAAAGCAAAAAGGACAGGGAAGCTTGGATCCTGGAACAATGGACCAAGTGCTCCCTAAAGCTAGGGCTAGTAGAAGCAAACCACTTCCTACTATCCCTCCCTCTACAGTGGATTCTACTTCTGAGGAAGAAGAATTCCCTCCCTGTGCAGAACCTACACCAGAGGAGCTGGAAGCAGACACTGCTGAGCTTTTGGGTGAAGGGGGGCCTGCCAGAGAGGAGCTGAGTGTGGCACAGCAAACCTGTCCCACATTAGAGGGTCTCAGACAGCAAGCTGTCAAACAGGCTAATGGGGATGTCAGTGACTCTCACAGAGTTTACTGGGAGGACAACCTGTTGTACACTGAGCATAGGGATCCTAAACCTGGAGCTGCCAGGAGATTAGTGATTCCTCAGGAGTACAGAAAGTTCCTCCTAACACTGGCACATGACATTCCCTTAGCTGGGCACCTGGGTCAAATGAAAACTTGGGACAGATTGGTACCATTGTTTCATTGGCCTAGGATGTCTGAGGACACAAAAGAATTTTGTAAGTCCTGTGAAACCTGTCAAGCCAGTGGCAAGACAGGTGGCACTCCAAAGGCACCCCTTATCCCACTGCCTGTGGTTGGGGTTCCCTTTGAAAGGGTAGGGGTTGACATAGTTGGCCCCCTTGACCCTCCTACTGCTTCAGGCAATAGGTTTATCTTGGTGGTAGTGGACCATGCCACAAGATATCCTGAAACTATTCCTTTAAGGACCACTACAGCTCCTGCAGTGGCAAAGGCCCTCCTGGGAATATTTTCCAGGGTGGGCTTCCCAAAGGAAGTAGTATCAGACAGGGGAAGCAATTTCATGTCTGCATACTTAAAGGCCATGTGGAAGGAGTGTGGTGTAACTTACAAGTTCACAACACCCTATCATCCACAAACAAATGGACTGGTGGAGAGATTTAATAAAACTCTCAAAGGCATGATTATGGGACTCCCTGAAAAACTCCGCAGGAGATGGGATATCCTTCTACCATGCCTCCTTTTTGCCTACAGGGAGGTACCCCAGAAAGGAGTGGGCTTCAGCCCCTTTGAACTTCTTTTTGGACACCCTGTTAGGGGTCCACTCACACTTGTAAAGGAGGGTTGGGAACAACCTTTAAAAGCTCCTAAACAGGATATTGTGGATTATGTACTTGGCCTCAGATCAAGGATGGCTGAGTACATGAAAAAGGCCAGTAAAAACCTTCAGGCCAGCCAAGAGCTCCAGAAGCAATGGCATGATCAGAAGGCTGTTTTGGTTCAGTACCAACCAGGGCAGAAAGTGTGGGTCTTGGAGCCTGTGGCCCCAAGAGCACTCCAAGATAAATGGAGTGGACCCCACACAATTGTTGAAAAGAAGGGTGAAGTCACCTACTTGGTTGACTTAGGCACTGCCAGGAGTCCCCTTAGGGTGCTCCATGTCAACCGCCTGAAACCCTACTATGACAGGGCTGATCTCACCCTGCTCATGGCAACAGATGAGGGACAGGAAGAAGACAGTGATCCCCTACCTGATCTCTTCTCTTCCACAGAACAAGATGCTCTTGTGGAAGGTGTAGTTTTGGCTGATTGTCTTACTGCTGAGCAGAAAGATAATTGCATAAATCTCCTAGGACAATTTTCAGAACTCTTCTCCATTGTGCCAGGCACCACTTCTTGGTGTGAGCACACTATAGATACTGGAGACAGTTTACCTGTCAAAAGTAAGATCTATAGGCAGCCTGACCATGTCAGGGACTGCATAAAGCAAGAAGTTCAGAAAATGTTGGAACTAGGAGTGGTTGAGCACTCTGACAGTCCATGGGCTTCTCCTGTGGTACTGGTACCGAAACCCAATTCTAAAGATGGAAAGAAAGAAATGCGGTTTTGTGTAGACTATAGAGGTCTCAACTTGGTAACCAAAACTGATGCTCACCCTATACCCAGGGCAGATGAGCTCATAGATACACTGGCATCTGCCAAGTATCTAAGCACTTTTGATTTGACTGCAGGGTATTGGCAGATCAAATTGTCAGAAGATGCTAAACCTAAGACTGCATTTTCTACCATTGGAGGACATTACCAGTTTACTGTAATGCCTTTTGGTTTGAAAAATGCACCTGCCACTTTTCAGAGGTTGGTGAACACAGTCCTGCAAGGGCTGGAAGCTTTCAGTGCAGCATATTTGGACGATATAGCTGTCTTTAGCTCCAGCTGGGATGATCACCTGGTCCACCTATGGAAAGTTTTGGAGGCCCTGCAAAAGGCAGGCCTCACTATCAAGGCTTCAAAGTGCCAGATAGGGCAGGGTAAGGTGGTTTATCTGGGACACCTTGTTGGTGGGGAACAGATTGCACCACTTCAGGGGAAAATCCAAACTATTATTGATTGGGTTCCCCCTACCACACAGACTCAGGTGAGAGCCTTCCTAGGCCTCACTGGGTATTACAGGAGGTTCATTAAGAACTATGGCTCCATTGCAGCTCCTCTTAATGACCTCACTTCCAAGAAAATGCCTAAAAAGGTATTGTGGACAGCAAGCTGTCAAAAAGCTTTTGAGGAGCTGAAGCAGGCCATGTGCTCTGTACCTGTCCTGAAAAGCCCTTGTTACTCTAAAAAATTCTATGTCCAAACTGATGCATCTGAATTAGGAGTAGGGGCAGTCCTATCACAACTTAATTCTGAGGGCCAGGATCAACCTGTTGCTTTTATTAGTAGAAGGTTGACCCCTAGAGAAAAGCGTTGGTCTGCCATTGAGAGGGAGGCCTTTGCTGTGGTCTGGGCTCTGAAGAAGTTGAGGCCATACCTGTTTGGCACTCACTTCATTGTTCAGACAGACCACAAACCTCTACTTTGGCTAAAACAAATGAAAGGTGAAAATCCTAAATTGTTGAGGTGGTCCATATCCCTACAGGGAATGGACTATACAGTGGAACATAGACCTGGGAGTAGCCACTCCAATGCAGATGGACTCTCCAGATATTTCCACTTAGACAATGAAGACTCCTCAGGTAATGGCTAGTCTTATTGTCCTTCGTTTGGGGGGGGGTTGTGTAGGAAAGTACCATCTTGCCTGGCATGTTACCCCCATTTTTCACTGTATATATGTTGTTTTAGTTGTATGTGTCACTGGGACCCTGGTATCCCAGGGCCCCAGTGCTCATAAGTGTGCCTGAATGTGTTACCTGTGTAGTGACTAACTGTCTCACTGAGGCTCTGCTAATCAGAACCTCAGTGGTTATGCTCTCTCATTTCTTTCTAAATTGTCACTAACAGGCTAGTGACCAATTTTACCAATTTACATTGGCTTACTGGAACACCCTTATAATTCCCTAGTATATGGTACTGAGGTACCCAGGGTATTGGGGTTCCAGGAGATCCCTTTGGGCTGCAGCATTTCTTTTGCCACCCATAGGGAGCTCTGACAGTTCTTACACAGGCCTGCCACTGCAGCCTGGGTGAAATAACGTCCACGTTATTTCACAGCCATTTTACACTGCACTTAAGTAACTTATAAGTCACCTATATGTCTAACCTTTACCTGGTAAAGGTTAGGTGCAAAGTTACTTAGTGTGAGGGCACCCTGGCACTAGCCAAGGTGCCCCCACATTGTTCAGAGCCAATTCACTGAACTTTGTGAGTGCGGGGACACCATTACACGCGTGCACTACATATAGGTCACTACCTATATGTAGCTTCACCATGGTAACTCCGAATATGGCCATGTAACATGTCTATGATCATGGAATTGCCCCCTCTATGCCATCCTGGCATTGTTGGTACAATTCCATGATCCCAGTGGTCTGTAGCACAGACCCTGGTACTGCCAGACTGCCCTTCCTGGGGTTTCTCTGCAGCTGCTGCTGCTGCCAACCCCTCAGACAGGCAGCTGCCCTCCTGGGGTCCAGCCAGGCCTGGCCCAGGATGGCAGAACAAAGAACTTCCTCTGAGAGAGGGTGTGACACCCTCTCCCTTTGGAAAATGGTGTGAAGGCAGGGGAGGAGTAGCCTCCCCCAGCCTCTGGAAATGCTTTGTTGGGCACAGATGTGCCCAATTCTGCATAAGCCACTCTACACCGGTTCAGGGACCCCTTAGCCCCTGCTCTGGCGCGAAACTGGACAAAGGAAAGGGGAGTGACCACTCCCCTGACCTGCACCTCCCCTGGGAGGTGTCCAGAGCTCCTCCAGTGTGCTCCAGACCTCTGCCATCTTGGAAACAGAGGTGCTGCTGGCACACTGGACTGCTCTGAGTGGCCAGTGCCACCAGGTGACGTCAGAGACTCCTGCTGATAGGCTCCTTCAGGTGTTAGTAGCCTTTCCTCTCTCCTAGGTAGCCAAACCCTCTTTTCTGGCTATTTAGGGTCTCTGTCTCTGGGGAAACTTTAGATAAGGAATGCATGAGCTCAGCCGAGTTCCTCTGCATCTCTCTCTTCACCTTCTGATGAGGAATCGACCGCTGACCGCGCTGGAAGCCTGCAAACCTGCAACATAGTAGCAAAGACGACTACTGCAACTCTGTAACGCTGATCCTGTCGCCTTCTCGACTGTTTTCCTGCTTGTGCATGCTGTGGGGGTAGTCTGCCTCCTCTCTGCACCAGAAGCTCCGAAGAAATCTCCCGTGGGTCGACGGAATCTTCCCCCTGCAACCGCAAGCTCCAAAAAGCTGCATTACCGGTCTCTTGGGTCTCCTCTCAGCACGACGAGCGAGGTCCCTCGAATCCAGCGACACCGTCCAAGTGACCCCCACAGTCCAGTGACTCTTCAGCCCAAGTTTGGTGGAGGTAAGTCCTTGCCTCACCTCGCTGGGCTGCATTGCTGGGAACCGCGACTTTGCAAGCTACTCCGGCCCCTGTGCACTTCCGGCGGAAATCCTTCGTGCACAGCCAAGCCTGGGTCCACGGCACTCTAACCTGCATTGCACGACTTTCTAAGTTGGTCTCCGGCGACGTGGGACTCCTTTGTGCAACTTCGGCGAGCACCGTTTCATGCATCCTTGTAGTGCCTGTTTCTGGCACTTCTCCGGGTGCCAACTGCTTCAGTGAGGGCTCTTTGTCTTGCTCGACGTCCCTTCTCTCTGCAGGTCCAATTTGCGACCTCCTGGTCCCTCCTGGGCCCCAGCAGCGTCCAAAAACGCCAAATGCACGATTTGCGTGTAGCAAGGCTTGTTGGCGTCCATCCGGCGGGAAAACACTTCTGCACGACTCTCCAAGGCGTGGGGGATCCATCCTCCAAAGGGGAAGTCTCTAGCCCTTGTCGTTCCTGCAGTATTCACAGTTCTTCAGCCTAGTAAGAGCTTCTTTGCACCAACCGCTGGCATTTCTTGGGCATATGCCCATCTCCGAGTTGCTTGTGACTTTTGGACTTGGTCCCCTTGTTCCACAGGTACCCTCAGTCAGGAATCCATTGTTGTTGCATTGCTGATTTGTGTTTTCCTTGCATTTTCCCTCTAACACAACTATTTTGTCCTTAGGGGAACTTTAGTGCACTTTGCACTCACTTTTCAGGGTCTTGGGGAGGGTTATTTTTCTAACTCTCACTATTTTCTAATAGTCCCAGCGACCCTCTACAAGGTCACATAGTTTTGGGGTCCATTCGTGGTTCGCATTCCACTTCTGGAGTATATGGTTTGTGTTGCCCCTATTCCTATGTTTCCCCATTGCATCCTATTGTAACTATACATTGTTTGCACTGTTTTCTAAGACTATACTGCATATTTTTGCTATTGTGTATATATATCTTGTGAATATTTCCTATCCTCTCACTGAGGGTACACTCTAAGATACTTTGGCATATTGTCATAAAAATAAAGTACCTTTATTTTTAGTATAACTGTGTATTGTGTTTTCTTATGATATTGTGCATATGACACTAAGTGGTACTGTAGTAGCTTCACACGTCTCCTAGTTCAGCCTAAGCTGCTCTGCTAAGCTACCATTATCTATCAGCCTAAGCTGCTAGACACCCTATACACTAATAAGGGATAACTGGGCCTGGTGCAAGGTGCAAGTACCCCTTGGTACTCACTACAAGCCAGTCCAGCCTCCTACACCCACTCAGAAGCAAGCAGCACCCACAGAAGTGCCGGAACAAGCACTACGAAGTGGAGTGAACCAGAGCTCGCCCGAAGTCACAAAGGAAGGTCCCACGACATCGGAGGACAACTCAGGAGGTCGTGCACTGCAGGTTAGAATGTCGGGGACCCTGGCTTGGTTGTGCACAAAGGAAATCCTGGAAGAGTGCACAGGATCCGGAGCAGCTGCATATCATGCGGTACCCAACAATGCAGTCTAGCGTGGGGAGGCAAGGACTTACCTCCACCAAACTTGGACTGAAGAGTCACTGGACTGTGGGAGTCACTTGGACAGAGTTGCTGAGTTCAAGGGACCTTGCTCGTCATGCTGAGAGGAGACCCAGAGGACCGGTGATGCAGTCTTTTGGTGCCTGCGGTTGCAGGGGGAAGATTACGTCGACCCACAAGAGATTTCTTCGGAGCTTCTAGTGCAGAGAGGAGGCAGACTACCCCCACAGCATGCACCACCAGGAAAACAGTCGAGAAGGCGGCCGGATCATCGTTACAAGGTCACAGTAGTCATCTTTGCTACTTTGTTGCAGTTTTGCAGGCTTCCAGAGCCGTCAGGGGTCGATTCCTTGGCAGAAGGTGAAGAGAGAGATGCAGAGGAACTCGGATGAGCTCTTGCATTCGTTATCTAAAGAATTCCCCAAAGCAGAGACCCTAAATAGCCAGAGAAGAGGGTTTGGCTACTTAGGAGAGAGGATAGGCTAGCAACACCTGAAGGAGCCTATCAGAAGGAGTCTCTGACGTCACCTGCTGGCACTGGCCACTCAGAGCAGTCCAGTGTGCCAGCAGCACCTGTTTCCAAGATGGCAGAGGTCTGGAGCACACTGGAGGAGCTCTGGACACCACCCAGGGGAGGTGCAGGTCAGGGGAGTGGTCACTCCCCTTTCCTTTGTCCAGAGCAGGGCTAAGGGGTCCCTGAACCGGTGTAGACTGGCTTATGCAGAAATGGGCACCATCTGTGCCCATGAAAGCATTTCCAGAGGCTGGGGGAGGCTACTCCTCCCCAGCCCTAACACCTTTTTCCAAAGGGAGAGGGTGTAACACCCTCTCTCTGAGGAAGTCCTTTGTTCTGCCTTCCTGGGCCAAGCCTGGCTGGACCCCAGGAGGGCAGAAACATGTCTGAGGGGTAGGCAGCAGCAGCAGCTGCAGTGAAACCGCGGGAAAGGTAGTTTGGCAGTACCCGGGTCTGAGCTAGAGACTCGGGGGATCATGGAATTGTCTCCCCAATGCCAGAATTGCATTGGGGTGACAATTCAATGATCTTTGACACGTTACATGGCCATGTTCGGAGTTACCATTGTGACGCTATACATATGTCCTGACATATGTATAGTGCACACGTGTAATGGTGTCCCCGCACTCACAAAGTCCGGGGAATTTTCCCTGAACAATGTGGGGGCACCTTGGCTAGTGCCAGGGTGCCCACACACTAAGTAACTTAGCACCCAACCTTTACCAGGTAAAGGTTAGACATATAGGTGACTTTTAAGTTACTTAAGTGCAGTGGTAAATGGCTGTGAAATAACGTGGATGTTATTTCACTCAGGCTGCAAGGGCAGGCCTGTGTAAGAATTGTCAGAGCTCCCTACGGGTGGCAAAAGAAATGCTGCACCCAATAAGGATCTCCTGGAACCCCAATACTCTTGGTACCTCAGTACCATATACTAGGGAATTATAAGGGTGTTCCAGTATGCCAATGTAAATTGGTGAAATTGGTCACTAGCCTGTTAGTGACAATTTGGAAAGAAAATGAGAGAGCATAACCACTGAGGTTCTGGATAGCAGAGCCTCAGTGAGACAGTTAGTCATAACACAGGTAACACATACAGGGCACACTTATGAGCACTGGGGCCCTGGCTGGCATGGTCCCAGTAACACATACAACTAAAACAACATATATTCAGTGAAATATGGGGGTAACATGCCAGGCAAGATGGTAGTTTCCTACAATACCGTTGAAACTTTATATGTCCTGTGTATCTGTTGTCCCTTTTGTTTGATCCTCTGTTCTCTCCTAATATCACATTACCCTTGTAGGATCTTCCAGTTCTCAGTTGAATTATTGATAAGATCACATCTAATCATAATAGGAATCTGCCTTTTGGCTGGTTTGTGGGGAATAGATGAATTCCTTCCTGTGAGGCATAGAAAAACAATTTACATTTGGGCAGTCTGTGCCCCTTTAATCTGAACAGTAATATCTGGATGAATGATTTGTCACTTGTAATTATAAGTTGGTGGAATCAACAAATCTGAACCCTGTTCCTATTGTCTGATAGCAGTCATTCATTGTCGCAGAAATGTCATCTGTTTCAGAAATTCTGATTACCTGCAATCAAGCAGTCAATATATAATCAATATACCAGTGTTAGAACCACAGTGGTTTTGGGCCAATCAGTAGTTGTTATAAAATTGCAGTGCTTCAATCCCAGCTTCTATGCACTGTTTCTAGCAATTTCATTACACAAATATTATTTGTATCCTTTCGTTAACCGCATCCTGCTGAACACTTCCTTGAATGAATATATACAAATGTATATATAAATATATGTGTTCACTGAAAAAACAAAGGTTACAGGGACGTTATAGTTACGTTTTGAATTTACTGTTACTAAGCTGTAGAAATTCAGCACTTATAGCTAGAGTTCTTTCAAGTAACTATAACTTGTGCCCTAATGTAACTATAACTCACACCTTCATGTTGATGTCTTACTTGAGGTTAAGCTCTGGGTCCATGGAGAATCTGTCCAAATTCATGTAGTTGAGTCAGGTTTGGCTTGTCATTAATCGATTATCTTGCATTAAATGGCAGGAGGTGGATTTGATGTGAATGAACTCTGAAGCCTAGTCTTTGTTGAAACATTATTTTGCTAAACTGCCTGCCAGGTATAACCCCGGTGACGAGACCAGAACTGATGCCAAGTTCAGTTGAATTGTAGACCTGTGTGGAAAGACACTCCACGTGTACAGAATGCCCACAGGGTTATTTATGATGTTGATGGTGTGGGTATTCACTTCACTTTGAATGTTGTTCCACACGTGTGTGCATTGAAGTGAACTCAAATGGACAGGAGGCTGAGGAAAGTGCATACAACTTATACAATGTTAATGTGCCCACCGATGTACGATGGTCACGGGCGGAAGTAGATACACACTGTCTATTTACTGTATGTTTCAGCAAAACAGTTGCCAATATTTTCATTTTTAGTTGAAAATGTGCAATTTAGGTCACATGATGCTTACTCCAGGTTTTTTCTCAAGGTGGGATTCTGTTTTTGATATTCTACAATAAAAATACACCGTGTCCCCTTCCACCACCACCACCACACCATACATGCTGCTTTAAACCTGGTACATCTTTTGTGGCTTACATGTTACCATTTCTCCTTGTAGATACACCGGACTATGGTTCACGTGCTGAAAATAATGAGCTGACCATTTTACTGATTGGAAGTCCTGGAGCAGGGAAAAGCGCCACCGGAAACTCCATCCTCAGAGAGAAGCACTTTATGTCCAGACCCTCAGCAGTGTCAGTGACTTTGCAGGGTGAGGTGGGGGTCTGTGTGCGGAATGGGAGGCGCCTGGTGGTGGTGGACACCCCTGGGTTCTTGAGCAGTAACAGACCAGAAGAAGTGAGGAGCGATGTGAGTCAATGTCTGGAGCTCTGTGGTCCTGGTCCCCATGCGATAGTCCTTGTCCTCCAGACTGGAAGGTTCACCGAAGAAGAGAGGGATGCAGTTCAGAGGGTCCAGGATCTGTTTGGACGCCACGCGCTGAATCACATGGTCATAGTATTCACCCGGGAAGACGATCTGGAAGATAAAACGATAGGTGCATTTGTTTCAGAAGCTGAGCCAAGACTCAGAAACTTAATTACAAAATGTGGAGGTCGTTTCTGCGCCTTCAACAACAGGGCGACTGGAGAGGAGAACGACACACAGGTGTCCACATTGATTACAAAAATAGAAGAAGTTAAGAGGAAGAGGGGGAGATATATTCGTCTCGCTCCTACTTCTTGGCGTGAAGCTCTTAGAAACCTCTGCAACGTAGGCATGGCAATAGGAGTTGTTCTGGGGTTAATTTTTGCACTAGATGTGTCTGCAGCTAAAGGGTGGAAATATTCATTCCTGCTGGTGCTCGTGCCTGGTCTGTTGGGTCTCGTGGGAGGGGGGCTTTGGTCCTTGTGCGAAAATAGTTCATCACATTTCCGTGGTCCTAGGATTTAATGAACCAAACCCAGGAGAGTCTGTCCCCATGTCCCAGATAAGAAAAATCCACACTCAGGGTGGGAGAGGGCGCACAACCAAGTGAAAAAACAAATTCAAAATATTACTGCAGACCACCTACAGGTATGCAGGGACAATAGGCATGTAAACTCAGGCACGAGGGCTGCTTTTAGCCAGGATCCCACCCGGGCCTCTACCTTACAACAGATGTAACCCAAGCACCTGGAGCATCCTACCATTGGCTGTGATCTCGCGGAGTCAAACCTCGCTTCTCGTGGAACCCTTTCACTAACAGAACAAGGCAGTTTCACATTGAGAACCCACAGCTGTCCTGCCTCATTTATGCTGAAGAGTTCAAATCAAAAACACTTTAGTAATGATGTAACACTCCATGGTCCAATGCCCTGTGTATATCAAAGTAGTGTGTGGGGTCTGTGAGGATGCCATCACCAGTGCCCGTGCGACAAAGCAACACTAAAGCAGGTGCATCTGTGACAACATGCAAATACTAATATAATATGAGATGCATAGGGAAACAATAAAACGTCTGTGTCCTGTGCAAGATTAAAAGCTGCCAGAGCATCTATTCAAATCTTTCAGTGTGGCTGTAGCTTCCTCTCCTTCCCATCATGGTTTAGGGTCTACATTCCCACCAGGCTCAGATGCACCCTGTACAAACAGGTATTCATGAAATAATAAACATACAAAAATAAAATATATATATATTGGTGATCCTTTCAGCTCACATAATCCAGTCCAGTTGGACAGTTCACTGTGCTTAGCTGCTCTTGCCTCCTGAGCTTCCTGCTGGTTCACAGATTGTGTGTATCAAGAGTCACAAGCAATGTCATGTATCTCTCCATCCTGTTTCCTATGTGCTGCCCTCGTGCCTCCAATCTTGCATTAACTGTTGTCTTTAGTTATGTTTATAAAACTGCATCACCACTGATCCGTACACAGTGCACTGATGTTATTGGGTGGAGTGTACTTCATGACAATGCATAAATAAAATAAAAGACATTTAAATTAGAAACCTTGTTTTCGTTGTGTTGTAATGTTTGATATTTCTTCTGTCTCCTCAAAAGCATGTTTGTTGCAAGATGTTTTGAGTACTCATTATTATGTGGTAGCACCAGTTGTGGTCTTCAGCAGCTTGACGCTCCAAGGCCTCCGTCCACCTCTTGAGTCCAGTCTTTACTCAGTTGATAAGTGGCCATGGTCTGTTTATCCTCCTGGAATGCAGACCTAGATGTATTATGGCATTGCATTGTTATTGCATAATATAAAGCATCACAGTTCCTAAAGCAGTATTTGCAGAGCAGCTCAAAGTACAGATTGAATAGTTTATTGACTAGTGCATGGCATAAATACTGTGTTGTGTTGTCCTATGAAAAGACAGTGTGTGGGAATATCTCCTGGACGCTGTCTAATCAATGGGTTAAATGTTCCCAGGGGTAGCCCATCACTCTTTATCAGCTCGTGATTGTGTTTCTTTTCTGATAACTCTCCAGCCATGCATCATTCTTATTGAAATCCAACATGGAGAACCCTTTGTACTCCATGAAGTGTGGTTGTCCCCAACCCAGCGGTATGCAAAGGTTAATGTGCATCCTGTGCTACTGAAACACATCACACAGGTTCTGGAGCCAACTCCCACTCCATAGATAAAGCAAGCAGCAGGACTAAAGTGTGTATAGGAATCAAATGGTTCCTATTCTCCAGGCTTCACTTGTCACTAAACTCTAAAAGTTCAGGCCTCCATCTAGCCAACTTCAAGTTAATGAAGTTGTTCAACAATCCACAGTTCCCTTCTTGGGCTAAGCTGGACGTGCTGAGATGGATGGATTTGCTGACATTTCACGCCGCAAGCAAGCGAGAGATTGAGGCAGCAAGCCGCAGGGTCATGAACTGCCCTCAAATCACCCAAACCCCCTCACACTCCAAAGGGGTGGTGTTCAGAGGTCCTCCAGAGGGTCCCTGGGTCTTGCCATTATGGATTCAAGGTTGGCAGGGAACTCTGGGAGCATCTGAGTGGCCAGTGCCAGCAGGTGACATCAGAGCCCTCCCCTGATAGGTGCTTACCGGGTTAGGTGACTAATCCACCGTTCAGGACTACTTAGGGTCTCTCTCTTGGGTGGTTCCTCAGATTCAGATTACAAGACTCTAGCAGGAATCATCTTCAAGACGCATTCTGCAACATTGTATCTCCGGCTCCATCTAGCAACTGCAACATTTCCCCAGTCATGCATCCTTTGAGGACAGCCCATCTTCAGCTGTATCAAAAGGAAGAAGGAATCTCCCTTGGAGTGAAGGAGTCACTCCCATGGTTCTGCAGGCTCATCTACAACGACGACTGGCTGTGTGGATCCCCTCTCCTGCTGAGCTGCGTGGATCCTACATCACTGGTGGTGGACCAGATGGTCCTCTATTCCAGCTATTCCACTTTGGTGGAGGTAGTACCTTGCCTTCCCAAGCAAGACAGTACCACTGTGCACTGCGTCTTTTGTCACTGCCAAGGCTTGTTTTCATCCTTTCTCCAAGATCTTCATGCATCTTGAAGCCCTGACCCCCAGCACTCTATCCTGCAATGTGCAGTTTCCTGAGTGGCTCTCCGGCGGCATGAGAGCCTTTAACATAATGCTGCGTAGGCCTGTTCTGCAACTTTCTTGTCCCCGTCCTGTGGGACTCCTGTCTGTGCTGCCATGTGTTCTGTGGGCTTTTTGTGTCGCTGAGGGCCCCCTCCAAATCCCCCTCCTGGGTAGAGCCCACCTAGTCCTTCCTGACCCCATTTTCCACTAACTGCCAGCTTTGCACATGGCAAGCCTTGTTGGCGGACTCAGACGAAGCAGTCCCAACTGCAATCCTCCATCCGGTGTGGGACATCATTTGCACCCTCCAGGAACCCTACTTCATCTTCTTGGGTGCAGTACTGACAACTGACTTTTCTTCTCCACCTGTGGTTCTCCTTTTGCACCTTCATCCAGGTTAGCAGGGGCTCCTCCTCTTCCTGGACTCTTCTGTGCTTCTTGGACTTGGTTCACTTTTTCCAAAGGTCTTTTTTTGTCCAGGAATCCACTGTTGGTGTCTTGCAGTCTCTTCTGGGTTTTGCATAATTCTTCTTCTCGTTTCTATGTGGGATGTGGGATCTGGGAAAGTGATGGTGATTTACTCCTGTTTTCCTGTTCACTGGAGTTGGTTGTGGTTCTTGCCTTTGGGCTTTTCTAGTATTCCCAGCTTCCCTCTACACACTACACTTGCCTAGGAGGGGGACCAACTTTCGCATTCCACTTTCTTAGTATATGGTTTGTGCTCCCCCAAGGCCCATTTGAACTATGGTGATTTTCACTAATTGCACTGTTTTCTGTTTTTTTGGCTATTTTTGCATGCTGTTGTATATAATTTGAGTATTACTTACCTCCTAAGGGAGTATAGTCTCTAAGGTATTTTTGGTATTTGTTTCACCAAAATAAAGTACCTTTATTTTTGTAACACTGACTGTTTTCTTTCATGTGTGTGAGTACTGTGTGACTACAGTGGTATTGCATGAGCTTTGCATGTCTCCTAGATAAGCCTTTCACTGCTCAGCTACAGCTACCTCTTGAGAGCCAGGCTTCTAGACCCTGCCTACACTACAGTGATAAGGGATAACTGGACCTGGTATAAGGTGTAAGTACCATAGGTACCCACTACACACCAGGCCAGACACCTACACAGTACAGTAAAACTTCCTGTGGTCTAGGTTACAAAGGTCGGGGATTCCTCTTAAAGGGTATTCAATCACCGTACACAGGCACATGGACTAGGTTAAGGCTAGGAAAAGGTATGACGGTTTAAAAAAACTTTCCACCAAGAAATGGCCTAAAACAAGACTGTGTATTGGCTCTTTTTTAATTTAATTTGTGTTTTGTCGAGATGACAACAGCCTTAAATAATGTTAACTCTCACATGCCATTGGAGGCTGGCTTTAATTCTTCACACATGTTGTAGTCTGACAATGTAATTTTGAGACTAAGCTTGATTTTGACTAAGGTGAGCCTTCAGCGCTTAACCAATACAACTGCCCAGTATGCAGCAAAATTTGGGTTAGGAGTCAACCTTAGTAAAAAGAACTGTGCTAGTGACAAGGACTTGGGGGTGATGTTTGACTCCAGAGGGGAAGAAATAGCACCTTCACCGCAGGTCAGCCCTTCCAGCCGCTCCTGCTAAACATGCTCCCTTACTTACTGATGTACAGGCTTTGAGAGGAAGAGCAGACAAAATAATTGATTATGCTATTGAAGAGACATAGCATTGCCTATTCATACTTCTTCGCCAGGGCGCTCCTGCCCAAATTCATCTAGAGTTCAAACTTAGAAAGTAGAGCAAAAGCAGCCTGAGTTCTTACCTAAATTTTGTTATAAACTCTGAAATGACCCAAGATCTACTCTAAGTTCTATTGTGTGTAAAACCATAAGTGATCAAAGAAACATCATGGCATATGAGTATTTTAATTTGGCCTTAACCACATACGGCTGAGGAGCTCCGGGCTTTAACCGTCAGCTCATTCCTACTAGACAAAGCTGCCAAAAGATTTCATGCGTAAATGGTAAAAGTTTCCTATGGCCTTCTCAAGTTTCAATAATTCTTAGGGGGTTTATATGGTCTAAAGCCTAAGCTTAGGCTGTTGTGCCTTTGAATGGGTGACTTTCAAACGTACATTAATTCCCCTGTTTGGAGAAGATCAGATCAACTGTTGAGTTTTCACGTCAGCTTTATACTTATCTGAAACAAGAGATTTGGCGTATTCGCCCTCATTACGACCCTGGTGGTTGGTGATAAAGTGGCGGTAATACCACCATCAGGCTGGTGGTAAGCACTGCCACATTATGACCATGGCGGTTAGATCTCCGAAAGACTGCCAATGTACCACATTGACTGCCAGGGCAGAAACAACAGTCACCATGGCAGTAGCCGCCTACAGCCAGGCAGAAGACAAAGTCCGCCCACCATATTATGACATGCCAAACTGCCACCTTTTCTGGGGCGGTATCAACAGCATCAAAATATTGGCGGAAACACTGCACAGAAGTCAAAGGACTCACCATAGGAGACACAGGGAAGAACCACACCGCCATGGAACCCGAACTGCAAGTCTTTCCGATGATCTTCTACGTCATGCTCCACCACGAACACCAACGCCGGCGAAGATGACGACTGTGAGTACAGCCACCTAGCACACAAGGGGGGGGGAAACAAGAGTGACACACACACAAACACACACACACACACACCCCACACACACACGCCATACACACAACCAGCTGCACAAAAAAACAATTAATCCCCGTAAATTGGCTGAATAATGCAAGGACAACAGGAATTGACTAAAGTGAATGTAATAGGATCAACACTAAATCAATAATACGTTTTGCCAATGCAACAGATATGTACAATTGTACAAAAAAGGGACACTGCCCATTCCTCAGTTCACAGGGGCCACATGGCAAAGTCCAAGGCCCCACTCGTTACCTGCACCAATATGGAGAGAACACTGCAGGGGCATCAGTTGGCAAATAGGCAGGCACCTCAGGGGGAGGAGCGGGCACCTTAGCAGGATGAGGAAACAAGACCACTGGTTCTGAAGGGGGCAACAAGCCCTGTGCTTGGTCCTGGGGAGTGCAAGGCCACAGTCTCTCGAGTGGGTGTCTCCCACACTGGTTCGGGAGGGGGTAACAAGCCCTGTGCTTGGTCCTGAGGAGTGCAAGGCCACAGTCTCTGGAGTGGGTGCCTTTCACACTGGTTCTGGAGGGGGCAACATGCCCTGTGCTTGGTCCTGGGGAGTCCAAGACCACAGTCTCTAAGTGGGTATCTCCCACACTGGTTCTCGAGGGAGCAACAAGCTCTGTGCTTAGTCCTAGGGAGTGAAAGGCCAGAGTCTGCCAGGTGGGTGACTTGCCCACTGGTTCTGGAGGGGACAGGCTGCACAGCAGCCCATAGAGGCTGGATCACATGGCATCCGCCGGCGGTGACGGCTGCACAATGGTGGTGGTGGTAGTAGTGGGAGGCTTCTGCCTAGCCCCTTCACCCTCCGATGCTGCACTGAGGTGGTGTGTGTAGGAAAGTACCATCTTGCCTGGAATGTTACCCTCATATTTCACTCTATATATGTTGTTTTAGTGTATGTGTCACTGGGACCCTGCCAGCCAGGGCCCCAGTGTTCATAAGTGTGCCCTGTATGTCTTCCCTGTGTGATGACTAACTTTCTCACTGAGGCTCTGCTAACCAGAACCTCAGTGGTTATGTTCTCTCATTACTTTCCAAATTGTCACTAACAGGCTAGTGACCAATTTCACCAATTCACATTGGCACACTGGAACACCCTTATAATTCCCTAGTATATGGTACTGAGGTAACGAGGCTATTGGGGTTCCAAGAGATCCCTATGGGCTGCAGCATTTCTTTTGCCACCCATAGGGAGGTCTGACAATTCTTACACAGGCCTGCCACTGCAGCCTGAGTGAAATAACGTCCACGTTATTTCACAGCCATTTACCACTGCACTTAAGTAACTTATAAGTCACCTATATGTCTAACCTTTACCTGGTAAAGGTTGGGTGCTACGTTACTTAGTGTGTGGGCACCCAGGCACTAGCCAAGGTGCCCCACATTGTTCAGGGCAAATTCCCTGGACTTTGTGAGTGCTGGCACACCATTACACGCGTGCACTGTACATAGGTCACTACCTATGTTCAGCGTCCCAATGGTAATTCCGAACATGGCCATGTAACATGTCTAAGATCATGGAATTGTCACCCCAATGCCACCCCAATGCCATTCTGGCATTGGGGAGACAATACCATGATCCCCCGAGTCTCTAGCACTGACCCGGGTACTTCCAAACTACCTTTCCCGGGGTTTCACTGCAGCTGCTGCTGCTGCCAACCCCTCAGACAGGTTTCTGCCCTCCTGGGGTCCAGCCAGGCTTGGCCCAGGAAGGCAGAACAAAGGACTTCCTCAGAGAGAGGGTGTTGCACCCTCTCCCTTTGGAAAAAGGTGTCAGGGCTGGGAAGGAGTAGCCTCCCCCAGCCTCTGGAAATGCTTTGATGGGCACAGATGGTGCCCATCTGTGCATAAGCCAGTCTACACCGGTTCAGGGATCCCCCAGCCCTGCTCTGGCGCGAAACTGGACAAAGGAAAGGGGAGTGACCACTCCCCTGACCTGCACCTCCCCTGGGAGGTGCCCAGAGCTCCTCCAGTGTGCTCCAGACCTCTGCCATCTTGGAAACAGAGGTGCTGCTGGCGCACTGGACTGCTCTGAGTGGCCAGGGCCAGCAGGTGACGTCAGAGATTCCTTCGGATAGGCTCTTACCTGTGTTGCTAGCCTATCCTTCTTCCTAAGTAGCCAAACCTCCTTTTCTGGCTATTTAGGGTCTCTGCTTTGGGGAATTCATTAGATAATTAATGCAAGAGCTCATCAGAGTTCCTCTGCATCTCTCTCTTCACCTTCTGCCAAGGAATCGACCGCTGACTCCTCTGGACGCCTGCAAAACTGCAGCAAAGTAGCAAAGACGACTACTGCAACCTTGTATCGCTGATCCAGCCGCCTTCTCGTCTGCTTTCCTGGTGGTGCATGCTGTGGAGGTAGTCTGCCTCATCTCTGCACTAGAAGCTCCAAAGAAATCTCCTGTGGGTCGACGGAATCTTCCCCCTGCAACCGCAGGCACCAAAAGACTGCATCACCAGTCCTCTGGGTCCCCTCTCAGCACGATGAGCGTGATCCCTGGAACTCAGCAACTCTGTCCAAGTGACTCCCACAGTCCAGTGACTTTTCAGTCCAAGTTTGGTGGAGGTAAGTCCTTGCCTCCCCACACTAGACTGCATTGCTGGGTACCGCGTGATTTGCAGCTGCCTCAGCTCCTGTGCACTCTTCCAGGATTTCCTTTATGCACAGCCAAGCCTGAGTCCCCGACACTCTAACCTGCAGTGCATGACCTCCTGAGTTGTCCCCCGGCGTTGTGGGACCTTCTTTTGAGACTTCGGGTGAGCTCTGGTTCACTCTTTCTTGTAGTGCCTGTTCTGGCACTTCTGCGGGGGCTGCCTGCTTCTGTGAGGGCTCCTTGTCTTGCTGGGCACCCCCTCTGTCTCCTCACACAATTGGCGACATCCTGGTCTCTCCTGGGCCACAGCAGCATCCAAAAACCTTAATTGCGACCCTTGCAACTAGCAAGGCTTGTTTGCGGTCTTTCTGCATGGGAACACCTCTGTAAGCTTCTTCACGACGTGGGACATCCATCCTCCAAAGGGGAAGTTCCTAGTCCTCTTAGTTCTTGCAGAATCTACAGCTTCTACCATCCGGTGGCAGCTTCTTTGCACCCACAGCTGGCATTTCTTGGGCATCTGCCCACTCACGACTTGAGTGTGACTCTTGGACTTGGTCCCCTTGTTCCACAGGTAATCTTGTCTGGAAATCCATCATTGTTGAATGGCTGGTGTTGGTCTTCCTTGCAGAATTCCCCTATCACGACTGCTGTGCTCTCTGGGGAACTTAGGTGCACTTTACACCTACTTTTCAGGGTCTTGGGGTGGGCTATTTTTCTAACCCTCACTGTTTTCTTACAGTCCTAGCGACCCTCTACAAGCTCACATAGGTTTGGGGTCCATTCGTGGTTCGCATTCCACTTTTGGAGTATATGGTTTGCGTTGCCCCTATACCTATGTGCTCTCATTGCAATCTATTGTGACTGTATATTGCTTGCATTGCTTTCTATTGCTATTACTGCATAATTTTGGTATTGTGTACATATACCTTGTGTATATTTGCTATCCTCATACTGTGGGTACTAACTGAGATACTTTTGGCATATTGTCATAAAAATAAAGTACCTTTATTTTTAGTATGTCTGTGTATTGTGTTTTCTTATGATATTGTGCATATGGCACCAGTGGTATAGTAGGAGCTTTAGACGTCTCCTAGTTCAGCCTAAGCTGCTCTGCTAAGCTACCCTTTTCTATCAGCCAAAGCTGCTAGACACCTCTTCTACACTAATAAGGGATACCTGGACCTGGTGCAGAGTGTAAGTACCCCTTGGTACTCACTACAAACCAGGCCAGCCTCCTACACTTGGTCCCCTTGTTTCACAGGTACGCAGGTCCAGAAATCCACTGTTGTTGCTTTGCTGGTGGTGGTCTTCCTTGCAGAAACCCCCTATCACGACTTCTGTGCTCTCTGGTGGTTATAGGTGCACTTTACACCTACTTTTCAGGGTCTTGGGGTGGGCTATTTTTCTAACCCTCACTCTTTTCTTACAGTCCCAGCGACCCTCTACAAGCTCACATAGGTTTGGGGCCCATTCGTGGTTCGCATTCCACTTTTGGAGTATATGGTTTGTGTTGCCCCTATACCTATGTGCTCCTATTGCAATCTACTGTAACTTTACATTGCTTGCATTACTTCCTTTTGCTTTTACTGCATATTTTTGGTATTGTGTACATATATCTTGTGTATATTTGGCATCCTCATACTGAGGGTACTCACTGAGATACTTTTGGCATATTGTCATTGTAGGAAAGTACCATCTTGCCTGGCATGTTACCCCCATATTTCACTGTATATATGTTGTTTTAGTTGTATGTGTCACTGGGACCCTGCCAGCCAGGGCCCCAGTGCTCATAAGTGTGCCCTGTATGTGTTACCTGTGTTATGACTAACTGTCTCACTGTGGCTCTGCTATCCAGAACCTCAGTGGTTATGCTCTCTCATTTCCTTTCCAAATTGTCACTAGCAGGCTAGTGACAAATTTCACCAATTTACATTGGCATACTGGAACACCCTTATAATTCCCTAGTATATGGTACTGAGGTACCCAGGGTATTGGGGTTCCAGGAGATCCCTATGGGCTGCAGCATTTCTTGTGCCACCCATAGGGAGATCTGACAATTCTTACACAGGCCTGCCAGTGCAGCCTGAGTGAAATAACGTCCACGTTATTTCACAGCCATTTACCACTGCACTTAAGTAACTTATAAGTCACCTATATGTCTAACCTTTACCTGGTAAAGGTTGGGTGCTAAGTTACTTAGTGTGTGGGCACCCTGGCACTAGCCACGGTGCTCCCACATTGTTCAGGGCAAATTCCCCGGACTTTGTGAGTGCGGGGACACCATTACACGCGTGCACTATACATATGTCACGGCATATGTATAGCGTCACAATGGTAACTCCGAACATGGCCATGTAACATGTCTAGGATCATGGAATTGTCACCCCAATGCCATTCTGGCATTGGGGAGACAATTCCATGATCCCCCGAGTATCTAGCTCAGACCCAGGTACTGCCAAACTACCTTTCCCGGGGATTCACTGCAGCTGCTGCTGCTGCCAACCCCTCAGACAGGTTTCTACCCTCCTGGGGTCCAGCCAGGCTTGGCCCAGGAAGGCAGAACAAAGGACTTCCTCAGAGAGAGGTTGTTACACCCTCTCCCTTTGGAAAAAGGTGTCAGGGCTGGGGAGGAGTAGCCTCCCCCAGCCTCTGGAAATGCTTTGATGGGCACAGTTGGTGCCCATCTCTGCATAAGCCAGTCTACACTGGTTTAGTGATCCCTCAGTCCTGCTCTGGCGCGACACTGGACAAAGGAAAGGGGAGTGACCACTCCCCTGACCTGCACCTCCCCTGGGAGGTGCACAGAGCTCCTCCAGTGTGCTCCAGACCTCTGCCATCTTGGAAACAGAGGTGCTGCTGGCACACTGGACTGCTCTGAGTGGCCAGTGCCAGAAGGTGACGTCAGAGACTCCTTCTGATAGGCTCCTTCAGGTGTTGCTAGCCTATCCTCTCTCCTAAGTAGCCAAACCTCCTTTTCTGGCTATTTAGGGTCTCTGCTTTGGGGAATTCCTTAGATAACAAATGCAAGAGCTCATCAGAGTTCCTCTGCATCTCTCTCTTCACCTTCTGCCAAGGAATGGACTGCTGATGCGCTGGAAGCCTGCAAAACTGCAACAAAGTTGCAAAGATGACTACTGCGACCTTGTAACGCTGATCCTGCCGCCTTCTCAACTGTTTTCCTGGTGGCGCATGCTGTGGGGGTAGTCTGCCTCCTCTCTGCACTAGAAGCTCTGAAGAAATCTCTTGTGGGTCGACGGAATCTTCCCCCTGCAACCGCAGGCACCAAAGTACTGCATCACCGGTCCTCTCGGTCTCCTCTTAGCACGACGAGCGAGGTCCCTTGAACTCAGCAACTCTGTCCAAGTGACTCCCACAGTCCAGTGACTCTTCAGTCCAAGTATGGTGGAGGTAAGTCCTAGCCTCCCCACGCTAGACTGCATTGCTGGGAACTGCGTGTTTTGCAGCTACTCCGGCTCCTGTGCACTCTTCCAGGATTTCCTTTGTGCACAGCCAAGCCTGGGTCCCCGGCACTCTAACCTGCATTGCACGACCTCCTGAGTTGTCCTCCGGCTTTGTGGGACCCTCTTGTGCAACTTCGGGTGAGCTCTGGTTCACTCCACTTCGTAGTGCCTGTTCTGGCACTTCTGCGGATGCTGCTTGCTTCTGAGTGGGCTCTTTCTCTTACTGGACGCCCCCTTTGTCTCCTCACGCAATTGGCGACATCCTGGTCCCTCCTGGGCCACAGCAGCATCCAAAAACCCTAACTGCGACCTTTGCAGCTAGCAAGGCTTGTTGGCGGTCTTTCTGCACGAAAATACATCTGCACGACTCCTCACAACATGGGACATCCATCCTCCAAAGGGGAAGTCTCTAGCCCTTGTCGTTCTTGCAGAATCCACAGCTTCTACCATGCGGTGGCATCTTCTTTGCACCCACAGCTGGCATTTCCTGGGCATCTGCCCACTCCCGACTTGATCGTGACTTTTGGACTTGGTCCCCTTGTTCCACACGTACTCTCGTCTGAAAATACATCGTTGTTGCATTGCTGGTGTTGGTCTTTCCTGCAGAATTCCCCTATCACTACTTCTGTGCTCTTTGGGGAACTTAGGTGCACTTTGCACCCACTTTTCCGGGTCTTGGGGTGGGCTATTTTTGTAACCCTCACTGTTTCCTTACAGTCCCAGCGACCCTCTACAAGGTCACATAGGTTTGGAGTCCATTCATGGTTCACATTCCACTTCTAGAGTATATGGTTTGTGTTGCCCCTATCCCTATGTGCCCCCATTGCATTCTATTGTGACTGTACATTGTTTGCACTGTTTTCTATTGCTATTACTGCATATTTGGTATTGTGTACATATATCTTGTGTATATTTGCTATCCTCATACTGAGGGTACTCACTGAGATAATTTGGCATATTGTCATAAAAATAAAGTACCTTTATTTTTAGTATATCTGTGTATTGTGTTTTCTTATGATATTGTGCATATGACACTAGTGGTACTGTAGGAGCTTCACTCGTCTCCTAGTTCAGCCTAAGCTGCTCTGCTAAGCTACCTTTTCTATCAGCCTAAGCTGCTAGACACCCCTCTACATAATAAGGGATACCTGGGCCTGGTGGAAGGTGGAAGTACTTCTTGGTACCCACTACAAGCCAGTCCAGCCTCCTACATTGGTTGTGCAGCGGTGGGATAAGTACTTTGCAACTACTTACCACTTTGTCATATTGTACTTTTCATAAGAGAAAAATATACAAAACAAGTTCAGTGTATGTACACCTAACCAAAAAGTTTTGCTTTTCTTCTCTCACTTCTTTGCTAAGTGCTGAAAAGTACCTCTAAACTTTCAAAAAGTTCTTAAAAGGTTTAACAAGTTTTTTTTTCTGTTGTTTAAAAAGTTCTGAAACTTCTTCTTTCTTTTTCTGTCCCTTAAACTCTTGTCTATCATGTCTGGTACAGGCCAAACTCTTGATCTGGCCAGTTTAGATTATGACAACCTTAGCTGGAAGGAAGCAAGGAGTCTCTGCATAGATAGAGGTTTAGGGGTAGGGAAGAATCCCTCAAGACAACTGTTAGTTAATATGCTCATTGAACAAGATAAGACCTTAGTTGGCACTTCTGGTGAGAAATTGGCTGATGGTTCCCAATCTGATCCTGGGGCACCCCTAGCAAAAGATTTGGTAGGGAAACTTTCCAACCTGCCCCTTAGCAGGCCACCTAGCATAGCTGGTACTGATGTGAATTCACATCACAGTAATAGTGTTGCTTCTCATCACAGTAGAAGTGTTACTTCTGTAGGCCAGAATGTTAGAGTGCCATCTGTTAGGGCCAGGTCTCCCTCTGTTCATTCTCACCATTATTCTGTATCAAGACATGCCCATCCCACCCACCCTGATGACAGAGTGTTAGAAAGGGAGCTCAATAGATTGAGAGTGGAAGAATCCAGGCTGAAGCTCAAGGAGAAACAGCTGGATTTAGATAGGCAGTCCTTTGATTTAGATAAAGAAAGACAGAGGTTGGGGTTAGGACCCCATGGTGGCAGCAGCAGTATTCCAAATAGTCATCCTGCAAAAGAGCATGATTCTAGGAATCTGCATAAGATAGTTCCCCCTTACAAGGAGGGGGATGACATTAACAAGTGGTTTGCTGCACTTCAAAGGGCCTGTGTTGTACAGGAGGTCCCTCAAAGGCAGTGGGTTGCTATCCTATGGCTATCTTTCAGTGGAAAGGGTAGGGATAGGCTCCTTACTGTTAAAGAAAGTGATGCCAATAATTTTACAGTTCTTAAGAATGCACTCCTTGGTGGTTATGGCTTCACAACTGAACAGTACAGGATGAAGTTCAGAGAAACCAAAAAGGAGTCTTCACAAGACTGGGTAGACTTTGTTAACCATTCAGTGAAGGCCTTGGAGGGGTGGTTACATGGCAGTAAAGTTTCTGACTATGAAAGCCTGTATAACTTAATCCTGAGAGAGCAGGATCAGCGTTACAGAGTTGCAGTAGTCGTCTTTGCTACTATGTTGCAGGTTTGCAGGCTTCCAGCGCGGTCAGCGGTCGTTTCCTTATCAGAAGGTGAAGAGGGAGATGCAGAGGAACTCGGCTGAGCTCGTGCATTCGTTATCTAAAGTTTCCCCAGAGACAGAGACCCTAAATAGCCAGAAAGGAGGGTTTGGCTACCTAGGAGAGAGGAGAGGCTATTAACACCTGAAGGAGCCTATCAGAAGGAGTCTCTGACGTCACCTGGTGGCACTGGCCACTCAGAGCAGTCCAGTGTGCCAGCAGCACCTCTGTTTCCAAGATGGCAGAGGTCTGGAGCACACTGGAGGAGCTCTGGACACCTCCCAGGGGAGGTGCAGGTCAGGGGAGTGGTCACTCCCCTTTCCTTTGTCCAGTTTCGCGCCAGAGCAGGGGCTAAGGGGTCCCTGAACCGGTGTAGACTGGCTTATGCAGAATTGGGCACATCTGTGCCCAACAAAGCATTTCCAGAGGCTGGGGGAGGCTACTCCTCCCCTGCCTTCACACCATTTTCCAAAGGGAGAGGGTGTTACACCCTCTCTCAGAGGAAGTTCTTTGTTCTGCCATCCTGGGCCAGGCCTGGCTGGACCCCAGGAGGGCAGATGCCTGTCTGAGGGGTTGGCAGCAGCAGCAGCTGCAGTGAAAACCCCAGGAAGGGCAGTTTGGCAGAACCAGGGTCTGTGCTACAGACCACTGGAATCATGGAATTGTACCAACAATGCCAGGATGGCATAGAGGGGGCAATTCCATGATCATAGACATGTTACATGGCCATATTCGGAGTTACCATGGTGAAGCTACATATAGGTAGTGACCTATATGTAGTGCACGCGTGTAATGGTGTCCCCGCACTCACAAAGTTCAGGGAATTGGCTCTGGACAATGTGGGGGCACCTTGGCTAGTGCCAGGGTGCCCTCACACTAAGTAACTTTGCACCTAACCTTTACCAGGTAAAGGTTAGACATATAGGTGACTTATAAGTTACTTAAGTGCAGTGTAAAATGGCTGTGAAATAACGTGGACGTTATTTCACTCAGGCTGCAGTGGCAGGCCTGTGTAAGAATTGTCAGAGCTCCCTATGGGTGGCAAAAGAAATGCTGCAGCCCATAGGGATCTCCTGGAACCCCAATACCCTGGGTACCTCAGTACCATATACTAGGGAATTATAAGGGTGTTCCAGTAAGCCAATGTAAATTGGTAAAAATGGTCACTAGCCTGTCAGTGACAATTTAGAAAGCAATGAGAGAGCATAACCACTGAGGTTCTGATTAGCAGAGCCTCAGTGAGACAGTTAGTCACTACACAGGTAACACATTCAGGCACACTTATGAGCACTGGGGCCCTGGGTTACCAGGGTCCCAATGACACATACAACTAAAACAACATATATACAGTGAAGAATGGGGGTAACATGCCAGGCAAGATGGTACTTTCCTACACAACCCCCCCCCAAATGAAGGACAATAAGACTAGACATGACCTGATGAGTCTTCATTGTCTAAGTGGAAATATCTGGAGAGTCCATCTGCATTGGAGTGGCTACTCCCAGGTCTATGTTCCACTGTATAGTCCATTCCCTGTAGGGATATGGACCACCTCAACAATTTAGGGTTTTCACCTTTCATTTGTTTTAGCCAAAGTAGAGGTTTGTGGTCTGTCTGAACAATGAAGTGAGTGCCAAACAGGTATGGCCTCAACCTCTTCAGAGCCCAGACTACAGCAAAGGCCTCCCTCTCAATGGCAGACCAACTCTTTTCTCTAGGGGTCAACCTCCTACTAATAAAAGCAACAGGTTGATCCTGGCCCTCAGAATTAAGTTGTGATAGGACTGCCCCTACTCCTAATTCAGATGCATCAGTTTGGACATAGAATTTTTTAGAGTAACAAGGGCTTTTCAGGACAGGTGCAGAGCACATGGCCTGCTTCAGCTCCTCAAAAGCTTTCTGACAGCTTGCTGTCCACAATACCTTTTTAGGCATTTTTTTGGATGTGAGGTCATTAAGAGGGGCTGCAATGGAGCCATAGTTCTTAATGAACCTCCTGTAATACCCAGTGAGGCCTAGGAAGGCTCTCACCTGAGTCTGAGTGGTAGGGGGAACCCAATCAATAATAGTTTGGATTTTCCCCTGAAGTGGTGCAATCTGTTCCCCACCAACAAGGTGTCCCAGATAAACCACCTTACCCTGCCCTATCTGGCACTTTGAAGCCTTGATAGTGAGGCCTGCCTTTTGCAGAGCCTCCAAAACTTTGCATAGGTGGACCAGGTGATCATCCCAGCTGGAGCTAAAGACAGCTATATCGTCCAAATATGCTGCACTGAAAGCTTCCAGCCCTTGCAGGACTGTGTTCACCAACCTTTGAAAAGTGGCAGGTGCATTTTTCAAACCAAAAGGCATTACAGTAAACTGGTAATGTCCTCCAATGGTAGAAAATGCAGTTTTAGGTTTTGCATCTTCTGATAATTTGATCTGCCAATACCCTGCAGTCAAATCAAAAGTGCTTAGATACTTGGCAGATGCCAGTGTATCTATGAGCTCATCTGCCCTGGGTATAGGGTGAGCATCAGTTTTGGTTACCAAGTTGAGACCTCTATAGTCTACACAAAACCTCATTTCCTTCTTTCCATCTTTAGAATTGGGTTTTGGTACCAGTACCACAGGAGAAGCCCATGGACTGTCAGAGTGCTCAACCACTCCTAGTTCCAACATTTTCTGAACTTCTTGCTTTATGCAGTCCCTGACATGGTCAGGCTGCCTATAGATCTTACTTTTGACAGGTAAACTGTCTCCAGTATCTATAGTGTGCTCACACCAAGAAGTGGTGCCTGGCACAGTAGAGAAGAGTTCTGAAAATTGTCCTAGGAGATTTATGCAATTGTCTTTCTGCTCAGCAGTAAGACAATCAGCCAAAACTACACCTTCCACAAGAGCATCTTGATCTGTGGAAGAGAAGAGATCAGGTAGAGGATCACTGTCTTCTTCCTGTCCCTCATCTGTTGCCATGAGCAGGGTGAGATCAGCCCTGTCATAGTAGGGTTTCAGGCGGTTGACATGGAGCACCCTAAGGGGACTCCTGGCAGTGCCTAAGTCAACCAAGTAGGTGACTTCACCCTTCTGTTCAACAATTGTGTGGGGTCCACTCCATTTATCTTGGAGTGCTCTTGGGGCCACAGGCTCCAAGACCCACACTTTCTGTCCTGGTTGGTACTGAACCAAAACAGCCTTCTGATCATGCCATTGCTTCTGGAGCTCTTGGCTGGCCTGAAGATTTTTACTGGCCTTTTTCATGTACTCAGCCATCCTTGATCTGAGGCCAAGTACATAATCCACAATATCCTGCTTAGGAGCTTTTAAAGGTTGTTCCCAACCCTCCTTTACAAGTGTGAGTGGACCCCTAACAGGGTGTCCAAAAAGAAGTTCAAAGGGGCTGAAGCCCACTCCTTTCTGGGGTACCTCCCTGTAGGCAAAAAGGAGGCATGGTAGGAGGATATCCCATCTCCTGCGGAGTTTTTCAGGGAGACCCATAATCATGCCTTTGAGAGTTTTATTAAATCTCTCCACCAGTCCATTTGTTTGTGGATGATAGGGTGTTGTGAACTTGTAAGTTACACCACACTCCTTCCACATGGCCTTTAAGTATGCAGACATGAAATTGCTTCCTCTGTCTGATACTACTTCCTTTGGGAAGCCCACCCTGGAAAATATTCCCAGGAGGGCCTTTGTCACTGCAGGAGCTGTAGTGGTCCTTAAAGGAATAGCTTCAGGATATCTTGTGGCATGGTCCACTACCACTAAGATAAACCTATTGCCTGAAGCAGTAGGAGGGTCAAGGGGGCCAACGATGTCAACCCCTACCCTTTCAAAGGGAACCCCAACCACAGGCAGTGGGATAAGGGGTGCCTTTGGAGTGCCACCTGTCTTGCCACTGGCTTGACAGGTTTCACAGGACTTACAAAATTCCTTTGTGTCCTCAGACATCCTAGGCCAATGAAACAATGGTACCAATCTGTCCCAAGTTTTCATTTGACCCAGGTGCCCAGCTAAGGGAATGTCATGTGCCAGTGTTAGGAGGAACTTTCTGTACTCCTGAGGAATCACTAATCTCCTGGCAGCTCCAGGTTTAGGATCCCTATGCTCAGTGTACAAGAGGGTGTCCTCCCAGTAAACTCTGTGAGAGTCACTGACATCCCCATTAGCCTGTTTGACAGCTTGCTGTCTGAGACCCTCTAATGTGGGACAGGTTTGCTGTGCCACACTCAGCTCCTCTCTGGCAGGCCCCCCTTGTGAGAAGGTAGCCTCTTTCTAACCTTGTTACCCCCACTTTTGGCCTGTTTGTGAGTGTATGTCAGGGTGTTTGTCACTGTTTTCACTGTCTCACTGGGATCCTGATAGCCAGGCCTCAGTGCTCATAGTGAAAACACCATGTTTTCAGTATGGTTGTTATGTGTCACTGGGATCCTGCTGGTCAGGACCCCAGTGCTCATAGGTTTGTGGCCTATATGTATGTGTCACTGGGACCCTGTCACACAGGGCCCCAGTGCTCATAGGTGTGCATGTATGTGTTCCCTGTGTGGTGCCTAACTGTCTCACTGAGGCTCTGCTAACCAGAACCTCAGTGGTTATGCTCTCTCATTTCTTTCCAAATTGTCACTGACAGGCTAGTGACCATTTTTACCAATTTACATTGGCTTCCTGGAACACCCTTATAATTCCCTAGTATATGGTACTGAGGTACCCAGGGTATTGGGGTTCCAGGAGATCCCTATGGGCTGCAGCATTTCTTTTGCCACCCATAGGGAGCTCTGACAATTCTTACACAGGCCTGCCACTGCAGCCTGAGTGAAATAACGTCCACGTTATTTCACAGCCATTTTACACTGCACTTAAGTAACTTATAAGTCACCTATATGTCTAACCTTTACCTGGAAAAGGATAGGTGCAAAGTTACATAGTGTGAGGGCACCCTGGCACTAGCCAAGGTGCCCCCACATTGTTCAGAGCCAATTCACTGAACTTTGTGAGTGCGGGGACACCATTACACGCGTGCACTACATATAGGTCACTACCTATATGTATCTTCACCATGGTAACTCCGAATATGGCCATGTAACATGTCTATGATCATGGAATTGCCCCCTCTATGCCATCCTGGCATTGTTGGTACAATTCCATGATCCCAGTGGTCTGTAGCACAGACCCTGGTACTGCCAGACTGTCCTTCCTGGGGTTTCACTGCAGCTGCTGCTGCTGCCAACCCCTCAGACAGGCAGCTGCCCTCCTGGGGTCCAGCCAGGCCTGGCCCAGGATGGCAGAACAAAGAACTTCCTCTGAGAGAGGGTGTGACACCCTCTCCCTTTGGAAAATGGTGTGAAGGCAGGGGAGGAGTAGCCTCCCCCAGCCTCTGGAAATGCTTTGTTGGGCACAGATGTGCCCAATTCTGCATAAGCCAGTCTACACCGGTTCAGGGACCCCTTAGCCCCTGCTCTGGCGCGAAACTGGACAAAGGAAAGGGGAGTGACCACTCCCCTGACCTGCACCTCCCCTGGGAGGTGTCCAGAGCTCCTCCAGTTTGCTCCAGACCTCTGCCATCTTGGAAACAGAGGTGCTGCTGGCACACTGGACTGCTCTGAGTGGCCAGTGCCACCAGGTGACGTCAGAGACTCCTGCTGATAGGCTCCTTCAGGTGTTAGTAGCCTTTCCTCTCTCCTAGGTAGCCAAACCCTCTTTTCTGGCTATTTAGGGTCTCTGTCTCTGGGGAAACTTTAGATAACGAATGCATGAGCTTAGCCGAGTTCCTCTGCATCTCCCTCTTCACCTTCTGATAAGGAATCGACCGCTGACCGCGCTGGAAGCCTGCAAACCTGCAACATAGTAGCAAAGACGACTACTGCAACTCTGTAACGCTGATCCTGCCGCCTTCTCGACTGTTTTCCTGCTTGTGCATGCTGTGGGGGTAGTCTGCCTCCTCTCTGCACCAGAAGCTCCGAAGAAATCTCCCGTGGGTCGACGGAATCTTCCCCCTGCAACCGCAGGCACCAAAAAGCTGCATTACCGGTCCCTTGGGTCTCCTCTCAGTACGACGAGCGAGGTCCCTCGAATCCAGCGACACGGTCCAAGTGACCGCCACAGTCCAGTGACTCTTCAGCCCAAGTTTGGTGGAGGTAAGTCCTTGCCTCACCTCGCTGGGCTGCATTGCTGGGAACCGCGACTTTGCAAGCTACTCGGGCCCTGTGCACTTCCGGCGGAAATCCTTCGTGCACAGCCAAGCCTGGGTCCACGGCACTCTAACCTGCATTGCACGACTTTCTAAGTTGGTCTCCGGCGACGTGGGACTCCTTTGTGCAACTTCGGCGAGCACCATTTCACGCATCTTCGTAGTGCCTGTTTCTGGCACTTCTCCGGGTGCTACCTGCTTCAGTGAGGGCTCTTTGTCTTGCTCGACGTCCCCTCTCTCTGCAGGTCCAATTTGCGACCTTCTGGTCCCTCCTGGGCCCCAGCAGCGTCCAAAAACGCCAAACGCACGATTTGCGTGTAGCAAGGCTTGTTGGCGTCCATCCGGCAGGAAAACACTTCTGCACGACTCTTCAAGGCGTGGGGGATCCATCCTCCAAAGGGGAAGTCTCTAGCCCTTGTCGTTCCTGCAGTATTCACAGTTCTTCAGCCTACTAAGAGCTTCTTTGCACCAACCGCTGGCATTTCTTGGGCATCTGCCCATCTCCGAGCTGCTTGTGACTTTTGGACTTGGTCCCCTTGTTCCACAGGTACCCTCAGTCAGGAATCCATCGTTGTTGCATTGCTGATTTGTGTTTTCCTTGCATTTTCCCTCTAACAGGACTATTTTGTCCTTAGGGGAACTTTAGTGCACTTTGCACTCACTTTTCAGGGTCTTGGGGAGGGTTATTTTTCTAACTCTCACTATTTTCTAAAAGTCCCAGCGACCCTCTACAAGGTCAAATAGGTTGGGGGTCCATTCGTGGTTCGCATTCCACTTCTGGAGTATATGGTTTGTGTTGCCCCTATCCCTATGTTTCCCCATTGCATCCTATTGTAACTATACATTGTTTGCACTGTTTTCTAAGACTATACTGCATATTTTTGCTATTGTGTATATATATCTTGTGTATATTTCCTATCCTCTCACTGAGGGTACACTCTAAGATACTTTGGCATATTGTCATAAAAATAAAGTACCTTTATTTTTAGTATAACTGTGTATTGTGTTTTCTTATGATATTGTGCATATGACACTAAGTGGTACTGTAGTAGCTTCACACGTCTCCTAGTTCAGCCTAAGCTGCTCTGCTAAGCTACCATTATCTATCAGCCTAAGCTGCTAGACACCCTATACACTAATAAGGGATAACTGGGCCTGGTGCAAGGTGCAAGTACCCCTTGGTACTCACTACAAGCCAGTCCAGCCTCCTACATTGGTTGTGCAGTGGTGGGATAAGTGCTTGAGACTACTTACCACTCTTGTCATTGTACTTTTCATAAGAGAAAAATATACAAAACAAGGTCAGTGTATATGCACATAGCCAAAAAGTTTTGCATTTCCCCTTTTCACTCTTTTCTAAGTGCTGAAAAGTACTTCTAAACTTTCAAAAAGTTCTTAAAAGTTTAAAAAGTGTTTTCTGTCTTTCCAAAAAGTTCTGAAAACTTTTTTCTCTTTTCCTATCACTTTAACTCTCTCTAAAAATGTCTGGCACAGGCCAAAATGTTGAACTGTCCAAACTTGCATATGATCACCTTAGCTGGAAAGGAGCAAGGAGTCTTTGCATAGAGAGAGGTTTGAGTGTAGGGAAGAATCCTTCCTTAGAACTGTTAATTAATATGCTTAGAGTACAGGATAAGGCCATAAGTGCCCAATCTGTAGAAAAAGTAGCTAATGGTTCTCAATCTGATCCAGGGACTCCCCCAGGAAAAGGTTCAGGAAAGAAACTTCTCAGCCTGCCCATTACTAGACAGTCTAGCATAGTTGGTACAGAGGTTGAATCACACCATACTAATGGTGTGCTCTCACATTATACTGGTAGCCAAGCTGTTAGGGTGCCCTCTGTAAGGGACAGGTCTCCTTCTGTTCATTCCCATCATACCTCTGTATCTAGAAATGTCCCTCCCACCCACCCTGATGACAGATTGTTAGAAAGGGAGCTCAATAGATTGAGAGTGGAACAAACCAGACTGAAGCTCAAGAAGCAACAGCTGGATTTCGATAGACAGTCTTTAGAAGTAGAGAGGGAAAGACAGAAGTTGGGTTTAGAAACCCATGGTGGCAGCAGCAGTATTCCCCATAGTCATCCTGCAAAAGAGCATGATTCCAGGAATCTGCACAAGATAGTTCCCCCTTACAAGGAGGGGGATGACATTAACAAGTGGTTTGCTGCACTTGAGAGGGCCTGTGCTGTACAGGATGTCCCTCAAAAGCAGTGGGCTGCTATCCTATGGCTATCATTTAGTGGAAAAGGTAGGGATAGGCTCCTTACAGTGAAAGAAAATGATGCCAATAATTTCCAAGTTCTTAAGAATGCACTCCTGGATGCTTATGGCTTAACCCCTGAACAGTACAGGATAAAGTTCAGAGAGACCAAAAAGGAGTCTTCACAAGACTGGGTTGATTTCATTGACCATTCAGTGAAGGCCTTGGAGGGGTGGTTACATGGCAGTAAAGTTACTGATTATGAAAGCCTGTATAACACAATCCTGAGAGAGCATATACTTAATAATTGTGTGTCTGATTTGTTGCACCAGTACCTGGTAGACTCTGATCTGACCTCTCCCCAAGAATTGGGAAAGAAGGCAGACAAATGGGTCAGAACAAGGGTGAACAGAAAAGTTCATACAGGGGGTGACAAAGATGGCAATAAGAAGAAAGATGGTGAAAAATCTCAAGATAAGCATGGGGATAAGGGTAAAACCAAAGATCCCACTTCAAATCTTAAACACTCTTCAGAGGGTGGGGATAAAACAAATTCTTCCTCTTCTTCCCATCCTGCACACATTAAAAAGCCTTGGTGCTTTGTGTGTAAAAATAGAGGCCATAGGCCAGGGGATAAGTCCTGTCCAGGTAAACCCCCTGAGCCTACCACCACTAATATATCAAGCTCTAGTGCCCCTAGCAGTAGTGGTACTAGGGGTGGGACTGCTGGCAACAGTCAAGCAAAGGGTGTAGTTGGGTTCACTTATGGGTCCATAGTGGAAACTGATGTAATCAGTCCCAAGACAGTTTCTGTCACACCTAGTGGCATTGGCCTTGCCACACTGGCTGCTTGTCCCCTTACAATGGATAAGTACAGGCAGACAGTTTCAATAAATGGTGTTGAGGCCTTGGCCTACAGGGACACAGGTGCCAGTTTCACTTTGGTGACTGAAAACCTAGTGCCTCCTGAACAACACATCATTGGACAACAGTATAAGATTATTGATGTCCATAACTCCACTAAGTTTCTTCCCTTAGCTATAATTCAGTTTAGTTGGGGTGGAGTTACTGGCCCTAAGCAGGTGGTGGTATCACCTAGCTTACCTGTAGACTGTCTCTTAGGTAATGACCTAGAGGCCTCAGGTTGGGCTGATGTAGAGTTTTATGCCCATGCAGCCATGCTGGGCATCCCTGAGGAATTGTTCCCTCTCATTTCAAGTGAAATGAAAAAGCAAAGGAGAGAAGGCCTGAAAACTCAGGATCCCTCTCCATCAACAGGTAAAAAGGGTATCACAGTATCCCCTAACCACCCTACCATTCAGGATACTATTCCTGTGGTGGGAGAAACCTCTCCTGGGGTGGCACCTGTTCCAAGGGAATCATCAGCTGGCAAAGCTGGACTCCCTGAGGTGGAAGTACCTCTCTGTGGGATAACTAACATTGGTGAGAAAAACAGCACCATTTTAGTTAACATGGAGCATCCCTCCAACCCTCCCAGAGAAACTTTAGTGCAGAAACCCTGCACTACCTCACAACACTTAGGACAGCATCCCTGCCCTAGTGTGGAGCTCATAGGACAGCATCCCTGCCCTGCTCCAACTCAAGAGAAACAGCATCCCTGTTCTCTCTTCCAGCCAGATGGACAAAGTTTTTGCCCAGCTATGGCTTTTCTGAGACAGCATCCCTGTCTGGCATTTCCATCACTACAAATAGGTTCAGTGGACAATTCCCACTGCTCTAAACTAAAACTTACAGATAGAAACTCTGAAAATACATCTTCACATTGTTGCTTAGCTAAAAAACTTCAAACAGGGTGGTTTACATCCCCACAGGAAAGTAACTATATAGTGGATGATAAAGGGAGTAACCAGTCTATTGCAGAGCTACTCTCTACTTATCACCACTTAGACAATAAAGTCTCAACTGGCCAAGGTTAGCCTTATTGTCCTTCGTTTGGGGGGGGGTTGTGTGAGAAGGTAGCCTCTTTCTAGCCTTGTTACCCCCACTTTTGGCCTGTTTGTGAGTGTATGTCAGGGTGTTTGTCACTGTTTTCACTGTCTCACTGGGATCCTGATAGCCAGGCCTCAGTGCTCATAGTGAAAACACCATGTTTTCAGTATGGTTGTTATGTGTCACTGGGATCCTGCTGGTCAGGACCCCAGTGCTCATAGGTTTGTGGCCTATATGTATGTGTCACTGGGACCCTGTCACACAGGGCCCCAGTGCTCATAGGTGTGCATGTATATGTTCCCTGTGTGGTGCCTAACTGTCTCACTGAGGCTCTGCTAACCAGAACCTCAGTGGTTATGCTCTCTCATTTCTTTCCAAATTGTCACTGACAGGCTAGTGACCATTTTTACCAATTTACATTGGCTTACTGGAACACCCTTATAATTCCCTAGTATATGGTACTGAGGTACCCAGGGTATTGGGGTTCCAGGAGATCCCTATGGGCTGCAGCATTTCTTTTGCCACCCATAGGGAGCTCTGACAATTCTTACACAGGCCTGCCACTGCAGCCTGAGTGAAATAACGTCCACGTTATTTCACAGCCATTTTACACTGCACTTAAGTAACTTATAAGTCACCTATATGTCTAACCTTTACCTGGTAAAGGTTAGGTGCAAAGTTACTTAGTGTGAGGGCACCCTGGCACTAGCCAAGGTGCCCCCACATTGTTCAGAGCCAATTCACTGAACTTTGTGAGTGCGGGGACACCATTACACGCGTGCACTACATATAGGTCACTACCTATATGTAGCTTCACCATGGTAACTCCGAATATGGCCATGTAACATGTCTATGATCATGGAATTGCCCCCTCTATGCCATCCTGGCATTGTTGGTACAATTCCATGATCCCAGTGGTCTGTAGCACAGACCCTGGTACTGCCAGACTGTCCTTCCTGGGGTTTCACTGCAGCTGCTGCTGCTGCCAACCCCTCAGACAGGCAGCTGCCCTCCTGGGGTCCAGCCAGGCCTGGCCCAGGATGGCAGAACAAAGAACTTCCTCTGAGAGAGGGTGTGACACCCTCTCCCTTTGGAAAATGGTGTGAAGGCAGGGGAGGAGTAGCCTCCCCCAGCCTCTGGAAATGCTTTGTTGGGCACAGATGTGCCCAATTCTGCATAAGCCAGTCTACACCGGTTCAGGGACCCCTTAGCCCCTGCTCTGGCGCGAAACTGGACAAAGGAAAGGGGAGTGACCACTCCCCTGACCTGCACCTCCCCTGGGAGGTGTCCAGAGCTCCTCCAGTGTGCTCCAGACCTCTGCCATCTTGGAAACAGAGGTGCTGCTGGCACACTGGACTGCTCTGAGTGGCCAGTGCCACCAGGTGACGTCAGAGACTCCTGCTGATAGGCTCCTTCAGGTGTTAGTAGCCTTTCCTCTCTCCTAGATAGCCAAACCCTCTTTTCTGGCTATTTAGGGTCTCTGTCTCTGGGGAAACTTTAGATAACGAATGCATGAGCTCAGCCGAGTTCCTCTGCATCTCCCTCTTCACCTTCTGATAAGGAATCGACCGCTGACCGCGCTGGAAGCCTGCAAACCTGCAACATAGTAGCAAAGACGACTACTGCAACTCTGTAACGCTGATCCTGCCGCCTTCTCGACTGTTTTCCTGCTTGTGCATGCTGTGGGGGTAGTCTGCCTCCTCTCTGCACCAGAAGCTCCGAAGAAATCTCCCGTGGGTCTACGGAATCTTCCCCCTGCAACCGCGGGCACCAAAAAGCTGCATTACCGGTCCCTTGGGTCTCCTCTCAGTACGACGAGCGAGGTCCCTCGAATCCAGCAACACCGTCCAAGTGACCCCCACAGTCCAGTGACTCTTCAGCCCAAGTTTGGTGGAGGTAAGTCCTTGCCTCACCTCGCTGGGCTGCATTGCTGGGAACCGCGACTTTGCAAGCTACTCCGGCCCCTGTGCACTTCCGGCGGAAATCCTTCGTGCACAGCCAAGCCTGGGTCCACGGCACTCTAACCTGCATTGCACGACTTTCTAAGTTGGTCTCCGGCGACGTGGGACTCCTTTGTGCAACTTCGGCGAGCACCGTTTCACGCATCCTCGTAGTGCCTGTTTCTGGCACTTCTCCGGGTGCTACCTGCTTCAGTGAGGGCTCTTTGTCTTGCTCGACGTCCCCTCTCTCAGCAGGTCCAATTTGCGACCTCCTGGTCCCTCCTGGGCCCCAGCAGCGTCCAAAAACGCCAAACGCACGATTTGCGTGTAGCAAGGCTTGTTGGCGTCCATCCGGCGGGAAAACACTTCTGCACGACTTTCCAAGGCGTGTGGGATCCATCCTCCAAAGGGGAAGTCTCTAGCCCTTGTCGTTCCTGCAGTATTCACAGTTCTTCAGCCTAGTAAGAGCTTCTTTGCACCAACCGCTGGCATTTCATGGGCATCTGCCCATCTCCGAGCTGCTTGTGACTTTTGGACTTGGTCCCCTTGTTCCACAGGTACCCTCAGTCAGGAATCCATCGTTGTTGCATTGCTGATTTGTGTTTTCCTTGCATTTTCCCTCTAACACGACTATTTTGTCCTTAGGGGAACTTTAGTGCACTTTGCACTCACTTTTCAGGGTCTTGGGGAGGGTTATTTTTCTAACTCTCACTATTTTCTAATAGTCCCAGCGACCCTCTACAAGGTCACATAGGTTGGGGGTCCATTCGTGGTTCGCATTCCACTTCTGGAGTATATGGTTTGTGTTGCCCCTATCCCTATGTTTCCCCATTGCATCCTATTGTAACTATACATTGTTTGCACTGTTTTCTAAGACTATACTGCATATTTTTGCTATTGTGTATATATATCTTGTGTATATTTCCTATCCTCTCACTGAGGGTACACTCTAAGATACTTTGGCATATTGTCATAAAAATAAAGTACCTTTATTTTTAGTATAACTGTGTATTGTGTTTTCTTATGATATTGTGCATATGACACTAAGTGGTACTGTAGTAGCTTCACACGTCTCCTAGTTCAGCCTAAGCTGCTCTGCTAAGCTACCATTATCTATCAGCCTAAGCTGCTAGACACCCTATACACTAATAAGGGATAACTGGGCCTGGTGCAAGGTGCAAGTACCCCTTGGTACTCACTACAAGCCAGTCCAGCCTCCTACACCCCTTGACCCAAAAGCTCAGCAGTGTCTGCTTCCAGCTCCTCTGGTGTAGGTTCTGCACAGGGAGGGAATTCTTCTTCCTCAGAAGTAGAATCCTCTGTAGAGGGAGGGATAGTAGGAAGTGGTTTGCTTCTACTAGCCCTAGCTTTAGGGAGCACTTGGTCCATTGTTCCAGGATCCAAGCTTCCCTGTCCTTTTTGCTTTTTGGCCTGAGCACTTGTCAAAGCAAAAATATGCCCTGGGATGCCCAGCATTGCTGCATGGGCCTCCAACTCCACATCTGACCAAGCTGATGTCTCCAAATCATTCCCTAATAGACAGTCTACAGGTAAATCTGAAGCTACCACAACTTTCTTTGGCCCAGTTACCCCCCCCCAGTTGAGATTTACAACAGCCATGGGGTGGCTTTGTGTTATGTTGTGAGCATCGGTTACTTGGTACTGGTGTCCAAGTATGTGTTGTTCAGGGTGCACCAGTTTCTCAATCACCATTGTGACACTGGCACCTGTGTCCCTGTAGGCCTGGACCTCAACACCATTTATTAGGGTTAGTTGCTTGTACTTCTCCAAGTTATGGGGGCAAGCAACCAAAGTGGCTAAATCAATAGCCCCTTCAGAGACTAAAGTAGCCTCTGTGGTCTCCCTAATCAGACCAACCCCAACTAAATTACCAAAAGTGAGCCCAGCTACTCCCTTGGATTGGCTATTAGTAGGTTTGCTCCCACCACCACTGCTATTAGTAGGGACACTAGGTGTAGCAGTAGGGGTTGTAGTGGTAGGAGCTGTGGTGCCTTTCTTTGGACAACTGGGATCTGTTGTCCAATGGCCTTTTATTTTACATAAATAGCTCCATGGTTTCTTTTCCTTGTTCTGATTAAAGGAGGATTTGGACCCCCACCCCCACCAGAGTGTTTTTGTGGGCCTGATGAAGACTCATTTTTAGATTTGTCCCCACCCTTGTCAGAAGACTTACCATCCTTCTTTTTGTTGCCATCTTTGTCACCCCATGTATGAACTTTTCTGTTCACTCTTGTTCTGACCCATTTGTCTGCCTTCTTTCCCAATTCTTGGGGAGAGGTCAGATCAGAGTCCACCAAGTACTGGTGCAACAAATCAGACACACAATTATTAAGAATATGCTCTCTCAGGATCAAGTTATACAGGCTGTCATAATCAGTAACTTTACTGCCATGTAACCACCCCTCCAAGGCCTTCACTGCCTGGTCAATGAAATCAACCCAGTCTTGTGAAGACTCCTTTTTGGTCTCTCTGAACTTTATCCTGTACTGTTCAGTGGTTAAGCCATAACCATCCAGGAGTGCATTCTTAAGAACTTGGAAATTATTAGCATCATTTTCTTTTACAGTAAGGAGCCTATACCTACTTTTTCCACTAAATGATAGCCATAGGATAGCAGCCCACTGCTTTTGAGGGACATCCTGTACAGCACAGGCCCTCTCAAGTGCAGCAAACCACTTGTTAATGTCATCCCCCTCCTTATAAGGGGGAACTATCTTGTGCAGATTCCTGGAATCATGCTCTTTTGCAGGATGACTATGGGGAATACTGCTGCTGCCACCATGGGTATCTAAACCCAACTTCTGTCTTTCCTTCTCTAATTCTAAAGACTGTCTATCCAAATCCAGCTGTTGCTTCTTGAGCTTCAGTCTGGTTTGTTCCACTCTCAATCTATTGAGCTCCCTTTCTAACAATCTGTCATCAGGGTGGGTGGGAAGGACATTTCTAGATACAGAGGTATGATGGGAATGAACAGAAGGAGACCTGTCTCTTACAGAGGGCACCCTAACAGCTTGGCTAACAGTATAATGTGAGAGCACACCATCAGTATGGTGTGATTCAACCTCTGTACCAACTATGCTAGACTGTCTAGTAATGGGCAGGCTGAGAAGTTTCTTTCCTGAACCTTTTCCTGGGGGAGTCCCTGGATCAGATTGAGAACCATTAGCTACTTTTTCAACAGATTGGGCACTTATGGCCTTATCCTGTACTCTAAGCATGTTAATTAACAGTTCTAAGGAAGGATTCTTCCCTACACTCAAACCTCTCTCTATGCAGAGACTCCTTGCTCCTTTCCAGCTAAGGTGATCATATGCAAGTTTGGACAGTTCAACAGTTTGGCCTGTGCCAGACATTTTTAGAGAGAGTTAAAGTGATAGAAAAAGAGAAAAAAAAATTTCAGAACTTTTTGGAAAGACAGAAAAAAACTTTTTAAACTTTTAAGAACTTTTTGAAAGTTTAGGAGTACTTTTCAGCACTTAGAAAAGAGTGAAAAGAGGAAATGCAAAACTTTTTGGCTATGTGTATATACACTGACCTTGTTTTGTATATTTTTCTCTTATGAAAAGTACAATGACAAGATTGGTAAGTAGTCTCAAGCACTTATCCCACCACTGCACAACCAATGTAGGAGGCTGGACTGGCTTGTAGTGAGTACCAAGGGGTACTTGCACCTTGCACCAGGCCCAGTTATCCCTTATTAGTGTATAGGGTGTCTAGCAGCTTAGGCTGATAGATAATGGTAGCTTAGCAGAGCAGCTTATGCTGAACTAGGAGACGCGTGAAGCTACTACAGTACCACTTAGTGTCATATGCACAATATCATAAGAAAACACAATGCACAGTTATACTAAAAATAAAGGTACTTTATTTTTATGACAATATGCCAAAGTATCTTAGAGTGTACCCTCAGTGAGAGGATAGGAAATATACACAAGATATATATACACAATAGCAAAAATATGCAGTATAGTCTTAGAAAACAGTGCAAACAATGTATAGTTACAATAGGATGCAATGGGGAAACATAGGGATAGGGGCAACACAAACCATATACTCCAAAAGTGGAATGCGAACCACGAATGGACCCCAAACCTATGTGACCTTGTAGAGGGTCGCTGGGACTATTAGAAAATAGTGAGAGTTAGAAAAATAACCCTCCCCAAGACCCTGAAAAGTGAGTGCAAAGTGCACTAAAGTTCCCCTAAGGACAAAATAGTCGTGTTAGAGGAATAATGCAGGAAAGACACAAACCAGCAATGCAACAACTGTGGATTTCCAATCTAGGGTACCTGTGGAACAAGGGGACCAAGTCCAAAAGTCACAAGCAAGTCGGAGATGGGCAGATGCCCAGGAAATGCCAGCTGTGGGTGCAAAGAAGCTTCGACTGGACAGAAGAAGCTGAGGTTTCTGCAGGAACGAAAAGGGCTAGAGACTTCCCCTTTGGTGGAAGGATCCCTCTTGCCTTGGAGAGTTGTGCACAAGTGTTTTCCTGCCAGAAGGACGCCAACAAGCCTTGCTACAAGCAAATCGTGCGTTTGGCGTTTTTGGAAGCTGCCGGGGCCCAGGAGGGACCAGGAGGTCGCAAATTGGACCTGAAGAGAGACGGGACGTCGAGCAAGACAAAGAGCCCTCGCTGAAGCAGGTAGCAGCCGGAGAAGTGCCAGAAGTAGGCACTACAAGGATGTGTGAAACGGTGCTCGCCGAAGTTGCACAAAGGATTCCCCCGTCGCCGGAGACCAACTTAGAAAGTCGTGCAATGCATGTAGGAGGCTGGACTGGCTTGTAGTGAGTACCAAGGGGTACTTGCACCTTGCACCAGGCCCAGTTATCCCTTATTAGTGTATAGGGTGTCTAGCAGCTTAGGCTGATAGATAATGGTAGCTTAGCAGAGCAGCTTAGGCTGAACTAGGAGACGTGTGAAGCTACTACAGTACCACTTAGTGTCATATGCACAATATCATAAGAAAACACAATACACAGTTATACTAAAAATAAAGGTACTTTATTTTTATGACAATATGCCAAAGTATCTCAGAGTGTACCCTCAGTGAGAGGATAGGAAATATACACAAGATATATATACACAATAGCAAAAATATGCAGTATAGTCTTAGAAAACAGTGCAAACAATGTATAGTTACAATAGGATGCAATGGGGAAACATAGGGATAGGGGCAACACAAACCATATACTCCAGAAGTGGAATGCGAACCACGAATGGACCCCAAACCTATGTGACCTTGTAGAGGGTCGCTGGGACTATTAGAAAATAGTGAGAGTTAGCAAAATAACCCACCCCAAGACCCTGAAAAGTGAGTGCAAAGTGCACCAAAGTTCCCCTAAGGACAAAATAGTCGTGTTAGAGGGAGAATGCAGGGAAAACACAAATCAGCAATGCAACAACGATGGATTCCTGTCTGAAGGTACCTGTGGAACAAGGGGACCAAGTCCAAAAGTCACAAGCAGCTCGGAGATGGGCAGATGCCCAAGAAATGCCAGCGGTTGGTGCAAAGAAGCTCTTACTAGGCTGAAGAACTGTGAATACTGCAAGAACGACAAGGGCTAGAGACTTCCCCTTTGGAGGATGGATCCCCCACGCCTTGGAGAGTCGTGCAGAAGTGTTTTCCCGCCGGATGGACGCCAACAAGCCTTGCTACACGCAAATCGTGCGTTTGGCGTTTTTGGACGCTGCTGAGGCCCAGGAGGGACCAGGAGGTCGCAAATTGGACCTGCAGAGAGAGGGGACGTCGAGCAAGACAAAGAGCCCTCACTAAAGCAGGTAGCACCCGGAGAAGTGCCAGAAACAGGCACTACGAGGATGCGTGAAACGGTGCTCGCCGAAGTTGCACAAAGGAGTCCCACGTCGCCGGAGACCAACTTAGAAAGTCGTGCAATGCAGGTTAGAGTGCCGTGGACCCAGGCTTGGCTGTGCACGAAGGATTTCCGCCGGAAGTGCACAGGGGCCGGAGTAGCTTGCAAAGTCGCGGTTCCCAGCAATGCAGCCCAGCAAGGTGAGGCAAGGACTTACCTCCACCAAACTTGGGCTGAAGAGTCACTGGACTGTGGGGGTCACTTGGACGGTGTCGCTGGATTCGAGGGACCTCGCTCGTCGTGCTGAGAGGAGACCCAAGGGACCGGAGATGCAGCTTTTTGGTGCCTGCGGTTGCAGGGGGAAGATTCCGTCGACCCACGGGAGATTTCTTCGGAGCTTCTGGTGCAGAGAGGAGGCAGACTACCCCCACAGCATGCACAAGCAGGAAAACAGTCGAGAAGGCGGCAGGATCAGCGTTACAGAGTTGCAGTAGTCGTCTTTGCTACTATGTTGCAGGTTTGCAGGCTTCCAGCGCGGTCAGCGGTCGATTCCTTATCAGAAGGTGAAGAGGGAGATGCAGAGGAACTCGGCTGAGCTCATGCATTCGTTATCTAAAGTTTCCCCAGAGACAGAGACCCTAAATAGCCAGAAAAGAGGGTTTGGCTACTTAGGAGAGAGGATAGGCTACTAACACCTGAAGGAGCCTATCAGCAGGAGTCTCTGACGTCACCTGGTGGCACTGGCCACTCAGAGCAGTCCAGTGTGCCAGCAGCACCTCTGTTTCCAAGATGGCAGAGGTCTGGAGCACACTGGAGGAGCTCTGGACACCTCCCAGGGGAGGTGCAGGTCAGGGGAGTGGTCACTCCCCTTTCCTTTGTCCAGTTTCGCGCCAGAGCAGGGGCTAAGGGGTCCCTGAACCGGTGTAGACTGGCTTATGCAGAATTGGGCACCTCTGTGCCCAACAAAGCATTTCCAGAGGCTGGGGGAGGCTACTCCTCCCCTGCCTTCACACCATTTTCCAAAGGGAGAGGGTGTCACACCCTCTCTCAGAGGAAGTTCTTTGTTCTGCCATCCTGGGCCAGGCCTGGCTGGACCCCAGGAGGGCAGATGCCTGTCTGAGGGGTTGGCAGCAGCAGCAGCTGCAGTGAAACCCCAGGAAGGGCAGTTTGGCAGTACCAGGGTCTGTGCTACAGACCACTGGGATCATGGGATTGTGCCAACTATGCTAGGATGGCATAGAGGGGGCAATTCCATGATCATAGACATGTTACATGGCCATATTCGGAGTTACCATTGTGAAGCTACATATAGGTAGTGACCTATATGTAGTGCACGCGTGTAATGGTGTCCCCGCACTCACAAAGTTCAGTGAATTGGCTCTGAACAATGTGGGGGCACCTTGGCTAGTGCCAGGGTGCCCTCACACTAAGTAACTTTGCACCTAACCTTTACCAGGTAAAGGTTAGACATATAGGTGACTTATAAGTTACTTAAGTGCAGTGTAAAATGGCTGTGAAATAACGTGGACGTTATTTCACTCAGGCTGCAGTGGCAGGCCTGTGTAAGAATTGTCAGAGCTCCCTATGGGTGGCAAAAGAAATGCTGCAGCCCATAGGGATCTCCTGGAACCCCAATACCCTGGGTACCTCAGTACCATATACTAGGGAATTATAAGGGTGTTCCAGTAAGCCAATGTAAATTGGTAAAAATGGTCACTAGCCTGTTAGTGACAATTTGAAAGTAATGAGAGAGCATCACCACTGAGGTTCTGGTTAGCAGAGCCTCAGTGAGACAGTTAGGCACCACACAGGGAACATATACATGCACACCTATGAGCACTGGGGCCCTGTGTGACAGGGTCCCAGTGACACATACATATAGGCCACAAACCTATGAGCACTGGGGTCCTGACTAGCAGGATCCCAGTGACACATAACAACCATACTGAAAACATGGTGTTTTCACTATGAGCACTGAGGCCTGGCTATCAGGTTCCCAGTGAGACAGTGAAAACAGTGACAAAACACCCTGACATACACTCACAAACAGGCCAAAAGTGGGGGTAACAAGGCTAGAAAGAGGCTACCTTCTCACACAACCCCCCCCCAAACGAAGGACAATAAGGCTAACCTTGGCCAGTTGAGACTTTATTGTCTAAGTGGTGATAAGTAGAGAGTAGCTCTGCAATAGACTGGTTACTCCCTTTATCATCCACTATATGGTTACTTCCCTGTGGGGATGTAAACCACCCTGTTTGAAGTTTTTTAGCTAAGCAACAATGTGAAGATATATTTTCAGAGTTTCTATCAGTAAGTTTTAGTTTAGAGCAGTGGGAATTGTCCACTGAACCTATTTGTAGTGATGGAAATGCCAGACAGGGATGCTGTCTCAGAAAAGCCATAGCTGGGCAAAAACTTTGTCCATCTGGCTGGAAGAGAGAACAGGGATGCTGTTTCTCTTGAGTTGGAGCAGGGCAGGGATGCTGTCCTATGAGCTCCACACTAGGGCAGGGATGCTGTCCTAAGTGTTGTGAGGTAGTGCAGGGTTTCTGCACTAAAGTTTCTCTGGGAGGGTTGGAGGGATGCTCCATGTTAACTAAAATGGTGCTGTTTTTCTCACCAATGTTATTTATCCCACAGAGAGGTACTTCCACCTCAGGGAGTCCAGCTTTGCCAGCTGATGATTCCCTTGGAACAGGTGCCACCCCAGGAGAGGTTTCTCCCACCACAGGAATGGTATCCTGAATGGTAGGGTGGTTAGGGGATACTGTGATACCCTCTTTACCTGTTGATGGAGAGGGATCCTGAGTTTTCAGGCCTTCTCTCCTTTGCTTTTTCATTTCACTTGAAATGAGAGGGAACAATTCCTCAGGGATGCCCAGCATGGCTGCATGGGCATAAAACTCTACATCAGCCCAACCTGAGGCCTCTAGGTCATTACCTAAGAGACAGTCTACAGGTAAGCTAGGTGATACCACCACCTGCTTAGGGCCAGTAACTCCACCCCAACTAAACTGAATTATAGCTAAGGAAAGAAACTTAGTGGAGTTATGGACATCAATAATCTTATACTGTTGTCCAATGATGTGTTGTTCAGGAGGCACTAGGTTTTCAGTCACCAAAGTGAAACTGGCACCTGTGTCCCTGTAGGCCAAGGCCTCAACACCATTTATTGAAACTGTCTGCCTGTACTTATCCATTGTAAGGGGACAAGCAGCCAGTGTGGCAAGGCCAATGCCACTAGGTGTGACAGAAACTGTCTTGGGACTGATTACATCAGTTTCCACTATGGACCCATAAGTGAACCCAACTACACCCTTTGCTTGACTGTTGCCAGCAGTCCCACCACTAGTACCACTACTGCTAGGGGCACTAGAGCTTGATGTATTAGTGGTGGTAGGCTCAGGGGGTTTACCTGGACAGGACTTATCCCCTGGCCTATGGCCTCTGTTTTTACACACAAAGCACCAAGGCTTTTTAATGTGTGCAGGTTGGGAAGAAGAGGAAGAATTTGTTTTATCCCCACCCTCTGAAGAGTGTTTAAGATTTGAAGTGGGATCTTTGGTTTTACCCTTATCCCCATGCTTATCTTGAGATTTTTCACCATCTTTCTTCTTATTGCCATCTTTGTCACCCCCTGTATGAACTTTTCTGTTCACCCTTGTTCTGACCCATTTGTCTGCCTTCTTTCCCAATTCTTGGGGAGAGGTCAGATCAGAGTCTACCAGGTACTGGTGCAACAAATCAGACACACAATTATTAAGTATATGCTCTCTCAGGATTGTGTTATACAGGCTTTCATAATCAGTAACTTTACTGCCATGTAACCACCCCTCCAAGGCCTTCACTGAATGGTCAATGAAATCAACCCAGTCTTGTGAAGACTCCTTTTTGGTCTCTCTGAACTTTATCCTGTACTGTTCAGTGGTTAAGCCATAACCATCCAGGAGTGCATTCTTAAGAACTTGGAAATTGTTAGCATCATTTTCTTTTACAGTAAGGAGCCTATCCCTACCTTTTCCAGTAAATGATAGCCATAGGATAGCAGCCCACTGCTTTTGAGGGACATCCTGTACAGCACAGGCCCTCTCAAGTGCAGCAAACCACTTGTTAATGTCATCCCCCTCCTTGTAAGGGGGAACTATCTTATGCAGATTCCTGGAATCATGCTCTTTTGCAGGATGACTATGGGGAATACTGCTGCTGCCACCATGGGTATCTAAACCCATCTTCTGTCTTTCCCTCTCTATTTCTAAAGACTGTCTATCCAAATCCAGCTGTTGCTTCTTGAGCTTCAGTCTGGTTTGCTCCACTCTCAATCTATTGAGCTCCCTTTCTAACAATCTGTCATCAGGGTGGGTGGGAGGGACATTTCTAGATACAGAGGTATGATGGGAATGAACAGAAGGAGACCTGTCCCTTACAGAGGGCACACTAACAGCTTGGCTACCAGTATAATGTGAGAGCACACCATCAGTATGGTGTGATTCAACCTCTGTACCAACTATGCTAGACTGTCTAGTAATGGGCAGGCTGAGAAGTTTCTTTCCTGAACCTTTTCCTGGGGGAGTCCCTGGATCAGATTGAGAACCATTAGCTACTTTTTCTACAGATTGGGCACTTATGGCCTTATCCTGTACTCTAAGCATATTAATTAACAGTTCTAAGGAAGGATTCTTCCCTACACTCAAACCTCTCTCTATGCAGAGACTCCTTGCTCCTTTCCAGCTAAGGTGATCATATGCCAGTTTGGACAGTTCAACATTTTGGCCTGTGCCAGACATTTTTTAGAGAGAGTTAAAGTGATAGACAAAGAGAAAAAAAGTTTTCAGAACTTTTTGGAAAGACAGAAAAAACTTTTTAAACTTTTAAGAACTTTTTGAAAGTTTAGAAGTACTTTTCAGCACTTAGAAAAGAGTGAAAAGAGGAAATGCAAAACTTTTTGGCTATGTGTATATACACTGACCTTGTTTTGTATATTTTTCTCTTATGAAAAGTACAACGACAAGAGTGGTAAGTAGTCTCAAAGCACTTATCCCACCACTGCACAACCAATGTAGGAGGCTGGACTGGCTTGTAGTGAGTACCAAGGGGTACTTGCACCTTGCACCAGGCCCAGTTATCCCTTATTAGTGTATAGGGTGTCTAGCAGCTTAGGCTGATAGATAATGGTAGCTTAGCAGAGCAGCTTAGGCTGAACTAGGAGACGTGTGAAGCTACTACAGTACCACTTAGTGTCATATGCACAATATCATAAGAAAACACAATACACAGTTATACTAAAAATAAAGGTACTTTATTTTTATGACAATATGCCAAAGTATCTCAGAGTGTACCCTCAGTGAGAGGATAGGAAATATACACAAGATATATATACACAATAGCAAAAATATGCAGTATAGTCTTAGAAAACAGTGCAAACAATGTATAGTTACAATAGGATGCAATGGGGAAACATAGGGATAGGGGCAACACAAACCATATACTCCAGAAGTGGAATGCGAACCACGAATGGACCCCAAACCTATGTGACCTTGTAGAGGGTCGCTGGGACTATTAGAAAATAGTGAGAGTTAGCAAAATAACCCACCCCAAGACCCTGAAAAGTGAGTGCAAAGTGCACCAAAGTTCCCCTAAGGACAAAATAGTCGTGTTAGAGGGAGAATGCAGGGAAAACACAAATCAGCAATGCAACAACGATGGATTCCTGTCTGAAGGTACCTGTGGAACAAGGGGACCAAGTCCAAAAGTCACAAGCAGCTCGGAGATGGGCAGATGCCCAAGAAATGCCAGCGGTTGGTGCAAAGAAGCTCTTACTAGGCTGAAGAACTGTGAATACTGCAAGAACGACAAGGGCTAGAGACTTCCCCTTTGGAGGATGGATCCCCCACGCCTTGGAGAGTCGTGCAGAAGTGTTTTCCCGCCGGATGGACGCCAACAAGCCTTGCTACACGCAAATCGTGCGTTTGGCGTTTTTGGACGCTGCTGAGGCCCAGGAGGGACCAGGAGGTCGCAAATTGGACCTGCAGAGAGAGGGGACGTCGAGCAAGACAAAGAGCCCTCACTGAAGCAGGTAGCACCCGGAGAAGTGCCAGAAACAGGCACTACGAGGATGCGTGAAACGGTGCTCGCCGAAGTTGCACAAAGGAGTCCCACGTCGCCGGAGACCAACTTAGAAAGTCGTGCAATGCAGGTTAGAGTGCCGTGGACCCACGCTTGGCTGTGCACGAAGGATTTCCGCCGGAAGTGCACAGGGGCCGGAGTAGCTTGCAAAGTCGCGGTTCCCAGCAATGCAGCCCAGCAAGGTGAGGCAAGGACTTACCTCCACCAAACTTGGGCTGAAGAGTCACTGGACTGTGGGGGTCACTTGGACGGTGTCGCTGGATTCGAGGGACCTCGCTCGTCGTGCTGAGAGGAGACCCAAGGGACCGGAGATGCAGCTTTTTGGTGCCTGCGGTTGCAGGGGGAAGATTCCGTCGACCCACGGGAGATTTCTTCGGAGCTTCTGGTGCAGAGAGGAGGCAGACTACCCCCACAGCATGCACAAGCAGGAAAACAGTCGAGAAGGCGGCAGGATCAGCGTTACAGAGTTGCAGTAGTCGTCTTTGCTACTATGTTGCAGGTTTGCAGGCTTCCAGCGCGGTCAGCGGTCGATTCCTTATCAGAAGGTGAAGAGGGAGATGCAGAGGAACTCGGCTGAGCTCATGCATTCGTTATCTAAAGTTTCCCCAGAGACAGAGACCCTAAATAGCCAGAAAAGAGGGTTTGGCTACTTAGGAGAGAGGATAGGCTACTAACACCTGAAGGAGCCTATCAGCAGGAGTCTCTGACGTCACCTGGTGGCACTGGCCACTCAGAGCAGTCCAGTGTGCCAGCAGCACCTCTGTTTCCAAGATGGCAGAGGTCTGGAGCACACTGGAGGAGCTCTGGACACCTCCCAGGGGAGGTGCAGGTCAGGGGAGTGGTCACTCCCCTTTCCTTTGTCCAGTTTCGCGCCAGAGCAGGGGCTAAGGGGTCCCTGAACCGGTGTAGACTGGCTTATGCAGAATTGGGCACCTCTGTGCCCAACAAAGCATTTCCAGAGGCTGGGGGAGGCTACTCCTCCCCTGCCTTCACACCATTTTCCAAAGGGAGAGGGTGTCACACCCTCTCTCAGAGGAAGTTCTTTGTTCTGCCATCCTGGGCCAGGCCTGGCTGGACCCCAGGAGGGCAGATGCCTGTCTGAGGGGTTGGCAGCAGCAGCAGCTGCAGTGAAACCCCAGGAAGGGCAGTTTGGCAGTACCAGGGTCTGTGCTACAGACCACTGGGATCATGGGATTGTGCCAACTATGCTAGGATGGCATAGAGGGGGCAATTCCATGATCATAGACATGTTACATGGCCATATTCGGAGTTACCATTGTGAAGCTACATATAGGTAGTGACCTATATGTAGTGCACGCGTGTAATGGTGTCCCCGCACTCACAAAGTTCAGTGAATTGGCTCTGAACAATGTGGGGGCACCTTGGCTAGTGCCAGGGTGCCCTCACACTAAGTAACTTTGCACCTAACCTTTACCAGGTAAAGGTTAGACATATAGGTGACTTATAAGTTACTTAAGTGCAGTGTAAAATGGCTGTGAAATAACGTGGACGTTATTTCACTCAGGCTGCAGTGGCAGGCCTGTGTAAGAATTGTCAGAGCTCCCTATGGGTGGCAAAAGAAATGCTGCAGCCCATAGGGATCTCCTGGAACCCCAATACCCTGGGTACCTCAGTACCATATACTAGGGAATTATAAGGGTGTTCCAGTAAGCCAATGTAAATTGGTAAAAATGGTCACTAGCCTGTTAGTGACAATTTGAAAGTAATGAGAGAGCATCACCACTGAGGTTCTGGTTAGCAGAGCCTCAGTGAGACAGTTAGGCACCACACAGGGAACATATACATGCACACCTATGAGCACTGGGGCCCTGTGTGACAGGGTCCCAGTGACACATACATATAGGCCACAAACCTATGAGCACTGGGGTCCTGACTAGCAGGATCCCAGTGACACATAACAACCATACTGAAAACATGGTGTTTTCACTATGAGCACTGAGGCCTGGCTATCAGGTTCCCAGTGAGACAGTGAAAACAGTGACAAAACACCCTGACATACACTCACAAACAGGCCAAAAGTGGGGGTAACAAGGCTAGAAAGAGGCTACCTTCTCACAATGCAGGTTAGAGTGCCGTGGACCCAGGCTTGGCTGTGCACAAAGGATTTCCGCCGGAAATGCACAGGGGCCGGAGTAGCTTGCAAAGTCGCGGTTCCCAGCAATGCAGCCCAGCGAGGTGAGGCAAGGACTTACCTCCACCAAACTTGGACTGAAGAGTCACTGGACTGTGGGGGTCACTTGGACAGAGTCGCTGGATTCGAGGGACCTCGCTCGTCGTGCTGAGAGGAGACCCAAGGGACCGGTAATGCAGCTTTTTGGTGCCTGCGGTTGCAGGGGGAAGATTCCGTCGACCCACGGGAGATTTCTTCGGAGCTTCTGGTGCAGAGAGGAGGCAGACTACCCCCACAGCATGCACAAGCAGGAAAACAGTCGAGAAGGCGGCAGGATCAGCGTTACAGAGTTGCAGTAGTCGTCTTTGCTACTATGTTGCAGGTTTGCAGGCTTCCAGCGCGGTCAGCGGTCGTTTCCTTATCAGAAGGTGAAGAGGGAGATGCAGAGGAACTCGGCTGAGCTCGTGCATTCGTTATCTAAAGTTTCCCCAGAGACAGAGACCCTAAATAGCCAGAAAGGAGGGTTTGGCTACCTAGGAGAGAGGAGAGGCTACTAACACCTGAAGGAGCCTATCACAAGGAGTCTCTTACGTCACCTGGTGGCACTGGCCACTCAGAGCAGTCCAGTGTGCCAGCAGCACCTCTGTTTCCAAGATGGCAGAGGTCTGGAGCACACTGGAGGAGCTCTGGACACCTCCCAGGGGAGTGGTCACTCCCCTTTCCTTTGTCCAGTTTCGTGCCAGAGCAGGGGCTAAGGGGTCCCTGAACCGGTGTAGACTGGCTTATGCAGAATTGGGCACATCTGTGCCCAACAAAGCATTTCCAGAGGCTGGGGGAGGCTACTCCTCCCCTGCCTTCACACCATTTTCCAAAGGGAGAGGGTGTTACACCCTCTCTCAGAGGAAGTTCTTTGTTCTGCCATCCTGGGCCAGGCCTGGCTGGACCCCAGGAGGGCAGATGCCTGTCTGAGGGGTTGGCAGCAGCAGCAGCTGCAGTGAAAACCCCAGGAAGGGCAGTTTGGCAGTACCAGGGTCTGTGCTACAGACCACTGGGATCATGGAATTGTACCAACAATGCCAGGATGGCATAGAGGGGGCAATTCCATGATCATAGACATGTTACATGGCCATATTCGGAGTTACCATGGTGAAGCTACATATAGGTAGTGACCTATATGTAGTGCACACGTGTAATGGTGTCCCCGCACTCACAAAGTTCAGGAAATTGGCTCTGAACAATGTGGGGGCACCTTGGCTAGTGACAGGGTGCCCTCACACTAAGTAACTTTGCACCTAACCTTTACCAGGTAAAGGTTAGACATATAGGTGACTTATAAGTTACTTAAGTGCAGTGTAAAATGGCTGTGAAATAACGTGGATGTTATTTCACTCAGGCTGCAGTGGCAGGCCTGTGTAAGAATTGTCAGAGCTCCCTATGGGTGGCAAAATAAATGCTGCAGCCCATAGGGATCTCCTGGAACCCCAATACCCTGGGTACCTCAGTACCATATACTAGGGAATTATAAGGGTGTTCCAGTAAGCCAATGTAAATTGGTAAAAATGGTCACTAGCCTGTCAGTGACAATTTAGAAAGCAATGAGAGAGCATAACCACTGAGGTTCTGATTAGCAGAGCCTCAGTGAGACAGTTAGTCTCTACACAGGTAACACATTCAGGCACACTTATGAGCACTGGGGCCCTGGGTTACCAGGGTCCCAGTGACACATACAACTAAAACAACATATATACAGTGAAGAATGGGGGTAACATGCCAGGCAAGATGGTACTTTCCTACATTTACCACTGCACTTAAGTAACTTATAAGTCACCTATATGTCTAACCTTTACCTGGTAAAGGTTAGGTTCAAAGTTACTTAGTGTGTGGGCACCCTGGAACTAGCCAAGGTGCCCCCACATGGTTCATGGCAAATTCCCCGGACTTTGTGAGTGCGGGGACACCATTACACGCGTGCACTACACATAGGTCACTACCTATGTGTAGCTTCACAATGGTAACTCCGAATATGGCCATGTAACATGTCTATGATCATGGAATTGCCCCCTCTATGCCATCCTGGCATTGTTGGCACAATCCCATGATCCCACGGGTCTCTAGCACAGACCTGGGTACTGCCAAACTGCCTTTTCAGGGGGGTCACTGCAGCTGCTGCCAACCCCTCAGACAGGTTTCTGCCCTCCTGGGGTCCAGCCAGTCTTGCCCCAGGAAGGCAGAACAAAGGACTTCCTCAGAGAGAGGGTGTTACACCCTCTCCCTTTGGAAAAAGGTGTTAAGGCAGGGGAGGAGTAGCCTCCCCCAGCCTCTTCTGGAAATGCTTTCATGGGTACAGATGGTGCCCATTTCGGCATAAGCCAGTCTACCCCGGTTCAGGGACCCCTCAGCCCTGCTCTGGCGCAAAACTGGACAAAGGAAAGGGGAGTGACCACTCCCATGACCTGCACCTCCCCTGGGAGGTGCCCAGAGCTCCTCCAGTGTGCTCCAGACCTCTGCCAACTTGGAAACAGAGGTGCTGCTGGCACACTTGACTGCTCTGAGTGGCCAGGGCCAGCAGGTGACGTCAGAGACTCCTTCTGATAGGTTCCTTCAGGTGTTGCTAGCCTATCCTCTCTCCTAAGTAGCCTAAGCCTCTTTTCTGGCTATTTAGGGTCTCTGCTTTGGGGAATTCCATAGATAACGAATGCAAGAGCTCATCAGAGTTCCTCTGCATCTCTCTCTTCACCTTCTGCCAAGGAATCGACTGCTGACCGCGCTGGAAGCCTGCAAAACTGCAACAAAGTAGCAAAGACGACTACTGTGACAGTGTAGCGCTGATCCTGCCGCCTTCTCAACCGTTTTCCTTGTGGTGCATGCTGTGGGGGTAGTCTGCCTCCTCTCTGCACTAGAAGCTCTGAAGAAATCTCCTGTGGGTCGAAGGAAACTTCCCCCTGCTACCGCAGGCACCAAAGAACTGCATCACTGGTCATCTGGGTCTCCTCTCAGCACGACGAGCGAGGTCCCTTGAACTCAGCAACTCTGTCCAAGTGACTCCCACACTCCAGTGACTCTTCAGTCCAAGTTTGGTGGAGGTAAGTCCTTGCCTCCCCAGGCTAGACTGCATTGCTGGGAACTGCATGTTTTGCAGGTACTCCGGCTCCTGGGCACTCAGCGAGGATTTCCTTCATGCACAGCCAAGCCTGGGTCCACGGCACTCTAACCTTCATTGCACGACCTCCTGAGTTGTCCTCCGGCGGCGTGGGACTCTCTTGTGCAACTTCGGGTGAGCACTGTTTCACTCCACTTCGTAGTGCCTGTTCCGGCACTTTTGTGGGTGCTGCCTGCTTCTGAGAGGGCTCCTTGTCTTGCTGGACACCCCCTCTGTCCCCTCACGCAATTGGTGACATCCTGGTCCCTCCTGGGCCACAGCAGCATCCAAAAACCCTAACCGTGAGCTTTGCAGCTAGCAAGGCTTGTTTTCGGTCTTTCTGCAGGAAAATACTACTGCTCAACTCTCCACGACGTGGGACATCCATCCTCCAAAGGGGAAGTTTCTAGCCCTTGTCGTTCCTGCAGAATCCTAAGCTTCTACCGTCCAGTAGCAGCTTCTTTGCACCCACAGCTGGCATTTCCTGGGCATCTGCCCACGCCCGACTTGATCGTGACTTTTGGACTTGGTCCCCTTGTTCCACAGGTACTCTCTTCTGGAAATCCATTGTTGTTGCATTGCTGGTGTTGATCTTTCATGCAGAATTCCCCTATCACAACTTCTGTGCTCTTTGGGGAACTTCAGTGCACTTTGCACTCACTTTTCAGGGTCTTGGGTTGGGCTATTTTTCTAACCCTCACTGTTTTCTTACAGTCCCAGTGACCCTCTACAAGGTCACATAGGTTTGGGGTCCATTCGCGGTTCGCATTCCACTTCTAGAGTATATAGGTTGTGTTGCCCCTATCCCTATGTGCCCCCTTTGCATTCTATTGTGACTATACATTGTTTGCACTGTTTTCTATTGCTATTACTGCATATTTTGGTATTGTGTACATATATCTTGTGTATATTTGCTATCCTCATACTGAGGGTACTCACTGAGATACTTTGGCATATTGTCATAAAAATAAAGTACCTTTATTTTTAGTATATCTGTGTATTGTGTTTTCTTATGATATTGTGCATATGACACTAGTGGTACTGTAGGAGCTTCACTCGTCTCCTAGTTCAGCATAAGCTGCTGTGCTAAGCTACCTTTTCTATCAGCCTAAGCTGCTAGACACCCCTATACACTTATAAGGAATACCTGGGCCTGGTGCAAGGTGTAAGTACCCCTTGGTACTCACTACAAGCCAGTCCAACCTCCTACAATAACCACTGAGGTTCTGGATAGCAGAGCCTCAGTGAGACAGTTAGTCATAACACAGGTAACACATTCAGGGCACACTTATGAGCACTGGGGTCCTGGCTGGCAGGGTCCCAGTGACACATACAACTAAAATAACATATATACAGTGAAAATTGGGGGTAACATGCCAGGCAAGATGGTACTTTCCTACACAACCCCCCACAAACGAAGGACAATAAGACTAGCCATGACCTGATGAGTCTTCATTGACTAAGTGGAAATATCTGGAGAGTCCATCTGCATTGGAGTGGGTACTCCCAGGTCTATGTTCCACTGTATAGTCCATCCCCTGTAGAGATAAGGACCACCTCATTAATTTAGGGTTTTCACCTTTCATTTGTTTTAGCCAAAGTAGAGGTTTGTGGTCTGTCTGAACAATGAAGTGAGTGCCAAACAGGTATGGCATCAACTTCTTCAGTGTCCAGACCACAGCAAAGGCCTCCCTCTCAATGGCAGACCAACACTTTTCTCTAGGGGTCAACCTCCTGCTGATAGAAGCAACAGGTTGATCCTGGCCCTCAGAATTAAGTTGTGATAAGACTGCCCCTACCCCTAATTCAGATGCATAAGTTTGGACAATGAATTTCTTGGAGTAACAAGGGCTTTTAATACAGGTGCAGAGCACATGGCCTGTTTCAGCTCCTCAAAAGCTTTCTGACTGCCAGCTGTCCACAGTACCTTTTTAGGCATTTTCTTAGATGTGAGGTCATTAAGAGGGGCTGCTATGGAGCCATAGTTGTTTATGAACCTCCTGTAATACCCAGTGAGGCCTAAGAAGGCTCTCACCTGGGTCTGAGTTGTAGGAGGAACCCAATCTATAATAGTTTGGATTTTCCCCTGAAGAGGTGCAATCTGTTCTCCACCTACCAGGTGTCCCAGATAAACCACTTTTCCCTGCCCTATCTTGCACTTTGAAGCCTTGATAGTGAGGCCTGCCTTTTGCAGGGCCTCTAAAACTTTCCACAGGTGGACCCGGTGATCATCCTAGGTGGAGCTAAAGACAGCTATATTATCTAGATATGCTGCACTAAAAGCCTCCAACCCTTGCAGGACTGTATTCACCAACCTCTGAAAAGTGGCAGGTGCATTTTCAACCCAAAAGGCATTACTGTGAATTGATTGTGTCCTCCAATGGTTGAAAATGCAGTTTTTGCTTTAGCATTCTCTGATAACTTGATCTGCCAATACCCTGCAGTCAAATCAAAGGTGCTTAGATACGTGGCAGATGCCAGTGTATCTGTTAGCTTATCTGCCCTGGGTATAGGTGAGCATCAGTTTTAGTTACCTGGTTGAGACCTCTATAATCTACACAAAATCTCATTTCCTTCTTTCCATCTTTGGAATGAGGTTTTGGTACAAGCACCACAGGATAGGCCCATGGACTTTCAGAGTGCTCAACCACTCCCACTTCAAGCATTTTCTGAACCTCTTGTTTTATGCAGTCCCTGACATGGTCAGGCTGCCTATAGATCTTACGTTTGATAGGCAAGCTGTCTCCAGTATCTATAGTGTGCTCATACCAAGAAGTGGTGCCTGGCACAGTAGAAAAGAGTTCAGAAAACTGACCCAGGAGATTTATGCAGTGGTCATTCTGCTCAGCAGTAAGACAATCTGCCAAAGCTACACCTTCCACTAGAGCATCTTGTTCTGTGGAAGAGATGAGATCAGGGAGAGGGTCACTCTCTTCCTCCTGTCCTTCATCTGTTGCCATGAGCAGGGTGAGATCAGCCCTGTCATAGTAGGGTTTTAGGCGATTGACATGGAGCACCCTAAGGGGCCCCCTGGCAGTGACCAAGTCAACCAAGTAGGTGACTTCTCCCTTTTTCTCAACAATAATGTGGGGTCCACTCCATTTGTCTTGGAGTGCTCTTGGGGCCACAGGCTCCAAGACCCACACTTTCTGCCCTGGTTGGTACTGAATCAGAACAGCCTTCTGGTCATTCCATTGCTTTTGGAGCTCTTGGCTGGCCTGAAGGTTTTTGCTGGCCTTTTTCATATACTCAGCCATTCTGGATCTTAGGCCAAGTACATAGTCCACTATGTCTTGCTTAGGCGCTTTTAAAGATTGTTCCCAACCCTCCTTTACAAGTGTTAGAGGGCCTCTTACAGGGTGCCCAAATAGGAGTTCAAAGAGGCTGAAGCCCACTCCTTTCTGGGGTACCTCCCTGTAAGCAAAAAGTAGGCAAGGTAACAGGACATCCCATCTCCACCTGAGTTTTTCAGGGAGTCCCATTTTCATTCCTTTGAGAGTTTTGTTAAATCTCTCAACCAGTCCATTTGTTTGTGGATGACAGGGTGTGATGGATTTGTATGTTACACCACATTCCTTCCACATGGCCTTTAAGTAAGCAGACATGAAATTGCTTCCCCTGTCTGATACCACCTCTTTTGGGAAGCCCACCCTGGAAAAGATTCCCAGGAGGGGTTTTGCCACTGCAGGAGCTGTAGTGGTCCTTAGAAGAATTGCTTCAGGATATCTGGTGGCATGGTCCACTACCACCAATATAAACCTATTGTCTGAAGCAGTATGAGGGTCAAGGGGGCCAACTATTTCAACCCCTACCCTTTCAAAGGGAACCCCAACCACAGGTAGTGGAATAAGGGGAGCCTTTGGGGTGCCACCTGTTTTGCCACTGGCTTGACAGGTTTCACAGGACTTACAAAATTCCTTTGTGTCCTCTGACATTCTAGGCCAATGAAACAAGGGAACAAGCCTGTCCCATGTTTTCATCTGCCCCAAATGTCCAGCCAAGGGAATGTCATGGGCTAGAGTTAGGAGGAACTCTCTGTATTGCAGGTGAATAATCAATCTCCTGGCAGCTCCAGGCTTTGGGTCCCTTGCCTCTGTATACAAGAGGTTGTCCTCCCAGTAAACTCTGTGAGAGTCACTGACATCCCCATTTTGCTGTTTGACAGCTTCCTGTCTTAGACCCTCTAGTGTGGGACAGGTCTGCTGTGCCACACTCAGCTCCTCCCTGGCAGGTCCCCCTTGTAGGAAAGTGCCTCCTACACCCCTCCACCCAAAAGCTCAGCAGTGTCTGCTTCAAGTTCCTCTGGTGAAGGTTCTGCACAGGGTGGAAATTATTCTTCCTCAGAAGTTGAATCCACTGTAGAGGGAGGGATAGTAGGTAGTGTTTTACCTTTACTAACCCTAGCTTTAGGGAGCACTTGGTCCATTGTTCCAGGATCCAAGTCACCCTGTCCTTTTTGCTTTTTGGCCTGAGCCCTGGTCAAAGCAAAAATATGCCCAGGAATGCCCAGCATTGCTGCATGAGCCTCCAACTCCACTTCTGCCCAAGTGTAGGAGGCTGGACTGGCTTGTAGTGAGTACCAAGGGGTACTTGCACCTTGCACCAGGCCCAGTTATCCCTTATTAGTGTATAGGGAGTCTAGCAGCTTAGGCTGATAGATAATGGTAGCTTAGCAGAGCAGCTTAGGCTGAACTAGGAGACGTGTGAAGCTACTACAGTACCACAAGTGTCACTTGCACAATATCATAAGAAAACACAATACACAGTTATACTAAAAATAAAGGTACTTTATTTTTATGACAATATGCCAAAGTATCTCAGAGAGTACCCTCAGAGTGAGGATAGCAAATATACACAAGTTATATGTACACAGTACTAAAGATATGCAGTATAGTCTTAGAAAACAGTGCAAACAATGTATAGTTACAATAGGATGCAATGGGAACACATAGGGATAGGGTCAACACAAACCATATACTCCAAAAGTGGAATGCGAACCACGAATGGACCCCAAACCTATGTGACCTTGTAGAGGGTCGCTGGGACTATTAGAAAATAGTGAGGGTTAGAAAAATAGCCCACCCCAAGACCCTAAAAAGTGAGTGCAAAGTGCACTAAAGTTCCCCCAAAGACAAAGAAGTTGCGATAGAGGAATAATGCAGGAAAGACACAAACCAACAATGCAACAACGATGGATTTCCAATCTAGGGTACCTGTGGAACAAGGGGACCAAGTCCAAAAGTCACAAGCAAGTCGGAGATGGGCAAATGCCCAGGAAAGGCCAGCTGTGGGTGCAAAGGAGCTTCTACTGGACAGAAGAAGCAGAGGTTTCTGCAGGAACAAAACAGGCTAGAGACTTCTTCTTTGGTGGACGGATCCCACTCGCCGTGGAGAGGTGTGCAGAAGTCTATTCCCGCCGAAAGAACGCCAACAAGCATTGCTAGCTGCGAATCGTGCGGTTAGCGTTTTTGGACGCTGCTGTGGCCCAGGAGGGACCAGGAGGTTGCAAATTGGACCAGGAGGTAGAGGAGACGTCGTGCAAGACAATGAGCCCTCTTAGCAGCAGGTAGCACCCGGAGACGTGCCAGAAACAGGCACTACAAGGATGCGTAAAATGGTGCTCACCCAAAGTTACACAAAGGAGTCCCACGTCGCCGGAGACCAACTTAGAAAGTCTTGCAATACAGGTTAGAGTGCCGTGGACCCAGGCTTGGCTGTGCACAAAGGATTTCCGCCGGAAGTGCACAGGGGCCGGAGAAGTTGCAAAAGTCGTGGTTAACAACAATGCAGTCTGGCGTGGGGAGGCAAGGACTTACCTCCACCAAACTTGGACTGAAGAGTCACTGGACTGTGGGAGTCACTTGGACAGAGATGCTGGATTCAAGGGACCTCGCTCGTCATGCTGAGAGGAGACCCAAGGGACCGGTAATGCAGCTTTTTGGTGCCTGTGGTTGCAGGGGGAAGATTCCGTCGACCCACGGGAGATTTCTTCACAGCTTCTAGTGCAGAGAGGAGGCAGACTACCCCCACAGCATGCACCACCAGGAAAACAGTCGAGAAGGCGGCGGGATCAGCGTTACAGAATTGCAGTAGTCGTCTTTGCTACTATGTTGCAGTTTTGCAGGCTTCCAGCGTGGTCAGCAGTCGATTCCTTAGCAGAAGGTGAAGAGAGAGATGCAGAGGAACTCTGATGAGCTCTTGCATTCGTTATCTAAAGTTTCCCCAGAGACAGAGACCCTAAATAGCCAGAAAAGAGGGTTTGGCTACCTAGGAGAGAGGATAGGCTACTAACACCTGAAGGAGCCTATCAGAAGGAGTCTCTGAAGTCACCTGGTGGCACTGGCCACTCAGAGCAGTCCAGTGTGCCAGAAGCACCTCTGTTTCCAAGATGGCAGAGGTCTGGAGCACACTGGAGGAGCTCTGGACACCTCCCAGGGGAGGTGCAGGTCAGGGGAGTGGTCACTCCCCTTTCCTTTGTCCAGTTTCGCGCCAGAGCAGGGCTAAGGGGTCCCTGAACCGGTGTAGACTGGCTTATGCAGAATTGGGCACATCTGTGACCAAGAAAGCATTTCCAGAGGCTGGGGGAGGCTACTCCTCCCCTGCCTTCACACCATTTTCCAAAGGGAGAGGGTGTAACACCCTCTCTCAGAGGAAGTCCTTTGTTCTGCCATCCTGGGACAAGCCTGGCTTGACCCCAGGGGGGCAGAAACCTGTCTGAGGGGTTGGCAGCAGCAGCAGCTGCAGTGAAACCCCAGGAAAGGCAGTTTGGCAGTACCAGGGTCTGTGCTACAGACCACTGGGATCATGGAATTGTGCCAACAATGCCAGGATGGCATAGAGGGGGCAATTCCATGATCTTAGACATGTTACATGGCCATATTCGGAGTTACCATTGTGAAGCTACATATAGGTAGTGCCCTATATGTAGTGCACGCGTGTAATGGTGTCCCCGCACTCACAAAGTCCGGGGAATTGGCCCTGAACAATGTGGGGGCACCTTGGCTAGTGCCAGGGTGTCCTCACACTACGTAACTTTGCACCAAACCTTTACCAGGTGAAGGTTAGACATATAGGTGACTTATAAGTTACTTAAGTGCAGTGTAAAATGGCTCTGAAATAAAGTGGACGTTATTTCACTCAGGCTGCAGTGGCAGGCCTGTGTAAGAATTGTCAGAGCTCCCTATGGGTGGCAAAAGAAATGCTGCAGCCCATAGGGATCTCCTGGAACCCCAATACCCTGGGTACCTCAGTACCAAATACTAGGGAATTATAAGGGTGTTCCAGTAAGCCAATGTAAATTGGTAAAATTGGTCACTAGCCTGTTAGTGACAATTTGAAAGAGATGAGAGAGCATACCCACTGAGGTTCTGATTAGCAGAGCCTCAGTGAGACAGTTAGTCACTACACATGTAACACATTCAGGCACACTTATGAGCACTGGGGCCCTGGAGAACAGGGTCCCAGTGACACATACAACTAAAACAACATATATACAGTGAAAAATGGGGGTAACATGCCAGGCAAGATGGTACTTTCCTACACAACCCCCCCCCTCAAACGAAGGACAATAAGACTAGCCATGACCTGATGAGTCTTCATTGTCTAAGTGGAAATATCTGGAGAGTCCATCTGCATTGGAGTGGCTACTCCCAGGTCTATGTTCCACTGTATAGTCCATTCCCTGTAGGGATATGGACCACCTCAACAATTTAGGATTTTCACCTTTCATTTATTTTAGCCAAAGTAGAGGTTTGTGGTCTGTCTGAACAATGAAGTGAGTGCCAAACAGGTATGGCCTCAACTTCTTCAGTGCCCAGACCACAGCAAAGGCCTCCCTCTCTATGGCAGACCAACGCTTTTCTCTAGGGGTCAACCTCCTTCTAATAAAAGCAACCTGGCCCTCAGAATTAAGTTGTGATAGGACTGCCCCTACTCCTAACTCAGATGCATCAGTTTGGACATAGAATTTTTTAGAGTAGCAAGGCTTTTCAGGACAGGTGCAGAGCACATGGCCTGCTTCAGCTCCTCAAAAGCTTTCTGACAGTTTGCTGTCCATAATACCTTTTTAGGCATCTTCTTTGAAGTGAGGTCATTAAGAGGGGCTGCAATGGAGCCATAGTTCTTAATGAACCTCCTGTAATACCCAGTGAGGCCTAGGAAGGCTCTCACCTGAGTCTGTGTAGTAGGGGGAACCCAATCAATAATTGTTTGGATTTTCCCCTGTAATGGTGCAATCTATTCCCCACCAACAAGGTGTCCCAGATAAACCACCTTACCCTGCCCTATCTGGCACTTTGAAGCCTTGATAGTGAGGCCTGCCTTTTGCAGGGCCTCCAAAACGTTCCATAGGTGGACCAGGTGATCATCCCAGCTGGAGCTAAAGACAGCTATATCGTCCAGATATGCTGCACTGAACGCTTCCAGCCCTTGCAGGACTGTGTTCACCAACCTCTGAAAAGTGGCAGGTGCATTTTTCAAGCCAAAAGGCATTACAGTGAACTGGTAATGTCCTCCAATGGTTGAAAATGCTGTTTTAGGTTTAGCATATTCTGATAATTTGATCTGCCAATACCCTGCAGTCAAATCAAAAGTGCTTAGCTACTTGGCAGATGCCAGTGTATCTATGAGCTCATCTGCCCTGGGTATAGTGTGAGCATCAGTTTTGGTTACTAAGTTGAGACCTCTATAGTCTACACAAAACCGCATTTCCTTCTGAGGTAGCTTAGCAGAGCAGCTTAGGCTGAACTAGGAGACGAGTGAAGCTCCTACAGTACCACTAGTGTCACTTGCACAATATCATAAGAAAACACAATACACAGATATACTAAAAATAAAGGTACTTTATTTTTATGACAATATGCCAAAGTATCTCAGTGAGTACCCTCAGTATGAGGATAGTAAATATGCACAAGATATATGTACACAATACCAAAAATATGCAGTATAGTCTTAGAAAACAGTGCAAACAATGTATAGTCACAATAGAATGCAATGGGAGCACATAGGGATAGGGGCAACACAAACCATATACTCTAGAAGTGGAATGCGAACCACGAATGGACCCCAAACCTATGTGACCTTGTAGAGGGTCGCTGGTACTGCAAGAAAACAGTGAGGGTTAGAAAAATAGCACACCCCAAGACCCTGAAAAGTGGGTGCAAAGTGCACCTAAGTTCCCCAGAGAGCACAGAAGTCGTGATAGGGGAATTCTGCAAGGAAGACCAACACCAGCAATGCAACAACAATGGATTTCCAGACGAGAGTACCTGTGGAACAAGGGGACCAAGTCCAAAAGTCACGATCAAGTCGGGAGTGGGCAGATGCCCAGGAAATGCCAGCTGTGGGTGCAAATAAGCTGCCACTGGATGGTAGAAGCTGTGGATTCTGCAAGAACGACAAGGGCTAGAAACTTCCCCTTTGGAGGATGGATGTCCCATGTCGTGAAGAGTTGTGTAGAGGTGTTTCCGTGCAGAAAGACCGTAAACAAGCCTTGCAAGCTGCAAGGGTCGCGGTTAGGGTTTTTGGATGCTGCTGTGGTTGCGGAGGGGAAATGGTGAGAAAGTAGTCTCTTTCTAGCCTTGTTACCCCCACTTTGGGCTTGTTTGTGAGTGTATGTCAGGGTGTTTTCACTGTCTCACTGGGATCCTGCTAGCCAGGGCCCAGTGCTCAGAGTGAAAACCCTATGTTTTCAGTATGTTTGTTATGTGTCACTGGGACCCTGCTAGCCAGGACCCCAGTACTCATAAGTTTGTGACCTATATGTATGTGTTCCCTGTGTGATGCCTAACTGTTTCACTGAGGCTCTGCTAACCAGAACCTCAGTGGTTATGCTCTCTCATTTCTTTCCAAATTGTCACTAACAGGCTAGTGACCAATTTCACCAATTTACATTGGCATACTGGAACACCCTTATAATTCCCTAGTATATGGTACTGAGGTACCCAGGGCATTGGTGTTCCAGGAGATCCCTATGGGCTGCAGCATTTCTTGTGCCACCCATAGGGAGCTCTGACAATTCTTACACAGGCCTGCCACTGCAGCCTGAGTGAAATAACGTCCACGTTATTTCACAGCCATTTACCACTTCACTAAAGTAACTTATTAGTCACCTATATGTCTAACCTTTACCTGGTAAAGGTTGGTTGCTAAGTTACTTAGTGTGTGGGCACCCTGGCACTAGCCAAGGTGCCCCCACATTGTTCAGGGCAAATTCCCCGGACTTTGTGAGTGCGGGGACACCATTACACGCGTGCACTATACTGTATATAGGTCACTACCTATGTATAGCTTCACAGTGGTAACTCCGAATATGGCCATGTAACATGTTTAAAATCATGGAATTGCCCCCCCAATGCCATCCTGGGATTGGTGAGTGTATGAGGCTGGACTGGCTTGTAGTGAGTACCAAGGGGTACTTGCACCTTGCACCAGGCCCAGTTATCCCTTATTAGTGTATAGGGTGTCTAGCATCATAGGCTGATAGATAATGGTAGCTTAGCAGAGCAGCTTAGGCTGAACTAGGAGACAAGTGAAGCTCCTACAGTACCACAAGTGTCACTTGCACAATATCATAAGAAAACACAATACACAGTTACACTAAAAATAAAGGAACTTTATTTTTATGACAATATGCCAAAGTATCTGAGAGTGTACCCTCAGAATGAGGATAGCAAATATACACAAGTTATATGTACACAGTACCAAAAATATGCAGTATAGTCTTAGAAAACAGTGCAAACAATGTATAGTTACAATAGGATGCAATGGGAACACATAGGGACAGGGGCAACACAAACCATATACTCCAAAAGTGGAATGCGAACCACGCATGGACCCCAAACCTATGTGACCTTGTAGAGGGTCGCTGGGACTATTAGAAAATAGTGAGGGTTAGAAAAATAGCCCACCCCAAGACCCTGAAAAGTGAGTGCAAAGTGCACTAAAGTTCCCCAAAAAACAAAGAAGCCATGATAGAGGAATAATGCAGGAAAGACACAAACCAGCAACGCAACAACGATGGATTTCCAGTCAAGGGCACCTGTGGAACAAGGGGACCAAGTCCAAAAGTCACAAGCAAGCCGGAGATGGGCAGATGCCCAGGAAATGCCAGCTGTGGGTGCAAAGAAGCTTCTACTGGACAGAAGAAGCTGAGGATTCTGCAGGAACGAAAAGGCCAAGAGACTTCCCCTTTGGAGAACTGATCCCACTTGCCGTGTAGAGTTGTGCAGAAGTGTTTTTCCGCCGAAAGAACGCCAACAAACCTTGCTAGCTGCAAATCATGCAGTTAGCGTTTTTGGATGCTGCTGTGGCCCAAGAGGGACCAGGATGTCGCAAATTGGACCAGGACGTAGAGGGGACATCGAACAAGACAAGAAGCCCTCTTAGCACCAGGTAGCACCCCGAGAAGTGCCAGAAACAGGCACTACGAGGATGCGTGAAACAGTGCTCACCCGAAGTTACACAAAGGAGTCCCACGTCGCCGGAGACCAACTTATAAAGTCGTGCAATGCAGATTAGAGTGCCGTGGACCCAGGCTTGGCTGTGCACAAAGGATTTCCGCCAGAAGTGCACAGGGGCCGGAGTAGCTGCAAAAGTCACGGTTACCAGCAATGCAGTCTGACGTGGGGAGGCAAGGACTTACCTCCACCAAACTTGGACTGAAGAGTCACTGGACTGTGGGAGTCACTTGGACAGAGTTGCTGGATTCAAGGGACCTCGCTCGTCATGCTGAGAGGAGACCCAAGGGACCGGTAATGCAGCTTTTTGGTGCCTGCGGTTGCAGGGGGAAGATTCCGTCGACCCACGGGAGATTTTTTCGGAGCTTCTAGTGCAGAGAGGAGGCAGACTACCCCCACAGCATGCACCACCAGGAAAACAGTCGAGAAGGCGGCAGGATCAGCGTTACAAAGTTGCAGTAGTCGTCTTTGCTACTATGTTGCAGTTTTGCAGGCTTCCAGCGCGGTCAGCAGTCGATTCCTTGGCAGAAGGTGAAGAGAGAGATGCAGAGGAACTCTGATGAGCTCTTGCATTCGTTATCTAAGGAATTCCCCAAAGCAGAGACCCTAAATAGCCAGAAAAGGAGGTTTGGCTACTAAGGAGAGAGGATAGGCTAGCAACACCTGAAGGAGCCTATCAGAAGGAGTCTCTGATGTCACCTGCTGGCCCTGGCCACTCAGAGCAGTCCAGTGTGCCAGCAGCACCTCTGTTTCCAAGATGGCAGAGGTCTGGAGCACACATGAGGAGCTCTGGACACCTCCCAGGGGAGGTGCAGGTCAGGGGAGTGGTCACTCCCCTTTCCTTTGTCCAGTTTCGCGCCAGAGCAGGGCTAAGGGGTCCCTGAACCCTCACACTAAGTAACTTTGCACCTAACCTTTACCAGGTAAAGGTTAGACATATAGGTGACTTATAAGTTACTTAAGTGCAGTGTAAAATGGCTGTGAAATAATGTGGACGTTATTTCACTCAGGCTGCAGTGGCAGGCCTGTGTAAGAATTGTCAGAGCTCCCTATGGGTGGCAAAAGAAAAGCTGCATTACCAGTCCCTTGGGTCTCCTCTCAGCTCGACGAGCGAGGTCCCTTGAATCCAGAAACTCTGTCCAAGTGACTCCCACAGTCCAGTGACTCTTCAGTCCAAGTTTGGTGGAGGTAAGTCCTTGCCTCCCCACGCCAGACTGCCTTGTTGGTAACCGTGACTTTTGCAACTTCTCCGGCCCCTGTGCACTTCCGGCGGAAATCCTTTGTGCACAGCCAAGCCTGGGTCCACGGCACTCTAACCTGCATTGCACGACTTTCTAAGTTGGTCTCCGGCGACTCCTTTGTGTAACTTCGGGTGAGCACTGTTTCACGCATCCTCGTAGTGCCTGTTTCTGGCACTTCTCCGGGTTCTGCCTGCTGCTAAGAGGGCTCCTTTTCTTGCTCGACGTCCCCTCTACCTCCCGGTCCAAATTGCGACCTCCTTGTCCCTCCTGGGCCTCAGCAGCATCCAAAAATGCTAACTGCACGATTTGCAGCTAGCAAGGCTTGTTGGCGTTCTTTCGGCGGGAAAACACTTTTGCACGACTCTCCACGGTGAGAGGGATGCGTCCACCAAAGGGGAAGTCTGTAGCCCCTTTCGTTCCTGCAGAAACCTCAGCTTCTTCTGCCCAGTAGAAGCTTCTTTGCACCCACTGCTGGCATTTCCTGGGCATTTGCCCATCTCCGACTTGCTTGTGACCTTTGGACTTGGTCCCCTTGTTTCACAGGTACCCTAGATTGGAAATCCATCGTTGTTGCATTGTTGGTTTGTGTCTTTCCTGCATTATTCCTCTATCACGACTTCTTTGTCCTTGGGGAACTTTAGTGCACTTTCACTCACTTTTCAGGGTCTTGGGGTGGGCTATTTTTCTAACCCTCACTATTTTCTAATAGTCCCAGCGACCCTCTACAAGGTCACATAGGTTTGGGGTCCATTCGTGGTTCGCATTCCACTTTTGGAGTATATGGTTTGTGTTGCCCCTATCCCTATGTGTCTCCATTGCATCCTATTGTAACTATACATTGTTTGCACTGTTTTCTAAGACTATACTGCATATTTTTAGTACTGTGTACATATAACTTGTGTATATTTGCTATCCTCACTCTGAGGGTACACTCTGAGATACTTTGGCATATTGTCATAAAAATAAAGTACCTTTATTTTTAGTATAACTGTGTATTGTGTTTTCTTATGATATTGGGCAAGTGACACTTGTGGTACTGTAGTAGCTTCACACGTCTCCTAGTTCAGCCTAAGCTGCTCTGCTAAGCTACCATTATCTATCAGCCTAAGCTGCTAGACACCATATACACTAATAAGGGATACCTGGGCTTGGTGCAAGGTGTAAGTACCCCTTGGTACTCACTACAAGCCAGTCCAGCCTCCTACAGTGAGTGATCTGGAATGAAAACGCAGCAACTACTACCGATGATGCGACATGCACCACCTCGATCAGCTAATATCACATTTAGTACCATACGATTTTGGAGGGCCACAATCCTCGCAATTTGGAGCTCCTCGGTAATATTCCCAAGTGCCAGAGCTGCCTGATTGTAACAGCTTCCACAACCCTAGTCAATCGTCTCACTTTCCTACTGTTTAACGCAGCACCCACAAAGGAGAACAACCCTAAATTAAAATCAACATATTGTTTCAGGCTAGTGTCCGTTTTGTCTACCTCATTTGTGTGAGAAGGTAGCCTCTTTCTAGCCTTGTTACCACCACTTTTGGCCTGTTTGTGAGTGTATGTCAGGGTGTTTGTCACTGTTTTCACTGTCTCACTGGGATCCTGATAGCCAGGCCTCAGTGCTCATAGTGAAAACACTATGTTTTCAGTATGTTTGTTATGTGTCACTGGGATCCTGCTGGTCAGGACCCCAGTGCTCATAGGTTTGTGGCCTATATGTATGTGTCACTGGGACCCTGTCACACAGGGCCCCAGTGCTCATAGGTGTGCATGTATATGTTCCCTGTGTGGTGCCTAACTGTCTCACTGAGGCTCTGCTAACCAGAACCTCAGTGGTTATGCTCTCTCATTACTTTCAAATTGTCACTGACAGGCTAGTGACCATTTTTACCAATTTACATTGGCTTACTGGAACACCCTTATAATTCCCTAGTATATGGTACTGAGGTACCCAGGGTATTGGGGTTCCAGGAGATCCCTATGGGCTGCAGCATTTCTTTTGCCACCCATAGGGAGCTCTGACAATTCTTACACAGGCCTGCCACTGCAGCCTGAGTGAAATAACGTCCACGTTATTTCACAGCCATTTTACACTGCACTTAAGTAACTTATAAGTCACCTATATGTCTAACCTTTACCTGGTAAAGGTTAGGTGCAAAGTTACTTAGTGTGAGGGCACCCTGGCACTAGCCAAGGTGCCCCCACATTGTTCAGAGCCAATTCACTGAACTTTGTGAGTGCGGGGACACCATTACACGCGTGCACTACATATAGGTCACTACCTATATGTAGCTTCACCATGGTAACTCCGAATATGGCCATGTAACATGTCTATGATCATGGAATTGCCCCCTCTATGCCATCCTGGCATTGTTGGTACAATTCCATGATCCCAGTGGTCTGTAGCACAGACCCTGGTACTGCCAGACTGCCCTTCCTGGGGTTTCACTGCAGCTGCTGCTGCTGCCAACCCCTCAGACAGGCAGCTGCCCTCCTGGGGTCCAGCCAGGCCTGGCCCAGGATGGCAGAACAAAGAACTTCCTCTGAGAGAGGGTTTGACACCCTCTCCCTTTGGAAAATGGTGTGAAGGCAGAGGAGGAGTTGTAGGAGGCTGGACTGGCTTGTAGTGAGTACCAAGGGGTACTTGCACCTTGCACCAGGCCCAGTTATCCCTTATTAGTGTATAGGGTGTCTAGCAGCTTAGGCTGATAGATAATGGTAGCTTAGCAGAGCAGCTTAGGCTGAACTAGGAGACGTGTGAAGCTACTACAGTACCACTTAGTGTCATATGCACAATATCATAAGAAAACACAATACACAGTTATACTAAAAATAAAGGTACTTTATTTTTATGACAATATGCCAAAGTATCTTAGAGTGTACCCTCAGTGAGAGGATAGGAAATATACACAAGATATATATACACAATAGCAAAAATATGCAGTATAGTCTTAGAAAACAGTGCAAACAATGTATAGTTACAATAGGATGCAATGGGGAAACATAGGGATAGGGGCAACACAAACCATATACTCCAGAAGTGGAATGCGAACCACGAATGGACCCCAAACCTATGTGACCTTGTAGAGGGTCGCTGGGACTATTAGAAAATAGTGAGAGTTAGAAAAATAACCCTCCCCAAGACCCTGAAAAGTGAGTGCAAAGTGCACCAAAGTTCCCCTAAGGACAAAATAGTCGTGTTAGAGGGAGAATGCAAGGAAAACACAAATCAGCAATGCAACAACGATGGATTCCTGTCTGAAGGTACCTGTGGAACAAGGGGACCAAGTCCAAAAGTCACAAGCAGCTCGGAGATGGGCAGATGCCCAAGAAATGCCAGCGGTTGGTGCAAAGAAGCTCTTACTAGGCTAAAGAACTGTGAATACTGCAGGAACGACAAGGGCTAGAGACTTCCCCTTTGGAGGGTGGATCCCCCACGCCTTGGAGAGTCGTGCAGAAGTGTTTTCCCGCCGGATGGACGCCAACAAGCCTTGCTACACGCAAATCGTGCGTTTGGCGTTTTTGGACGCTGCTGGGGCCCAGGAGGGACCAGGAGGTCGCAAATTGGACCTGCAGAGAGAGGGGACGTCGAGCAAGACAAGGAGCCCTCACTGAAGCAGGTAACACCCGGAGAAGTGCCAGAAACAGGCACTACGAGGATGCGTGAAACGGTGCTCGCCGAAGTTGCACAAAGGAGTCCCCCGTCGCCGGAGACCAACTTAGAAAGTCGTGCAATGCAGGTTAGAGTGCCGTGGACCCAGGCTTGGCTGTGCACGAAGGATTTCCGCCGGAAGTGCACAGGGGCCGGAGAAGCTTGCAAAGTCGCGGTTCCCAGCAATGCAGCCCAGCGAGGTGAGGCAAGGACTTACCTCCACCAAACTTGGGCTGAAGAGTCACTGGACTGTGGGGGTCACTTGGACGGTGTCGCTGGATTCGAGGGACCTCGCTCGTCGTGCTGAGAGGAGACCCAAGGGACCGGAGATGCAGCTTTTTGGTGCCTGCAGTTGCAGGGGGAAGATTCCGTCGACCCACGGGAGATTTCTTCGGAGCTTCTGGTGCAGAGAGGAGGCAGACTACCCCCACAGCATGCACAAGCAGGAAAACAGTCGAGAAGGCGGCAGGATCAGCGTTACAGAGTTGCAGTAGTCGTCTTTGCTACTATGTTGCAGGTTTGCAGGCTTCCAGCGCGGTCAGCGGTCGATTCCTTATCAGAAGGTGAAGAGGGAGATGCAGAGGAACTCGGCTGAGCTCATGCATTCGTTATCTAAAGTTTCCCCAGAGACAGAGACCCTAAATAGCCAGAAAAGAGGGTTTGGCTACCTAGGAGAGAGGAAAGGCTACTAACACCTGAAGGAGCCTATCAGCAGGAGTCTCTGACGTCACCTGGTGGCACTGGCCACTCAGAGCAGTCCAGTGTGCCAGCAGCACCTCTGTTTCCAAGATGGCAGAGGTCTGGAGCACACTGGAGGAGCTCTGGACACCTCCCAGGGGAGGTGCAGGTCAGGGGAGTGGTCACTCCCCTTTCCTTTGTCCAGTTTCGCGCCAGAGCAGGGGCTAAGGGGTCCCTGAACCGGTGTAGACTGGCTTATGCAGAATTGGGCACATCTGTGCCCAACAAAGCATTTCCAGAGGCTGGGGGAGGCTACTCCTCCCCTGCCTTCACACCATTTTCCAAAGGGAGAGGGTGTCACACCCTCTCTCAGAGGAAGTTCTTTGTTCTGCCATCCTGGGCCAGGCCTGGCTGGACCCCAGGAGGGCAGCTGCCTGTCTGAGGGGTTGGCAGCAGCAGCAGCTGCAGTGAAACCCCAGGAAGGGCAGTCTGGCAGTACCAGGGTCTGTGCTACAGACCACTGGGATCATGGAATTGTACCAACAATGCCAGGATGGCATAGAGGGGGCAATTCCATGATCATAGACATGTTACATGGCCATATTCGGAGTTACCATGGTGAAGCTACATATAGGTAGTGACCTATATGTAGTGCACGCGTGTAATGGTGTCCCCGCACTCACAAAGTTCAGTGAATTGGCTCTGAACAATGTGGGGGCACCTTGGCTAGTGCCAGGGTGCCCTCACACTAAGTAACTTTGCACCTAACCTTTACCAGGTAAAGGTTAGACATATAGGTGACTTATAAGTTACTTAAGTGCAGTGTAAAATGGCTGTGAAATAACGTGGACGTTATTTCACTCAGGCTGCAGTGGCAGGCCTGTGTAAGAATTGTCAGAGCTCCCTATGGGTGGCAAAAGAAATGCTGCAGCCCATAGGGATCTCCTGGAACCCCAATACCCTGGGTACCTCAGTACCATATACTAGGGAATTATAAGGGTGTTCCAGTAAGCCAATGTAAATTGGTAAAATTGGTCACTAGCCTGTTAGTGACAATTTGAAAGTAATGAGAGAGCATAACCACTGAGGTTCTGGTTAGCAGAGCCTCAGTGAGACAGTTAGGCACCACACAGGGAACATATACATGCACACCTATGAGCACTGGGGCCCTGTGTGACAGGGTCCCAGTGACACATACATATAGGCCACAAACCTATGAGCACTGGGGTCCTGACCAGCAGGATCCCAGTGACACATAACAACCATACTGAAAACATAGTGTTTTCACTATGAGCACTGAGGCCTGGCTATCAGGATCCCAGTGAGACAGTGAAAACAGTGACAAACATCCTGACATACACTCACAAACAGGCCAAAAGTGGGGGTAACAAGGCTAGAAAGAGGCTACCTTCTCACACAACCCCCCCCCAAACGAAGGACAATAAGGCTAACCTTGGCCAGTTGAGACTTCATTGTCTAAGTGGTGATAAGTAGAGAGTAGCTCTGCAATAGACTGGTTACTCCCTTTATCATCCACTATATGGTTACTTCCCTGTGGGGATGTAAACCACCCTGTTTGAAGTTTTTTAGCTAACCAACAATGTGAAGATGTATTTTCAGAGTTTCTATCAGTAAGTTTTAGTTTAGAGCAGTGGGAATTGTCCACTGAACCTATTTGTAGTGATGGAAATGCCAGACAGGGATGCTGTCTCAGAAAAGCCATAGCTGGGCAAAAACTTTGTCCATCTGGCTGGAAGAGAGAACAGGGATGCTGTTTCTCTTGAGTTGGAGCAGGGCAGGGATGCTGTCCTATGAGCTCCACACTAGGGCAGGGATGCTGTCCTAAGTGTTGTGAGGTAGTGCAGGGTTTCTGCACTAAAGTTTCTCTGGGAGGGTTGGAGGGATGCTCCATGTTAACTAAAATGGTGCTGTTTTTCTCACCAATGTTAGTTATCCCACAGAGAGGTACTTCCACCTCAGGGAGTCCAGCTTTGCCAGCTGATGATTCCCTTGGAACAGGTGCCACCCCAGGAGAGGTTTCTCCCACCACAGGAATAGTATCCTGAATGGTAGGGTGGTTAGGGGATACTGTGATACCCTTTTTACCTGTTGATGGAGAGGGATCCTGAGTTTTCAGGCCTTCTCTCCTTTGCTTTTTCATTTCACTTGAAATGAGAGGGAACAATTCCTCAGGGATGCCCAGCATGGCTGCATGGGCATAAAACTCTACATCAGCCCAACCTGAGGCCTCTAGGTCATTACCTAAGAGACAGTCTACAGGTAAGCTAGGTGATACCACCACCTGCTTAGGGCCAGTAACTCCACCCCAACTAAACTGAATTATAGCTAAGGGAAGAAACTTAGTGGAGTTATGGACATCAATAATCTTATACTGTTGTCCAATGATGTGTTGTTCAGGAGGCACTAGGTTTTCAGTCACCAAAGTGAAACTGGCACCTGTGTCCCTGTAGGCCAAGGCCTCAACACCATTTATTGAAACTGTCTGCCTGTACTTATCCATTGTAAGGGGACAAGCAGCCAGTGTGGCAAGGCCAATGCCACTAGGTGTGACAGAAACTGTCTTGGGACTGATTACATCAGTTTCCACTATGGACCCATAAGTGAACCCAACTACACCCTTTGCTTGACTGTTGCCAGCAGTCCCACCACTAGTACCACTACTGCTAGGGGCACTAGAGCTTGATGTATTAGTGGTGGTAGGCTCAGGGGGTTTACCTGGACAGGACTTATCCCCTGGCCTATGGCCTCTGTTTTTACACACAAAGCACCAAGGCTTTTTAATGTGTGCAGGTTGGGAAGAAGAGGAAGAATTTGTTTTATCCTCACCCTCTGAAGAGTGTTTAAGATTTGAAGTGGGATTTTTGGTTTTATCCTTATCCCCATGCTTATCTTGAGATTTTTCACCATCTTTCTTCTTATTGCCATCTTTGTCACCCCCTGTATGAACTTTTCTGTTCACCCTTGTTCTGACCCATTTGTCTGCCTTCTTTCCCAATTCTTGGGGAGAGGTCAGATCAGAGTCTACCAGGTACTGGTGCAACAAATCAGACACACAATTATTAAGTATATGCTCTCTCAGGATTGTGTTATACAGGCTTTCATAATCAGTAACTTTACTGCCATGTAACCACCCCTCCAAGGCCTTCACTGAATGGTCAATGAAATCAACCCAGTCTTGTGAAGACTCCTTTTTGGTCTCTCTGAACTTTATCCTGTACTGTTCAGTGGTTAAGCCATAACCATCCAGGAGTGCATTCTTAAGAACTGTAAAATTATTGGCATCATTTTCTTTCACAGTAAGGAGTCTATCCCTACCCTTTCCACTAAATGATAGCCATAGGATAGCAGCCCACTGCCTTTGAGGGACATCCTGTACAACACAGGCCCTCTCAAGTGCAGCAAACCACTTGTTAATGTCATCCCCCTCCTTATAAGGGGGAACTATCTTATGCAGATTCCTGGAATCATGCTCTTTTGCAGGATGACTATGGGGAATACTGCTGCTGCCACCATGGGTTTCTAAACCCAACTTCTGTCTTTCCCTCTCTATTTCTAAAGACTGTCTATCCAAATCCAGCTGTTGCTTCTTGAGCTTCAGTCTGGTTTGCTCCACTCTCAATCTATTGAGCTCCCTTTCTAACAATTTGTCATCAGGGTGGGTGGGAGGGACATTTCTAGATACAGAGGTATGATGGGAATGAACAGAAGGAGACCTGTCCCTTACAGAGGGCACCCTAACAGCTTGGCTACCAGTATAATGTGAGAGCACACCATCAGTATGGTGTGATTCAACCTCTGTACCAACTATGCTAGACTGTCTAGTAATGGGCAGGCTGAGAAGTTTCTTTCCTGAACCTTTTCCTGGGGGAGTCCCTGGATCAGATTGAGAACCATTAGCTACTTTTTCTACAGATTGGGCACTTATGGCCTTATCCTGTACTCTAAGCATATTAATTAACAGTTCTAAAGAAGGATTCTTCCCTACACTCAAACCTCTCTCTATGCAGAGACTCCTTGCTCCTTTCCAGCTAAGGTGATCATATGCAAGTTTGGACAGTTCAACTTTTTGGCCTGTGCCAGACATTTTTAGAGAGAGTTAAAGTGATAGACAAAGAGAAAAAAGTTTTCAGAACTTTTTGGAAAGACAGAAAAAACTTTTTAAACTTTTAAGAACTTTTTGAAAGTTTAGAAGTACTTTTCAGCACTTAGAAAAGAGTGAAAAGAGGAAAATGCAAAACTTTTTGGCTATGTGTATATACACTGACCTTGTTTTGTATATTTTTCTCTTATGAAAAGTACAATGACAAGAGTGGTAAGTAGTCTCAAAGCACTTATCCCACCGCTGCACAACCAATGTAGGAGGCTGGACTGGCTTGTAGTGAGTACCAAGGGGTACTTGCACCTTGCACCAGGCCCAGTTATCCCTTATTAGTGTATAGGGTGTCTAGCAGCTTAGGCTGATAGATAATGGTAGCTTAGCAGAGCAGCTTAGGCTGAACTAGGAGACGTGTGAAGCTACTACAGTACCACTTAGTGTCATATGCACAATATCATAAGAAAACACAATACACAGTTATACTAAAAATAAAGGTACTTTATTTTTATGACAATATGCCAAAGTATCTTAGAGTGTACCCTCAGTGAGAGGATAGGAAATATACACAAGATATATATACACAATAGCAAAAATATGCAGTATAGTCTTAGAAAACAGTGCAAACAATGTATAGTTACAATAGGATGCAATGGGGAAACATAGGGATAGGGGCAACACAAACCATATACTCCAGAAGTGGAATGCGAACCACGAATGGACCCCAAACCTATGTGACCTTGTAGAGGGTCGCTGGGACTATTAGAAAATAGTGAGAGTTAGAAAAATAACCCTCCCCAAGACCCTGAAAAGTGAGTGCAAAGTGCACCAAAGTTCCCCTAAGGACAAAATAGTCGTGTTAGAGGGAGAATGCAAGGAAAACACAAATCAGCAATGCAACAACGATGGATTCCTGTCTGAAGGTACCTGTGGAACAAGGGGACCAAGTCCAAAAGTCACAAGCAGCTCGGAGATGGGCAGATGCCCAAGAAATGCCAGCGGTTGGTGCAAAGAAGCTCTTACTAGGCTGAAGAACTGTGAATACTGCAGGAACGACAAGGGCTAGAGACTTCCCCTTTGGAGGGTGGATCCCCCACGCCTTGGAGAGTCGTGCAGAAGTGTTTTCCCGCCGGATGGACGCCAACAAGCCTTGCTACACGCAAATCGTGCGTTTGGCGTTTTTGGACGCTGCTGGGGCCCAGGAGGGACCAGGAGGTCGCAAATTGGACCTGCAGAGAGAGGGGACGTCGAGCAAGACAAGGAGCCCTCACTGAAGCAGGTAACACCCGGAGAAGTGCCAGAAACAGGCACTACGAGGATGCGTGAAACGGTGCTCGCCGAAGTTGCACAAAGGAGTCCCCCGTCGCCGGAGACCAACTTAGAAAGTCGTGCAATGCAGGTTAGAGTGCCGTGGACCCAGGCTTGGCTGTGCACGAAGGATTTCCGCCGGAAGTGCACAGGGGCCGGAGAAGCTTGCAAAGTCGCGGTTCCCAGCAATGCAGCCCAGCGAGGTGAGGCAAGGACTTACCTCCACCAAACTTGGGCTGAAGAGTCACTGGACTGTGGGGGTCACTTGGACGGTGTCGCTGGATTCGAGGGACCTCGCTCGTCGTGCTGAGAGGAGACCCAAGGGACCGGAGATGCAGCTTTTTGGTGCCTGCAGTTGCAGGGGGAAGATTCCGTCGACCCACGGGAGATTTCTTCGGAGCTTCTGGTGCAGAGAGGAGGCAGACTACCCCCACAGCATGCACAAGCAGGAAAACAGTCGAGAAGGCGGCAGGATCAGCGTTACAGAGTTGCAGTAGTCGTCTTTGCTACTATGTTGCAGGTTTGCAGGCTTCCAGCGCGGTCAGCGGTCGATTCCTTATCAGAAGGTGAAGAGGGAGATGCAGAGGAACTCGGCTGAGCTCATGCATTCGTTATCTAAAGTTTCCCCAGAGACAGAGACCCTAAATAGCCAGAAAAGAGGGTTTGGCTACCTAGGAGAGAGGAAAGGCTACTAACACCTGAAGGAGCCTATCAGCAGGAGTCTCTGACGTCACCTGGTGGCACTGGCCACTCAGAGCAGTCCAGTGTGCCAGCAGCACCTCTGTTTCCAAGATGGCAGAGGTCTGGAGCACACTGGAGGAGCTCTGGACACCTCCCAGGGGAGGTGCAGGTCAGGGGAGTGGTCACTCCCCTTTCCTTTGTCCAGTTTCGCGCCAGAGCAGGGGCTAAGGGGTCCCTGAACCGGTGTAGACTGGCTTATGCAGAATTGGGCACATCTGTGCCCAACAAAGCATTTCCAGAGGCTGGGGGAGGCTACTCCTCCCCTGCCTTCACACCATTTTCCAAAGGGAGAGGGTGTCACACCCTCTCTCAGAGGAAGTTCTTTGTTCTGCCATCCTGGGCCAGGCCTGGCTGGACCCCAGGAGGGCAGCTGCCTGTCTGAGGGGTTGGCAGCAGCAGCAGCTGCAGTGAAACCCCAGGAAGGGCAGTCTGGCAGTACCAGGGTCTGTGCTACAGACCACTGGGATCATGGAATTGTACCAACAATGCCAGGATGGCATAGAGGGGGCAATTCCATGATCATAGACATGTTACATGGCCATATTCGGAGTTACCATGGTGAAGCTACATATAGGTAGTGACCTATATGTAGTGCACGCGTGTAATGGTGTCCCCGCACTCACAAAGTTCAGTGAATTGGCTCTGAACAATGTGGGGGCACCTTGGCTAGTGCCAGGGTGCCCTCACACTAAGTAACTTTGCACCTAACCTTTACCAGGTAAAGGTTAGACATATAGGTGACTTATAAGTTACTTAAGTGCAGTGTAAAATGGCTGTGAAATAACGTGGACGTTATTTCACTCAGGCTGCAGTGGCAGGCCTGTGTAAGAATTGTCAGAGCTCCCTATGGGTGGCAAAAGAAATGCTGCAGCCCATAGGGATCTCCTGGAACCCCAATACCCTGGGTACCTCAGTACCATATACTAGGGAATTATAAGGGTGTTCCAGTAAGCCAATGTAAATTGGTAAAATTGGTCACTAGCCTGTTAGTGACAATTTGAAAGTAATGAGAGAGCATAACCACTGAGGTTCTGGTTAGCAGAGCCTCAGTGAGACAGTTAGGCACCACACAGGGAACATATACATGCACACCTATGAGCACTGGGGCCCTGTGTGACAGGGTCCCAGTGACACATACATATAGGCCACAAACCTATGAGCACTGGGGTCCTGACCAGCAGGATCCCAGTGACACATAACAACCATACTGAAAACATAGTGTTTTCACTATGAGCACTGAGGCCTGGCTATCAGGATCCCAGTGAGACAGTGAAAACAGTGACAAACATCCTGACATACACTCACAAACAGGCCAAAAGTGGGGGTAACAAGGCTAGAAAGAGGCTACCTTCTCACACAACCCCCCCCCAAACGAAGGACAATAAGGCTAACCTTGGCCAGTTGAGACTTCATTGTCTAAGTGGTGATAAGTAGAGAGTAGCTCTGCAATAGACTGGTTACTCCCTTTATCATCCACTATATGGTTACTTCCCTGTGGGGATGTAAACCACCCTGTTTGAAGTTTTTTAGCTAACCAACAATGTGAAGATGTATTTTCAGAGTTTCTATCAGTAAGTTTTAGTTTAGAGCAGTGGGAATTGTCCACTGAACCTATTTGTAGTGATGGAAATGCCAGACAGGGATGCTGTCTCAGAAAAGCCATAGCTGGGCAAAAACTTTGTCCATCTGGCTGGAAGAGAGAACAGGGATGCTGTTTCTCTTGAGTTGGAGCAGGGCAGGGATGCTGTCCTATGAGCTCCACACTAGGGCAGGGATGCTGTCCTAAGTGTTGTGAGGTAGTGCAGGGTTTCTGCACTAAAGTTTCTCTGGGAGGGTTGGAGGGATGCTCCATGTTAACTAAAATGGTGCTGTTTTTCTCACCAATGTTAGTTATCCCACAGAGAGGTACTTCCACCTCAGGGAGTCCAGCTTTGCCAGCTGATGATTCCCTTGGAACAGGTGCCACCCCAGGAGAGGTTTCTCCCACCACAGGAATAGTATCCTGAATGGTAGGGTGGTTAGGGGATACTGTGATACCCTTTATACCTGTTGATGGAGAGGGATCCTGAGTTTTCAGGCCTTCTCTCCTTTGCTTTTTCATTTCACTTGAAATGAGAGGGAACAATTCCTCAGGGATGCCCAGCATGGCTGCATGGGCATAAAACTCTACATCAGCCCAACCTGAGGCCTCTAGGTCATTACCTAAGAGACAGTCTACAGGTAAGCTAGGTGATACCACCACCTGCTTAGGGCCAGTAACTCCACCCCAACTAAACTGAATTATAGCTAAGGGAAGAAACTTAGTGGAGTTATGGACATCAATAATCTTATACTGTTGTCCAATGATGTGTTGTTCAGGAGGCACTAGGTTTTCAGTCACCAAAGTGAAACTGGCACCTGTGTCCCTGTAGGCCAAGGCCTCAACACCATTTATTGAAACTGTCTGCCTGTACTTATCCATTGTAAGGGGACAAGCAGCCAGTGTGGCAAGGCCAATGCCACTAGGTGTGACAGAAACTGTCTTGGGACTGATTACATCAGTTTCCACTATGGACCCATAAGTGAACCCAACTACACCCTTTGTTTGACTGTTGCCAGCAGTCCCACCACTAGTACCACTACTGCTAGGGGCACTAGAGCTTGATGTATTAGTGGTGGTAGGCTCAGGGGTTTTACCTGGACAGGACTTATCCCCTGGCCTATGGCCTCTGTTTTTACACACAAAGCACCAAGGCTTTTTAATGTGTGCAGGTTGAGAAGAAGAGGAAGAATTAGTTTTATCCCCACCCTCTGAAGAGTGTTTAAGATTTGAAGTGGGATCTTTGGTTTTACCCTTATCCCCATGCTTATCTTGAGATTTTTCACCATCTTTCTTTTTATTGCCATCTTTGTCACCCCCTGTATGAACTTTTCTGTTTACCCTTGTTCTGACCCATTTGTCTGCCTTCTTTCCCAATTCTTGGGGAGAGGTCAGATCAGAGTCTACCAGGTACTGGTGCAACAAATCAGACACACAATTATTAAGTATATGCTCTCTCAGGATTGTGTTATACAGGCTTTCATAATCAGTAACTTTACTGCCATGTAACCACCCCTCCAAGGCCTTCACTGAATGGTCAATGAAATCAACCCAGTCTTGTGAAGACTCCTTTTTGGTCTCTCTGAACTTTATCCTGTACTGTTCAGTGGTTAAGCCATAACCATCCAGGAGTGCATTCTTAAGAACTGTAAAATTATTGGCATCATTTTCTTTCACAGTAAGGAGCCTATCCCTACCTTTTCCACTAAATGATAGCCATAGGATAGCAGCCCACTGCTTTTGAGGGACATCCTGTACAGCACAGGCCCTCTCAAGTGCAGCAAACCACTTGTTAATGTCATCCCCCTCCTTATAAGGGGGAACTATCTTGTGCAGATTCCTGGAATCATGCTCTTTTGCAGGATGACTATGGGGAATACTGCTGCTGCCACCATGGGTATCTAGACCCAACTTCTGTCTTTCCTTCTCTAATTCTAAAGACTGTCTATCCAAATCCAGCTGTTGCTTCTTGAGCTTCAGTCTGGTTTGTTCCACTCTCAATCTATTGAGCTCCCTTTCTAACAATCTGTCATCAGGGTGGGTGGGAGGGACATTTCTAGATACAGAGGTATGATGGGAATGAACAGAAGGAGACCTGTCCCTTACAGAGGGCACCCTAACAGCTTGGCTACCAGCATAATGTGAGAGCAGATCATCAGTATGATGTGATTCAACCTCTGTACCAACTATGCTAGACTGTCTAGTAATGGGCAGGCTGAGAAGTTTCTTTCCTGAACCTTTTCCTGGGGGAGTCCCTGGATCAGATTGAGAACCATTAGCTACTTTTTCTACAGATTGGGCACTTATGGCCTTATCCTGTACTCTAAGCATATTAATTAACAGTTCTAAGGAAGGATTCTTCCCTACATTCAAACCTCTCTCTATGCAGAGACTCCTTGCTCCTTTCCAGCTAAGGTGATCATATGCAAGTTTGGACAGTTCAACTTTTTGGCCTGTGCCAGACATTTTTTAGAGAGAGTTAAAGTGATAGACAAAGAGAAAAAAGTTTTCAGAACTTTTTGGAAAGACAGAAAAAAACTTTTTAAACTTTTAAGAACTTTTTGAAAGTTTAGAAGTACTTTTCAGCACTTAGAAAAGAGTGAAAAGAGGAAATGCAAAACTTTTTGGGTATGTGTATATACACTGACCTTGTTTTGTATATTTTTCTCTTATGAAAAGTACAATGACAAGAGTGGTAAGTAGTCTCAAAGCACTTATCCCACCGCTGCACAACCAATGTAGGAGGCTGGACTGGCTTGTAGTGAGTACCAAGGGGTACTTGCACCTTGCACCAGGCCCAGTTATCCCTTATTAGTGTATAGGGTGTCTAGCAGCTTAGGCTGATAGATAATGGTAGCTTAGCAGAGCAGCTTAGGCTGAACTAGGAGACGTGTGAAGCTACTACAGTACCACTTAGTGTCATATGCACAATATCATAAGAAAACACAATACACAGTTATACTAAAAATAAAGGTACTTTATTTTTATGACAATATGCCAAAGTATCTTAGAGTGTACCCTCAGTGAGAGGATAGGAAATATACACAAGATATATATACACAATAGCAAAAATATGCAGTATAGTCTTAGAAAACAGTGCAAACAATGTATAGTTACAATAGGATGCAATGGGGAAACATAGGGATAGGGGCAACACAAACCATATACTCCAGAAGTGGAATGCGAACCACGAATGGACCCCAAACCTATGTGACCTTGTAGAGGGTCGCTGGGACTATTAGAAAATAGTGAGAGTTAGAAAAATAACCCTCCCCAAGACCCTGAAAAGTGAGTGCAAAGTGCACCAAAGTTCCCCTAAGGACAAAATAGTCGTGTTAGAGGGAGAATGCAAGGAAAACACAAATCAGCAATGCAACAACGATGGATTCCTGTCTGAAGGTACCTGTGGAACAAGGGGACCAAGTCCAAAAGTCACAAGCAGCTCGGAGATGGGCAGATGCCCAAGAAATGCCAGCGGTTGGTGCAAAGAAGCTCTTACTAGGCTGAAGAACTGTGAATACTGCAGGAACGACAAGGGCTAGAGACTTCCCCTTTGGAGGGTGGATCCCCCACGCCTTGGAGAGTCGTGCAGAAGTGTTTTCCCGCCGGATGGACGCCAACAAGCCTTGCTACACGCAAATCGTGCGTTTGGCGTTTTTGGACGCTGCTGGGGCCCAGGAGGGACCAGGAGGTCGCAAATTGGACCTGCAGAGAGAGGGGACGTCGAGCAAGACAAGGAGCCCTCACTGAAGCAGGTAACACCCGGAGAAGTGCCAGAAACAGGCACTACGAGGATGCGTGAAACGGTGCTCGCCGAAGTTGCACAAAGGAGTCCCCCGTCGCCGGAGACCAACTTAGAAAGTCGTGCAATGCAGGTTAGAGTGCCGTGGACCCAGGCTTGGCTGTGCACGAAGGATTTCCGCCGGAAGTGCACAGGGGCCGGAGAAGCTTGCAAAGTCGCGGTTCCCAGCAATGCAGCCCAGCGAGGTGAGGCAAGGACTTACCTCCACCAAACTTGGGCTGAAGAGTCACTGGACTGTGGGGGTCACTTGGACGGTGTCGCTGGATTCGAGGGACCTCGCTCGTCGTGCTGAGAGGAGACCCAAGGGACCGGAGATGCAGCTTTTTGGTGCCTGCAGTTGCAGGGGGAAGATTCCGTCGACCCACGGGAGATTTCTTCGGAGCTTCTGGTGCAGAGAGGAGGCAGACTACCCCCACAGCATGCACAAGCAGGAAAACAGTCGAGAAGGCGGCAGGATCAGCGTTACAGAGTTGCAGTAGTCGTCTTTGCTACTATGTTGCAGGTTTGCAGGCTTCCAGCGCGGTCAGCGGTCGATTCCTTATCAGAAGGTGAAGAGGGAGATGCAGAGGAACTCGGCTGAGCTCATGCATTCGTTATCTAAAGTTTCCCCAGAGACAGAGACCCTAAATAGCCAGAAAAGAGGGTTTGGCTACCTAGGAGAGAGGAAAGGCTACTAACACCTGAAGGAGCCTATCAGCAGGAGTCTCTGACGTCACCTGGTGGCACTGGCCACTCAGAGCAGTCCAGTGTGCCAGCAGCACCTCTGTTTCCAAGATGGCAGAGGTCTGGAGCACACTGGAGGAGCTCTGGACACCTCCCAGGGGAGGTGCAGGTCAGGGGAGTGGTCACTCCCCTTTCCTTTGTCCAGTTTCGCGCCAGAGCAGGGGCTAAGGGGTCCCTGAACCGGTGTAGACTGGCTTATGCAGAATTGGGCACATCTGTGCCCAACAAAGCATTTCCAGAGGCTGGGGGAGGCTACTCCTCCCCTGCCTTCACACCATTTTCCAAAGGGAGAGGGTGTCACACCCTCTCTCAGAGGAAGTTCTTTGTTCTGCCATCCTGGGCCAGGCCTGGCTGGACCCCAGGAGGGCAGCTGCCTGTCTGAGGGGTTGGCAGCAGCAGCAGCTGCAGTGAAACCCCAGGAAGGGCAGTCTGGCAGTACCAGGGTCTGTGCTACAGACCACTGGGATCATGGAATTGTACCAACAATGCCAGGATGGCATAGAGGGGGCAATTCCATGATCATAGACATGTTACATGGCCATATTCGGAGTTACCATGGTGAAGCTACATATAGGTAGTGACCTATATGTAGTGCACGCGTGTAATGGTGTCCCCGCACTCACAAAGTTCAGTGAATTGGCTCTGAACAATGTGGGGGCACCTTGGCTAGTGCCAGGGTGCCCTCACACTAAGTAACTTTGCACCTAACCTTTACCAGGTAAAGGTTAGACATATAGGTGACTTATAAGTTACTTAAGTGCAGTGTAAAATGGCTGTGAAATAACGTGGACGTTATTTCACTCAGGCTGCAGTGGCAGGCCTGTGTAAGAATTGTCAGAGCTCCCTATGGGTGGCAAAAGAAATGCTGCAGCCCATAGGGATCTCCTGGAACCCCAATACCCTGGGTACCTCAGTACCATATACTAGGGAATTATAAGGGTGTTCCAGTAAGCCAATGTAAATTGGTAAAATTGGTCACTAGCCTGTTAGTGACAATTTGAAAGTAATGAGAGAGCATAACCACTGAGGTTCTGGTTAGCAGAGCCTCAGTGAGACAGTTAGGCACCACACAGGGAACATATACATGCACACCTATGAGCACTGGGGCCCTGTGTGACAGGGTCCCAGTGACACATACATATAGGCCACAAACCTATGAGCACTGGGGTCCTGACCAGCAGGATCCCAGTGACACATAACAACCATACTGAAAACATAGTGTTTTCACTATGAGCACTGAGGCCTGGCTATCAGGATCCCAGTGAGACAGTGAAAACAGTGACAAACATCCTGACATACACTCACAAACAGGCCAAAAGTGGGGGTAACAAGGCTAGAAAGAGGCTACCTTCTCACACAACCCCCCCCCAAACGAAGGACAATAAGGCTAACCTTGGCCAGTTGAGACTTCATTGTCTAAGTGGTGATAAGTAGAGAGTAGCTCTGCAATAGACTGGTTACTCCCTTTATCATCCACTATATGGTTACTTCCCTGTGGGGATGTAAACCACCCTGTTTGAAGTTTTTTAGCTAACCAACAATGTGAAGATGTATTTTCAGAGTTTCTATCAGTAAGTTTTAGTTTAGAGCAGTGGGAATTGTCCACTGAACCTATTTGTAGTGATGGAAATGCCAGACAGGGATGCTGTCTCAGAAAAGCCATAGCTGGGCAAAAACTTTGTCCATCTGGCTGGAAGAGAGAACAGGGATGCTGTTTCTCTTGAGTTGGAGCAGGGCAGGGATGCTGTCCTATGAGCTCCACACTAGGGCAGGGATGCTGTCCTAAGTGTTGTGAGGTAGTGCAGGGTTTCTGCACTAAAGTTTCTCTGGGAGGGTTGGAGGGATGCTCCATGTTAACTAAAATGGTGCTGTTTTTCTCACCAATGTTAGTTATCCCACAGAGAGGTACTTCCACCTCAGGGAGTCCAGCTTTGCCAGCTGATGATTCCCTTGGAACAGGTGCCACCCCAGGAGAGGTTTCTCCCACCACAGGAATAGTATCCTGAATGGTAGGGTGGTTAGGGGATACTGTGATACCCTTTATACCTGTTGATGGAGAGGGATCCTGAGTTTTCAGGCCTTCTCTCCTTTGCTTTTTCATTTCACTTGAAATGAGAGGGAACAATTCCTCAGGGATGCCCAGCATGGCTGCATGGGCATAAAACTCTACATCAGCCCAACCTGAGGCCTCTAGGTCATTACCTAAGAGACAGTCTACAGGTAAGCTAGGTGATACCACCACCTGCTTAGGGCCAGTAACTCCACCCCAACTAAACTGAATTATAGCTAAGGGAAGAAACTTAGTGGAGTTATGGACATCAATAATCTTATACTGTTGTCCAATGATGTGTTGTTCAGGAGGCACTAGGTTTTCAGTCACCAAAGTGAAACTGGCACCTGTGTCCCTGTAGGCCAAGGCCTCAACACCATTTATTGAAACTGTCTGCCTGTACTTATCCATTGTAAGGGGACAAGCAGCCAGTGTGGCAAGGCCAATGCCACTAGGTGTGACAGAAACTGTCTTGGGACTGATTACATCAGTTTCCACTATGGACCCATAAGTGAACCCAACTACACCCTTTGCTTGACTGTTGCCAGCAGTCCCACCACTAGTACCACTACTGCTAGGGGCACTAGAGCTTGATGTATTAGTGGTGGTAGGCTCAGGGGGTTTACCTGGACAGGACTTATCCCCTGGCCTATGGCCTCTGTTTTTACACACAAAGCACCAAGGCTTTTTAATGTGTGCAGGTTGGGAAGAAGAGGAAGAATTTGTTTTATCCTCACCCTCTGAAGAGTGTTTAAGATTTGAAGTGGGATTTTTGGTTTTATCCTTATCCCCATGCTTATCTTGAGATTTTTCACCATCTTTCTTCTTATTGCCATCTTTGTCACCCCCTGTATGAACTTTTCTGTTCACCCTTGTTCTGACCCATTTGTCTGCCTTCTTTCCCAATTCTTGGGGAGAGGTCAGATCAGAGTCTACCAGGTACTGGTGCAACAAATCAGACACACAATTATTAAGTATATGCTCTCTCAGGATTGTGTTATACAGGCTTTCATAATCAGTAACTTTACTGCCATGTAACCACCCCTCCAAGGCCTTCACTGAATGGTCAATGAAATCAACCCAGTCTTGTGAAGACTCCTTTTTGGTCTCTCTGAACTTTATCCTGTACTGTTCAGTGGTTAAGCCATAACCATCCAGGAGTGCATTCTTAAGAACTGTAAAATTATTGGCATCATTTTCTTTCACAGTAAGGAGTCTATCCCTACCCTTTCCACTAAATGATAGCCATAGGATAGCAGCCCACTGCCTTTGAGGGACATCCTGTACAACACAGGCCCTCTCAAGTGCAGCAAACCACTTGTTAATGTCATCCCCCTCCTTATAAGGGGGAACTATCTTATGCAGATTCCTGGAATCATGCTCTTTTGCAGGATGACTATGGGGAATACTGCTGCTGCCACCATGGGTTTCTAAACCCAACTTCTGTCTTTCCCTCTCTATTTCTAAAGACTGTCTATCCAAATCCAGCTGTTGCTTCTTGAGCTTCAGTCTGGTTTGCTCCACTCTCAATCTATTGAGCTCCCTTTCTAACAATCTGTCATCAGGGTGGGTGGGAGGGACATTTCTAGATACAGAGGTATGATGGGAATGAACAGAAGGAGACCTGTCCCTTACAGAGGGCACCCTAACAGCTTGGCTACCAGTATAATGTGAGAGCACACCATCAGTATGGTGTGATTCAACCTCTGTACCAACTATGCTAGACTGTCTAGTAATGGGCAGGCTGAGAAGTTTCTTTCCTGAACCTTTTCCTGGGGGAGTCCCTGGATCAGATTGAGAACCATTAGCTACTTTTTCTACAGATTGGGCACTTATGGCCTTATCCTGTACTCTAAGCATATTAATTAACAGTTCTAAAGAAGGATTCTTCCCTACACTCAAACCTCTCTCTATGCAGAGACTCCTTGCTCCTTTCCAGCTAAGGTGATCATATGCAAGTTTGGACAGTTCAACTTTTTGGCCTGTGCCAGACATTTTTAGAGAGAGTTAAAGTGATAGACAAAGAGAAAAAAGTTTTCAGAACTTTTTGGAAAGACAGAAAAAACTTTTTAAACTTTTAAGAACTTTTTGAAAGTTTAGAAGTACTTTTCAGCACTTAGAAAAGAGTGAAAAGAGGAAAATGCAAAACTTTTTGGCTATGTGTATATACACTGACCTTGTTTTGTATATTTTTCTCTTATGAAAAGTACAATGACAAGAGTGGTAAGTAGTCTCAAAGCACTTATCCCACCGCTGCACAACCAATGTAGGAGGCTGGACTGGCTTGTAGTGAGTACCAAGGGGTACTTGCACCTTGCACCAGGCCCAGTTATCCCTTATTAGTGTATAGGGTGTCTAGCAGCTTAGGCTGATAGATAATGGTAGCTTAGCAGAGCAGCTTAGGCTGAACTAGGAGACGTGTGAAGCTACTACAGTACCACTTAGTGTCATATGCACAATATCATAAGAAAACACAATACACAGTTATACTAAAAATAAAGGTACTTTATTTTTATGACAATATGCCAAAGTATCTTAGAGTGTACCCTCAGTGAGAGGATAGGAAATATACACAAGATATATATACACAATAGCAAAAATATGCAGTATAGTCTTAGAAAACAGTGCAAACAATGTATAGTTACAATAGGATGCAATGGGGAAACATAGGGATAGGGGCAACACAAACCATATACTCCAGAAGTGGAATGCGAACCACGAATGGACCCCAAACCTATGTGACCTTGTAGAGGGTCGCTGGGACTATTAGAAAATAGTGAGAGTTAGAAAAATAACCCTCCCCAAGACCCTGAAAAGTGAGTGCAAAGTGCACCAAAGTTCCCCTAAGGACAAAATAGTCGTGTTAGAGGGAGAATGCAAGGAAAACACAAATCAGCAATGCAACAACGATGGATTCCTGTCTGAAGGTACCTGTGGAACAAGGGGACCAAGTCCAAAAGTCACAAGCAGCTCGGAGATGGGCAGATGCCCAAGAAATGCCAGCGGTTGGTGCAAAGAAGCTCTTACTAGGCTGAAGAACTGTGAATACTGCAGGAACGACAAGGGCTAGAGACTTCCCCTTTGGAGGGTGGATCCCCCACGCCTTGGAGAGTCGTGCAGAAGTGTTTTCCCGCCGGATGGACGCCAACAAGCCTTGCTACACGCAAATCGTGCGTTTGGCGTTTTTGGACGCTGCTGGGGCCCAGGAGGGACCAGGAGGTCGCAAATTGGACCTGCAGAGAGAGGGGACGTCGAGCAAGACAAGGAGCCCTCACTGAAGCAGGTAACACCCGGAGAAGTGCCAGAAACAGGCACTACGAGGATGCGTGAAACGGTGCTCGCCGAAGTTGCACAAAGGAGTCCCCCGTCGCCGGAGACCAACTTAGAAAGTCGTGCAATGCAGGTTAGAGTGCCGTGGACCCAGGCTTGGCTGTGCACGAAGGATTTCCGCCGGAAGTGCACAGGGGCCGGAGAAGCTTGCAAAGTCGCGGTTCCCAGCAATGCAGCCCAGCGAGGTGAGGCAAGGACTTACCTCCACCAAACTTGGGCTGAAGAGTCACTGGACTGTGGGGGTCACTTGGACGGTGTCGCTGGATTCGAGGGACCTCGCTCGTCGTGCTGAGAGGAGACCCAAGGGACCGGAGATGCAGCTTTTTGGTGCCTGCAGTTGCAGGGGGAAGATTCCGTCGACCCACGGGAGATTTCTTCGGAGCTTCTGGTGCAGAGAGGAGGCAGACTACCCCCACAGCATGCACAAGCAGGAAAACAGTCGAGAAGGCGGCAGGATCAGCGTTACAGAGTTGCAGTAGTCGTCTTTGCTACTATGTTGCAGGTTTGCAGGCTTCCAGCGCGGTCAGCGGTCGATTCCTTATCAGAAGGTGAAGAGGGAGATGCAGAGGAACTCGGCTGAGCTCATGCATTCGTTATCTAAAGTTTCCCCAGAGACAGAGACCCTAAATAGCCAGAAAAGAGGGTTTGGCTACCTAGGAGAGAGGAAAGGCTACTAACACCTGAAGGAGCCTATCAGCAGGAGTCTCTGACGTCACCTGGTGGCACTGGCCACTCAGAGCAGTCCAGTGTGCCAGCAGCACCTCTGTTTCCAAGATGGCAGAGGTCTGGAGCACACTGGAGGAGCTCTGGACACCTCCCAGGGGAGGTGCAGGTCAGGGGAGTGGTCACTCCCCTTTCCTTTGTCCAGTTTCGCGCCAGAGCAGGGGCTAAGGGGTCCCTGAACCGGTGTAGACTGGCTTATGCAGAATTGGGCACATCTGTGCCCAACAAAGCATTTCCAGAGGCTGGGGGAGGCTACTCCTCCCCTGCCTTCACACCATTTTCCAAAGGGAGAGGGTGTCACACCCTCTCTCAGAGGAAGTTCTTTGTTCTGCCATCCTGGGCCAGGCCTGGCTGGACCCCAGGAGGGCAGCTGCCTGTCTGAGGGGTTGGCAGCAGCAGCAGCTGCAGTGAAACCCCAGGAAGGGCAGTCTGGCAGTACCAGGGTCTGTGCTACAGACCACTGGGATCATGGAATTGTACCAACAATGCCAGGATGGCATAGAGGGGGCAATTCCATGATCATAGACATGTTACATGGCCATATTCGGAGTTACCATGGTGAAGCTACATATAGGTAGTGACCTATATGTAGTGCACGCGTGTAATGGTGTCCCCGCACTCACAAAGTTCAGTGAATTGGCTCTGAACAATGTGGGGGCACCTTGGCTAGTGCCAGGGTGCCCTCACACTAAGTAACTTTGCACCTAACCTTTACCAGGTAAAGGTTAGACATATAGGTGACTTATAAGTTACTTAAGTGCAGTGTAAAATGGCTGTGAAATAACGTGGACGTTATTTCACTCAGGCTGCAGTGGCAGGCCTGTGTAAGAATTGTCAGAGCTCCCTATGGGTGGCAAAAGAAATGCTGCAGCCCATAGGGATCTCCTGGAACCCCAATACCCTGGGTACCTCAGTACCATATACTAGGGAATTATAAGGGTGTTCCAGTAAGCCAATGTAAATTGGTAAAATTGGTCACTAGCCTGTTAGTGACAATTTGAAAGTAATGAGAGAGCATAACCACTGAGGTTCTGGTTAGCAGAGCCTCAGTGAGACAGTTAGGCACCACACAGGGAACATATACATGCACACCTATGAGCACTGGGGCCCTGTGTGACAGGGTCCCAGTGACACATACATATAGGCCACAAACCTATGAGCACTGGGGTCCTGACCAGCAGGATCCCAGTGACACATAACAACCATACTGAAAACATAGTGTTTTCACTATGAGCACTGAGGCCTGGCTATCAGGATCCCAGTGAGACAGTGAAAACAGTGACAAACATCCTGACATACACTCACAAACAGGCCAAAAGTGGGGGTAACAAGGCTAGAAAGAGGCTACCTTCTCACACAACCCCCCCCCAAACGAAGGACAATAAGGCTAACCTTGGCCAGTTGAGACTTCATTGTCTAAGTGGTGATAAGTAGAGAGTAGCTCTGCAATAGACTGGTTACTCCCTTTATCATCCACTATATGGTTACTTCCCTGTGGGGATGTAAACCACCCTGTTTGAAGTTTTTTAGCTAACCAACAATGTGAAGATGTATTTTCAGAGTTTCTATCAGTAAGTTTTAGTTTAGAGCAGTGGGAATTGTCCACTGAACCTATTTGTAGTGATGGAAATGCCAGACAGGGATGCTGTCTCAGAAAAGCCATAGCTGGGCAAAAACTTTGTCCATCTGGCTGGAAGAGAGAACAGGGATGCTGTTTCTCTTGAGTTGGAGCAGGGCAGGGATGCTGTCCTATGAGCTCCACACTAGGGCAGGGATGCTGTCCTAAGTGTTGTGAGGTAGTGCAGGGTTTCTGCACTAAAGTTTCTCTGGGAGGGTTGGAGGGATGCTCCATGTTAACTAAAATGGTGCTGTTTTTCTCACCAATGTTAGTTATCCCACAGAGAGGTACTTCCACCTCAGGGAGTCCAGCTTTGCCAGCTGATGATTCCCTTGGAACAGGTGCCACCCCAGGAGAGGTTTCTCCCACCACAGGAATAGTATCCTGAATGGTAGGGTGGTTAGGGGATACTGTGATACCCTTTATACCTGTTGATGGAGAGGGATCCTGAGTTTTCAGGCCTTCTCTCCTTTGCTTTTTCATTTCACTTGAAATGAGAGGGAACAATTCCTCAGGGATGCCCAGCATGGCTGCATGGGCATAAAACTCTACATCAGCCCAACCTGAGGCCTCTAGGTCATTACCTAAGAGACAGTCTACAGGTAAGCTAGGTGATACCACCACCTGCTTAGGGCCAGTAACTCCACCCCAACTAAACTGAATTATAGCTAAGGGAAGAAACTTAGTGGAGTTATGGACATCAATAATCTTATACTGTTGTCCAATGATGTGTTGTTCAGGAGGCACTAGGTTTTCAGTCACCAAAGTGAAACTGGCACCTGTGTCCCTGTAGGCCAAGGCCTCAACACCATTTATTGAAACTGTCTGCCTGTACTTATCCATTGTAAGGGGACAAGCAGCCAGTGTGGCAAGGCCAATGCCACTAGGTGTGACAGAAACTGTCTTGGGACTGATTACATCAGTTTCCACTATGGACCCATAAGTGAACCCAACTACACCCTTTGCTTGACTGTTGCCAGCAGTCCCACCACTAGTACCACTACTGCTAGGGGCACTAGAGCTTGATGTATTAGTGGTGGTAGGCTCAGGGGGTTTACCTGGACAGGACTTATCCCCTGGCCTATGGCCTCTGTTTTTACACACAAAGCACCAAGGCTTTTTAATGTGTGCAGGTTGGGAAGAAGAGGAAGAATTTGTTTTATCCTCACCCTCTGAAGAGTGTTTAAGATTTGAAGTGGGATTTTTGGTTTTATCCTTATCCCCATGCTTATCTTGAGATTTTTCACCATCTTTCTTCTTATTGCCATCTTTGTCACCCCCTGTATGAACTTTTCTGTTCACCCTTGTTCTGACCCATTTGTCTGCCTTCTTTCCCAATTCTTGGGGAGAGGTCAGATCAGAGTCTACCAGGTACTGGTGCAACAAATCAGACACACAATTATTAAGTATATGCTCTCTCAGGATTGTGTTATACAGGCTTTCATAATCAGTAACTTTACTGCCATGTAACCACCCCTCCAAGGCCTTCACTGAATGGTCAATGAAATCAACCCAGTCTTGTGAAGACTCCTTTTTGGTCTCTCTGAACTTTATCCTGTACTGTTCAGTGGTTAAGCCATAACCATCCAGGAGTGCATTCTTAAGAACTGTAAAATTATTGGCATCATTTTCTTTCACAGTAAGGAGTCTATCCCTACCCTTTCCACTAAATGATAGCCATAGGATAGCAGCCCACTGCCTTTGAGGGACATCCTGTACAACACAGGCCCTCTCAAGTGCAGCAAACCACTTGTTAATGTCATCCCCCTCCTTATAAGGGGGAACTATCTTATGCAGATTCCTGGAATCATGCTCTTTTGCAGGATGACTATGGGGAATACTGCTGCTGCCACCATGGGTTTCTAAACCCAACTTCTGTCTTTCCCTCTCTATTTCTAAAGACTGTCTATCCAAATCCAGCTGTTGCTTCTTGAGCTTCAGTCTGGTTTGCTCCACTCTCAATCTATTGAGCTCCCTTTCTAACAATCTGTCATCAGGGTGGGTGGGAGGGACATTTCTAGATACAGAGGTATGATGGGAATGAACAGAAGGAGACCTGTCCCTTACAGAGGGCACCCTAACAGCTTGGCTACCAGTATAATGTGAGAGCACACCATCAGTATGGTGTGATTCAACCTCTGTACCAACTATGCTAGACTGTCTAGTAATGGGCAGGCTGAGAAGTTTCTTTCCTGAACCTTTTCCTGGGGGAGTCCCTGGATCAGATTGAGAACCATTAGCTACTTTTTCTACAGATTGGGCACTTATGGCCTTATCCTGTACTCTAAGCATATTAATTAACAGTTCTAAAGAAGGATTCTTCCCTACACTCAAACCTCTCTCTATGCAGAGACTCCTTGCTCCTTTCCAGCTAAGGTGATCATATGCAAGTTTGGACAGTTCAACTTTTTGGCCTGTGCCAGACATTTTTAGAGAGAGTTAAAGTGATAGACAAAGAGAAAAAAGTTTTCAGAACTTTTTGGAAAGACAGAAAAAACTTTTTAAACTTTTAAGAACTTTTTGAAAGTTTAGAAGTACTTTTCAGCACTTAGAAAAGAGTGAAAAGAGGAAAATGCAAAACTTTTTGGCTATGTGTATATACACTGACCTTGTTTTGTATATTTTTCTCTTATGAAAAGTACAATGACAAGAGTGGTAAGTAGTCTCAAAGCACTTATCCCACCGCTGCACAACCAATGTAGGAGGCTGGACTGGCTTGTAGTGAGTACCAAGGGGTACTTGCACCTTGCACCAGGCCCAGTTATCCCTTATTAGTGTATAGGGTGTCTAGCAGCTTAGGCTGATAGATAATGGTAGCTTAGCAGAGCAGCTTAGGCTGAACTAGGAGACGTGTGAAGCTACTACAGTACCACTTAGTGTCATATGCACAATATCATAAGAAAACACAATACACAGTTATACTAAAAATAAAGGTACTTTATTTTTATGACAATATGCCAAAGTATCTTAGAGTGTACCCTCAGTGAGAGGATAGGAAATATACACAAGATATATATACACAATAGCAAAAATATGCAGTATAGTCTTAGAAAACAGTGCAAACAATGTATAGTTACAATAGGATGCAATGGGGAAACATAGGGATAGGGGCAACACAAACCATATACTCCAGAAGTGGAATGCGAACCACGAATGGACCCCAAACCTATGTGACCTTGTAGAGGGTCGCTGGGACTATTAGAAAATAGTGAGAGTTAGAAAAATAACCCTCCCCAAGACCCTGAAAAGTGAGTGCAAAGTGCACCAAAGTTCCCCTAAGGACAAAATAGTCGTGTTAGAGGGAGAATGCAAGGAAAACACAAATCAGCAATGCAACAACGATGGATTCCTGTCTGAAGGTACCTGTGGAACAAGGGGACCAAGTCCAAAAGTCACAAGCAGCTCGGAGATGGGCAGATGCCCAAGAAATGCCAGCGGTTGGTGCAAAGAAGCTGTACTAGGCTGAAGAACTGTGAATACTGCAGGAACGACAAGGGCTAGAGACTTCCCCTTTGGAGGGTGGATCCCCCACGCCTTGGAGAGTCGTGCAGAAGTGTTTTCCCGCCGGATGGACGCCAACAAGCCTTGCTACACGCAAATCGTGCGTTTGGCGTTTTTGGACGCTGCTGGGGCCCAGGAGGGACCAGGAGGTCGCAAATTGGACCTGCAGAGAGAGGGGACGTCGAGCAAGACAAGGAGCCCTCACTGAAGCAGGTAACACCCGGAGAAGTGCCAGAAACAGGCACTACGAGGATGCGTGAAACGGTGCTCGCCGAAGTTGCACAAAGGAGTCCCCCGTCGCCGGAGACCAACTTAGAAAGTCGTGCAATGCAGGTTAGAGTGCCGTGGACCCAGGCTTGGCTGTGCACGAAGGATTTCCGCCGGAAGTGCACAGGGGCCGGAGAAGCTTGCAAAGTCGCGGTTCCCAGCAATGCAGCCCAGCGAGGTGAGGCAAGGACTTACCTCCACCAAACTTGGGCTGAAGAGTCACTGGACTGTGGGGGTCACTTGGACGGTGTCGCTGGATTCGAGGGACCTCGCTCGTCGTGCTGAGAGGAGACCCAAGGGACCGGAGATGCAGCTTTTTGGTGCCTGCAGTTGCAGGGGGAAGATTCCGTCGACCCACGGGAGATTTCTTCGGAGCTTCTGGTGCAGAGAGGAGGCAGACTACCCCCACAGCATGCACAAGCAGGAAAACAGTCGAGAAGGCGGCAGGATCAGCGTTACAGAGTTGCAGTAGTCGTCTTTGCTACTATGTTGCAGGTTTGCAGGCTTCCAGCGCGGTCAGCGGTCGATTCCTTATCAGAAGGTGAAGAGGGAGATGCAGAGGAACTCGGCTGAGCTCATGCATTCGTTATCTAAAGTTTCCCCAGAGACAGAGACCCTAAATAGCCAGAAAAGAGGGTTTGGCTACCTAGGAGAGAGGAAAGGCTACTAACACCTGAAGGAGCCTATCAGCAGGAGTCTCTGACGTCACCTGGTGGCACTGGCCACTCAGAGCAGTCCAGTGTGCCAGCAGCACCTCTGTTTCCAAGATGGCAGAGGTCTGGAGCACACTGGAGGAGCTCTGGACACCTCCCAGGGGAGGTGCAGGTCAGGGGAGTGGTCACTCCCCTTTCCTTTGTCCAGTTTCGCGCCAGAGCAGGGGCTAAGGGGTCCCTGAACCGGTGTAGACTGGCTTATGCAGAATTGGGCACATCTGTGCCCAACAAAGCATTTCCAGAGGCTGGGGGAGGCTACTCCTCCCCTGCCTTCACACCATTTTCCAAAGGGAGAGGGTGTCACACCCTCTCTCAGAGGAAGTTCTTTGTTCTGCCATCCTGGGCCAGGCCTGGCTGGACCCCAGGAGGGCAGCTGCCTGTCTGAGGGGTTGGCAGCAGCAGCAGCTGCAGTGAAACCCCAGGAAGGGCAGTCTGGCAGTACCAGGGTCTGTGCTACAGACCACTGGGATCATGGAATTGTACCAACAATGCCAGGATGGCATAGAGGGGGCAATTCCATGATCATAGACATGTTACATGGCCATATTCGGAGTTACCATGGTGAAGCTACATATAGGTAGTGACCTATATGTAGTGCACGCGTGTAATGGTGTCCCCGCACTCACAAAGTTCAGTGAATTGGCTCTGAACAATGTGGGGGCACCTTGGCTAGTGCCAGGGTGCCCTCACACTAAGTAACTTTGCACCTAACCTTTACCAGGTAAAGGTTAGACATATAGGTGACTTATAAGTTACTTAAGTGCAGTGTAAAATGGCTGTGAAATAACGTGGACGTTATTTCACTCAGGCTGCAGTGGCAGGCCTGTGTAAGAATTGTCAGAGCTCCCTATGGGTGGCAAAAGAAATGCTGCAGCCCATAGGGATCTCCTGGAACCCCAATACCCTGGGTACCTCAGTACCATATACTAGGGAATTATAAGGGTGTTCCAGTAAGCCAATGTAAATTGGTAAAATTGGTCACTAGCCTGTTAGTGACAATTTGAAAGTAATGAGAGAGCATAACCACTGAGGTTCTGGTTAGCAGAGCCTCAGTGAGACAGTTAGGCACCACACAGGGAACATATACATGCCCACCTATGAGCACTGGGGCCCTGTGTGACAGGGTCCCAGTGACACATACATATAGGCCACAAACCTATGAGCACTGGGGTCCTGACCAGCAGGATCCCAGTGACACATAACAACCATACTGAAAACATAGTGTTTTCACTATGAGCACTGAGGCCTGGCTATCAGGATCCCAGTGAGACAGTGAAAACAGTGACAAACATCCTGACATACACTCACAAACAGGCCAAAAGTGGGGGTAACAAGGCTAGAAAGAGGCTACCTTCTCACAGGAGTAGCCTCCCCCAGCCTCTGGAAATGCTTTGTTGGGCACAGATGTGCCCAATTCTGCATAAGCCAGTCTACACCGGTTCAGGGACCCCTTAGCCCCTGCTCTGGCGCGAAACTGGACAAAGGAAAGGGGAGTGACCACTCCCCTGACCTGCACCTCCCCTGGGAGGTGTCCAGAGCTCCTCCAGTGTGCTCCAGACCTCTGCCATCTTGGAAACAGAGGTGCTGCTGGCACACTGGACTGCTCTGAGTGGCCAGTGCCACCAGGTGACGTCAGAGACTCCTTGTGATAGGCTCCTTCAGGTGTTAGTAGCCTTTCCTCTCTCCTAGGTAGCCAAACCCTCTTTTCTGGCTATTTAGGGTCTCTGTCTCTGGGGAAACTTTAGATAACAAATGCATGAGCTCAGCCGAGTTCCTCTGCATCTCCCTCTTCACCTTCTGATAAGGAATCGACCGCTGACCGCGCTGGAAGCCTGCAAACCTGCAACATAGTAGCAAAGACGACTACTGCAACTCTGTAACGCTGATCCTGCCGCCTTCTCGACTGTTTTCCTGCTTGTGCATGCTGTGGGGGTAGTCTGCCTCCTCTCTGCACCAGAAGCTCCGAAGAAATCTCCCGTGGGTCGACGGAATCTTCCCCCTGCAACCGCAGGCACCAAAAAGCTGCATTACCGGTCCCTTGGGTCTCCTCTCAGCACGACGAGCGAGGTCCCTCGAATCCAGCGACATCGTCCAAGTGACCCCCACAGTCCAGTGACTCTTCAGCCCAAGTTTGGTGGAGGTAAGTCCTTGCCTCACCTCGCTGGGCTGCATTGCTGGGAACTGCGACTTTGCAAGCTTCTCCGGCCCCTGTGCACTTCCGGCGGAAATCCTGTGTGCACAGCCAAGCCTGGGTCCACGGCACTCTAACCTGCATTGCACGACTTTCTAAGTTGGTCTCCGGCGACGTGGGACTCCTTTGTGCAACTTCGGCGAGCACCGTTTCACGCATCCTCGTAATGCCTGTTTCTGGCACTTCTCCGGGTTCTACCTGCTTCAGTGAGGGCTCTTTGCCTTGCTCGACGTCCCCTCTCTCTGCAGGTCCAATTTGCGACCTCCTGGTCCCTCCTGGGCCCCAGCAGCGTCCAAAAACGCCAAACGCACGATTTGCGTGTAGCAAGGCTTGTTGGCGTCCATCCGGCGGGAAAACACTTTTGCACGACTCTCCAATGCGTGTGGGATCCATCCTCCAAAGGGGAAGTCTCTAGCCCTTGTCGTTCCTGCAGTATTCACAGTTCTTCAGCCTAGTAAGAGCTTCTTTGCACCAACCGCTGGCATTTCTTGGGCATCTGCCCACCTCCGAGCTGCTTGTGACTTTTGGACTTGGTCCCCTTGTTCCACAGGTACCCTCAGTCAGGAATCCATCGTTGTTGCATTGCTGATTTGTGTTTTCCTTGCATTTTCCCTCTAATACGACTATTTTGTCCTTAGGGGAACTTTAGTGCACTTTGCACTCACTTTTCAGGGTCTTGGGGAGGGTTATTTTGCTAACTCTCACTATTTTCTAATAGTCCCAGCGACCCTCTACAAGGTCACATAGGTTTGGGGTCCATTCGTGGTTCGCATTCCACTTTTGGAGTATATGGTTTGTGTTGCCCCTATCCCTATGTTTCTCCTTTGCATCCTATTGTAACTATACATTGTTTGCACTGTTTTCTAAGACTATACTGCATATTTTTGCTATTGTGTATATATATCTTGTGTATATTTCCTATCCTCTCACTGAGGGTACACTCTAAGATACTTTGGCATATTGTCATAAAAATAAAGTACCTTTATTTTTAGTATAACTGTGTATTGTGTTTTCTTATGATATTGTGCATATGACACTAAGTGGTACTGTAGTAGCTTCACACGTCTCCTAGTTCAGCCTGAGCTGCTTTGCTAAGCTACCATTATCTATCAGCCTAAGCTGCTAGACACCCTATACACTAATAAGGGATAACTGGGCCTGGTGCAAGGTGCAAGTACCCCTTGGTACTCACTACAAGCCAGTCCAGCCTCCTACAATTTGTACTTATTGTCCTTTTATATCTATTTTTAATGATGTCATTGAACATTTTAAAATCTTGGTGATATAATGCAGGGGCCAAAAACACAGGGGGTTATAGAAAAGATACATAACAGGCAGTTGGTAATATCCCTAGTTACCACAAACAAAATATGTATTATGTGAAGCTGTAAAACTACTATTATTTACACCCTCAATAGTTAAAATCAAGGTACAATCTATGTTCCCTACTGGAATTCGCCCAATGCTACGTATACCTAAATCTGCTTTAGATTTTGTAACAGAAATCACAAATTGTTCTTTCTTGTCAGAGTCTCTTATATTTGTGAAGACATATGGTGTTGATACATTGTCCGGTTGATACTCTTCCCATTACCATTTAGTTCCTTTGGCTTGGGGATACCCATCTTTGTCTTGGTAGCATACTTTATTAAGGCGAAAAAGATGTCCGCCCTCTGTACATTTTCCAGATGCAGACAAAAGCGTATACCAAGGTTGACAAGAACCTTGTGTGAAAAAGGAAGAGGAATGAAAGGTGTTCCTCCTTTCTTTTGATGCGCAGGTATCATTCCACAACAGTTAGTAGTATTTGTAGGATTATGAGTATGATGCAACATCTGAATGAAAGTATTATTGAAGTGTGATTGACGGTGCTTCAGCTCCTGATAGGGAAGCATAAAGTGATAGTGATCCTCTGGTACTGGAGTAGTGGCAACAAAAAACTCAGGAGCAGGAGCCTTCTTTTCAACAAACCAGGTGATTATTGCTATATCCACCAAAACATCAACAAACCCCAAAGTACTAATGATCAGTTTGTTATTCATTTTAGCAACAGCGATAATCGACCCTTTCAGAAATTAATTGAAAACAATCGTTGGAGCTCTTATCCCTGGGCAGCAGCAGATTTCTGCACCACGGGCCAAGACGGGTGTCACTACTCTAATGCATGGCTGATCCCCACCCTTGCCACATTGGCTCTCCGTTTCACTAACCCAGGGCAGTAGCTCAACCAGTTTTCTCCAGCACTACGGGGTCTTTCCTCGGTCTCAAATTATATTGCGACACTCCAGAAATCGTATGGTCCGGGAAGAACTCCGCAGATTCGTCAGGTGATATAGCACGGCCTTTCTCCATAGTCAAAATCTCTTGATGATCGGTCAGCACAACAGGTTCCACCAAGGTAGGTAGCACTCCCTTGCAGTGAGTACTATGGACCCAATTCTTTCGGTTCTTCACTCGAACTGCTGTCCTTGTCGCAAGGAGCACCAGTTCTGGGCCTCGCCACCTTGGTTCCAAGCTGCTTGATCTTTCAAAGGACTTAATCATCACCTGGTCACCAGGTCGGAGTTCATAGCCTTCAGCTGTAGATCTGTCAGGAAGTGCTTCTCGAACCTGTTGATGAATAGAAACCAAATTGTCAGTTAACTGTGCCAAATAATCATTCATCAGGACACAAGGTACATCATATACAGAATTTGGCTTAGGAACTCCCCAAATGTTCATTGGCCTTCCAAATACTATTTTGTAGGGGGTTAGGCCTATTCAAGAGTGTGGCACTGATCTAATAGACAATAATGCCAACGGAAATGCATCCGGCCAAGTTAAAGATGTGGAAGCCTGTATGTTTGCTAACTTCAGCTTCAAAGTAGCATTATACCTTTCCACCAACCCTGCTGATTGTGGGTGGAAAACCGCATGGAACTTCTGTTTGATCCCTAATCCTTTCAGGGAATCCTTAATAACTTCCCCAACAAAATGAGGTCGGTTATCATTCCATAAAAGTCTGCAAACACCAAACCTAGGGAAATATTCTTTGAAATGCACCTTCGCTGTGGTAATGGCAGTATTATCCTTTGTTGGGTACGCCTCTATCCATTTACTGAAGGCATATACCACCACCAAGACATACTTTAAATTGTTGCAGCGTTCAAGCTGAATATAATCCATTTGTAGAACTTCGAAAGGTGCAGTTGGTGTAGCAATCCCTCCCGCAGGAGTTCATGTCCCTTTTCCAGGATTGTATTGTAAACAGATCAAACAAGACTGTACTACTCCCTTAGCTGTACTGGAAATTTCTGGATGCTCCCAAACTTGTGTGAGCAACTTCGTTATTGTTGAAGCTCCAACATGTGCCAGCCCATGTGCCATCTGAACCATAGGTTGTACAAAAGCTATAGGCAATTTCCATTTATCCATCTGCTTATTCCTCCAACAGCCCTCATCATCCAATTCTCCTTCTTCAGACCATTGCTCACGTTCTTTCACAGAAGCAGATTTCTGTATATCTAATACGTCTTCTCTAGCATTATGTCAACGTTCAGCTTGTGACTTCACTACATACATAGAAGTAGTACTTCGCTGCATCGCAATCTCACGTGCTACGCGGTCCGCAAGGGCATTACCTTGCCCTATCTTATTGGTCACTTTCTTGAGTGCACTACATTTCACAATAGCTAGTTTCTTTGGATATGTCAATGCAGTCAAGAGGTTATGCACTAATTCCGTGCATTATCTGCATCCTGTGGGATGTGAAAAAGCCTCTCTCCTTCCACAGCAAACCAAAATCATGAGCCACTCCAAAGGCATAGCGACTGTCTGCATAAATCACACATAAGTCAGTACTAAGCTCACATGCTCATGTCAAAGCTATTAGTTCAGCTGCTTGAGCTAACTTCTGTGGTATACGAGCTGTCTCCACTACCATGTGTATTGTGGTGATTGCATATGCAGCTGAGGTCGTACCGTCTGGCAACTTCAAACAAGACCCATCAACCCACAATTCCCAATCTACATCTGGAAGGGGCGTATCTTGTAAATCAATACGACCCTTTGTCTGTTCTTCGGTAACGAATATACAATCATGTGTTTCTTGTGACTGAGTCATCGAATATGGCAACAAAGTGGCTGGATTTAGTGTTGCACATCTCTTCAGTGTAATGTGAGGAGCCAGCAATGTCAATTCATATCCTGTCAGGCGAGCGCTATTTAAATGTTGCATCTTTGTTTAATTAAAAAGAGCATCAACCGCATGGGGTACTAACACCAACAGCTTATGTGACAAAACTATCCCTTCACTCTGACGTATTGACACAGCTGTTGCGGCAACTGAACGAAAACACCCAGGCAACGCTCGAGTGACAGGATCAAGTACTGCTGAAAAATATGCACAGGGACTCTGCTTATCGCCATGTGTCTGTACTAAAACTGACAATGCACATCCATCTTTCTCATGTACGTAAAGTGCAAAAGGCTTCGTGTAATCTGGAGTACCTAACACTGGTGCTGAACAAAGGGCTTTTCGTAGCTGCCGGAAAGCAGTCTCACATTCATCTGTCCATGGGAGGGGCATTGGAGTATCTTTAGTCAAAAGTGCTAGCAAAGGTTTGACAATGTGTGAAAACCGTAATATCCATTGCCTACAAAAAGAAGTAAGACCAAGGAAAGCATGAACATCTTTCTGAGTAGAGGGTACTGGTATGTCTAAAATTGCTTGAATACGATCTGATGTAAGTGCACGGCCCTCCTTAGACAAAAGGTGACCTAACTAGGTTACCTTTGGTCTACAATATTGCAATTTTTTTCGTGACACTTTGTGATGGTGTGAAGCAAGAAAAGAAAGTAAGGACAAAGTGCACTTTTCACATTGCTCAGGGGTATCAGCTGACAACAAAATATCATCAACATATTGTATAAGAGCCACACCTTCAGGCAAAACAAAAGAATCAAGTTGTCGTTTTAACGCTTGACTATAAATACTAGGACTCTCAGAATAGCCTTGAGGAACTCTGCAAAATCTATCTGATTGTTTATTGAAAGTAAAACCAAACAAATATCGGCTGTCAGGATGAATATGGATCGCAAAGAAAGCATTCTTCAAGTCTATCACAGAGAACGTAGTTGCTGTCGGTGGAACCAAAGTAAGAAGTGTTGTGATGTCAGATACCACAGGACATTGTGGTACCACAATCTTATTGACTTCTCGTAAATCAATAATGAATCAGTAAATCCTAGTATCAGTATACATTTTCAGAATAGAAAGAATCAGACTGTATCAAACATTATACGGAACTTCCTCAACAACTCCAACTGCAATAAGATCATGCACAATTCGTATGAGTGCTTCTTTGCCCTCCTGTGAAATTTTGTATTGAGGCAAACGTGGCAATACAGCTCCCTCCTTGACACTAATATGTACCGGTGGAATAATCATTTGTCCCACATCAGTATCTGAAGTAGCCCACAAAGTACTGGGGAGTGAAGCTAATGCAATATCCTCTTTAACAAGACAAACTCTTTCCATCACAGGATGATTATCATTCAAAATAACACGCACCCCTTCAGGAGAGCATCCATATTGTAGCCCTGAAATACTTGAGCATATCAAGACCCACAATATTGTCTGGTGTATTTGGAGAAAGCAAAAATGGACATGGAGCAGTACATTTATTAACATGGAATGCAAGTGGTTGTGACAATGGGCTAGGGGAAGGTGTTCCATCGAAACCTATCAATGTAATGGTTAAGCCAGACAGGGGAGCCCTTGAAATCAATTGTTTAGACAAGGCGCTACGAGTAGCTCCTGTATCAACCAGAAACTGATCAGTAGAACCCAAAACATATGCTGTAACATAGGGACCCCTCTGATCTACTGGAACTTCAACTGATTCCTTACCCCTTCCTAGGCAATCCTATGCATAAGCAGAATCTTGGAAATCAGGCTGCACATAGTTAGACATCTGGTATTGGCTCCGTCTATCAAAAGTGTTAAACCCATCCTGCCCTCGTACATTAACATCAACCCTAGCATGATCATTTGTGCATCTTCTAGGCCCTGAATATCCTGAGCGATTTCTCATTTGTCCTCGACCACTGCTGAACACGTGGTGCTGAACAATCAGCAGCCCAATGCCCAAATTTCTTAAAATACGCACACTGATCAACAGACAAATTTGAACGAGTGTAAGAAAAACCATAAGATCCACGTCCACCTCTATCACTACCTCGAAAAGGCAGACCATAAGCTTGAGCCAACATAACCTTCGTCTTTAATTATTTAGGCCCTCATTCTGACCCTGGCGGTTTGAAACCGCCAGGGCAGAGGGCCGCGGAAGCACCGCCAACAGGCTGGTGGTGCTTCCGGGGCAATTCTGACTGCGGCGGTAAAGCTGCGGTCAGAAAAGGGGAACCAGCGGTTTCCCGCCGGTTTTCCCCTGCCCCAGGGAATCCTCCATGGCGGCGCTGAATGCAGCGCCGCCATGGGGATTCCGACCCCCTTCCCGCCAGCCTATTCCTGGCGGTTTACACCGCCAGGAAGAGGCTGGCGGGAACGGGTGTCGTGGGGCCCCTGGGGGCCCCTGCAGTGCCCATGCCACTGGCATGGGCACTGCAGGGGCCCCCTAACAGGGCCCCATTAAGATTTTCAGTGTCTGCAAAGCAGACACTGAAAATCACGACGGGTGCCACTGCACCCGTCGCACCCCAGCAAATCCGCCGGCTCCATTCGGAGCCGGCTTCATCTTTGCTGGGACTTTCCCGCTGGGCCGGCGGGCGTTATTCTTGAGATCGCCCGCCGGCCCAGCGGGAAAGTTGTGATCACCGCCGCGGTCATTTGACCGCAGTGCGGTGATAGGGCGGTTTCTGCCCGGCGGGCGGTGCCCGCCGCCCGCCGGGGTCGGAATGACCCCCTTAATCTTTTTATCCTCTCTACCTTTTGCTTCTAATTCTTGACGTTCATAATACTGCGCCATAGTCAAAAGAGAAATCGGAGTAGAGGTAGTCCATGAACTTTCACTAGCTTTTAGACGACTAGCTATTCCTGGTAACAGATTTGCGACATATTTATTGACAAACAAATGTCTGCCCGTGTCATCTGATAATAACCGGCCGCAAAAATCATGAAATGCTTCTTCAAAGCGTGTAAAGAAATCAGAGACCGATCCATCTGTCTTTTGCTTACAAGACGCTATCTTTGTAGGGGGAATAATCGTTTTTAACTTAACTAATATGGCTGCGGGAAGATCTAGAATCAACTGATATGGCTTTTTCGCAGGTTCCCTATCCCCGTCCATCTGTTCTAATTCTTTCCATGATGCCCCATAAACTACACGATCATCAACTTTACGAACAGTTCTCCACATATTTGACGGTAATATCAATCCAAAAAATAAATCAATGTCAGCCAAAGTCATAGTACAAGAACTAATTGCTCCCTCAACTTCCTCATAAAAGGCGGCTGGATTTTTCCGCGGGTCAAGTAAAGCTGTTTTAAGCGCCATTACATCTGCCCTATTCCAAGGAGTATGCACCCAATTATAAATAAAATAACCCTTAGCATCAACAGAAGTTTTGTCATCACTTGTACCCAATCCTTTAGGAGGAACATACAAAGGCTTGGCCTCCTGCATTGGTTTCGCGTGAACTATCATAGTCTTATCTGTTCCGAAGATGGAAGCTTGCATCCCGCCTGTCTGAGATGTCCGTGCAACTACGTCCACGGCCCTTTTCTCCTCTTGTAAACTAACTGCCACAACACATAATTTCACCAAACGCCTGATTGCATCAGCCACCTGTGAGAAAACAAAAAGACCATCACGCATTTGCTTATGATCAGCTGCTACATCATCGGGCTCTAACTCATCAGAATATTTCCAAAATAGTTCAATAACTTCTGTGCCAAATTCCTCTGTAAAATATAGCTGCTCCTTTTCCGTCCACCCTTTCAGTTAAAACTTCAGAAGCAGAGGCAACACTACGAATTGTTTTACGAGCAATAGATCTAAGCTCAGACGCACAGTCAGCAGGCAACATAGAGCGACTGTCTCGTATCTTCTGTTGCTCCGAACCAGAGACCTCAGCTAACTCATGAGGGGCAGAAGGAACGACATACGGAGGTGGAGGGCGATCTAGTAACAAAAAATCATTGTGTGGTTTATTAAGGATAGGATAGAGAGGTTGCCTAACAGTGTATTGGCCAGTTACCTGTAATTTACGTTCTTTCTCTTCTAGCTCCTTTAAGTCATTTATTTATTTCTTTCTCATTTCCAAAGCTTTCACATATACATCCTTCCGCTGCTCTTTCTCAAGCAAGGCTTGCTCACGCTTCACTCGCCCACAAACCTCTTTCTCCCACATTCGTACACAGTCAAACATATCTTGCCTAGACCTTCGCTTACACATACATTGTTCCACATACTCAATCTTTCGCAAATCAAATGACCCATGCATAGGCCAACGTAACTCAGGATCCGCACAAGTGTATTTATTCCATAATGTGCTGTACATTATAGAAGAAAGACCATGTTTAACATACATATCTCTGTTGAGCGTCCCCTTTGGGGGTGCCGGTTGCGATCCATACAGTCTCAAATTGGTACTATTACAAAAGCAACACATCCTACGAAGTGCGCTAAAAACAGGCATGCCAAAAATAGTGCAGAATATGCAATATTATAATCAAAGTAGCACTTAAACTGCAATTTATATATCAATTCAAAGGACACAAATTGACTAGTCACCCAAAACACGAGAGCCACAGTAAGTGGTGCTAAACTTCATTACCAAACAAAGGCATCAAAACCCACAGCAAGTGCCGTTAAACGGCTCTTACCAATCACAGGGTGTTCAGGTTCCAACTGCCAAGTTCTAAAATAGACCAAATGGTCACTGCATGACGAATGATCAAAAAGGATCTCAGTCGAGGACCGGCGCCACCTGGATGGTCAAATCAGAAAGAAGGGAAAAACGCAGTGGTTGCCAAGACTCGGGTCTCCTCAGGTATTGATTGTCTGCAGCAAGATCCCAATTTTTCGTCACGACAAATCCGTGGGGCGTCCGAGTTGCCGATGAGTCCCTGTTCGGGTGCCAATTTGTCGAAGTAAGCCTCAGCAAGGCCTACTAGTGCAAGGGGTTCACCCTTCTCTGCACAAAGTCCTCAGACCATATAGGAAGAAGTTGGCACAGAAACTGAAATAAAAGACTATGGGGGTCATTACAACATTGGCGGTAAAAGCCGCTTACCGCCGTGCAGAAGACCGCCAATACACCGCCGCCGCCGCGGGAGACCGCCACAGCTATTATGACACACATCACGGATTCCGCCGAAATTCAGACACCCACACAAGTCCGCCACACCAAAGGTCAGCGATAAATATGCAGAAACAAATCCTCCACCTCACGCCAACAGAAACACACCCATGCTATTACGACACACGAATCCACACGGCGGTCTTTCAACCGTGGTATTCCATTGGCGGTACACACCGCTGAGCTCAAAATACACACACATCTCCAAAACACAGCCACATTGGACAATTACAAATACACACACCTGATACACATACACACACCACTCCCACACACCCAACACAATATAAAACACACACCCACATCACCCACAAACCCCTACTATCAAAAATTAGAGACGAAGGCCAGAGAGAGACAGCACAGAATAGATAACACCATCACACAGAGGCACACTACACCATCACCCACACAACATCCACGCACAAAACACCACATACCACTACACTAACCACACTCATCAACACATACACCACCCCACACATTACACACACACCACCCCATGTCACGCCAAAGACACCCCCGCTTCTCCAAGGAGGAGCTCAGGGTCATGGTCGAGGAAATCATCAGGGTAGAGCCACAGCTATTTGGCTCACAGGTACAGTACACATCCATAGCTAGGAAGATGGAGCTATGGCAAAGAATAGTCGACAGGGTCAACGCTGTGGGACAGCACCCAAGAAATAGGGAGGGCATCAGGAAGAGGTGGAATGACCTACGGGGGAAGGTGCGTTCCACGGTATCCAGGCACCAGATCGCGGTACAGCGGACTGGCGGCGGACCCCCACCTCCTCCCCCACAACTAACAACATGGGAGGAGCAAGTCTTGTCCATCCTGCATCCTGAGGGCCTCGCAGGATTCGTTGGAGGAACCGACACTGGTAAGTCAAATCTTCACTATCATATCCCCCACCCTACCTGCATGCTATCACACACCCCCACCCTCACACCTCCCCTATCACCCTAACTCCTCACTAATCTACCCATAACACCAACCAACCATCCCAACCCCAAGACCTGCATGACACAACTAAGCATGGTCACCCATCACTAAAGCATGCCCACTGCACAGACCCACAACACCCCCCAAACATCACCACACAAGCCTCCACACAGGAATGCCTGCACTGGGGTTCACGCACACCCAACCATTGCACACCATGAAACACACACATGCAATAATCATGTACTTATACCCCCGCAGGAACCCGAAGGAACGTCACCACACCAGAGGGTCCAGACAACACCACTCCACCCCCAGAAGAGGCCCACAGTGACGACAGCAGCTCTGCCCTACTGGATCATGATGACCAGCCCGGACCATCGTCGGCCTCAGGACAGTCGGTTCCCCTTGCCCAGCCACAGCCCAACACCGACCTTACACCCTCTGGTAACCCCAGCACAGCACCCACCCAGCAGGCCCAAACCTCCCTACCCAGGACAGGTCAATCAGCGGTGCGTCCACCACTACAGGGCACCCAGGCTAACCCACCGCCCCAACAACAACAGGGACCTGGGGGCAGTGGTAGTGGGCACACGGTCCAGGGGACGGAGGCACAGGAACACCGGGGAACTGGGAGTGCTGCTGTGCAACAGGGGGTGGACAGGCCAAGGGAACCCACTCTCCACGAGGCCCTATCCTCCATCATGGGAGCATACCACCACTCCCAGGAGACAATGGCAACGGTCCTGGACAAGTTGCAGGAGACCCTGCGTCTGCAGGAGGAACAGTATTTGGGGTTCAGGGAGGAGCTCAGGACCATCGGCTCCGCCCTGGGCACCATCGTAGGGGTGCTAACGTACATTCAAAAGACCTTGAGGGACACCGTGGCACTCCAAGGGGCCCCTGACACTAGCCAGGACGACGAACTGCCCACCACCTCTGCCGGCGCTAGTGGACAGGACGCCCCGCCACAGGACCAACACACCAGCACCTCACCCCCTGCAGACGGACAACCACCACGAAAGCGGGCCCTGAGATCTAGGAACAGGACAGAGCAAGATGGCAAGACCCCCGCCAGGAAATAAGACCACCCTGATTGTCCCCCCACTGTCCCACTTTGTTACCCTGTCCAGATTGGAACTGCCCCAGCTCCACTTCCAATGGCCAGATGTGCAATGTACCTGTGAGACTAATAGACTGGACTCTGCCATGAACATTCTTCCACCATGACCTCTCCCCATTTCACAAACCCCCTACATTTTTATGCACTTCAATAAACACCCTTGAAACCTCAATAATATTGGAGTCAGTAAATGATTGTGAACTTTGTATTGTCAATTACAGTGTTAAAAAAGGTTACCCATTGGAAGGTCAACATACCAATGTCACGCATCACAAGCCTTTCAAGGGTGCAAGCTGTTGACACGTAGGTTACCACATTACTGAAACTGAAATGGAAGGGGACAACTCAGTTACCAAATAGGGAGTGAAATGTAGGTACAGGATAGAGGTAGGCGTGTGAAATGTAATATGATGTGAAACATGAAATTGTACTCTCCTGTGTCTCATTGAAAATATTGCTGTTTGACTGACTCCCTGTTGTTGTTTTCATCTTCATCAGCATCATCCTCATCACTGTCCACAGGCTCCACAGGCTCAACCGCTGCAACAACACCATCATCTGGATCATCCTCCTGCAGAAAAGGCACCTGGCGTCGCAATGCCAAGTTATGAAGCATGGAGCAGGCGATGATGATGTCGCACACCTTCTTCGGTGAGTAGAATAGGGACCCACCTGTCATATGGAGGCACCTGAACCTGGCCTTCAGGAGGCCGAAGGTCCGCTCGATCACCCTCCTAGTCCGCCCATGGGCCTCATTGTACCGTCCCTCTGCCCTGGTCCTGGAATTCCTCACTGGGGTCAGTAGCCAGGACAGGTTGAGGTAACCAGAGTCCCCCAATAGCCATACACAGTGCCTCTGGAGTTCACCCATCATATCAGGGATGCTGCTATTCCGCAGGATGTAGGCGTCATGCACAGAGCCAGGGAACATTGCATTTACCTGCGAGATGTACTGATCTGCCAAACAGACCATCTGGACATTCATGGAATGATAACTCTTCCTGTTCCTGTACACCTGTTCATTCCTGCGGGGGGGACCAGAGCTACATGGGTACAATCAATGGCACCTATGACGTTGGGGATATGTCCAAGGGCATAGAAGTCACCTTTTACTGTAGGCAAATCCGCCACCTCAAGGAAAATGATGTATCTCCTTACGTGTTTCAGCAGGGCAAACAACACTCTGGACAAAACGTTGGAAAACATAGGCTGGGACATCCCTGATGCCATGGCCACTGTTGTCTGAAAAGACCCACTTTCAAGGAAATGGAACACTGACAGCACCTGCACGTCAGGGGGGATTCCAGTCGGATGGCGGATTGGTGACATCAGGTCTGGCTCCAACTGGGTACATAGTTCCTGGATTGTGGCACAATCAAACCAGTAGGTCACGATGACATGTCGCTTTTCCATTGTCAACAGGTCCACCAGCGGTCGGTACACCAGCGGATTCCGCCATCTTCCAATATGTCCCAACTGACGGTGCCTAAGAAGGACAACAGCAAAGAAACTGTCAGCATTCCTCCAGGTATGGACCCACAGTCACACACAAGACTACACCAGATAATTAACCCATCCGGGAAAGGTTTTGGGTGTAGGCCTCGGTATGTGTGACGCAGTAGTAATTGAAGCCATGTGGGCCCCTGAAATGGCGGCTGTCTGACCTCTAAACTGGGACATTGGAATTATGGGGTAACTGCGCTGGCGTTGGACACCGTCGCGGTAGGCGGTCGTACAGCGCAGCGCAATGCTGCATTGGTTAACATTGGACCCTATGGGTCCCAGGAGCCAATGAACATGTGCGCTGGCGGTGATGATGCGCACCGCCGAGGACGTCACCGCCGCGGACGTCACCACCATTTTCTATCTCTTCAATCACTAGATACCTGACCTTCGTCAGGAGAGGACCTACACTGCTAGTGCTGCTGTGACCTCGGTCTGGAAGCGACGATGGCTGCTGCGTCTGGGGAAAGGGCCCCTGCCTTCACTGCACAGGAGTTGGAGAAACTTGTGGATGGGGTCCTCCCCCAGTATACGCTACTCTAGGGTCCTCCAGACCAACATGTTAGAACACAGGGAGCACGTTGTATGGGCTAGACCTGGGTGGAGAGGGCTGGGTGGATGAGGGAAGGGGGCAGAATACATAGAACAGTCATGCATGGGGATGAATGGGCCACAGGGATAGAGTTGGGAGGGGGCCAATTACAACGACGGTGCTGTAGGTAATGACTGTTCCTCTTTCCTTGTGCATGTCATGTAGGTCAGCGCCCACCAGAAGAGGAACATTTGGCGTGCCATCGCCAAGGAAATCCGGACCCTGGGGGCCCACCAGAGACGGGGCACCCACTGCCGGAAGAGATGGGAGGACATTCGCCACAGCAGCAAGAAGACGGCGGAGGCTCAGCTGGGGATGGCCTCCCAACGTGGGAGGGGTGCCCGTCGCACCATGACCCTTCTGATGTTCCGGATCCTAGCGGTGGCCTACCCGGAGTTGGATGGGCGCATAAGGACATCACAGCAGACACAAGGGGGTGAGTACAACTGTAGGAGGCTGGACTGGCTTGCAGTGAGTACCAAGGGGTACTTGCACCTTGCACCAGGCCCAGTTATCCCTTATTAGTGTATAGGGTGTCTAGCAGCTTAGGCTGATAGATAAGGGTAGCTTAGCAGAGCAGCTTAGGCTGAACTAGGAGACGTGTGAAGCTACTACAGTACCACTTAGTGTCATATGCACAATATCATAAGAAAACACAATACACAGTTATACTAAAAATAAAGGTACTTTATTTTTATGACAATATGCCAAAGTATCTTAGAGTGTACCCTCAGTGAGAGGATAGGAAATATACACAAGATATATATACACAATAGCAAAAATATGCAGTATAGTCTTAGAAAACAGTGCAAACAATGTATAGTTACACTAGGATGCAATGGGGAAACATAGGGATAAGAGCAACACAAACCATATACTCCAAAAGTGGAATGCGAACCACGAATGGACCCCAAACCTATGTGACCTTGTAGAGGGTCGCTGGGACTATTAGAAAATAGTGAGAGTTAGAGAAATAACCCTCCCCAAGACCCTGAAAAGTGAGTGCAAAGTGCACTAAAGTTCCCCTAAGGACAAAGAAGTCATGTTAGAGGAATAATGCAGGAAAGACACCAACCAACAATGCAACAACTGTGGATTTCCAATCTAGGGTACCTGTGGAACAAGGGGACCAAGTCCAAAAGTCACAAGCAAGTCGGAGATGGGCAGATGCCCAGGAAATGCCAGCTGCGGGTGCAAAGAAGCTTCTACTGGACAGAAGAAGCTGCGGTTTCTGCAGGAACGAAAAGGGCTAGAGACTTCCCCTTTAGTGGACGGATCCGTCTCGCCGTGGAGAGTCGTGAAGAAGTGTTTTCCCGCCGAAAGAACGCCAACAAGCCTTGCTAGCTGCAAATCATGCGGTTAGCGTTTTTGGAAGCTGCTGTGGCCCTGGAGGGACCAGAAGGTCGCAAATTGGACCAGGAGAGAGAGGGGACGTCGTGCAAGACAAGGAGCCCTCTCAGCAGCAGGTAACACCCAGAGAAGTGCCAGAAACAGGCACTAAGAGGATGCGTGAAACAGTGCTCATCCGAAGTCGCACAAAGGAGTCCCACGTCGCCAGAGACCAACTTAGAACGTCGTGCAATGCAGGTTAGAGTGCCGTGGACCCAGGCTTGGCTGTGCACAAAGGATTTCCGCCAGAAGTGCACAGGGGCCGGAGTAGCTGCAAAAGTTGCGGTTCCCAGCAATGCAGCCCAGCGAGGTGAGGCAAGGACTTACCTCCACCAAACTTGGACTGAAGAGTCACTGGACTGTGGGGGTCACTTGGACAGACTCACTGGATTCGAGGGACCTCGCTCGTCGTGCTGAGAGGAGACCCAAGGGACTGGTAATGCAGCTTTTTGGTGCCTGCGGTTGCAGGGGGAAGATTTCGTCGACCCACGGGAGATTTCTTCGGAGCTTCTGGTGCAGAGAGGAGGCAGACTACCCCCACAGCATGCACAAGCAGGAAAACAGTCGAGAAGGCAGCAGGATCAGCGTTACAGAGTTGCAGTAGTCGTCTTTGCTACTATGTTGCAGTTTTGCAGGCTTCCAGCGCGGTCAGCAGTCGATTCCTTGGCAGAAGGTGAAGAGAGAGATGCAGAGGAACTCGGCTGAGCTCTTGCATTCGTTATCTAAAGTTTCCCCAGAGACAGAGACCCTAAATAGCCAGAAAAGAGGGTTTGGCTACCTAGGAGAGAGGATAGGCTAGCAACACCTGAAGGAGCCTGTCACAAGGAGTCTCTGACGTCACCTGGTGGCACTGGCCACTCAGAGCAGTCCAGTGTGCCAGCAGCACCTCTGTTTCCAAGATGGCAGAGGTCTGGAGCACACTGGAGGAGCTCTGGACACCTCCCAGGGGAGGTGCAGGTCAGGGGAGTGGTCACTCACCTTTCCTTTGTCCAGTTTCGCGCCAGAGAAGGGGCTAAGGGGTCCCAGAACCGGTGTAGACTGGCTTATGCAGAATTGGGCACATCTGTGCCCAACAAAGCATTTCCAGAGGCTGGGGGAGGCAACTCCTCCCCTGCCTTCACACCATTTTCCAAAGGGAGAGGGTGTCACACCCTCTCTCAGAGGAAGTTCTTTGTTCTGCCATCCTGGGCCAGGCCTGGCTGGACCCCAGGAGGGCAGATGCCTGTCTGAGGGGTTGGCAGCAGCAGCAGCTGCAGTGAAACCCCAGGAAGGGCAGTTTGGCAGTACCAGGGTCTGTGCTACAGACCACTGGGATCATGGAATTGTACCAACAATGCCAGGATGGCATAGAGGGGGCAATTCCATGATCTTAGACATGTTACATGGCCATATTCGGAGTTACCATTGTGAAGCTACATATAGGTAGTGACCTATATGTAGTGCACGCGTGTAATGGTGTCCCCGCACTCACAAAGTTCAGTGAATTGGCTCTGAACAATGTGGGGGCACCTTGGCTAGTGCCAGGGTGCCCTCACACTAAGTAACTTTGCACCTAACCTTTACCAGGTAAAGGTTAGACATATAGGTGACTTATAAGTTACTTAAGTGCAGTGTAAAATGGCTGTGAAATAACGTGGACGTTATTTCACTCAGGCTGCAGTGGCAGGCCTGTGTAAGAATTGTCAGAGCTCCCTATGGGTGGCAAAAGAAATGCTGCAGCCCATAGGGATCTCCTGGAACCCCAATACCCTGGGTACCTCAGTACCATATACTAGGGAATTATAAGGGTGTTCCAGTAAGCCAATGTAAATTGGTAAAAATGGTCACTAGCCTGTCAGTGACAATTTGGAAAGAAATGAGAGAGCATAACCACTGAGGTTCTGATTAGCAGAGCCTCAGTGAGACAGTTAGTCACTACACAGGTAACACATTCAGGCACACTTATGAGCACTGGGGCCCTGGGTTACCAGGGTCCCAGTGACACATACAACTAAAACAACATATATACAGTGAAAAATGGGGGTAACATGCCAGGCAAGATGGTACTTTCCTACACAACCCCCCCCCAAACGAAGGACAATAAGACTAGCCATTACCTGATGAGTCTTCATTGTCTAAATGGAAATATCTGGAGAGTCCATCTGCATTGGAGTGGCTACTCCCAGGTCTATGTTCCACTGTATAGTCCATTCCCTGTAGGGATATGGACCACCTCAACAATTTAGGATTTTCACCTTTCATTTGTTTTAGCCAAAGTAGAGGTTTGTGGTCTGTCTGAACAATGAAGTGAGTGCCAAACAGGTATGGCCTCAACTTCTTCAGAGCCCAGACCACAGCAAAGGCCTCCCTCTCAATGGCAGACCAACGCTTTTCTCTAGGGGTCAACCTTCTACTAATAAAAGCAACAGGTTGATCCTGGCCCTCAGAATTAAGTTGTGATAGGACTGCCCCTACTCCTAATTCAGATGCATCAGTTTGGACATAGAATTTTTTAGAGTAACAAGGGCTTTTCAGGACAGGTGCAGAGCACATGGCCTGCTTCAGCTCCTCAAAAGCTTTCTGACAGCTTCCTGTCCATAATACCTTTTTAGGCATTTTTTTGGATGTGAGGTCATTAAGAGGGGCTGCAATGGAGCCATAGTTCTTAATGAACCTCCTGTAATACCCAGTGAGGCCTAGGAAGGCTCTCACCTGAGTCTGAGTGGTAGGGGGAACCCAATCAATAATAGTTTGGATTTTCCACTGAAGTGGTGCAATCTGTTCCCCACCAACAAGGTGTCCCAGATAAACCACCTTACCCTGCCCTATCTGGCACTTTGAAGCCTGGATAGTGAGGCCTGCCTTTTGCAGGGCCTCTAAAACTTTCCATAGGTGGACCAGGTGATCATCCCAGCTGGAGCTAAAGACAGCTATAACGTCCAAATATGCTGCACTGAAAGCTTCCAGCCCTTGCAGGACTGTGTTCACCAACCTCTGAAAAGTGGCAGGTGCATTTTTCAAACCAAAAGGCATTACAGTAAACTGGTAATGTCCTCCAATGGTAGAAAATGCAGTCTTAGGTTTAGCATCTTCTGACAATTTGATCTGCCAATACCCTGCAGTCAAATCAAAAGTGCTTAGATACTTGGCAGATGCCAGTGTATCTTTGAGCTCATCTGCCCTGGGTATAGGGTGAGCATCAGTTTTGGTTACCAAGTTGAGACCTCTATAATCTACACAAAGCCGCATTTCTTTCTTTCCATCTTTAGAATTGGGTTTTGGTACCAGTACCACAGGGGAAGCCCATGGACTGTCAGAGTGTTCAACCACTCCTAGTTCCAACATTTTCTGAACTTCTTGCTTTATGCAGTCCCTGACATGGTCAGGCTGCCTATAGATTTTACTTTTGACAGGTAAACTGTCTCCAGTATCTATAGTGTGCTCACACCAAGAAGTGGTGCCTGGCACAGTAGAGAAGAGTTCTGAAAATTGTCCTAGGAGATTTATGCAATTGTCTTTCTGCTCAGCAGTAAGACAATCAGCCAAAACTACACCTTCCACAAGAGCATCTTGTTCTGTGGAAGAGATGAGATCAGGTAGAGGATCACTGTCTTCTTCCTGTCCCTCATCAGTTGCATGAGCAGGGTGAGATCAGCCCTGTCATAGTAGGGTTTCAGGCGGTTGACATGGAGCACCCTAAGGGGACTCCTGGCAGTGCCTAAGTCAACCAAGTAGGTGACTTCACCCTTCTTTTCAACAATTGTGTGGGGTCCACTCCATTTATCTTGGAGTGCTCTTGGGGCCACAGGCTCCAAGACCCACACTTTCTGCCCTGGTTGGTACTGAACCAAAACAGCCTTCTGATCATGCCATTGCTTCTGGAGCTCTTGGCTGGCCTGAAGGTTTTTACTGGCCTTTTTCATGTACTCAGCCATCCTTGATCTGAGGCCAAGTACATAATCCACAATATCCTGCTTAGGAGCTTTTAAAGGTTGTTCCCAACCCTCCTTTACAAGTGTGAGTGGACCCCTAACAGGGTGTCCAAAAAGAAGTTCAAAGGGGCTGAAGCCCACTCCTTTCTGGGGTACCTCCCTGTAGGCAAAAAGGAGGCATGGTAGAAGGATATCCCATCTCCTGCGGAGTTTTTCAGGGAGTCCCATAATCATGCCTTTGAGAGTTTTATTAAATCTCTCCACCAGTCCATTTGTTTGTGGATGATAGGGTGTTGTGAACTTGTAAGTTACACCACACTCCTTCCACATGGCCTTTAAGTATGCAGACATGAAATTGCTTCCCCTGTCTGATACTACTTCCTTTGGGAAGCCCACCCTGGAAAATATTCCCAGGAGGGCCTTTGCCACTGCAGGTGCTGTAGTGGTCCTTAAAGGAATAGCTTCAGGATATCTTGTGGCATGGTCCACTACCACTAAGATAAACCTATTGCCTGAAGCAGTAGGAGGGTCAAGGGGGCCAACTATGTCAACCCCTACCCTTTCAAAGGGAACCCCAACCACAGGCAGTGGGCTAAGGGGTGCCTTTGGAGTGCCACCTGTTTTGCCACTGGCTTGACAGGTTTCACAGGACTTACAAAATTCCTTTGTGTCCTCAGACATCATAGGCCAATGAAACAATGGTACCAATCTGTCCCAAGTTTTCATTTGACCCAGGTGCCCAGCTAAGGGAATGTCATGTGCCAGTGTTAGGAGGAACTTTCTGTACTCCTGAGGAATCACTAATCTCCTGGCAGCTCCAGGTTTAGGATCCCTATGCTCAGTGTACAAGAGGTTGTCCTCCCAGTAAACTCTGTGAGAGTCACTGACATCCCCATTAGCCTGTTTGACAGCTTGCTGTCTGATACCCTCTAATGTGGGACAGGTTTGCTGTGCCACACTCAGCTCCTCCCTGGCAGGCCCCCCTTCACCCCAAAGCTCAGCAGTGTCTGCTTCCAGCTCCTCTGGTGTAGGTTCTGCACAGGGAGGGAATTCTTCTTCCTCAGAAGTTGAATCCACTGTAGAGGGAGGGATAGTAGGAAGTGGTTTGCTTCTACTAGCCCTAGCTTTAGGGAGCACTTGGTCCATTGTTCCAGGATCCAAGCTTCCCTGTCCTTTTTGCTTTTTGGCCTGAGCCCTTGTCAAAGCAAAAATATGCCCTGGAATGCCCAGCATTGCTGCATGGGCCTCCAACTCCACATCTGACCAAGCTGATGTCTCCAAATCATTCCCTAATAGACAGTCTACAGGTAAATCTGAAGCTACCACAACTTTCTTTGGACCAGTTACCCCCCCCCCAGTTGAGATTTACAACAGCCATGGGGTGGCTTTGTGTTATGTTGTGAGCATCGGTTACTTGGTACTGGTGTCCAAGTATGTGTTGTTCAGGGTGCACCAGTTTCTCAATCACCATTGTGACACTGGCACCTGTGTCCCTGTAGGCCTGGACCTCAACACCATTTATTAGGGTTAGTTGCTTGTACTTCTCCAAGTTATGGGGGCAAGCAACCAAAGTGGCTAAATCAATAGCCCCTTCAGAGACTAAAGTAGCCTCTGTGGTCTCCCTAATCAGACCAACCCCAACTAAATTACCAAAAGTGAGCCCAGCTACTCCCTTGGATTGGCTATTAGTAGGTTTGCTCCCACCACCACTGCTATTAGTAGGGACACTAGGTGTAGCAGTAGGGGTTGTAGTGGTAGGAGCTGTGGTGCCTTTCTTTGGACAACTGGGATCTGTTGTCCAATGGCCTTTTATTTTACATAAATAGCACCATGGTTTCTTTTCCTTGTTCTGATTAAAGGAGGATTTGGACCCACCACCCCCACCAGAGTGTTTTTGTGGGCCTGATGAAGACTCATTTTTAGATTTGTCCCCACCTTTGTCAGAAGACTTACCATCCTTCTTTTTGTTGCCATCTTTGTCACCCCCTGTATGAACTTTTCTGTTCACTCTTGTTCTGACCCATTTGTCTGCCTTCTTTCCCAATTCTTGGGGAGAGGTCAGATCAGAGTCCACCAAGTACTGGTGCAACAAATCAGACACACAATTATTAAGAATATGCTCTCTCAGGATCAAGTTATACAGGCTGTCATAATCAGTAACTTTACTGCCATGTAACCACCCCTCCAAGGCCTTCACTGCCTGGTCAATGAAATCAACCCAGTCTTGTGAAGACTCCTTTTTGGTCTCTCTGAACTTTATCCTGTACTGTTCAGTGGTTAAGCCATAACCATCCAGGAGTGCATTCTTAAGAACTTGGAAATTATTGGCATCATTTTCTTTCACTGTAAGGAGCCTATCCCTACCTTTTCCACTAAATGATAGCCATAGGATAGCAGCCCACTGCTTTTGAGGGACATCCTGTACAGCACAGGCCCTCTCAAGTGCAGCAAACCACTTGTTAATGTCATCCCCCTCCTTATAAGGGGGAACTATCTTGTGCAGATTCCTGGAATCATGCTCTTTTGCAGGATGACTATGGGGAATACTGCTGCTGCCACCATGGGTATCTAAACCCAACTTCTGTCAGAACTTTTTGGAAAGACAGAAAAAACTTTTTTAAACTTTTAAGAACTTTTTGAAAGTTTTGGAGTACTTTTCAGCACTTAGAAAAGAGTGAAAAGAGGAAATGCAAAACTTTTTGGCTATGTGTATATACACTGACCTTGTTTTGTATATTTTTTCTCTTATGAAAAGTACAATGACAAGAGTGGTAAGTAGTCTCAAGCACTTATCCCACCACTGCACAACCAATGTAGGAGGCTGGACTGGCTTGTAGTGAGTACCAAGGGGTACTTGCACCTTGCACCAGGCCCAGTTATCCCTTATTAGTGTATAGGGTGTCTAGCAGCTTAGGCTGATAGATAATGGTAGCTTAGCAGAGCAGCTTAGGCTGAACTAGGAGACGTGTGAAGCTACTACAGTACCACTTAGTCTCATATGCACAATATCATAAGAAAACACAATACACAGTTATACTAAAAATAAAGGTACTTTATTTTTATGACAATATGCCAAAGTATCTTAGAGTGTACCCTCAGTGAGAGGATAGGAAATATACACAAGATATATATACACAATAGCAAAAATATGCAGTATAGTCTTAGAAAACAGTGCAAACAATGTATAGTTACAATAGGATGCAATGGGGAAACATAGGGATAGGGGCAACACAAACCATATACTCCAGAAGTGGAATGCGAACCACGAATGGACCCCAAACCTATGTGACCTGGTAGAGGGTCGCTGGGACTATTAGAAAATAGTGAGAGTTAGCAAAATAACCCTCCCCAAGACCCTGAAAAGTGAGTGCAAAGTGCACTAAAGTTCTCCTAAGGACAAAGAAGTCGTGTTAGAGGAATAATGCAGGAAAGACACAAACCAGCAATGCAACAACTGTGGATTTCCAATCTAGGGTACCTGTGGAACAAGGGGACCAAGTCCAAAAGTCACAAGCAAGTCGGAGATGGGCAGATGCCCAGGAAATGCCAGCTGCGGGAGCAAAGAAGCTTCAACTGGACAGAAGAAGCTGAGGTTTCTGCAGGAACGAAAAGGGCTAGAGACTTCCCCTTTGGTGGACTGTTCCCACTTGCCTTGGAGAGTCGTGCAGATGTGTTTTCCCGCCGGAAGGACGCCAACAAGCCTTGCTACTCGCAAATCGTGCGTTTCGCGTTTTTGGACGTTGCTGGGGACGAGGAGGGACCAGGAGGTCGCAAATTGGACCTGCAGAGAGAAGGGACGTCGCGCAAGACAAAGAGCCCTCACTGAAGCAGGTAGCACCCGGAGAAGTGCCAGAAACAGGCACTACGAGGATGCGTGAAACGGTGCTCGCCGAAGTTGCACAAAGGAGTCCCACGTCGCCGGAGACCAACTTAGAAAGTCGTGCAATGCAGGTTAGAGTGCCGTGGACCCAGGCTTGGCTGTGCACGAAGGATTTCCGCCGGAAGTGCACAGGAGCCGGAGTAGCTGCAAAGTCGCGGTTCCCAGCAATGCAGCCCAGCGAGGTGAGGCAAGGACTTACCTCCACCAAACTTGGGCTGAAGAGTCACTGGACAGTGGGGGTCACTTGGACAGTGTCGCTGGATTCGAGGGACCTCGCTCGTCGTGCTGAGAGGAGACCCAAGGGACCGGTAATGCAGCTTTTGGTGCCTGCGGTTGCAGGGGGAAGATTCCGTCTACCCAGGGGAGATTTCTTCGGAGCTTCTGGTGCAGAGAGGAGGCAGGCTACCCCCACAGCATGCACAAGCAGGAAAACAGTCGAGAAGGCGGCAGGATCAGCGTTACAGAGTTGCAGTAGTCGTCTTTGCTACTATGTTGCAGGTTTGCAGGCTTCCAGCGCGGTCAGCGGTCGATTCCTTATCAGAAGGTGAAGAGGGAGATGCAGAGGAACTCGGCTGTGCTCATGCATTCGTTATCTAAAGTTTCCCCAGAGACAGAGACCCTAAATAGCCAGAAAAGAGGGTTTGGCTACCTAGGAGAGAGGAAAGGCTACTAACACCTGAAGGAGCCTATCAGCAGGAGTCTCTGACGTCACCTGGTGGCACTGGCCACTCAGAGCAGTCCAGTGTGCCAGCAGCACCTCTGTTTCTAAGATGGCAGAGGTCTGGAGCACACTGGAGGAGCTCTGGACACCTCCCAGGGGAGGTGCAGGTCAGGGGAGTGGTCACTCCCCTTTCCTTTGTCCAGTTTCGCGCCAGAGCAGGGGCTAAGGGGTCCCTGAACCGGTGTAGACTGGCTTATGCAGAATTGGGCACATCTGTGCCCAACAAAGCATTTCCAGAGGCTGGGGGAGGCTACTCCTCCCCTGCCTTCACACCATTTTCCAAAGGGAGAGGGTGTCACACCCTCTCTCAGAGGAAGTTCTTTGTTCTGCCATCCTGGGCCAGGCCTGGCTGGACCCCAGGAGGGCAGCTGCCTGTCTGAGGGGTTGGCAGCAGCTGCAGTGAAACCCCAGGAAGGGCAGTCTGGCAGTACCAGGGTCTGTGCTACAGACCACTGGGATCATGGAATTGTACCAACAATGCCAGGATGGCATAGAGGGGGCAATTCCATGATCATAGACATGTTACATGGCCATATTCGGAGTTACCATGGTGAAGCTACATATAGGTAGTGACCTATATGTAGTGCACGCGTGTAATGGTGTCCCCGCACTCACAAAGTTCAGTGAATTGGCTCTGAACAATGTGGGGGCACCTTGGATAGTGCCAGGGTGCCCTCACACTAAGTAACTTTGCACCTAACCTTTACCAGGTAAAGGTTAGACATATAGGTGACTTATAAGTTACTTAAGTGCAGTGTAAAATGGCTGTGAAATAACGTGGACGTTATTTCACTCAGGCTGCAGTGGCAGGCCTGTGTAAGAATTGTCAGAGCTCCCTATGGGTGGCAAAAGAAATGCTGCAGCCCATAGGGATCTCCTGGAACCCCAATACCCTGGGTACCTCAGTACCATATACTAGGGAATTATAAGGGTGTTCCAGTAAGCCAATGTAAATTGGTAAAAATGGTCACTAGCCTGTCAGTGACAATTTGGAAAGAAATGAGAGAGCATAACCACTGAGGTTCTGATTAGCAGAGCCTCCGTGAGACAGTTAGTCACTACACAGGTAACACATTCAGGCACACTTATGAGCACTGGGGCCATGGGTTACCAGGGTCCCAGTGACACATACAACTAAAACAACATATATACAGTGAAAAATGGGGGTAACATGCCAGGCAAGATGGTTCTTTCCTACAATCCCTTATTCAGAAGTGTTCCTAGCAGCTTAGGCTGATAGAAGGTAGCTATGGCAAAGCAGCTTAGGCTGAACTAGGAGACATGCAAAGCTCCTACTATACCACTTACATCATATGCACAATATCATAAGAAACACACAATAGACAGTTACTAAAAATAAAGTTACTTTATTTTTTATGACAATATGCCACAAGTATCTCAGTGAGTACCCTCAGTAAGAAGGTAAGTAAAATACACAAGTTATATGTACACAAACCACAAATTGGTAAGAGTCAGAAAAGTAATGCAAACAGTGTAGAATTACAATAGGTTGCAATAGGCAAGCATAGGTCTAGGGGCAACACAAACCATATACTCCGAAAGTGAAATGCGAATCACGAGTTGTGAGAAAGTAGCCTCTTTCTAGCCTTGTTACCCCCACTTTTGGCCTGTTTGTGAGTGTATGTCAGGGTGTTTTCACTGTCTCACTGGGATCCTGCTAGCCAGGGCCCAGTGCTCATAGTGAAAACCCTATGTTTTCAGTATGTTTGTTATGTGTCACTGGGACCCTGCTAGTCAGGACCCCAGTGCTCATAAGTTTGTGGCCTATATGTATGTGTTCCCTGTGTGGTGCCTAACTGTCTCACTGAGGCTCTGCTAACCAGAACCTCAGTGGTTATGCTCTCTCATTTCTTTCAAATTGTCACTAACAGGCTAGTGACCAATTTTACCAATTTACATTGGCTTTCTGGAACACCCTTATAATTCCCTAGTATATGGTACTGAGGTACCCAGGGTATTGGGATTCCAGGAGATCCCTATGGGCTGCAGCATTTCTATTGCCACCCATAGCGAGCTCTGACAATTCTTACACAGGCCTGCCACTGCAGCCTCAGTGAAATAACGTCCACGTTATTTCACAGCCATTTTTCACTGCACTTAAGAAACTTATAAGTCACCTATATGTCTAACCTTTACCTGGTAAAGGTTAGGTGCAAAGTTACTTAGTGTGAGGGCACCCTGGCACTAGCCAAGGTGCCCCCACATTGTTCAGGGCCAATTCCCCGGACTTTGTGAGTGCGGGGACACCATTACACGCGTGCACTACATATAGGTCACTACCTATATGTAGCTTCACAATGGTAACTCCGAATATGGCCATGTAACATGTCTATGATCATGGAATTGCCCCCTCTATGCCATCCTGGCATAGTTGGCACAATCCCATGATCCCAGTGGTCTGTAGCACAGACCCTGGTACTGCCAAACTGCCTTTCCTGGGGTTTCACTGCAGCTGCTGCTGCTGCCAACCCCTCAGACAGGTTTCTGCCCTCCTGGGGTCAAGCCAGGCATGTCCCAGGATGGCAGAACAAAGGACTTCCTCTGAGAGAGGGTGTTACACCCTCTCCCTTTGGAAAATGGAGTGAAGGCAGGGGAGGAGCAGCCTCCCCCAGCCTCTGGAAATGCTTTCATGGGCACTTTTGGTGCCCATTTCTGCATAAGCCAGTCTACACCGGTTCAGGGACCCCTTAGCCCTGCTCTGGCGCGAAACTGGACAAAGGAAAGGGGAGTGACCACTCCCCTGACCTGCACCTCCCCTCGGAGGTGTCCAGAGCTCCTCCAGTGTGCTCCAGACCTCTGCCATCTTGGAAACAGAGGTGCTGCTGGCACACTGGACTGCTTTGAGTGGCCAGTGCCACCAGGTGACGTCAGAGACTCTTTCTGATAGGCTCCTTCAGGTGTTGCTAGCCTATCCTCTCTCCTAGGTAGCCAAACCCACTTTTCTGGCTATTTAGGGTCTCTGTCTCTGGGGAAACTTTAGATAACGAATGCAAGAGCTCATCAGAGTTCCTCTGCATCTGTCTCTTCACCTTCTGCCAAGGAATCGACTGCTGACCGCGCTGGAAGCCTGTAAAACTGCAACATAGTAGCAAAGACGACTACTGCAACTCTGTAACGCTGATCCTGCCGCCTTCTCGACTGTTTTCCTGGTGGTGCATGCTGTGGGGGTAGTCTGCCTCCTCTCTGCACTAGAAGCTCCGAAGAAATCTCCTGTGGGTCAACGGAATCTTCCCCCTGCAACCGCAGGCACCAAAAAGCTGCATTACCGGTCCCTTGGGTCTCCTCTCAGCACGACGAGCGAGGTCCCTTGAATCCGTCAACTCTGTCCAAGTGACTCCCACAGTCCAGTGACTCTTCAGTCCAAGTTTGGTGGAGGTAAGTCCTTGCCTCCCCACGCCAGACTGCATTGCTGGTAACCGCGACTTTTGCAGCTGCTCCGGCCCCTGTGCACTTCCGGCGGAAATCCTTTGTGCACAGCCAAGCCTGGGTCCACGGCACTCTAACCTGCATTGCACGACTTTCTAAGTTGGTCTCCGGCGACGTGGGACTCCTTTGTGTAACTTCGGGTGAGCACCATTTCACGCATCCTTGTAGTGCCTGTTTCTGGCACTTATCCGGGTGCTACCTGCTGTTGAGAGGGCTCCTTTTCTTTCTCGACGTCCTCTCTACGTACTGGCGCAATTTGCGACATCCTGGTCCCTCCTGGGCTGCAGCAGCTTCCAAAAACGCTAACCGCACGATTTGCAGCTATCAAGGCTTGTTGGCTTTTTTCAGCGGGAAAATACTTCTGCACAACTCTCCACGGCGTGAGAAATCCGTCCTCCAAAGGGGAAGTCTCTAGCCCTTGTCGTTCTTGCAGAAACCTAAGCTTCTTCTGTCCAGTAGAAGCTCCTTTGCACCCACAGCTGGCATTTCCTGGGCATTTGCCCATCTCCGACTTGCTTGTGACTTTTGGACTTGGTCCCCTTGTTCCACAGGTACCCTCGACTGGAAATCCATTGTTGTTGCATTGTTGGTTTGTGTCTTTCCTGCAGAATTCCCCTATCACGACTTCTTTGTCCTTTGAGGAACTTTAGTGCACTTTGCACTCACTTTTCAGGGTCTTGGGGTGGGCTATTTTTCTAACCCTCACTATTTTCTAATAGTCCCAGCGACCCTCTACAAGGTCACATAGGTTTGGGGTCCATTCGTGGTTCGGATTCCACTTTTGGAGTATATGGTTTGTGTTGCCCCTATCCCTATGTGTTCCCATTGCATCCTATTGTAACTATACATTGTTTGCACTGTTTTCTAAGACTATACTGCATATTTTTGGTATTGTGTACATATATCTTGTGTATATTTCCTATCCTCTCACTGAGGGTACACTCTGAGATACTTTGGCATATTGTCATAAAAATAAAGTACCTTTATTTTTAGTATAACTGTGTATTGTGTTTTCTTATGATGTTGTGCAAGTGACACTTGTGGTACTGTAGGAGCTTCACTCGTCTCCTAGTTTAGCCTAAGCTGCTCTGCTAAGCTACCATTATCTATCAGCCTATGCTGCTAGACACCCTATACACTAATAAGGGATAACTGGGCCTGGTGCAAGGTGCAAGTACCCCTTGGTACTCACTACAAGCCAGCCCAGCCTCCTACACAAGTGGACCCTGTAGGAGGCTGGCCTGGCTTGTACCAGGTCCAGTTATCCCTTATTCGTGTAGAAGAGGTGTTTCTAGCAGATTAGGCTGATAGAAGGTAGCTATAGCAGAGCAGCTTAGGCTGAACTAGGAGACATGCAAAGCTCCTACTATACCACTGGTGTCATATGCACAATATCATAAGAAAGCACAATGCACAGATATACTAAAACGAAAGGTACTTTATTTTTATTACAATATGCCAAAAGTATCTCAGTGAGTACCCTCAGTATGAGGATGCCAAATATACACAAGATATATGTACACAATACTAAAAAATATGCAGTAATAGCAAAAGGAAGTAATGCAAGCAGTGTAAAGTTACAGTAGATTGAAATAGGAGCACATAGGTATAGGGGCAACACAAACCATATACTCCAAAAGTGGAATGCAAACCACGAATGGACCCCAAACCTATGTGAGCTTGTAGAGGGTCCCTGGGACTGTAAGAAAGCAGTGAGGGTTAGAAAAATAGCCCACCCCAAGACCCTATAAGGTAGGTGTAAAGTGCACCTACAACCCCCAGAGAGCACAAAAGTCGTGATAGGGGGATTCTGCAAGGAAAACCAACACCAGCAATGCAACAACAGTGGATTTCCGGACCTGAGTACCTGTAAGACAAGGGGACCAAGTCCAAGAGTTGCGACAGTGTCGAGAGTGGGCAGGAGCCCAGGAAATGCCAGCTGAGGGTGCAAGGAAGCTGCCACCGGATGGAAGAAGCTTGGTGTTTTGCAAGAACGAAGAGGACTAGGAACTTCCCCTTTGGAGGATGGATGTCCCCCATCGTGAAGAAGCTTGCAGAGGTGTTCCCACGCAGAAAGACCACAAACAAGCCTTGCTAGCTGCAAGGGTCGCGCTTAGGGTTTTTTGATGCTGTTGTGGCCCAGGAGGGACCAGGATGTCGCCACTTGGATGAGGAGACAGAGGGTGCGCACAGCAACTCAGGGAGCCCTTACAGAAGCAGGCAGCACCCGCAGAAGTACCAGAACAGGCACTTAGAAGAAGAGGGAACTGGAGTCCATGCGAAGTCACAAAAGGGAGTCCCAAGATGCCGGAGGACAACTCAGAAGGTTGTGCACTGCAGGTTAGAGTGTCCCGGACCTAGGCTTGGCTGTGCACAAAGGAAATCCTGGAAGAGTGCACAGGAGCCGGAGCAGCTGTAAATCACGTGGTACCCAGCAATACAGTCTAGCGTGGGGAGGCAAGGACTTACCTCCACCAAACTTGGACTGAAGAGTCACTGATCTGGGGAGTCACTTGGACAGAGTTGCTGAGTTCCAGGGACCACGCTTGCCGCGCTGAGAGGGGACCCAGAGGACCGGTGATGCAGTCTTTTGTTGCCTGCGGTTGCAGGGGGAAGATACTGTCGACCCACAGGAGATTTCTTCAGAGCTCTTGGTGCAGAAAGGAGGCAGGCTACCCCCAGAGCATGCTCCACCAGGAAACAGTCAGGAAAGCCGGCAGGATGAGCGATACGAGGTTGCTAGTAGTCGTCTTTGCTACTTTGTTGCGGTTTTGCAGGCATCCTGAGCAGTCAGCGGTCGATCCTTTGGCAGAAGGTGAAGAGGGAGATGCAGAGGAACTCTGGTGAGCTCTTGCATTCGGTATGTGAAGAATTCCCCAAAGCAGTGACCCTAAATAGCCAGAAAAGGAGGTTTGGCTACCTAGGAAGGAGGATAGGCTAGTAAGAAAGGTAAGAGCCTATCAGAAGGAGTCTCTGACGTCACCTGATGGCACTGGCCACTCAGAGCAGTTCAGTGTGCCAGCAACACCTCTGTTTCCAAGATGGCAGAGGTCCGGGGCACACTGGAGGAGCTCTGGGCACCTCCCATGGGAGGTGCAGGTCAGGGGAGTGGTCACTCCCCTTTCCTTTGTCCAGTTTCACGCCAGAGCAGGGCTGGGGGATCCCTAAACCGGTGTAAACTGGCTTATGCAGAGATGGGCAGCATCTGTGCCCATCAAAGCATTTCCAGAGGCTGTGGGAGGCTACTCCTCCCCAGCCCTGACACCTATTTCCAAAGGGAGAGGGTGTAACACCCTCTCCCTGAGGAAATCCTATGTTCTGCCTTCCTGGGACAGGCCTGGCTGGACCCCAGGAGGGCAGAAACCTGTCTGAGGGGTCGGCAGCAGCAGCAGCTGCAGTGAAACCCCGGGAAAGGCAGTTTGGCAGTACCCGGGTTCTGTGCTAGAGACCCGGGGGATCATGGAATTGTCTCCCCAATGCCAGACAATTCCATGATCTTAGACAAGTTACATGGCCATGTTCGGAGTTACCATTGTGACGCCATACATAGGTAGTGACCTATGTATAGTGCACGCGTGTAATGGTGTCCCTGCACTCACAAAGTCCAGGGAAATTACCCTGAACGATGTGGGGGCGCCTTGGCTAGTGCCAGGGTGCCCACACACTAAGTAACTTTGCACCCAACCTTCACCAGGTGAGGGTTAGACATATAGGTGACTTATAAGTTACTTAAGTGCAGTGGTAAATGGCTGAGAAATAACGTGGACGTTATTTCACTCAGACTGCAGTGGCAGGCCTGTGTAAGAATTGTCAGATCTCCCTATGGGTGGCAAAAGAAATGCTGCAGCCCATAGGGATCCCCTGGAACCCCAATACCCTGGGTACCTCAGTACCATATACTAGGGAATTATAAGAGTGTTCCAGTATGCCAATGTGAATTAGTGAATTGGTCACTAGCCTGTTAGTGACAATTTAGGAAGCAGAGAGAGCATAACCACTGAGGTTCTGGTTAGCTGAGCCTGAGTGAGACAGTTAGACATCACACAGGGAACACACACATATAGGCCACAAACATATGAGCGCTGGTGTCCTGGCTAGCAGGGTCCCAGTGACACATAACAAACATACTGAAAACATAGGGTTTTCACTATGAGCACTGGGCCCTGGCTAGCAGGATCCCAGTGAGACAGTGAAAACACCCTGACATATACTCACAAACAGGCCAAAAGTGGGGGTAACAAGGCTAGAAAGAGGCTACTTTCTCACAGACCCCAGACCGATGGGTGCTTGTAGTGGGTCACTGGGACTGTAGGAAAACAGTCAGGGTGTCCAAGATACCCCACCCCAAGACCCTGAAAAGTAGAAGTAAATTGCACCTACTACCCCAACAGAGCACAATAGTCGTGATGGGGGATTCTGCAAGAACAACCAACACCAGCAGTGCACTGACAACGGATTTCCAGACTGAGGACCTGCAAGGCAAGGAGACCAAGTCCAATAGTCGTGATAGTGTCCAGGGGGGGCAGGAGCCCAGGAAACCCCGGATGAAGGTGCGAGGAAGCTGCCTCTGAATGGAAGAAGCTTGGATTTCTGCAAGACCGAAGAGTACTAGGAACTTCTCCTTTGGAAGACAGATGTCCCACTTTGCGGTGAAGGTTGCAGATGTGTTCCGATGCAGAAATACTGCAAACAAGCCTTGCTAGCTGCAAGGGTTGCAGTAGAGGTTTTTGGGTGCTACTGAGGGCCAGGAAGGACCAGGATGTCGCCCCTTGGAGTAGGAGACAGAGGGGGCACTCAGCAACTCAGAGAGCCCTCACAGAAACAGACAGCACCCGCAGAAGTACCCCAATAGGCACTTGGAATATTAGTGAACCAGAGTCCTCGCGAAGATACAAAGGAGGGTCCCACATCGTCGGAGGCCAACTCAGAGGGTTGAGCAGTGCAGGACAGAGTGCTGGGGACCCAGGCTAGGCTGTGCATGAAGAAAATCTTGGAAGAGTGCACAGAAACCGGAGCAGCTGCAAATCATGCAGTACAAAGGTTTGCAGTCTAGCGTGGGGAGGCAAGGACTTACCTCCACCAAACTTGGACTGAAGAGTCACTGGACGGTAATAGTCACTTGAACAGAGTTGCTGTGTTCCAGGGACCACGCTCGTCAGGATGAGAGGGGACCCAGAGGACCTGTGATGCAGTCTTTTGGTGCGTGCGTTAGCAGGGGGAAGATTCCGTCGACCCACGGGAGATTTCTTCTGAGCTTCTGGTGCAGGGTGAAGGCAGGCTACCCCCAGAGCATGCACCACCAGGAAACAGTCGAGAAAGCCGGCAGGATTAGGCGCTACAATGTTGCTGGTAGTCATCTTGCTACTTTGTTGCAGTTTTGCAGGCATCCTGTAGCAGTCAGCGGTCGATCCTTGGTAGAAGTCGAGAGGGAGATGCAGAGGAACTCTTGTGAGCTCTTGCATTCATTATCTGAAGAATTCCCCAAAGCAGAGACCCTAAATAGCCAGAAAAGGAGGTTTGGCTACCAAGGAAGGAGGATAGGCTACCAAGAGAGGTTAGAGCCTATCAGAAGCAGCCTCTGACGTCACCTGCTGGCACTGGCCACTCAGAGCAGTCCAGTGTGTCCCCAACACCTCTGTTTCCAAGATGGCAGAGGTCTGGGACACACTGGAGGAGCTCTGGACACCTCCCCGGGAGGTACTGGTCAGGGGAGTGGTCACTCCCCTTTCCTATGTCCAGTTTTGCACCAGAGCAGGGCTGGGGGATCCCTGAACCGGTGTAGAGTGGCTTATGCAGAGATGAGCACCATCTGTGCCCATCAAAGCATTTCCAGAGGCTGGGGGAGGCTACTCCTCCCCAGCCCTTCACACCTATTTCCAAAGGGAGAGGGTGTAACACCCTCTCTCAGAGGAAATCCTTTGTTCTGCCTTCCTGTGTCAGGGCTGCCTGGACCCCAGGACGGCAGAAACCTGTCTGAGGGGTTGGCAGCAGCTGCAGAGGAAACCTCAGAAAGGCAGTTTGGCAGTACCCGGGTTCTGTGCTAGAAACCAGGGGGGTTCTTGGAATGGTTCCCCCAATACCAGAATGGTATTGGGGTGACAATTCCATGATCTTAGACATGTTACATGGCCATGTTCGGAGTTACCATTGTGATGCTATACATAGGTAGTGACCTATGTATAGTGCACACGTGTAATGGTGTCCCCACACTCACAAAGTCCGGGGAATTTGCCCTGAACAATATGGGGGCACCTTGGCTAGTGGCAGGGTGCCCACACACTAAGTAACTTTGCACCCAACCTTCACCAGGTGAAGGTTAGACATATAGGTGACTTATAAGTTACTTATGTGTAGTGGTAAATGGCAGTGAAATAACGTGGACGTTATCTCTTGCAGGCTGCAGTGGCAGACCTGTGTAAGAATTGTCTGAGCTCCCTATGGGTGGCAAAACAAATGCTGCAGCCCATAGGGATCTCCTGGAACCCCAGTACCCTGGGTACCTCAGTATCATATACAAGGGAATTATATGGGTGTACCAGTGTGCCAATGAATTGGTAAATTTAGTCACTAGCCTGCAGTGACAAATTTAGAAAGCAGAGGGAGAATAAACACTGAGGTTCTGGTTAGCAGAGCCTCAGTGATACAGTTAGACACGACACAGGGAACATATACAGGGCACATACTATGAGCACTGAGGCCCTGCCTGGCAGGGTCCCAGTGACACAAGGACTAAAACAAAATACATACAGTGAAATATGGGGGTAACATGCCAGGCAAGATGATACTTTCCTACACTGTCATAATAAGGTTTCAGGCGATCGACATGGAGTACCCTAAGGGGACTCCTGGAAGTGCCCAGGTCTACCAAATAGGTGACCTCACCTTTCTTTTCAACAATGAGATGGGGTCCACTCCATTTTTCCTGGAGTGCTCGTGGGGCCACAGGCTCCAAAACCCACACCTTCTGTCCTGGGTGGTACTGAGTCCGGACAGCCTTCTGGTCATGCCATTGCTTTTGGAGCACTTGGCTGGCCTGAAATTGTTCCTGGCCTTTTTCATGTATTCAGCCATTCTGGATCTTAGGCCAAGTACATAATCCCCAATGTCTTGCTTGCGAGCTTTTAAAGGTTGTTCCCACCCCTCCTTTACAAGAACAATGTGACCTCTTACAGGGTGCCCAAATAGGAGTTCAAAGGGGCTAAAGCCCACTCCTTTTGGGGGACCTCCCTGTAAGCAAAAACAAAGCATGGCAACAGGACATCCCATCTCCTCCTGAGTTCTTCAGGGAGTCCCTTGATCATGCCTTTGGAAGTTTTATTAAACCTCTCAACCAGACCATTTGTCTGTGGATGATAAGGAGTAGTGAACTTGCACGTTACACCACACTCCTTCCACATTGCTTTCATTAGTCAGGGTCTTGGGGTGGGGTATCTTGGGCACCCTTAGTGTTTTCTTACACACTCAGTGATCCTCCACAAACTACACTAGCCTAGGGGCCCTATTGTGGTTTGTATTCCACTTTCTTAGTATATGGTTTGTGTTGCCCCTAGGCCTATTGCATCCTATTGTATTCTACAGTGTTTGCACTACTTTCTGACTGTTTTACTTACCTGATTTTGGTTTGTGTGTATATTTTGTGTATTTTACTTACCTCCTAAGGGAGTATATCCTCAGAGATATTTTTGGCACATTGTTACTAAAATAAAGTACCTTTATGTTTCAGTATCCCTGAGTATCGTCTTTCTTATGATATAGTACCTATGTGATATAAGTGTATAGTAGGAGCTTTGCATGTCTTCTAGTTCAGGCTAAGCTGCTCTGCTATAGCTACTTCTATCAGCCTAAGCTGCTAGAACACTACTAATCTACTAATAAGGGATAACTGGACCTGGCACAAGGTGTAAGTACCATCAGGTACCCACTATAAGCCAGGCCAGCCTCTTACATCAGTGTGTTCAGAGGCCCAGCCAATTTGTCAAAAGGGCTTGTCCCTCTCTCAAGAGGTCTACTTGGAGTGTTGATTTCCATTGGCCTGGCTGGAGGATTTTCATCAAATGTCCTGACCGTCTCTTTCATCTACTGTGTCCACGATACCTGCTTCTGGGGTTTTGAAAGAAGAAAGGCTGTGGAAGGAGCTCAGAGTGTTTTGCAAGTGTGAGGTACACTGGAATAGACGTATGAATAAAAACGACAACGCACCAAATAGATGCAGGAATTTGAGCGATTGCCCTCATTAGTTTGAAATATTCTAGTTAGGGATCTCAGGAGTTCGGTCTTGACAAAAGCCAAGTGACACGGTTCAGGCTTACCAAGGCTGAAACATGTAGTCATGTTTCTTGCTGCAGAGAACATAAAATAACTCTGGTGGTGTAAAAAATTCTGCTTTTAGCTTTGCCTATGGACCTGGGAATAAAGGAACAACAAGAGGATGTGGGGACCCTGAGGCAATATTAAAATCAAGATCCTACTCCTTTTACAAAAAAAGTACCAGACAAAGACCACCTTGGACTAGCAAGGTTGAGCCTGCACAGATACACTTTTGTATTTGCGGTGAGGGCTTGATGAAGATGCATGCTACTGATCTAAAACCCCAGTGGGTGAGTGTAGGAAAGTACCATCTTGCCTGGCATGTTACCCCCATTTTTCACTGTATATATGTTGTTTTAGTTGTATGTGTCACTGGGACCCTGGTAACCCAGGGCCCCAGTGCTCATAAGTGTGCCTGAATGTGTTACCTGTGTAGTGACTAACTGTCTCACTGAGGCTCTGCTAATCAGAACCTCAGTGGTTATGCTCTCTCATTGCTTTCTAAATTGTCACTGACAGGCTAGTGACCATTTTTACCAATTTACATTGGCTTACTGGAACACCCTTATAATTCCCTAGTATATGGTACTGAGGTACCCAGGGTATTGGGGTTCCAGGAGATCCCTATGGGCTGCAGCATTTCTTTTGCCACCCATAGGGAGCTCTGACAATTCTTACACAGGCCTGCCACTGCAGCCTGAGTGAAATAACGTCCACGTTATTTCACAGCCATTTTACACTGCACTTAAGTAACTTATAAGTCACGTATATGTCTAACCTTTACCTGGTAAAGGTTAGGTGCAAAGTTACTTAGTGTGAGGGCACCCTGGCACTAGCCAAGGTGCCCCCACATTGTTCAGAGCCAATTCCCTGAACTTTGTGAGTGCGGGGACACCATTACACGCGTGCACTACATATAGGTCACTACCTATATGTAGCTTCACCATGGTAACTCCGAATATGGCCATGTAACATGTCTATGATCATGGAATTGCCCCCTCTATGCCATCCTGGCATTGTTGGTACAATTCCATGATCCCAGTGGTCTGTAGCACAGACCCTGGTACTGCCAAACTGCCCTTCCTGGAGTTTCACTGCAGCTGCTGCTGCTGCCAACCCCTCAGACAGGCATCTGCCCTCCTGTGGTCCAGCCAGGCCTGGCCCAGGATGGCAGAACAAAGAACTTCCTCTGAGAGAGGGTGTGACACCCTCTCCCTTTGGAAAATGGTGTGAAGGCAGGGGAGGAGTAGCCTCCCCCAGCCTCTGGAAATGCTTTGTTGGGCACAGATGTGCCCAATTCTGCATAAGCCAGTCTACACCGGTTCAGGGACCCCTTAGCCCCTGCTCTGGCGCGAAACTGGACAAAGGAAAGGGGAGTGACCACTCCCCTGACCTGCACCTCCCCTGGGAGGTGTCCAGAGCTCCTCCAGTGTGCTCCAGACCTCTGCCATCTTGGAAACAGAGGTGCTGCTGGCACACTGGACTGCTCTGAGTGGCCAGTGCCACCAGGTGACGTCAGAGACTCCTTGTGATAGGCTCCTTCAGGTGTTAGTAGCCTCTCCTCTCTCCTAAGTAGCCAAACCCTCTTTTTTGGCTATTTAGGGTCTCTGTCTCTGGGGAAACTTCAGATAACGAATGCAAGAGCTCATCCGAGTTCCTCTGCATCTCCCTCTTCACCTTCTGATAAGGAAACGACCGCTGACCGCGCTGGAAGCCTGCAAACCTGCAACATAGTAGCAAAGACGACTACTGCAACTCTGTAACGCTGATCCTGCCGCCTTCTCGACTGTTTTCCTGCTTGTGCATGCTGTGGGGGTAGCCTGCCTCCTCTCTGCACCAGAAGCTCCGAAGAAATCTCCCGTGGGTCTACGGAATCTTCCCCCTGCAACCGCAGGCACCAAAAAGCTGCATTACCGGTCCCTTGGGTCTCCTCTCAGCACGACGAGCGAGGTCCCTCGAATCCAGCGACTCTGTCCAAGTGACCCCCACAGTCCAGTGACTCTTCAGTCCAAGTTTGGTGGAGGTAAGTCCTTGCCTCACCTCGCTGGGCTGCATTGCTGGGAACCGCGACTTTGCAAGCTACTCCGGCCCCTGTGCACTTCCGGCGGAAATCCTTTGTGCACAGCCAAGCCTGGGTCCACGGCACTCTAACCTGCATTGCACGACTTTCTAAGTTGGTCTCCGGCGACGTGGGACTCCTTTGTGCAACTTCGGCGAGCACCGTTTCACGCATCCTCGTAGTGCCTGTTTCTGGCACTTCTCCGGGTGCTACCTGCTTCAGCGAGGGCTCTTTGTCTTGCTCGACATCCCCTCTCTCTTCAGGTCCAATTTGCGACCTCCTGGTCCCTCCTGGGCCCCAGCAGCGTCCAAAAACGCCAAACGCACGATTTGCGTGTAGCAAGGCTTGTTGGCGTCCATCCGGCGGGAAAACACTTTTGCACGACTCTCCTAGGCGTGGGGATCCATCCTCCAAAGGGGAAGTCTCTAGCCCTTGTCGTTCCTGCAGTATTCATAGTTCTTCAGCCTAGTAAGAGCTTCTTTGCACCAACAGCTGGCATTTCTTGGGCATCTGCCCATCTCCGACTTGCTTGTGACTTTTGGACTTGGTCCCCTTGTTCCACATGTACCCTCAGTCAGGAATCCATCGTTGTTGCATTGCTGATTTGTGTTTTCCTTGCATTTTTCCTCTATCACGACTTCTGTGTCTTTAGTGGAACTTTGGTGCACTTTGCACTCACTTTTCAGGGTCTTGGGGAGGGTTATTTTTCTAACTCTCACTATTTTCTAATAGTCCCAGCGACCCTCTACAAGGTCACATAGGTTTGGGGTCCATTCGTGGTTCGCATTCCACTTCTGGAGTATATGGTTTGTGTTGCCCCTATCCCTATGTTTCCCCATTGCATCCTATTGTAACTATACATTGTTTGCACTGTTTTCTAAGACTATACTGCATATTTTTGCTATTGTGTATATATATCTTGTGTATATTTCCTATCCTCTCACTGAGGGTACACTCTAAGATACTTTGGCATATTGTCATAAAAATAAAGTACCTTTATTTTTAGTATAACTGTGTATTGTGTTTTCTTATGATATTGTGCATATGACACTAAGTGGTACTGTAGTAGCTTCACACGTCTCCTAGTTCAGCCTAAGCTGCTCTGCTAAGCTACCATTATCTATCAGCCTAAGCTGCTAGACACCCTATACACTAATAAGGGATAACTGGGCCTGGTGCAAGGTGCAAGTACCCCTTGGTACTCACTACAAGCCAGTCCAGCCTCCTACAGTGAGTGCCCTTTAAACAAAGCAATTGGGTTGTCTGAGTGGGTCACATACAGAGCAATGCCCCATTAATATTTGCTCACTCCCTCTTGGTGTAAATGCTGTATATGGTGGACACTGAGTGAATCCATGATTAAGCCTCTACCTCCTTATTTGTGATTGAAACTGATCTGTCTTTATGCCAGGATGGTAATGATATGTCCTCAAATCCAGCTAGGGTGTCCTGATAACGTGCTGGTGTGTGGCAAGATTCAGGTAAGGCTCTGAATCCTAGGTGTTGTGTCCAAAGGTCTAGAGATTGAGCTGACCTAAACATTGTTTGATTGGTGCCTAGTTCCATCGATGGATTATAAGGCTAATTTTCCAGAAATCTTGTTGCTAAGGTCTCAAGCCTGGCTGGTGAGCCTGGCCTGGATGGTATTTCTTAAGGGCTGACTATAGGTTGTAACATCTAGCTATCCAGCAGTGTGCTTTGATGCATAGCATGTATTTCCAGACAGTTGGTTGGTGTGTGCTGAGGCCTGAGAGGTGATTGTTTGTCAACTATGCCTAAACAGCTAGACACAGATTGTTGCAGCTGTGAGACAGGCAGCAGCATGTGAAGACTGCATATGAAGTCTGCATATGAAGACTGCAAATGAAGGCTGCACATGAATGGTGACAGAATAGAAAACTGTGGGACACCAGAGCCCTCAATCATCTTATCAGAGGTGTAAGTGGTGGCAGTTACCACCATCTACCGTCTACCTAGGAGAAAATAGTGGTCTAGATAAAGCCAAGCTCCAGGAGCTTGGAGTTCAAGTCCTTCTGGTGGGTCTGGATGGAGGGAGTAGAGGTCTTGCTTCAGGTAGGGTGGAGGATTGGCTGATGGGTTCCAAGGTCAGGCTCCTCAATCCCAACATGCTTCAGGTGGATGCCAAGATCCAGGTGGTTGATCCTGCAATCTTGTTGGTGGGCCCTGCAGTTTTGTACCTGGTGGATAGGCCCCAAGTTCTGCCTAAGTGATATTGAGCTCTACCTGGTGAGTCCCAGATTCTGCCTGGTACCCCATACATCTTCCTGGTTGGTCCTGAGATCTTCTTGGTTCGCCCTGAGGTATAGCAGGGAAATGGGGTTTCTGGTTGGCTAGGTCTTGCACCTCAGCCAGGTAGAACCCATCACTCTAGTCAGGGCGAGTAAGTTACACACCAAAGATAACCTGTGCTCACCCCCTGGTAGCTTGGCACAGAGCAGTCAGGCCTATCTCCAGAGGTATTGTGTAAAGCGTGTGGGCAACACACTCACACTAATGACACAATAAATGCAACACAAAAGAGACTCCACACTGAAAAACAAAAAAATAAAATATATATATATATATATATATATATATATATATATATATATATATATATATATATATATATATATATATATATATATTGCGTGTCTTGTGCGTAAAACATAGACAAATGTGATAATATTCATCAACCACTGCGGCCACTATGACAAAATGGGTCAGTACTCATTATCTTGGTTAAGGAAGAATAACATTGTCAGGTATCATCTTGCACCAGGCCCAGATATCCTTTATTAGTGTAGAGGGGTGTCTAGCAGCTTAGGCTGATAGAAAAGGTAGCTTAGCAGAGCAGCTTAGGCTGAACTAGGAGACGTGTGAAGCTACTACAGTACCACAAGTGTCACTTGCACAACATCGTAAGAAAACACAATACACAGTTATACTAAAAATAAAGGTACTTTATTTTTATGACAATATGCCAAAGTATCTCAGAGTGTACCCTCAGTGAGAGGATAGGAAATATACACAAGATATATGTACACAATACCAAAAATATGCAGTATAGTCTTAGAAAACAGTGCAAACAATGTATAGTTACAATAAGATGCAATGGGGACACATAGGGATAGGGGCAACACAAACAATATACTCCAAAAGTGGAATGCGAACCACGAATGGACCCCAAACCTATGTGACCTTGTAGAGGGTCGCTGGGACTATTAGAAAATAGGGAGGGTTAGAAAAAGAGCCCACCCAAGACCCTGAAAAGTGAGTGCAAAGTGCACTAAAGTTCCCCCAAGGACAAAGAAGTCGTGATAGAGGAATAATGCAGGAAAGACACAAACCAGAAATGCAACAGCAATGGATTTCCAGTCGAGGGTACATGTGGAACAAGGGGACCAAGTCCAAAAGTCACAAGCAAGTCGGAGATGGGCAGATGCCCAGGAAATGCCAGCTGTGGGTGCAAAGAAGCTTCTACTGGACAGAAGAAGCTGAGGATTCTGCAGGAACAAAAAGGGCTAGAGACTTCCCCTTTGGTGGACGTATCCCACTCGCCGTGGAGAGTCGTGCAAAAGTATTTTCCCGCCGAAAAACCGCCAACAAGCCTTGCTAGCTGCAAATCATGCGGTTAGCATTTTTGGATGCTGCTGTGGCCCAGGAGGGACCAGGATGTCGCAAATTGGACCAGGAGGTAGAGGGGACGTCGAGCAAGAGAAGGAGCCCTCTCAGCAGCAGGTAGCACCCGGAGAAGTGCCAGAAACAGGCACTACAAAGATGCGTGAAACGGTGCACACCCGAAGTTACACAAAGGAGTCCCACGTCGGCGGAGACCAACTTAGAAAGTCGTGCAATGCAAGTTAGAGTGCCGTGGACCCAGGCTTGGCTGTGCACAAAGGATTTCCACCGGAAGTGCACAGGGGCCGGAGTAGCTGCAAAAGTTGCGGTTACCAGCAATGCAGTCTGGCGTGGGGAGGCAAGGACTTACCTCCACCAAACTTGGACTGAAGAGTCACTGGACTGTGGGAGTCACCTGGACAGAGTTGCTGGATTCAAGGGACCTCGCTCGTCGTGCTGAGAGGAGACCCAAGGGACCGGTAATGCACCTTTTTGGTGCCTGTGGTTGCAGGGGGAAGATTCCGTCGACCCACGGGAGATTTCTTCGGAGCTTCTAGTGCAGAGAGGAGGCAGACTACCCCCACAGCATGCACCACCAGGAAAACAGTTGAGAAGGCGGCAGGATCAGCGTTACAGAGTTGCAGTAGTCGTCTTTGCTACTATGTTGCAGTTTTGCAGGCTTCCAGCGCGGTCAGCAGTCGATTCCTTGGCAGAAGGTGAAGAGAGAGATGCAGAGGAACTCTGATGAGCTCTTGCATTCGTTATCTAAAGTTTCCCCAGAGACAGAGACCCTAAAAAGTCAGAAAAGAGGGTTTGGCTACCTAGGAGAGAGGATAGGCTAGCAACACCTGAAGGAGCCTATCAGAAGGAGTCTCTGACGTCACCTGGTGGCACTGGCCACTCAGAGCAGTCCAGTGTGCCAGCAGCACCTCTGTTTCCAAGATGGCAGAGGTCTGGAGCACACTGGAGGAGCTCTGGACACCTCCCAGGGGAGGTGCAGGTCAGGGGAGTGGTCACTCCCCTTTCCTTTGTCCAGTTTCGCGCCAGAGCAGGGCTAAGGGGTACCTGAACCGGTGTAGACTGGCTTATGCAGAAATGGGCACCAAATGTACGCATGAAAGCATTTCCAGAGGCTGGGGGAGGCTGCTCCTCCCCTGCCTTCACACCATTTTCCAAAGGGAGAGGGTGTAACACCCTCTCTCAGAGGAAGTCCTTTGTTCTGCCATCCTGGGACAAGCCTGGCTTGACCTCAGGGGGGCAGAAACCTGTCTGAGGGGTTGGCAGCAGCAGCAGCTGCAGTGAAACCCCAGGAAGGGCAGTTTGGCAGTACCAGGGTCTGTGCTACAGACCACTGGGATCATGGGATTGTGCCAACTATGCCAGGATGGCATAGAGGGGGCAATTCCATGATCATAGACATGTTACATGGCCATATTCGGAGTTACCATTGGGAAGCTACATATAGGAATTGACCTATATGTAGTGCACGCGTGTAATGCTGTCCCCGCACTCACAACGTCCGGGGAATTGGCCCTGAACAATGTGGGGGCACCTTGGCTAGTGCCAGGGTGCCCTCACACTAAGTAACTTTGAACCTAACCTTTACCAGGTAAAGGTTAGACATATAGGTGACTTATAAGTTACTTAAGTGCAGTGTAAAATGGCTGTGAAATAACGTGGACGTTATTTCACTCAGGCTGCAGTGGCAGGCCTGTGTAAGAATTGTCAGAGCTCCCTATGGGTGGCAAAAGAAATGCTGCAGCCCATAGGGATCTCCTGGAACCCCAATACCCTGGGTACCTCAGTACCATATACTAGGGAATTATAAGGGTGTTCCAGTAAGCCAATGTAAATGGGTAAAATTGGTCACTAGCCTGTTAGTGACAATTTGAAAGAAATGAGAGAGCATAACCACTGAGGTTCTGGTTAGCAGAGCCTCAGTGAGACAGTTAGGCACCACACAGGGAACACATACATATAGGCCACAAACTTATGAGCACTGGGGTCCTGACTAGCAGGGTCCCAGTGACACATAACACACATACTGAAAACATTGGGTTTTCACTATGAGCACTGGGCCCTGGCTAGCAGGATTCCAGTGAGACAGTGAAAACACCCTGACATACACTCACATCATAGCAAGAGTATTCCTTCTCACCACAGTAGAAGTGATGTTTCTGTTAACCAAGCTGTTAGGATGCCTTCTGTAAGGGATGGGTCTCCTTCTGTTCTTTCTCACCATACTTCTGTTTCAAGGCATATCCCTCCCACCCACCCTGATGACAGATTGTTAGAAAGGGAGCTCAATAGATTGAGAGTGGAGCAAACCAGACTGAAGCTCAAGAAGCAACAGCTGGATTTGGATAGACAGTCTTTAGAAGTAGAGAAGGAAAGACAGAAAGTGGGTTTAGAAACCCATGGTGGCAGCAGCAATATTCCCAACAGTCATCCTGCAAAAGAGCATGATTCTAGGAATCTGCACAAGATAGTTCCCCCTTATAAGGAGGGGGATGACATTAACAAGTGGTTTGCTGCACATGAGAGGGCCTGTGTTGTACAGGATGTCCCTCAAAGGCAGTGGGCAGCTATCCTATGGCTATCATTTAGTGGAAAGGGTAGGGATAGGCTCCTTACTCTGAAAGAAAGTGATGCCAATAATTTTACAGTTCTTAAGAATGCACTCCTGGATGGTTATGGCTTAACCACTGAACAGTACAGGATGAAGTTCAGAGAGACCAAAAAGGAGTCTTCACAAGACTGGGTTGATTTTGTTGACCATTCAGTGAATGCCATGGAGGGGTGGTTACATGGCAGTAAAGTTACTGATTATGAAAGCCTGTATAACTTGATCCTGTAAGAGCATATTCTTAATAATTGTGTGTCTGATTTGTTGCACCAGTACTTGGTGGACTCTGATCTAACCTCTCCCCAAGAATTGGGAAAGAAGGCAGACAAATGGGTCAGAACAAGGGTGAACAGAAAAGTTCATACAGGGGGTGACAAAGATGACAATAAGAAGAAAGATGCTGAAAAATCTCAAGATAAGCATGGGGATGAGGGTAAAACCAAAGATCCCACTTCAAATCTTAAACAGTCTTCAGGGGGTGGGGATAAAACAAATTCTTCCTCTTCTTCTCAACCTACACAATTTAAAAAGCCTTGGTGCTTTGTGTGTAAAAACAAAGGCCATAGGCCAGGGGATAAGTCCTGTCCAGGTAAACCCCCTGAGCCTTCCACCACTAATACATCAAGCTCTAGTGCCCCTAGCAGTAGTGGTACTAGTGGTGGGACTGCTGGCAACAGTCAAGTTAAGGGTATAGTTGGGTTCACTTATGGGTCCATAATAGAAACTGGGGTAGTCATTCCCAAGACAGTTTCTGTCACACCTAGTGGCATTGGCCTTGCCACACTGGCTGCTTGTCCCCTTACAATGGATAAGTACAGGCAGACAGTTTCAATAAATGGTGTTGAGGCCTTGGCCTACAGGGACACAGGTGCCAGTATCACTTTGGTGACTGAAAACCTAGTGCCTCCTGAACAACACATCATTGGACAACAGTATAAGATTATTGATGTCCATAACTCCTCTAAGTTTCTTCCCTTGGCTATAATTCAGTTTAGTTGGGGTGGAGTTACTGGCCCTAAGCAGGTGGTGATATCACCTAGCTTACCTGTAGATTGTCTCTTAGGTAATGACCTAGAGGCCTCAGGTTGGGCTGATGTAGAGTTTTATGCCCATGCAGCCATGCTGGGCATCCCTGAGGAATTGTTCCCTCTCATTTCTACTGAAATTAAAAAGCAAAGGAGAGAAGGCCTGAAAACTCAGGATCCCTCTCCATCAACAGGTAAAAAGGGTATCACAGTATCCCCTAACCACCCTACCATTCAGGATACCATTCCTGTGGTGGGAGAAACCTCTCCTGGGGTGGCACCTGTTCCAAGGGAATCATCAGCTGGCAAAGCTGGACTCCCTGAGGTAGAAGTACCTCTCTGTGGGATAACTAACATTGGTGAGGAAAAAAGCACCATTTTAGTTAACATGGAGCATCCCTCCAACCCTCCCAGAGAAACTTTAGTGCAGAAACCCTGCACTGCCTCACAACACTTAGGACAGCATCCCTGCCCTAGTGTGAAGCTCATAGGACAGCATCCCTGCCCTGCTCCAACTCAAGAGAAACAGCATCCCTGTTCTCTCTTCCAGCCATATGGACAAAGTTTTTGCCCAGCTATGGCTTTTCTGAGACAGCATCCCTGTCTGGCATTTCCATCACTACAAATAGGTTCAGTGGACAATTCCCACTGCTCTAAACTAAAACTTACTGATAGAAACTATGAAAATACATCTTCACATTGTTCCTTAGCTAAAAAACTTCAAACAGGGTGGTTTACATCCCCACAGGAAAGTAACCATATAGTGGATGATAAAGGGAGTAACCAGTCTATTGCAGAGCTACTCTGTACTTATCACCACTTAGACAATAAAGTCTCAACTGGCCAAGGTTAGCCTTATTGTCCTTCGTTTGGGGGGGGGGTTGTGTGAGAAAGTAGCCTCTTTCTAGCCTTGTTACCCCCACTTTTGGCCTGTTTGTGAGTGTATGTCAGGGTGTTTTCACTGTCTCACTGGGATCCTGCTAGCCAGGGCCCACTGCTCATAATGAAAACCCTTTGTTTTCAGTATGTTTGTTATGTGTCACTGGGACCCTGCTAGTCAGGACCCCAGTGCTCATAAGTTTGTGGCCTATATGTATGTGTTCCCTGTGTGGTGCCTAACTGTCTCACTGAGGCTCTGCTAACCAGAACCTCAGTGGTTATGCTCCCTCTGTGCAAATTGTCACTAACAGGCTAGTGACCAATTTCACCAATTTACATTGGCATACTGGAACACCCTTATAATCCCCTAGTATATGGTACTGAGGTAGTTCAGCCTAAGGTGCTCTCCTAAGCTACCATAATCTATCAGCCTAAGCTGCTAGTCACCCTATACACTAATAAGGGATACTTGGGCCTGGTGCAAGGTGTAAGTACCCCTTGGTACTCACTACAAGCCAGTCCAGCCTCTCTGGCAACCCCAACCTGTCATGGCTACTGACCCCAGTGAGGAATCCCAGGACAAGGGCAGAGGAACGCTACAATGAGGCACATGGGTGGACTAGGAGGGTTAGAGAGAGGACCTTTGGCCTCCTAAAGGCCAGGTTCCGATGCCCCCATATGACAGGTGGTTCCCTCTACTACTCACCAAAGAAGGTGTGCCAGATCATTGTGGCCTGCTGTATGCTGCACAACTTGGCTTTGCGATGACAGGTGCCTTTTCTGCAGGAGGATGGTTCTGAAGGAGGTGTTGTGGCAACTGTGGAGCCTGTGGACAGTGAAGAAGAGGAGGCAGAAGAAGAGGACATAGACAACAGAAACACCATCATCCATCAATACTTCCAGTGAGACACAGGTAAGAAGACATCACTGCCTCCTACATCTGATATAATTTTCGACCTCTCATCTGTCTGTCACTTTCACCCAGTGTATGGACCCTGATCTGTCACTTTCCGTTTCGATTTCACAGATGTGGGTCCCACTGTGTGACCTCTGCTATGTTACCTCATGGACTCGAGCTGTGTGACATAAGTATGTTGACAATAGAATGGACATTGCTATTTCCCTCAGTTATTGGAAATACACATTTGTGAAAGCACAGACTGACTCCAGATTGTTTTGTGATTTAAGGGTGTTTATTGAAGTGCTAAATAGTGGAGGGGGTTGTAAAATGGTCAGGGTGATGGTGGAGGAATGTCCATGGCAGAGTCAAGTCTATTTATCTCACAGGTGCATTGTCCAAAGGGGCAAAGGAAGTGGAGCTAGGGCAGTTTAAGGATGGACAGGGTGACAACGTGGGAGAGAAGGGTGACAATCAGGGTGGTCTCATTTCTTGGTGAGGGTCTTGGCATTGTTCTCTGTCTTTGTCCTGGATCTCAGGGACCGCAGGCGGGTGGTTCTCCATCTGCAGGGGGTGGGGTGCTGGTGTTGTGGTCCCTGTGGCGGTACCTCCTGTCCACTAGCGCCGGCATAGGTGGTGGGCAGTTCATCGTCCAGGCTAGTGTCAGGGCCCCTTGATGTGTCATAGGGTCCCTCCTGGTGTTCACGAGGTCCTTTAGCACCCCTACAATGGTGCCCAGGGTGGTATTGATGGATCTGAGTTCCTTCCTGAACCCCAAATACTGTTCCTCCTGCATGCGCTGGGTCTCCTGAAACGTGGCCAGTACCGTTGCCATTGTCTCCTGGGAGTGATGGTAGGCTCCCATGATGTTGGACAGGGCCTCGTGGAGAGTCGGTTCCCTGAGTCTGTCCTCCCCCTACCGAACAGCAGCCCTCCCAGTTCCCCGGTTTTCCTGTGCCTCTGTCCCCTGAACTGTGTGCCCACTTCCACTGTCCCCAGGTCCCTGCTGTTCTTGGGGTGGTGGGTTAGCCTGGGTTCCCTGTAGTGGTGGACACACTGCTGCTTGACGTGTCCTGAGGACAGAGGTATGGGCCCACTGGGTGGGTGGTGTTTCCTGAGGGGGGAGGCTCTGTGGTGGCCTGTGACTGTGTGAGGGGAACCAACTGTCCCGACGTCACAGATGGGCCGGGCTGGTCATCTAGATCCAGTCGGAAAGAGCTGCTGTCATCACTGTGGGCCTCTTCTGTGGGTGGAGTGGACATGTCTGGAACCTCATGTCCGGTTATGTAGGGTAGGGGTCCTGCAGGGGTGTAAAGGCATGATTATTGCATCTGTGTGTGCCATGGTGTGCAATGGGTGGGTGACCCTGTACCCCAGTGCTTCCATTCTTGTTTAGGACCTTGTGTGATAATAGTTTTAGGGTCTGTGTGGGTATGTGTAGTGGACATGCATTGGTGTTGTTAGTTGTGGGGGAGGAGGTGGGGGTCCGCCGCCAGTCTTATGTACCGCAATGTGGTGTCTTGAGACCACAGAACGCACCTTCCCCCGTAGGTCGTTCCACCTCTTTCTGATGTCATCCCGTGTTCTTGGGTGCTGTCCCACACATTGACCCTGTCCACGATTCTGCGCCATAGCACACCTTCCTAGCAATGGTGGTGTGCTGCACCTGTGATCCGAATAGCTGTGGCTCTACCCGGATGATTTCCTCCACCATGACCCTGAGCTCCTCCTCAGAAAACCTGGGGTGTCTTCGCGGTGCCATGAGGTGGTGTGGGGTGATGTTTAGGGGGGTGTGGTGTTTTGTGCGTGGATGTGTATGTGTGATGGTATTGTGTGCCTCTGTATGCTGGTGTTGGCTTTGGTTTGCTGTCTCTCTGGCCTTCTTCAGAATTTTAGTCTTTGGGTGTTTGTGGGTGATGTGGGTGTGTGTTTTATATTGTATTGGGTGTGTGGGAGTAGTGTGTGTATGTGTATCAGGTGTGTGTATTTCGATTTGTCCAATGTGGTGGTGTTTTGTAAATGTGTGTGTATTCTGAGCACAGCGGTATATACCGCCAATGGAATACCGTGGTTGAAAGACCGCCGCGTGGATTCGTGGGTCGTGATAGTGTGGGCATATTCCTGTCGGCATGACGGTGGAGGTTTTGTTTTCGCCAGTTATCACTGACCTTTGGTGTGGTGGACTTGTGTGGGTGTCTAGATTTTGGCAGATTCTGATCTGTGGGACGTAATAGCTGTGGCGGTATTCCGCGGCAGTGTGTTGGCGGTGTTCTGCACGGCGGTAAGAGGGATTTACCGCCAATGTTGTAATGAGGGCCATAGACTGCTATGTCATTTCCCCATGATGTGAGGATTTAACCAATGTGGAGGATGACTTCTAAGGTTTGGCCCGCATCCCACATGCGGTGGGGGCCATTGTGGGACACATGTTGGCCTGGTGCCACCATAGGCTACGGAACTAGTCTTTTGAAACAGAAAAAACATCCATTCCATCAATGTGCAAGTTGTCTGTTTGGCAGATCTCTAGATTTAAAATGTGTGTGCCTGTTTTCCAGGATCAGCACATGATTCCTTGGTACTGCAGAACAGCGCCATACCCCAGTTGATGTCACAACTGCAACCAGAGAGAGCCAAACCGTCCTTGGTTATATTCAGCTATCTGAACAGGACTGGTGGAGCCCTCTTCTACTCACCCAGGAAAGTGTGTCAGATCACTGAGTGCTCCATGACATATGATGAGGGGGAGTATGCAGTGCCACCAGGTAAGAATCCTGAAATGCCAAATGAAGGTGACAGTAGTAAAGAGGAAGGAGCTGACTTGTGAGAAGCTCTCATACACTGTGACTGTAAAATGAACGGTAGTTGTGGGAATGTTTGGAGTTTAGTATTTTTGAAACAGTGAGGGAGCTGATATTCCACAAAAATCAGCCAATGGCAGATTGACAAGATAGCTTTTGACACATCCCCACCTTGATGATGTTACTTTGTATCAATGCAGGAACACGGCTGCGGGTAGGTCCTGTGCTGAGGAGCTCCGACTATGAATGTTATTGCTCTCCTCTGGGCGCGTGTTTTACTATGATACCCGACCCTTTCGATGGGACGGTTGACCCTTACATTAGACTAGCTCGACGTGCAGCCTTAGTTTAAGTGACTGGAGTTTAATGTGACTGTCAATTTGGACAAAGTGTATCCCGTAATTGTTTTTTTAGGAGAAATATTGAGATAGATTTTTTGGTCCTGATGAAGTGTCGGTAGATCCTTTTGGACCGTTCAGACACGAAACATGTTGACCCTTTGCCTTAGGGTTTAGGTTAATTCCTCAATCCCTATTTCCAGGTATAGCACGAGAGTGGTTTGAGCATTATCTCATCCCTCACTCTCCCCCTTGTTTTTATTTATTTGTCCATCACCCTTTTTTGTCCATTAAAATTTGGTGTCCTACTAGGGTTTTGAGCCAATTTTAACCTTTTCTGTTTGCCATTTCTTCTCTCTCCTCGCTTATGTGGTGCCTGGAATTGGGGGATCAACCACTTGACCTTCTTTTTCGGCACAGTGTTACTGAGAAAAGATCTCCGGCAAAGAGCCCCCGTTCAGGGGTGCCCGTCAGACATTGCAGCACTGGTCTGACGAGGAGCTTGCCCAAGGATGAAGCATGACATCGGATGGGATGTGGGAGGGCACTAGCTTCTAACCTAAGGGTTGCCCTGTGTTTTCCCATCATTTTCCTCTATTAGGAACAGTGTTTTCTTGTTTTGTGTTACTTTTTGTCAGTTTCTTTGCAATGTAATTTGTTTTCCAGATGCTTGCGGTGTGACTTGTGTCATGTGTATGGTTTTAAGCCTATACTCCTTGTTTTGTTCTTTGCACAGGTACCTTCATAATGACATCTTCATGTGGACATTTCAGAGTTGTGACATTGGCTGGTATGTGAAGCTGTTCTGACATACAAAGTGGGCATGGATTGTTCCAGGTAATGTAGGTGGTAGAATTTGGGTGTATGAGACCTGTGCCAAGACAGCTTGCACAGTGTTTGGGTCGAGGTTCAGAAGTGCCCACTGTACTTGTTTTGTGTCCTGTGGTGGGTACGATGCATCTTGTATGTCATTGTGTGGTCATCAAATATGTAGTCCTAGCTTACGACCAAGTCATTGTTTCCTCATATTGACTAAACACTTTTTGTATGACCTGTATGTAGCTGTATATATGTTTCATCTTTGTAGGCCACAGTGCCTGTGACAAAACACTGAGATATATGTTTCTGTCATATCACCAGATGCCTGAGCATTGGATTGCAAAGGCCTTGTGATCTGCTGGCATCTGCCTGAATCGTGGATTATGTGGTGTTGGATTACTTTGGTGTGGTATGTAATAAGGCTCAAGCTGGTGACATCAACCACTTCATCTTTGCATATTCTACAGGACAACTTAGGACAAATTCCTTCCTATCATGGTCTTGAGGTCTGTACCTGTCAATATGTGCATTTGCTTAGTATGAGACACTAATTTATGATTTACAAGAGTTCAGACATATTGACAGCCTATGTGCTGAACACTGTAATGTATTTTTTAGTTTGACCAGACACTTGTATGTAAGTGTTTGTGTGGGATTGTTGTAATCCTGAGCTGGAAACTGAGCACATGCAACTTAGCCCATATTAAACAAGTACCTTGGATCAACATTGTATGGTTCACCTAATCTGACATAGCTACATGGCTAAATATGAAAGCAAAATCCGCAGGGGATCAGCTACTACAGAGGCAGAGGTGTCTGCGATTGCAAGGGGAGGATTCCGTCGTCCCACGTGAGATTTCTTCGGAGCTTCTAGTGCAGAGAGGAGGCAGACTACCCCCACAGCATGCACCACCAGGAAAACAGTCAAGAAGGCGGCAGGATCAGCGATACAAGGTTGCAGTAGGCGTCTTTGCTACTTTGTTGCGGTTTTTGCAGGCGTCCTGAGCAGTCAGCGGTCGATTCCTTGGCAGAAGGTGAAGAGAGAGATGCAGAGGAACTCTGATGAGCTCTTGCATTCGTTATCTAAAGAATTCTGATCTGACCTCTCCCCAAGAATAGGGAAAGAAGGCAGACAAATGGGTCAGAACAAGGGTGAACAGAAAAGTTCATACAGGGGGTGACAAGGATGGCAAGAAGAAGGATGGTAAGTCTTCAGACAAGGGTGGGAACAAATGTAAAAATGAGTCTTCATCAGGCCCACAAAAACACTCTGGTGGGGGGGGGGGCCCAAATCCTCTTCATATCAAGTAAAAAAAAACATGGTGCTATTTATGTAAAGTAAAAGGCCATTGGACAACTGATCCCAGTTGTCCAAAGAAAAGCACCAAGCCTCCTACCACTACAACCCCTGCTGCTACACCTAGTGCCCCTAGTAATAGCAGTGGTGGTGGGAGCAAACCTACTAATAGCCAATCCAAGGGAGTAGCTGGGCTCACTTTTGGTAATTTAGTTGGGGTTGGTCTTATTAGGGAGACCACAGAGGCTGTGTTAGTCTCTGAAGGTGCCATTGATATGGCCACCTTGGTTGCTTGTCCCCTTAATATGGATAAGTACAAGCAACTTCCCCTAATAAATGGTGTTGAGGTTCAGGCCTACAGGGATACAGGTGCCAGTGTTACCATGGTCATAGAGAAACTGGTCCACCCTGAACAACACCTACTTGGTCACTAGTACCAAGTGACTGATGCTCATAACAACACTCTTAGCGACCCCATGGCTGTTGTAAATCTCAACTGGGGGGGGGGGTTACTGGTCCAAAGAAAGTTGTGGTTGCCTCAGATTTACCTGTAGACTGTCTACTAGGGAACGATTTAGAGACATCAGCTTGGGCAGAAGTGGAGTTGGAGGCTCATGCAGCAATGCTGGGCATTCCAGGGCATATGTTTGCTTAAACCAGGGCTCAGGCAAAAAAGCAAAAAGGACAGGGTGAGTTGGATCCTGGAACAATGGACCAAGTACTCCCTAAAGCTAGGGTTAGTAAAGGTAAAACACTACCTACTATCCCTCCCTCTAAAGTGGATTCAACTTCTGAGGAAGAAGAATTTCCACCCTGTGCAGAACCTACACCAGAGGAGCTGGAAGCAGACACTGCTGAGCTTTTGGGTGGAGGGGGGCCTGCCAGGGAGGAGCTGAGTGTAGCACAGCAAACCCGTCCCACACTAGAGGGTCTAAGACAGGAAGCTGTCAAACAGCAAAATGGAGATGTCAGTGACTCTCACAGAGTTTACTGGGAGGACAACCTCTTGTATACTGAAGCAAGGGATCCAAAACCTGGAACTGCCAGGAGATTGGTGATTCCTCATCAATACAGAGAGTTCCTCCTAGCTCTAGCCCACAACATTCCCTTGGCTGGACATTTAGGGCAAAATAAAACTTGGGACAGGCTTGTCCCCTTGTTTCATTAGCCTAGAATGTCAGAGGACACAAAGGAATTTTGTAAGTCCTGTGAAACCTGTCAAGCCAGTGGCAAAACAGGTGGCACCCCAAAGGCACCCCTTATTCCACTACCTGTGGTTGGGGTTCCCTTTGAAAGGTTAGGGGTTGACATAGTTGGCCCCCTTGACCCTCCTACTGCTTCAGGCAATAGGTTTATCTTGGTGGAAGTGGACCATGCCACCAGATATCCTGAAGCAATTCCTCTAAGGACCACTACAGCTCCTGCAGTGGCAAAGGCCCTCCTGGTAATCTTTTCCAGGGTGGGCTTCCCAAAAGAGGTGGTATCAGACAGGGGAAGCAATTTCATGTCTGCTTACTTAAAGGCCATGTGGAAGGAATGTGGTGTGACATACAAGTTCACCACACTCTATCATCCACAAACAAATGGACTGGTTGAGAGGTTTAATAAAACTCTCAAAGGAATGATAATGGGACTCCCTGAAAAACTCCGGAGGAGATGGGATGTCCTGTTACCTTGCCTCCTTTTTGCTTACAGGGAGGTACCCCAGAAAGGAGTGGGCTTCAGCCCATTTGAACTCCTATTTGGACACCCTGTAAGAGGTCCTCTAACACTTGTGAAGGAGGGTTGGGAACAACCTTTAAAAGCTCCAAAGCAAGACATAGTGGACTATGTACTTGGCCTAAGATCCAGAATGGCTGAGTACATGAAAAAGGCCAGTAAAAACGTTCAGGCCAGCCAAGAGCTCCAAAAGCAATGGCATGACCAGAAGGCTGTTCTGATTCAGTACCAACCAGGGCAGAAAGTGTGGGTCTTGAAGCCTGTGGCCCCAAGAGCACTCAAAGACAAATGGAGTGGTCCCCACATTATTGTTGAGAAAAAGGGAGAAGAAACCTACTTGGTTGACTTAGGCACTGCCAGGAGCCCCCTTAGGGTTCTCCATGTCAATCGCCTGAAACCCTACTATGACAGGGCTGATCTCACCCTGCTCATGGCAACAGATGAAGGACAGGAAGAGAGTGACCCTCTCCCTGATCTCTTCTCTCCACAGAACAAGATGCTCTAGTGGAAGGTGTAGTTTTGGCAGATTGTCTTACTGCTGAGCAGAAAGACCACTGCATAAATCTCCTGGGTCAGTTTTCTGAACTCTTTTCTACTGTGCCAGGCACCACTTCTTGGTGTGAGCACACTATAGATACTGCAGACAGCTTGCCTGTCAAAAGTAAGATCTATAGGCAGCCTGACCATGTCAGAGACTGCATAAAACAAGAGGTGCAGAAAATGCTTGAACTGGGAGTGGTTGAGCACTCTGAAAGTCCATGGGCCTCTCCTGTGGTACTTGTACCAAAGCCTCATTCCAAAGATGGTAAAAGGGAAATGAGATTTTGTGTTGACTACAGAGGTCTCAACCAGGTAACAAAAACAGATGCTCACCCTATACCCAGGGCAGATGAGATAATAGATACACTGGCATCTGCCAAGTATCTAAGCACCTTTGATTTGACTGCAGGGTATTGGCAGATCAAGTTATCAGAGGATGCTAAAGCAAAAACTGCATTTTCAACCATTGGAGGGCACTACCAATTCACAGTAATGCATTTTGGATTGAAAAATGCACCTGCCACTTTTCAGAGGTTGGTGAATACAGTCCTGCAAGGGCTGGAGGCTTTCAGTGCAGCATATCTAGATGATACAGCTGTCTTTAGCTCCAGCTGGGATGATCACCTGGTCCACCTATGGAAAGTTTTGGAGGCCTTGCAAAAGGCAGGCCTCACTATCAAGGCTTCAAAGTGCCAGATAGGGCAGGGGAAAGTGGTTTATCTGGGACACCTAGTAGGTGGAGAACAGATTGCACCACTTCAGGGGAAAATCCAAACTATCATGGATTGGGTTCCCCCTACAACTCAGACTCAGGTGAGAGACTTTTTAGGCCTCAATGGGTACTACAGGAGGTTCAAAAAGAACTATGGCTCCATTGCAGTCCCTCTTAATGACCTCACATCTAAGAAAATACCTAAAAAGGTATTATGGACAGCAAACAGTCAGAAAGCTTTTGAGGAGCTGAAGCATGCCATGTGCTCTGCACCTGTCCTGAAAAGACACTGTTACTCTAAAAAATTCATTGTCCAAACTGATGCATCTGAATTAGGGGTAGGGGCAGTCTTATCACAACTTAATTCTGATGGCCAGGATCAACCTGTTGCTTTTATCAGCAGGAGGTTGACCCCTAGAGAAAAGCGTTGGTCTGCCATAGAGAGGGAGGCCTTTGCTGTGGTCTGGGCACTGAAGAAGTTGAGGCCATACCTGTTTGGCACTCACTTCATTGTTCAGACAGACCACAAACCTCTACTTTGGCTAAAACAAAGGAAAGGTGAAAACCCTAAATTGTTGAGGTGGTCCATATCCCTACAGGGAATGGACTATACAGTGGAACATAGACCTGGGAGTACCCACTCCAATGCAGATGGACTCTCCAGATATTTCCACTTAGACAATTAAGACTCATCAGGTCATGGCTAGTCTTATTGTCCTTCGATTGGGGGGGGGGGGTTGTACAGGAAAGTACCATCTTGCCTGGCATGTTACCCCTCTATTTCACTGTATATATGTTGTTTTAGTTGTATGTGTCACTGGGACCCTGCCAGCCAGGGCCCCAGTGCTCATAAGTGTGCCCTGTATGTGTTACCTGTGTTATGACTAACTGTCTCACCTATATTGTCTAACCTTTACCTGGTAAAGGTTGGGTGCTAAGTTACTTAGTGTGTGGGCACCCTGGCACTGGCCAAGGTGCTCCCACATTGTTCAGGGCTAATTCCCCGGACTTTGTGAGTGCGGGGACACCATTACACGCGTGCACTATACATATGTAACAATATATGTATAGCATCACAATGGTAACTCCGAACATGGCCATGTAACATGTCTAAGATCATGGAATTGTCACCCCAATGCCATTCTAGCATTGGGGAGACAATTCCATGATGCCCCGAGTCTCTAGCACAGACCCGGGTACTGCCAAACTACCTTTTCAGGGGTTTCACTGCTGCTGCCAACCCCTCAGACAGGTTTCTGCCCTCCTGGGGTGCAGCCAGGCTTGGCCCAGGAAGGCAGAACAAAGGACTTCCTCAGAGAGAGGGTGTTACACCCTCTCCCTTTGGAAAAAGGTGTTAAGGCAGGGGAGGAGTAGCCTCCCCCAGCCTCTGGAAATGCTTTCATGGGCACAGATGGTTCCCATTTCTGCATAAGCCAGTCTACACCGGTTCAGGGACCCCTCAGCCCTGCTCTGGCGCGAAACTGCACAAAGGAAAGGGGAGTGACCACTCCCCTGACCTGCACCTCCCCTGGGAGGTGCCCAGAGCTCCTCCAGTGTGCTCCAGACCTCTGCCATCTTGGAAACAGAGGTGCTGCTGGCACACTGGATTGCTCTGAGTGGCCAGGGCCAGCAGGTGACGTCAGAGACTCCTTCTGATAGGCTCCTTCAGGTGTTGCTAGCCTATCCTCTCTCCTAAGTAGCCAAACCCTCTTTTCTGGCTATTTAGGGTCTCTGCTTTGTGGATTTCCTTAGATAACGAATGCAAGAGCTCATCAGAGTTCCTCTGCATCTCTCTCTTCACCTTCTGCCAAGGAATCGACTCCTGACCGCGCTGGAAGCCTGCAAAACTGCAACAAAGTAGCTAAGACGACTACTGCAACTCTATAATGCTGATCCTGCCACCTTCTCGACTGTTTTCCTGGTGGTGTATGCTGTGGGGGTAGTCTGCCTCCTCTCTGCACTAGAAGCTCCATAGAAATCTCCCGTGGGTCGACGGAATCTTCCCCCTGCTACCGCAGGCACCAAAGAACTGCATCACCGGTCCCCTGGGTCTCCTCTCAGCACGACGAGCGAGGTCCCTTGAATCCAGCAACTCTGTCCAAGTGACTCCCACAGTCCAGTGACTCTTCAGTCCAAGTTTGGTGGAGGTAAGTCCTTGCCTCCCCACGCCAGACTGCATTGCTGGGAACCAGGACCTTTGCAGCTACTCCGGCCACTGTGCACTTCTGGTGGAAATCCTTTGTGCACACCCAAGCCTGGGTCGAAGGCACTCCAACCTGCATTGTACGACTTTCTAAGTGGCCCTCCGGCGACGTGGGACTCCTTTGTGCAACTTCGGGTGAGCACCGTTTCACTCCTCTTCGTAGTGCCTGTTCTGGCACTTCTACGGGAGCTGCCTGCTTCTGAGAGGGCTCCTTGTATTGCTCGACGCGTCTTCTGTCCCCAGACGCAATTGGCGACATCCTGGTCCCTCCTGGACCACAGCAGCATCCAAAAAAGCTAACCGCACGATTTGCAGCTAGCAAGGCTTGTTGGCGGTCTTTCGGCAGGAAAACACTTCTGCACGACTCTACATGGCGTGGGAGATCCGTCCTCCAAAGGGAAAGTCTCTAGCCCTTGTCGTTCCTGCAGAATCATCAGATGCTAATGTCCAGTAGTAGCTTCTTTGCACCCACAGCTGGCATTTCCTGGGCATCTGCCCATCTCCGACTTCCTTTTGACTTTTGGACTTGGTCCCCTTGTTCCACAGGTACCCTCAACTGGAAATCCATCGTTGTTGCATTGCTGGTTTGTGTCTTTCCTGCAGAATTCCACTATGACGACTTCTATCTCCTTTGGGGAACTTTAGTGCACTTTGCACTCACTTTTCAGGGTCTTGGGGTGGGCTATTTTTCTAACCCTTACTATTTTCTAATAGTCCCAGCGACCCTCTACAAGGTCACATAGGTTCGGGGTCCATTCGTGGTTCGCATTCCACTTTTGGAGTATAGGGTTTGTGTTGCCCCTATCCCTATGTGTCCCCATTGCATCCTAGTGTAACTATACATTGTTTGCACTGTTTTCTAATACTATACTGCACATTTTTGGTATTGTGTACATATATCTTGTGAATATTTGCTATCCTCATACTGAGGGTACACTCTGAGATACTTTGGAATATTGTCATAAAAATAAAGTACCTTTATTTTTAGTATATCTGTGTATTGTGTTTTCTTATGATATTGTGCAAGTGACACTAGTGGTACTGTAGGAGCTTCACTCGTCTCCTAGTTCAGCCTAAGCTGCTCTGCTAAGCTACCATTATCTATCAGCCTAAGCTGCTAGACACCCTATACACTAATAAGGGATACCTGGGCCTGGTGCAAGGTGTAAGTACCCCTTGGTACTCACTACAAGCCAGTCCAGCCTCCTACATTGGTTGTGCAGCGGTGGGATAAGTACTTTGCAACTACTTACTGTGAGAAAGTAGCCTCTTTCTAGCCTTGTTACCCCCACTTTTGGCCTGTTTGTGAGTGTATGTCAGGGTGTTTTCACTGTCTCACTGGGATCCTGCTAGCCAGGGCCCAGTGCTCATAGTGAAAACCCTATGTTTTCAGTATTTTTGTTATGTGTCACTGGGACCCTGTTAGTCAGGACCCCAGTGCTCATACGTTTGTGGCCTATATGTATGTGTTCCCTGTGTAGTGCCTAACTGTCTCACTGAGGCTCTGCTAATCAGAACCTCAGTGGTTATGCTCTCTCATTTCTTTCAAATTGTCACTAACAGGCTAGTGACCAATTTTACCAATTTACATAGGCTTTCTGGAACACCCTTATAATTCCCTAGTATATGGTACTGAGGTACCCAGGGTATTGGGGTTCCAGGAGATCCCTATGGGCTGCAGCATTTATTTTGCCACCCATAGGGAGCTCTGACAATTCTTACACAGGCCTGCCATTGCAGCCTGAGTGAAATAACATCCACGTTATTTCACAGCCATTTTACACTGCACTTAAGTAACTTATAAGTCACCTATATGTCTAACCTTTACCTGGTAAAGGTTAGGTGTAAAGTTACTTAGTGTGAGGGCACCCTGGCACTAGCCAAGGTGCCCCCACATTGTTCAGGGCCAATTCCCTGAACTTTGTGAGTGCGGGGACACCATTACACGCGTGCACAACATATAGGTCACTACCTATATGTAGCTTCACAATGGTAACTCCGAATATGGCCATGTAACATGTCTAAGATCATGGAATTGCCCCCTCTATGCCATCCTGGCATTATTGGGACAATGCCATGATCCCAGTGGTCTGTAGCACAGACCCTGGTACTGCCAAACTGCCTTTCCTGGGGTTTCACTGCAGCTGCTGCTGCTGCCAACCCCTCAGACAGGTTTCTGCCCCCCTGGGTTCAAGGCAGGCTTGTCCCAGGATGGCAGAACAATGGACTTCCTCTGAGAGAGGGTGTTACACCCTCTCCCTTTGGAAAATGGTGTGAAGGCAGGGGAGGAGTAGCCTCCCCCAGCCTCTGGAAATGCTTTCTTGGACACAGATGTGCCCAATTCTGCATAAGCCAGTCTACACCGGTTCAGGGACCCCTTAGCCCCTGCTCTGGCGCGAAACTGGACAAAGGAAAGGGGAGTGACCACTCCCCTGACCTGCACCTCCCCTGGGAGGTGTCCAGAGCTCCTCCAGTGTGCTCCAGACCTCTGCCATCTTGGAAACAGAGGTGCTGCTGGCACACTGGACTGCTCTGAGTGGCCAGTGCCACCAGGTGACGTCAGAGACTCCTGCTGATAGGCTCATTCAGATGTTAGTAGCCTATCCTCTCTCCTAGGTAGCCAAACCCTCTTTTCTGGCTATTTAGGGTCTCTGTCTCTGGGGAAACTTTAGATAACGAATGCAAGAGCTCATCCGAGTTCCTCTGCATCTCTCTCTTCACCTTCTGATAAGGAATCGACTGCTGACCGCGCTGGAAGCCTGCAAACCTGCAACATAGTAGCAAAGACGACTACTGCAACTCTGTAACGCTGATCCTGCCGCCTTCTCTACTGTTTTCCTGCTTGTGCATGCTGTGGGGGTAGTCTGCCTCCTCTCTGCACCAGAAGCTCCGAAGAAATCTCCCGTGGGTTGTAGGAGGCTGGACTGGCTTGTAGTGAGTACCAAGGGGTACTTGCACCTTGCACCAGGCCCAGTTATCCCTTATTAGTGTATAGGGTGTCTAGCAGCTTAGGCTGATAGATAATGGTAGCTTAGCAGAGCAGCTTAGGCTGAACTAGGAGACGTGTGAAGCTACTACAGTACCACCTAGTGTCATATGCACAATATCATAAGAAAACACAATACACAGTTATACTAAAAATAAAGGTACTTTATTTTTATGACAATATGCCAAAGTATCTTAGAGTGTACCCTGTGAGAAGGTAGCCTCTTTCTAGCCTTGTTACCCCCACTTTTGGCCTGTTTGTGAGTGTATGTCAGGGTGTTTGTCACTGTTTTCACTGTCTCACTGGGATCCTGATAGCCAGGCCTCAGTGCTCATAGTGAAAACACTATGGCGGTCATTCTGACCTTGGCGGGCGGCGGAGGCCGCCCGCCAAAGTCCCGCCGTCAGGTTACCGTTCCGCGGTCGAAAGACCGCGGCGGTAATTCTGACTTTCCCGCTGGGCTGGCGGGCGGTCGCCTTCAGACCGCCCGCCAGCCCAGCGGGAAAGAGGCTTCCACGATGAAGCCGGCTCGGAATCGAGCCTGCGGAGTGGAAGCTGTGCGACGGGTGCAGTTGCACCCGTCGCGTATTTCACTGTCTGCGCAGCAGACAGTGAAATACATGTAGGGGCCCTCTTACGGGGGCCCCTGCAATGCCCATGCCAGTGGCATGGGCACTGCAGGGGCCCCCAGGGGCCCCGCGACCACCCCTACCGCCATCCGGATCCCGGCGGTCGGACCGCCGGGATCTGGATGGCGGTAGGGGGGGTCGGAATCCCCGCGGCGGTGCAGCAAGCTGTGCCGCCGTGGAGGATTTAATGGGGCGGCGGTACACTGGCGGGAGCCCGCCAGTGGTGCCGGTCCGACCGCGGCTTTACCGCCGCGGTCGGAATCCCCATTGGAGCACCGCCGGCCTGTCGGCGGTGCTCCCGCCGTCCTCCGCCCTGGCGGTCTTTGACCGCCAGGGTCAGAATGACCCCCTATGTTTTCAGTATGTTTGTTATGTGTCACTGGGATCCTGCTGGTCAGGACCCCAGTGCTCATAGGTTTGTGGCCTATATGTATGTGTCACTGGGACCCTGTCACACAGGGCCCCAGTGCTCATAGGTGTGCATGTATATGTTCCCTGTGTGGTGCCTAACTGTCTCACTGAGGCTCTGCTAACCAGAACCTCAGTGGTTATGCTCTCTCATTACTTCCAAATTGTCACTAACAGGCTAGTGACCATTTTTACCAATTTACATTGGCTTACTGGAACACCCTTATAATTCCCTAGTATATGGTACTGAGGTTCCCAGGGTATTGGGGTTCCAGGAGATCCCTATGGGCTGCAGCATTTCTTTTGCCACCCATAGGGAGCTCTGGCAATTCTTACACAGGCCTGCCACTGCAGCCTGAGTGAAATAACGTCCACGTTATTTCACAGCCATTTTACACTGCACTTAAGTAACTTATAAGTCACCTATATGTCTAACCTTTACCTGGTAAAGGTTAGGTGCAAAGTTAATTAGTGTGTGGGCACCCTGGCACTAGCCAAGGTGCCCCCACATTGTTCAGAGCCAATTCACTGAACTTTGTGAGTGCGGGGACACCATTACACACGTGCACTACTGTGAGAAGGTAGCCTCTTTCTAGCCTTGTTACCCCCACTTTTGGCCTGTTTGTGAGTGTATGTCAGGGTGTTTGTCACTGTTTTCACTGTCTCACTGGGATCCTGATAGCCAGGCCTCAGTGCTCATAGTGAAAACACCATGTTTTCAGTATGGTTGTTATGTGTCACTGGGATCCTGCTAGTCAGGACCCCAGTGCTCATAGGTTTGTGGCCTATATGTATGTGTCACTAGGACCCTGTCACACAGGGCCCCAGTGCTCATAGGTGTGCATGTATATGTTCCCTGTGTGGTGCCTAACTGTCTCACTGAGGCTCTGCTAACCAGAACCTCAGTGGTTATGCTCTCTCATTACTTTCAAATTGTCACTAACAGGCTAGTGACCAATTTTACCAATTTACATTGGCTTACTGGAACACCCTTATAATTCCCTAGTATATGGTACTGAGGTACCCAGGGTATTGGGGTTCCAGGAGATCCCTATGGGCTGCAGCATTTCTTTTGCCACCCATAGGGAGCTCTGACAATTCTTACACAGGCCTGCCACTGCAGCCTGAGTGAAATAACGTCCACGTTATTTCACAGCCATTTTACACTGCACTTAAGTAACTTATAAGTCACCTATATGTCTAACCTTTACCTGGTAAAGGTTAGGTGCAAAGTTACTTAGTGTGAGGGCACCCTGGCACTAGCCAAGGTGCCCCCACATTGTTCAGAGCCAATTCCCTGAACTTTGTGAGTGCGGGGACACCATTACACGCGTGCACTACATATAGGTCACTACCTATATGTAGCTTCACCATGGTAACTCCGAATATGGCCATGTAACATGTCTATGATCATGGAATTGCCCCCTCTATGCCATCCTGGCATTGTTGGTGCAATTCCATGATCCCAGTGGTCTGTAGCACAGACCCTGGTACTGCCAGACTGCCCTTCCTGGGGTTTCACTGCAGCTGCTGCTGCTGCCAACCCCTCAGACAGGCAGCTGCCCTCCTGGGGTCCAGCCAGGCCTGGCCCAGGATGGCAGAACAAAGAACTTCCTCTGAGAGAGGGTGTGACACCCTCTCCCTTTGGAAAATGGTGTGAAGGCAGGGGAGGAGTAGCCTCCCCCAGCCTCTGGAAATGCTTTGTTGGGCACAGATGTGCCCAATTCTGCATAAGCCAGTCTACACCGGTTCAGGGACCCCTTAGCCCCTGCTCTGGCGCGAAACTGGACAAAGGAAAGGGGAGTGACCACTCCCCTGACCTGCACCTCCCCTGGGAGGTGTCCAGAGCTCCTCCAGTGTGCTCCAGACCTCTGCCATCTTGGAAACAGAGGTGCTGCTGGCACACTGGACTGCTCTGAGTGGCCAGTGCCACCAGGTGACGTCAGAGACTCCTGCTGATAGGCTCCTTCAGGTGTTAGTAGCCTTTCCTCTCTCCTAGGTAGCCAAACCCTCTTTTCTGGCTATTTAGGGTCTCTGTCTCTGGGGAAACTTTAGATAACGAATGCATGAGCTCAGCCGAGTTCCTCTGCATCTCCCTCTTCACCTTCTGATAAGGAAACGACCGCTGACCGCGCTGGAAGGCTGCAAACCTGCAACATAGTAGCAAAGACGACTACTGCAACTCTGTAACGCTGATCCTGCCGCCTTCTCGACTGTTTTCCTGCTTGTGCATGCTGTGGGGGTAGCCTGCCTCCTCTCTGCACCAGAAGCTCCGAAGAAATCTCCCGTGGGTTGTAGGAGGCTGGACTGGCTTGTAGTGAGTACCAAGGGGTACTTGCACCTTGCACCAGGCCCAGTTATCCCTTATTAGTGTATAGGGTGTCTAGCAGCTTAGGCTGATAGATAATGGTAGCTTAGCAGAGCAGCTTAGGCTGAACTAGGAGACGTGTGAAGCTACTACAGTACCACCTAGTGTCATATGCACAATATCATAAGAAAACACAATACACAGTTATACTAAAAATAAAGGTACTTTATTTTTATGACAATATGCCAAAGTATCTTAGAGTGTACCCTGTGAGAAGGTAGCCTCTTTCTAGCCTTGTTACCCCCACTTTTGGCCTGTTTGTGAGTGTATGTCAGGGTGTTTGTCACTGTTTTCACTGTCTCACTGGGATCCTGATAGCCAGGCCTCAGTGCTCATAGTGAAAACACTATGGCGGTCATTCTGACCTTGGCGGGCGGCGGAGGCCGCCCGCCAAAGTCCCGCCGTCAGGTTACCGTTCCGCGGTCGAAAGACCGCGGCGGTAATTCTGACTTTCCCGCTGGGCTGGCGGGCGGTCGCCTTCAGACCGCCCGCCAGCCCAGCGGGAAAGAGGCTTCCACGATGAAGCCGGCTCGGAATCGAGCCTGCGGAGTGGAAGCTGTGCGACGGGTGCAGTTGCACCCGTCGCGTATTTCACTGTCTGCGCAGCAGACAGTGAAATACATGTAGGGGCCCTCTTACGGGGGCCCCTGCAATGCCCATGCCAGTGGCATGGGCACTGCAGGGGCCCCCAGGGGCCCCGCGACCCCCCCTACCGCCATCCGGATCCCGGCGGTCGGACCGCCGGGATCTGGATGGCGGTAGGGGGGGTCGGAATCCCCGCGGCGGTGCAGCAAGCTGCGCCGCCGTGGAGGATTCAATGGGGCGGCGGTACACTGGCGGGAGCCCGCCAGTGGTGCCGGTCCGACCGCGGCTTTACCGCCGCGGTCGGAATCCCCATTGGAGCACCGCCGGCCTGTCGGCGGTGCTCCCGCGGTCCTCCGCCCTGGCGGTCTTTGACCGCCAGGGTCAGAATGACCCCCTATGTTTTCAGTATGTTTGTTATGTGTCACTGGGATCCTGCTGGTCAGGACCCCAGTGCTCATAGGTTTGTGGCCTATATGTATGTGTCACTGGGACCCTGTCACACAGGGCCCCAGTGCTCATAGGTGTGCATGTATATGTTCCCTGTGTGGTGCCTAACTGTCTCACTGAGGCTCTGCTAACCAGAACCTCAGTGGTTATGCTCTCTCATTACTTCCAAATTGTCACTAACAGGCTAGTGACCATTTTTACCAATTTACATTGGCTTACTGGAACACCCTTATAATTCCCTAGTATATGGTACTGAGGTTCCCAGGGTATTGGGGTTCCAGGAGATCCCTATGGGCTGCAGCATTTCTTTTGCCACCCATAGGGAGCTCTGGCAATTCTTACACAGGCCTGCCACTGCAGCCTGAGTGAAATAACGTCCACGTTATTTCACAGCCATTTTACACTGCACTTAAGTAACTTATAAGTCACCTATATGTCTAACCTTTACCTGGTAAAGGTTAGGTGCAAAGTTAATTAGTGTGTGGGCACCCTGGCACTAGCCAAGGTGCCCCCACATTGTTCAGAGCCAATTCACTGAACTTTGTGAGTGCGGGGACACCATTACACACGTGCACTACTGTGAGAAGGTAGCCTCTTTCTAGCCTTGTTACCCCCACTTTTGGCCTGTTTGTGAGTGTATGTCAGGGTGTTTGTCACTGTTTTCACTGTCTCACTGGGATCCTGATAGCCAGGCCTCAGTGCTCATAGTGAAAACACCATGTTTTCAGTATGGTTGTTATGTGTCACTGGGATCCTGCTAGTCAGGACCCCAGTGCTCATAGGTTTGTGGCCTATATGTATGTGTCACTAGGACCCTGTCACACAGGGCCCCAGTGCTCATAGGTGTGCATGTATATGTTCCCTGTGTGGTGCCTAACTGTCTCACTGAGGCTCTGCTAACCAGAACCTCAGTGGTTATGCTCTCTCATTACTTTCAAATTGTCACTAACAGGCTAGTGACCAATTTTACCAATTTACATTGGCTTACTGGAACACCCTTATAATTCCCTAGTATATGGTACTGAGGTACCCAGGGTATTGGGGTTCCAGGAGATCCCTATGGGCTGCAGCATTTCTTTTGCCACCCATAGGGAGCTCTGACAATTCTTACACAGGCCTGCCACTGCAGCCTGAGTGAAATAACGTCCACGTTATTTCACAGCCATTTTACACTGCACTTAAGTAACTTATAAGTCACCTATATGTCTAACCTTTACCTGGTAAAGGTTAGGTGCAAAGTTACTTAGTGTGAGGGCACCCTGGCACTAGCCAAGGTGCCCCCACATTGTTCAGAGCCAATTCCCTGAACTTTGTGAGTGCGGGGACACCATTACACGCGTGCACTACATATAGGTCAATACCTATATGTAGCTTCACCATGGTAACTCCGAATATGGCCATGTAACATGTCTATGATCATGGAATTGCCCCCTCTATGCCATCCTGGCATTGTTGGTGCAATTCCATGATCCCAGTGGTCTGTAGCACAGACCCTGGTACTGCCAGACTGCCCTTCCTGGGGTTTCACTGCAGCTGCTGCTGCTGCCAACCCCTCAGACAGGCAGCTGCCCTCCTGGGGTCCAGCCAGGCCTGGCCCAGGATGGCAGAACAAAGAACTTCCTCTGAGAGAGGGTGTGACACCCTCTCCCTTTGGAAAATGGTGTGAAGGCAGGGGAGGAGTAGCCTCCCCCAGCCTCTGGAAATGCTTTGTTGGGCACAGATGTGCCCAATTCTGCATAAGCCAGTCTACACCGGTTCAGGGACCCCTTAGCCCCTGCTCTGGCGCGAAACTGGACAAAGGAAAGGGGAGTGACCACTCCCCTGACCTGCACCTCCCCTGGGAGGTGTCCAGAGCTCCTCCAGTGTGCTCCAGACCTCTGCCATCTTGGAAACAGAGGTGCTGCTGGCACACTGGACTGCTCTGAGTGGCCAGTGCCACCAGGTGACGTCAGAGACTCCTGCTGATAGGCTCCTTCAGGTGTTAGTAGCCTTTCCTCTCTCCTAGGTAGCCAAACCCTCTTTTCTGGCTATTTAGGGTCTCTGTCTCTGGGGAAACTTTAGATAACGAATGCATGAGCTCAGCCGAGTTCCTCTGCATCTCCCTCTTCACCTTCTGATAAGGAAACGACCGCTGACCGCGCTGGAAGGCTGCAAACCTGCAACATAGTAGCAAAGACGACTACTGCAACTCTGTAACGCTGATCCTGCCGCCTTCTCGACTGTTTTCCTGCTTGTGCATGCTGTGGGGGTAGCCTGCCTCCTCTCTGCACCAGAAGCTCCGAAGAAATCTCCCGTGGGTCGACGGAATCTTCCCCCTGCAACCGCAGGCACCAAAAAGCTGCATTACCGGTCCCTTGGGTCTCCTCTCAGCACGACGAGCGAGGTCCCTCGAATCCAGCGACTCTGTCCAAGTGACCCCCACAGTCCAGTGACTCTTCAGCCCAAGTTTGGTGGAGGTAAGTCCTTGCCTCACCTCGCTGGGCTGCATTGCTGGGAACAGCGACTTTGCAGCTACTCCGGCCCCTGTGCACTTCCGGCGGAAATCCTTCCTGCACAGCCAAGTCTGTGTCCACGGCACTCTAACCTGCATTGCACGACTTTCTAAGTGGGTCTCCGGCGACGTGGGACTCCTTTGTGCAACTTCGGCGAGCACCGTTTCACGCATCCTCGTAGTGCCTGTTTCTGGCACTTCTCCGGGTGCTACCTGCTTCATTGAGGGCTCTTTGTCTTGCTCGACGTCCCCTTTTTCTGCAGGTCCAATTTTCGACCTCCTGGTCCCTCCTGGGCCCCAGCAGCGTCCAAAAACGCCAAACGAACGATTTGCATGTAGCAAGGCTTGTTGGCGTCCTTCCGGCGGGAAAACACTTTTGCACGACTCTCCAAGGCGAGAGGGATCCGTCCACCAAAGGGGAAGTCTCTAGCCCTTTTCGTTCCTGCAGAAACCTCAGCTTCTTCTGTCCAGTCAAAGCTTCTTTGCACCCACAGCTGGCATTTCCTGGGCATCTGCCCATCTCCGACTTGCTTGTGACTTTTGGACTTGGTCCCCTTGTTCCACAGGTACCCTAGATTGGAAATCCACAGTTGTTGCATTGCTGGTTTGTGTCTTTCCTGCATTATTCCTCTAACACGACTCTTTTGTCCTTAGGGAAACTTTGGTGCACTTTGCACTCACTTTTCAGGGTCTTGGGGAGGGTTATTTTCCTAACTCTCACTATTTTCTAATAGTCCCAGCGACCCTCTACAAGGTCACATAGGTTTGGGGTCCATTCGTGGTTCGCATTCCACTTTTGGAGTATATGGTTTGTGTTGCCCCTATCCCTATGTTTCCCCATTGCATCCTATTGTAACTATACATTGTTTGCACTGTTTTCTAAGACTATACTGCATATTTTTGCTATTGTGTATATATATCTTGTGTATATTTCCTATCCTCTCACTGAGGGTACACTCTGAGATACTTTGGCATATTGTCATAAAAATAAAGTACCTTTATTTTTAGTATAACTGTGTATTGTGTTTTCTTATGATATTGTGCATATGACACTAAGTGGTACTGTAGTAGCTTCACACGTCTCCTAGTTCAGCCTAAGCTGCTCTGCTAAGCTACCATTATCTATCAGCCTAAGCTGCTAGACACCCTGTACACTAATAAGGGATAACTGGGCCTGGTGCAAGGTGCAAGTACCCCTTGGTACTCACTACAAGCCAGTCCAGCCTCCTACATTGGTTGTGCAGTGGTGGGATAAGTGCTTGAGACTACTTACCACTCTTGTCATTGTACTTTTCATAAGAGAAAAATATACAAAACAAGGTCAGTGTATATACACATAGCCAAAAAGTTTTGCATTTCCTCTTTTCACTCTTTTCTAAGTGCTGAAAAGTACTTCTAAAACTTTCAAAAAGTTCTTAAAAGTTTAAAAAGTTTTTTTTCTGTCTTTCCAAAAAGTTCTGAAAACTTTTTTCTCTTTTTCTATCACTTTAACTCTCTCTAAAAAATGTCTGGCACAGGAAAAAATGTTGAACTGTCCAAACTTGCATATGATCACCTTAGCTGGAAAGGAGCAAGGAGTCTCTGCATAGAGAGAGGTTTGAGTGTAGGGAAGAATCCTTCCTTAGAACTGTTAATTAACATGCGTAGAGCACAGGATAAGGCCATAAGTGCCCAATCTGTTGAAAAAGTAGCTTATGGTTCTCAATCTGATCCAGGGACTCCCCCAGGAAAAGGTTCAGGAAAGAAACTTCTCAGCCTGCCCATTACTAGACAGTCTAGCATAGTTGGTACAGAGGTTGAATCACACCATACTGATGGTGTGCTCTCACATTATACTGGTAGCCCAGCTGTTAGGGTGCCCTCTGTAAGGGACAGGTCTCCTTCGGTTCATTCCCATCATACCTCTGTATCTAGAAATGTCCCTCCCACCCACCCTGATGACAGATTGTTAGAAAGGGAGCTCAATAGATTGAGAGTGGAACAAACCAGACTGAAGCTCAAGAAGCAACAGCTGGATTTGGATAGACAGTCTTTAGAAATAGAGAGGGAAAGACAGAAGTTGGGTTTAGATACCCATGGTGGCAGCAGCAGTATTCCCCATAGTCATCCTGCAAAAGAGCATGATTCCAGGAATCTGCACAAGATAGTTCCCCCTTATAAGGAGGGGGATGACATTAACAAGTGGTTTGCTGCACTTGAGAGGGCCTGTGCTGTACAGGATGTCCCTCAAAAGCAGTGGGCTGCTATCCTATGGCTATCATTTACTGGAAAAGGTAGGGATAGGCTCCTTACTGTGAAAGAAAATGATGCCAATAATTTTACAGTTCTTAAGAATGCACTCCTGGATGGTTATGGCTTAACCACTGAACAGTACAGGATAAAGTTCAGAGAGACCAAAAAGGAGTCTTCACAAGACTGGGTTGATTTCATTGACCATTCAGTGAAGGCCTTGGAGGGGTGGTTACATGGCAGTAAAGTTACTGATTATGAAAGCCTGTATAACACAATCCTGTGAGAGCATATACTTAATAATTGTGTGTCTGATTTGTTGCACCAGTACCTGGTAGACTCTGATCTGACCTCTCCCCAAGAATTGGGAAAGAAGGCAGACAAATGGGTCAGAACAAGGGTGAACAGAAAAGTTCATACAGGGGGTGACAAAGATGGCAATAAGAAGAAAGATGGTGAAAAATCTCAAGATAAGCATGGGGATAAGGGTAAAACCAAAGATCCCACTTCAAATCTTAAACACTCTTCAGAGGGTGGGGATAAAACAAATTCTTCCTCTTCTTCCCAACCTGCACACATTAAAAAGCCTTGGTGCTTTGTGTGTAAAAACAGAGGCCATAGGCCAGGGGATAAGTCCTGTCCAGGTAAACCCCCTGAGCCTACCACCACTAATACATCAAGCTCTAGTGCCCCTAGCAGTAGTGGTACTAGTGGTGGGACTGCTGGCAACAGTCAAGCAAAGGGTGTAGTTGGGTTCACTTATGGGTCCATAGTGGAAACTGATGTAATCAGTCCCAAGACAGTTCCTGTTACACCTAGTGGCATTGGCCTTGCCACACTGGCTGCTTGTCCCCTTACAATGGATAAGTACAGGCAGACAGTTTCAATAAATGGTGTTGAGGCCTTGGCCTACAGGGACACAGGTGCCAGTTTCACTTTGGTGACTGAAAACCTAGTGCCTCCTGAACAACACATCATTGGACAACAGTATAAGATTATTGATGTCCATAACTCCACTAAGTTTCTTCCCTTAGCTATAATTCAGTTTAGTTGGGGTGGAGTTACTGGCCCTAAGCAGGTGGTGGTATCACCTAGCTTACCTGTAGACTGTCTCTTAGGTAATGACCTAGAGGCCTCAGGTTGGGCTGATGTAGAGTTTTATGCCCATGCAGCCATGCTGGGCATCCCTGAGGAATTGTTCCCTCTCATTTCAAGTGAAATGAAAAAGCAAAGGAGAGAAGGCCTGAAAACTCAGGATCCCTCTCCATCAACAGGTAAAAAGGGTATCACAGTATCCCCTAACCACCCTACCATTCAGGATACTATTCCTGTGGTGGGAGAAACCTCTCCTGGGGTGGCACCTGTTCCAAGGGAATCATCAGCTGGCAAAGCTGGACTCCCTGAGGTGGAAGTACCTCTCTGTGGGATAACTAACATTGGTGAGAAAAACAGCACCATTTTAGTTAGCATGGAGCATCCCTCCAACCCTCCCAGAGAAACTTTAGTGCAGAAACCCTGCACTACCTCACAACACTTAGGACAGCAGCCCTGCCCTAGTGTGGAGCTCATAGGACAGCATCCCTGCCCTGCTCCAACTCAAGAGAAACAGCATCCCTGTTCTCTCTTCCAGCCAGATGGACAACGTTTTTGCCCAGCTATGGCTTTTCTGAGACAGCATCCCTGTCTGGCATTTCCATCACTACAAATAGGTTCAGTGGACAATTCCCACTGCTCTAAACTAAAACGTACTGATAGAAACTCTGAAAATACATCTTCACATTGTTGCTTAGCTAAAAAACTTCAAACAGGGTGGTTTACATCCCCACAGGGAAGTAACCATATAGTGGATGATAAAGGGAGTAACCAGTCTATTGCAGAGCTACTCTCTACTTATCACCACTTAGACAATAAAGTCTCAACTGGCCAAGGTTAGCCTTATTGTCCTTCGTTTGGGGGGGGGGTTGTGTGAGAAGGTAGCCTCTTTCTAGCCTTGTTACCCCCACTTTTGGCCTGTTTGTGAGTGTATGTCAGGGTGTTTGTCACTGTTTTCACTGTCTCACTGGGATCCTGATAGCCAGGCCTCAGTGCTCATAGTGAAAACACCATGTTTTCAGTATGGTTGTTATGTGTCACTGGGATCCTGCTAGTCAGGACCCCAGTGCTCATAGGTTTGTGGCCTATATGTATGTGTCACTAGGACCCTGTCACACAGGGCCCCAGTGCTCATAGGTGTGCATGTATATGTTCCCTGTGTGGTGCCTAACTGTCTCACTGAGGCTCTGCTAACCAGAACCTCAGTGGTTATGCTCTCTCATTACTTTAAAATTGTCACTAACAGGCTAGTGACCAATTTTACCAATTTACATTGGCTTACTGGAACACCCTTATAATTCCCTAGTATATGGTACTGAGGTACCCAGGGAATTGGGGTTCCAGGAGATCCCTATGGGCTGCAGCATTTCTTTTGCCACCCATAGGGAGCTCTGACAATTCTTACACAGGCCTGCCACTGCAGCCTGAGTGAAATAACGTCCACGTTATTTCACAGCCATTTTACACTGCACTTAAGTAACTTATAAGTCACCTATATGTCTAACCTTTACCTGGTAAAGGTTAGGTGCAAAGTTACTTAGTGTGAGGGCACCCTGGCACTAGCCAAGGTGCCCCCACATTGTTCAGAGCCAATTCACTGAACTTTGTGAGTGCGGGGACACCATTACACGCGTGCACTACATATAGGTCACTACCTATATGTAGCTTCACCATGGTAACTCCGAATATGGCCATGTAACATGTCTATGATCATGGAATTGCCCCCTCTATGCCATCCTGGCATTGTTGGTGCAATTCCATGATCCCAGTGGTCTGTAGCACAGACCCTGGTACTGCCAGACTGCCCTTCCTGGGGTTTCACTGCAGCTGCTGCTGCTGCCAACCCCTCAGACAGGCAGCTGCCCTCCTGGGGTCCAGCCAGGCCTGGCCCAGGATGGCAGAACAAAGAACTTCCTCTGAGAGAGGGTGTGACACCCTCTCCCTTTGGAAAATGGTGTGAAGGCAGGGGAGGAGTAGCCTCCCCCAGCCTCTGGAAATGCTTTGTTGGGCACAGATGTGCCCAATTCTGCATAAGCCAGTCTACACCGGTTCAGGGACCCCTTAGCCCCTGCTCTGGCGCGAAACTGGACAAAGGAAAGGGGAGTGACCACTCCCCTGACCTGCACCTCCCCTGGGAGGTGTCCAGAGCTCCTCCAGTGTGCTCCAGACCTCTGCCATCTTGGAAACAGAGGTGCTGCTGGCACACTGGACTGCTCTGAGTGGCCAGTGCCACCAGGTGACGTCAGAGACTCCTGCTGATAGGCTCCTTCAGGTGTTAGTAGCCTTTCCTCTCTCCTAGGTAGCCAAACCCTCTTTTCTGGCTATTTAGGGTCTCTGTCTCTGGGGAAACTTTAGATAACGAATGCATGAGCTCAGCCGAGTTCCTCTGCATCTCCCTCTTCACCTTCTGATAAGGAAACGACCGCTGACCGCGCTGGAAGGCTGCAAACCTGCAACATAGTAGCAAAGACGACTACTGCAACTCTGTAACGCTGATCCTGCCGCCTTCTCGACTGTTTTCCTGCTTGTGCATGCTGTGGGGGTAGCCTGCCTCCTCTCTGCACCAGAAGCTCCGAAGAAATCTCCCGTGGGTCGACGGAATCTTCCCCCTGCAACCGCAGGCACCAAAAAGCTGCATTACCGGTCCCTTGGGTCTCCTCTCAGCACGACGAGCGAGGTCCCTCGAATCCAGCGACTCTGTCCAAGTGACCCCCACAGTTCAGTGACTCTTCAGCCCAAGTTTGGTGGAGGTAAGTCCTTGCCTCACCTCGCTGGGCTGCATTGCTGGGAACAGCGACTTTGCAGCTACTCCGGCCCCTGTGCACTTCCGGCGGAAATCCTTCGTGCACAGCCAAGCCTGGGTCCACGGCACTCTAACCTGCATTGCACGACTTTCTAAGTGGGTCTCCGGTGACGTGGGACTCCTTTGTGCAACTTCGGTGAGCACCGTTTCACGCATCCTTGTAGTGCCTGTTTCTGGCACTTCTCCGGGTGCTACCTGCTTCAGTGAGGGCTCTTTATCTTGCTCGACGTCCCCTTTTTCAGCAGATCCAATTTGCGACCTCCTGGTCCCTCCTGGGCCCCAGCAGCGTCCAAAAATGCCAAACGCACGATTTGCGTGTAGCAAGGCTTGTTGGCGTCCTTCCGGCGGGAAAATACTTCTGCACGACTCTCCAAGGCGAGAGGGATCCGTCCACCAAAGGGGAAGTCTCTAGCCCTTTTCGTTCCTGTAGAAACCTCAGCTTCTTCTGTCCAGTCGAAGCTTCTTTGCACCCACAGCTGGCATTTCCTGGGCATCTGCCCATCTCCGACTTGCTTGTGACTTTTGGACTTGGTCCCCTTGTTCCACAGGTACCCTAGATTGGAAATCCACAGTTGTTGCATTGCTGGTTTGTGTCTTTCCTGCATTATTCCTCTAACACGACTCTTTTGTCCTTAGGGGAACTTTGGTGCACTTTGCACTCACTTTTCAGGGTCTTGGGGAGGGTTATTTTCCTAACTCTCACTATTTTCTAATAGTCCCAGCGACCCTCTACAAGGTCACATAGGTTTGGGGTCCATTCGTGGTTCGCATTCCACTTTTGGAGTATATGGTTTGTGTTGCCCCTATCCCTATGTTTCACCATTGCATCCTATTGTAACTATACATTGTTTGCACTGTTTTCTAAGACTATACTGCATATTTTTGCTATTGTGTATATATATCTTGTGTATATTTCCTATCCTCTCACTGAGGGTACACTCTGAGATACTTTGGCATATTGTCATAAAAATAAAGTACCTTTATTTTTAGTATAACTGTGTATTGTGTTTTCTTATGATATTGTGCATATGACACTAAGTGGTACTGTAGTAGCTTCACACGTCTCCTAGTTCAGCCTAAGCTGCTCTGCTAAGCTACCATTATCTATCAGCCTAAGCTGCTAGACACCCTATACACTAATAAGGGATAACTGGGCCTGGTGCAAGGTGCAAGTACCCCTTGGTACTCACTACAAGCCAGTCCAGCCTCCTACAGTGTTCCAGTAAGCCAATGTAAATTGGTAAACATGGTCACTAGCCTGTCAGTGACAATTTGGAAAGAAATGAGAGAGCATAACCACTGAGGTTCTGATTAGCAGAGCCTCAGTGAGACAGTTAGTCACTACACAGGTAACACATTCAGGCACTTATGAGCACTGGGGCCCTGGGTTACCAGGGTCCCAGTGACACATACAACTAAAACAACATATATACAGTGAAAAATGGGGGTAACATGCCAGCCAAGATGGTACTTTCCTACACAACCCCCCACCAAACGAAGGACAATAAGACTAGCCATGACCTGATGAGTCTTCATTGTCTAAGTGGAAATATCTGGAGAGTCCATCTGCATTGGAGTGGCTACTCCCAGGTCTATGTTCCACTGTATAGTCCATTCCCTGTAGGGATATGGACCACCTCAACAATTTAGGATTTTCACCTTTCATTTGTTTTAGCCAAAGTAGAGGTTTGTGGTCTGTCTGAACAATGAAGTGAGTGCCAAAAAGGTATGGCCTCAACTTCTTCAGAGCCCAAACCACAGCAAAGGCCTCCCTCTCAATGGCAGACCAACGCTTTTCTCTAGGGGTCAACCTCCTACTAATAAAAGCAACAGGTTGATCCTGGCCCTCAGAATTAAGTTGTGATAGGACTGCCCCTACTCCTAATTCAGATGCATCAGTTTGGACATAGAATTTTTTAGAGTAACAAGGGCTCTTAAGAGGGGCTGCAATGGAGCCATAGTTCTTAATGAACCTCCTGTAATACCCGGTGAGGCCTAGGAAGGCTCTCACCTGAGTCTGAGTGGTAGGGGGAACCCAATCAATAATTGTTTGGATTTTCCCCTGAAGTGGTGCAATCTGTTCCCCACCAACAAGGTGTCCCAGATAAACCACCTTACCCTGCCCTATCTGGCACTCTGAAGCCTTGATAGTGAGGCCTGCCTTTTGCAGGGCCTCCAAAACTTTCCATAGGTGGACCAGGTGATCATCCCAGCTGGAGCTAAAGACAGCTATATCGTCCAAATATGCTGCACTGAAAGCTTCCTGCCCTTGCAGGACTGTGTTCACCAACCTCTGAAAAGTGGCAGGTGCATTTTTCAAACCAAAAGGCATTACAGTAAACTGGTAATGTCCTCCAATGGTAGAAAATGCAGTCTTAGGTTTAGCATCTTCTGATAATTTGATCTGCCAATACCCTGAAGTCAAATCAAAAGTGCTTAGATACTTGGCAGATGCCAGTGTATCTATGAGCTCATCTGCCCTGGGTATAGGGTGAGCATCAGTTTTGGTTACCAAGTTGAGACCTCTATAGTCTACACAAAACCGCATTTCTTTCTTTCCATCTTTGGAATGGGGTTTTGGTACACCACACTCCTTCCACATGGCCTTTAAGTATGCAGACATGAAATTGCTTCCCCTGTCTGATACTACTTCCTTTGGGAAGCCCACCCTGAAAATATTCCCAGGAGTGCTTTTGGCACTGCAGGAGCTGTATTGGTCCTTAAAGGAATAGCTTCAGGATATCTTGTGGCATGGTCCACTACCACCAAGATAAACCTATTGCCTGAAGCAGTAGGAGGGTCAAGGGGGCCAACTATGTCAACCCCTACCCTTTCAAAGGGAACCCCAACCACAGGCAGTGGGATAAGGGGTGCCTTTGGGGTGCCACCTGTCTTGCCACTGGCTTGACAGGTTTCACAGGACTTACAAAATTCCTTTGTGTCCTCAGACATTCTAGGCCAATGAAACAGGGGAACAAGCCTGTCCCAAGTTTTCATTTGTCCTAGATGCCCATCTAAAGGAATGTCATGTGCCAGTGTTAGGAGGAACTTTCTGTACTCCTGAGGAATCACTAATCTCCTGGCAGCTCCAGGTTTAGGATCCCTATGCTCAGTGTACAAGAGGTTGTCCTCCCAGTAAAATCTGTGAGAGTCACTGACATCCCCATTAGCCTGTTTGACAGCTTGCTGTCTGAGACCCTCTAATGTGGGACAGGTTTGCTGTGCCACACTCAGCTCCTCTCTGGCAGGCCCCCCTTCACCCAAAAGCTCAGCAGTGTCTGCTTCCAGCTCCTCTGGTGTAGGTTCTGCACAGGGAGGGAATTCTTCTTCCTCAGAAGTAGAATCCACTGTAGAGGGAGGGATAGTAGGAAGTGGTTTGCTTCTACTAGCCCTAGCTTTAGGGAGCACTTGGTCCATTGTTCCAGGATCCAAGCTTCCCTGTCCTTTTTGCTTTCTGGCCTGAGCCCTTGTCAAAGCAAAAATATGCCCTGGGATGCCCAGCATTGCTGCATGGGCCTCCAACTCCACTTCTGAACAAGCTGATGTCTCCAAATCATTCCCTAATAGACAGTCTACAGGTAAATCTGAAGCTACCACAACTTTCTTTGGACCAGTAACCCCCCCCCAGTTGAGATTAACAACAGCCATGGGGTGGCTAAGTGTGTTGTTGTGAGCATCGGTTACTTGGTACAGGTGACCAAGTAGGTGTTGTTCAGGGTGGACCAGTTTCTCTATGACCATAGTCACACTGGCACCAGTGTCCCTGTAGGCCTGAACCTCAACACCATTTATTAGGGGTAGCTGCTTGTACTTATCCATATTAAGGGGACAAGCAACTAAGGTGGCTAAATCAATAGCCCCCTCAGAGACTAACACAGCCTCTGTGGCCTCCCTAACAAGGCCAACCCCAACTAAATTACCAAAAGTGAGCCCAGCTACTCCCTTGGATTGGCTATTAGTAGGTTTGCTCCCACCACCACTGCTGTTAGTAGGGACACTAGGTGTAGCAGTAGGGGTTGTAGTGGTAGGAGCATTGGTGCCTTTCTTTGGACAACTGGTATCTGTTGTCCAATGGCCTTTAATTTTACATAAATAGCACCATGGTTTCTTTTCCTTGTTCTGATTAAAAGAGGATTTGGACCCACCACCCCCACCAGAGTGTTTTTGTGGGCCTGATGAAGACTCATTTTTAGATTTGTCCCCACCCTTGTCTGAAGACTTACCATCCTTCTTTTTGTTGCCATCTTTGTCACCCCCTGTATGAACTTTTCTGTTCACTCTTGTTCTGACCCATTTGTCTGCCTTCTTTGTCTGCCTTCTTTCAAAATTCTTGGGGAGAGGTCAGATCAGAGTCCACCAAGTACTGGTGCAACAAATCAGACACACAATTATTAAGAATATGCTCTCTCAGGATCAAGTTATACAGGCTGTCATAATCAGTAACTTTACTGCCATGTAACCACCCCTCCAAGGCCTTCACTGAATGGTCAATGAAATCAACCCAGTCTTGTGAAGACTCCTTTTTGGTCTCTCTGAACTTTATCCTGTATTGTTCAGTGGTTAAGCCATAACCGTCCAGGAGTGCATTCTTAAGAACTTGGAAATTATTAGCATCATTTTCTTTCACAGTATGGAGCCTATCCCTACCTTTTCCACTAAATGATAGCCATAGGATAGCAGCCCACTGCCTTTGAGGGACATCCTGTACAACACAGGCCCTCTCAAGTGCAGCAAACCACTTGTTAATGTCATCCCCCTCCTTATAAGGGGGAACTATCTTGTGCAGATTCCTGGAATCATGCTCTTTAACAGGATGACTATGGGGAATACTGCTGCTGCCACCATGGGTATCTAAACCCAACTTCTGTCTTTCCTTCTCTAATTCAAAAGACTGTCTATCCAAATCCAGCTGTTGCTTTTTAAGCTTCAGTCTGGTTTGTTCCACTCTCAACTTATTGAGTTCCCTCTCTAACATTCTGTCATCAGGGTTGGTGGGAGGGACATTCTTAGATACAGAGGTATGATGGGAATGAACAGAAGGAGACTTGTCCCTTACAGAAATCATTCTAACAGCTTGGCTTACAGAAACATCACTACCAGTATGGTGAGAATAAATGCTTTTGCTATGATGTGAGACAACACTATTTGTATGATGTGGCTCATCATCATTACCAACTATGCTAGACTGTCTAGTAATGGGCAGGCTAGGAAGTTTATTTCCTGAATCTTTTCCTGGGGGAGTCCCTGAATCAGATTGGGAACTATTAGGTACTTTTTCAACAGATGAGGCACCTATGGCCTTATCTTGTTCTCTAAGCATGTTAATTAACAGTTCCAAGGAAGGATTCTTCCCTACACTCAAACCTCTCTCTACAAGAGACTCCTTGCTCTTTTCCAGCTAAGGTTGTCATATGCAAGTTTGGACAGATCAACTTTTTGGCCTGTGCCAGACATTTTTAGAGAGAGTTAAAGTGATAGAAAAAGAGAAAAAAGTTTTCAGAACTTTTTGGAAAGACAGAAATAAAACTTTTTAAACTTTTAAGAACTTTTTGAAAGTTTAGAAGTACTTTTCAGCACTTAGAAAACAGTGAAAAGAGGAAATGCAAAACTTTTTAGCTATGTGTACACAAACTGAACTTGTTTTGTATATTTTTCTCTTATGAAAAGTAAAATGACAAGAGTGATAAGTAGTCTCAAAGCACTTATCCCACCGCTGCACAACCAATGTAGGAGGCTGGACTGGCTTGTAGTGAGTACCAAGGGGTACTTGCACCTTGCACCAGGCCCAGGTATCCCTTATTAGTGTATAGGGTGTCTAGCAGCTTAGGCTGATAGATAATGGTAGCTTACCAGAGCAGCTTAGGCTGAACTAGGAGACGTGTGAAGCTACCACAGTACCACAAGTGTCACTTGCACAAAACCAAAAGAAAACACAATACACAGTTATACTAAAAATAAAGGTACTTTATTTTTATGACAATATGCCAAAGTATCTCAGAGTGTACCCTCAGAGTGAGGATAGCAAATATACACAAGTTATATGTACACAGTACTAAAAATATGCAGTATAGTCTTAGAAAACAGTGCAAACAATGTATAGTTACAATAGGATGCAATGGAGACACATAGGGATAGGGACAACACAAACCATAAACTCCAAAAGTGGAATGTGAACCACGAATGGACCCCAAACCTATGTGACCTTGTAGAGGGTCGCTGGGACTATTAGAAAATAGTGAGAGTTAGAAAATTAGCCCTCCCCAAGACCCTGAAAAGTGAGTGCAAAGTGCACTGAAGTTCCCCAAGAGACAAAGAAGTCGTAATAGAGGAATAATGCAGGAAAGACACAAACCAACAATGCAACAACTGTGGATTTCAAATCTAGGGTACCTGTCGAACAAGGGGACCAAGTCCAAAAGTCACAAGCAAGTCGTAGATGGGCAGATGCCCAGGAAATGCCAGCTGCGGGTGCAAAGAAGCTTCAACTGGACAGAAGAAGCAAAGGTTTCTGCAGGAACGAAAAGGGCTAGAGACTTTCCCTTTGGTGGACGGATTCCTCTTGCCTTGGAGAGTTGTGAAGAAGTGTTTTCTCGCCGAAAGGACGCCAACAAGCCTTGCTTGCTGCAAATCGTGCAGTTGGCGTTTTTGGACGCTGCTGAGGCCCAGGAGGGACCAGAAGGTCGCGAATTGGACCTGGAGAGAGAGGGAACGTCGAGCAAGACAAGGAGCCCTCTCTGAAGCAGGTAGCACCCGGAGAAGTGCCAGAAACAGGCACTACAAGGATGCGTGAAACGGTGCTCGCCGAAGTTGCACAAAGGAGTCCCACGTCGCCGGAGACCAACTTAGAAAGTCGTGCAATGCAGGTTAGAGTGCCGTGGACTCAGGCTTGGCTGTGCACAAAGGATTTCCGCCGGAAGTGCACAGGGGCCGGAGAAGTTGCAAAAGTCGCGGTTACCAACAATGCAGTCTGGAGTGGGGAGGCAAGGACTTACCTCCACCAAACTTGGACTGAAGAGTCACTGGACTGTGGCAGTCTCTTGGACAGAGTTGCTGGATTCAAGGGACCTCGCTCGTCGTGCTGAGAGGAGACCCAAGGGACCGGTAATGCAGCTTTTTGGTGCCTGCGGTTGCAGGGGGAAGATTCCGTCGACCCACGGGAGATTTCTTCGGAGCTTCTGGTGCAGAGAGGAGGCAGACTACCCCCACAGCATGCACAAGCAGGAAACAGTCGAGAAGGCGGCAGGATCAGCGTTACAGAGTTGCAGTAGTCGTCTTTGCTACTATGTTGCAGGTTTGCAGGCTTCCAGCGCGGTCAGCAGTCGTTTCCTTATCAGAAGGTGAAGAGAGAGATGCAGAGGAACTCGGATGAGCTCTTGCATTCGTTATCAAAATTTCCCCAGAGACAGAGACCCTAAATAGCCAGAAAAGTGGGTTTGGCTACCTAGGAGAGAGGAGAGGCTACTAACACCTGAAGGAGCCTATCACAAGGAGTCTCTGACGTCACCTGGTGGCACTGGCCACTCAGAGCAGTCCAGTGTGCCAGCAGCACCTCTGTTTCCAAGATGGCAGAGGTCTGGAGCACACTGGAGGAGCTCTGGACACCTCCCAGGGCAGGTGCAGGTCAGGGGAGTGGTCACTCCCCTTTCCTTTGTCCAGTTTCGCGCCAGAGCAGGGGCTAAGGGGTCCCTGAATCGGTGTAGACTGGCTTATGCAGAATTGGGCACATCTGTGCCCAAGAAAGCATTTCCAGAGGCTGGGGGAGGCTTCTCCTCCCCTGCCTTCACACCATTTTCCAAAGGGAGAGGGTGTAACACCCTCTCTCAGAGGAAGTCCTTTGTTCCGCCATCCTGGGACAAGCCTGGCTTGACCCCAGGGGGGCAGAAACCTGTCTGAGGGGTTGGCAGCAGCTGCAGTGAAACCCCAGGAAAGGCAATTTGGCAGTACCAGGGTCTGTGCTACAGACCACTGGAATCATGGAATTGTCCCAATAATGCCAGGATGGCATAGAGGGGGCAATTCCATGATCTTAGACACGTTACATGGCCATATTTTGAGTTACCATTGTGAAGCTACATATAGGTAGTGACCTATATAGAGTGCACGCGTGTAATGGTGTCCCCGCACTCACAAAGTTCAGGGAATTGGCTCTGAACAATGTGGGGGCACCTTGGCTAGTGCCAGGGTGCCCTCACACTTAGTAACTTTGCACCTAACCTTTACCAGGTAAAGGTTAGACATATAGGTGACTTATAAGTTACTTAAGTGCAGTGTAAAATGGCTGTGAAATAACGTTGACGTTATTTCACTCAGGATGCAGTGGCAGGCCTGTGTAAGAATTGTCAGAGCTCCCTATGGGTGGCAAAAGAAATGCTGCAGCCCATAGGGATCTCCTGGAACCCCAATACCCTGGGTACCTTAGTACCATATACTAGGGAATTATAAGGGTGTTCCAGAAAGCCAATGTAAATTGGTAAAATTGGTCACTAGCCTGTTAGTGACAATTTGTACAGAGAGAGCATAACCACTGAGGTTCTGGTTAGCAGAGCCTCAGTGAGACAGTTAGGCACTACACAGGGAACACATACATATAGGCCACAACCTTATGAGCACTGGGGTCCTGACTAGCAGGGTCCCAGTGACACATAACAAACATACTGAAAACATAGGGTTTTCACTATGAGCACTGTGCCCTGGCTAGGAGGATTCCAGTGAGACAGTGAAAACACCCTGACATACACTCTCAAACAGGCCAAAAGTGGGGGTAACAAGGCTAGAAAGAGGCTACTTTCTCACACTGGGGCCCTGTATACCAGGATCCCAGTGACACATACAACTAAAACAACATATATACAGTGAAAAATGGGGGTAACATGCCAGGTAAGATGGTACTTTCCTACACAACCCCCCCCCCCCAAACGAAGGACAATAAGACTAGCCATGCCCTGATGAGTCTTCATTGTCTAAGTGGAAATATCTGGAGAGTCCATCTGCATTGGAGTGGCTACTCCCAGGTCTATGTTCCACTGTATAGTCCATTCCCTGTAGGGATATGGACCACCTCAACAATTTAGGATTTTCACCTTTCATTTGTTTTAGCCAAAGTAGAGGTTTGTGGTCTGTCTGAACAATGAAGTGAGTGCCAAACAGGTATGGCCTCAACTTCTTCAGTGCCCAGACCACAGCAAAGGCCTCCCTCTCAATGGCAGACCAACGCTTTTCTCTAGGGGTCAACCTCCTACTAATTAAAGCAACAGGTTGATCCTGGCCCTCAGAATTAAGTTGTGATAGGACTGCCCCTACTCCTAATTCAGATGCATCAGTTTGGACATAGAATTTTTTAGAGTAACAAGGGCTTTTCAGGACAGGTGCAGAGCACATGGCCTGCTTCAGCTCCTCAAAAGCTTTCTGACAGTTTGCTGGCCATAATAACTTTTTAGTCATCTTCTTGGAAGTGAGGTTATTAAGAGGGGCTGCAATGGAGCCATAGTTCTTAATGAACCTCCTGTAATACCCAGTGAGGCCTAGGAAGGCTCTCACTTGAGTCTGTGTAGAAGGGGGAAGCCAATCAATAATTGTTTGGATTTTCCCCTGAAGTGGTGCAATCTGTTCCCCACCAACAAGGTGTCCCAAATAAACCACCTTACCCTGCCCTATCTGGCACTTTGAAGCCTTGATAGTGAGGCCTGCCTTTTGCAGGGCCTCCAAAACTTTCCATAGGTGGACCAGGTGATCATCCCAGCTGGAGCTAAAGACAGCTATATCGTCCAAATATGCTGCACTGAAAGCTTCCAGCCCTTGCAGGACTGTGTTCACCAACCTCTGAAAAGTGGCAGGTGCATTTTTCAATCCAAAAGGCACTACTGTGAACTGGTAATGTCCTCCAATGGTTGAAAATGCAGTTTTAGGTTTAGCATCTTCGGATAATTTGATCTGCCAATACCCTGCAGTCAAATCAAAAGTGCTTAGATACTTGGCAGATGCCAGTGTATCTATGAGCTCATCTGCCCTGGGTATAGGGTGAGCATCAGTTTTAGTTACCAGGTTGAGACCTCTGTAGTCTACACAAAACCGCATTTCCTTCTTTCCATCTTTGGAATGGGGATTTTGTAGGAGGCTGGACTGGCTTGTAGTGAGTACCAAGGGGTACTTACACCTTGCACCAGGCCCAGGTATCCCTTATTAGTGTATAGGGTGTCTAGCAGCTTAGGCTGATAGATAATGGTAGCTTAGCAGAGCAGCTTAGGCTGAACTAGGAGACGTGTGAAGCTACTACAGTACCACAAGTGTCACTTGCACAATATCATAAGAAAACACAATACACAGTTATACTAAAAATAAAGGTACTTTATTTTTATGACAATATGCCAAAGTATCTCAGAATGTACCCTCAGAGTGAGGATAGCAAATATACACAAGTTATATGTACACAGTACTAAAAATATGCAGTATAGTCTTAGAAAACAGTGCAAACAATGTATAGTTACAATAGGATGCAATGGAGACACATAGGGATAGGGGCAACACAAACCATATACTCCAAAAGTGGAATGCGAACCACGAATGGACCCCAAACCTATGTGACCTTGTAGAGGGCCGCTGGGACTATTAGAAAATAGTGAGGGTTAGAAAAATAGCCCACCCCAAGACCCTGAAAAGTGAGTGCAAAGTGCACTAAAGTTCCCCCAAGGACAAAGAAGTCGTGATAGAGGACTAATGCAGGAAAGACACAAACCAACAATGCAACAACGGTGGATTTCCAATCTAGGGTACCTGTGGAACAAGGGGACCAAGTCCAAAAGTCACAAGCAAGTCGGAGATGGGCAGATGCCCAGGAAATGCCAGCTGTGGGTGCAAAGAAGCTTCTACTGGACAGAGGAAGCTGAGGATTCTGCAGGAACGAAAAGGGCTAGAGACTTCCCCTTTGGTGGACGGATCCCTCTTATCGTGGAGAGTTGTGCAGAAGTGTTTTCCCGCCAAAAGAATGCCAACAAGCCTTGCTAGCTGCAAATCATGTGTTTAGCGTTTTTGGATGCTGCTGTAGCCCAGGAGGGACCAGGATGTCGCAAATTGGACCAGGAGGTAGAGGGGACGTCGAGCAAGACAAGGAGCCCTCTTAGCAGCATGTAGCACCCGGAAAAGTGCCAGAAATAGGACCGACAAGGATGCATGAAACGGTGCTCACCCGAAGTTACACAAAGGAGTCCCACGTCGCCGGAGACCAACTTAGAAAGTCGTGCAATGCAGGTTAGAGTGCCGTGGACCCAGGCTTGGCTATGCACAAAGGATTTCCGCCGGAAGTGCACAGGGGCCGGAGAAGTTGCAAAAGTCGCGGTTACAAACAATGCAGTCTGGCGTGGGGAGGCAAGGACTTACCTCCACCAAACTTGGACTGAAGAGTCACTGGACTGTGGCAGTCACTTGAACAGAGTTGCTGGATTCAAGGGACCTCCTTTGTCGTGCTGAGAGGAGACCCAAGGGACCGGTAATGCAGCTTTTTGGTGCCTGCGGTTGCAGGGGGAAGATTCCGTCGACCCAGGGAGATTTCTTCGGAGCTTCTAGTGCAGAGAGGAGGCAGACTACCCCCACAGCATGCACCACCAGGAAAACAGTCGAGAAGGCGGCAGGATCAGCGTTACAGAGTTGCAGTAGTCGTCTTTGCTACTATGTTGCAGTTTTGCAGGCTTCCAGCGCGGTCAGCAGTCGATTCCTTGGCAGACGGTGAAGAGAGAGATGCAGAGTAACTCTGATGAGCTCTTGCATTCGTTATCTAAAGTTTCCCCAGAGACAGATACCCTAAATAGCCAGAAAAGAGGGTTTGGCTACCTAGGAGAGAGGATAGGCTAGCAACACCTGAAGGAGCCTATCAGAAGGAGTCTCTGACGTCAGCTGGTGGCACTGGCCACTCAGAGCAGTCCAGTGTGCCAGCAGCACCTCTGTTTCCAAGATGGCAGAGGTCTGGAGCACACTGGAGGAGCTCTGGACACCTCCCAGGGGAGGTGCAGGTCAGGGGAGTGGTCACTCCCCTTTCCTTTGTCCAGTTTCGCGCCAGAGCAGGGCTAAGGGGTCCCTGAACCGGTGTAGACTGGCTTATGCAGAAATGGGCACCAAATGTGCCCATGAAAGCATTTCCAGAGGCTGGGGGAGGCTACTCCTCCCCTGCCTTCACACCATTTTCCAAAGGGAGAGGGTGTAACACCCTCTCTCAAAGGAAGTCCTTTATTCTGCCATCCTGGGACAAGCCTGGCTTGACCCCAGGGGGGCAGAAACCTATCTGAGGGGTTGGCAGCAGCAGCAGCTGCAGTGAAACCCCTGAAAAGGCAGTTTGGCAGTACCAGGGTCTGTGCTACAGACCACTGGGATCATGGGATTGTGCCAACTATGCCAGGATGGCATAGAGGGGGCAATTCCATGATCATAGACATGTTACATGGCCATATTCGGAGTTACCATTGTGAAGCTACATATAGGTAGTGACCTATATGTAGTGCACGCATGTAATGGTGTCCCCGCACTCACAAAGTCCGGGGAATTGGCCCTGAACAATGTGGGGGCACCTTGGCTAGTGCCAGGGTGCCCTCACACTAAGTAACTTTGCACCTAACCTTTACCAGGTAAAGGTTAGACATATAGGTGACTTATAAGTTACTTAAGTGCAATATGAAATGGCTGTGAAATAACGTAGACGTTATTTCACTCAGGCTGCAGTGGCAGGCCTGTGTAAGAATTGTCAGAGCTCCCTATGGGTGGCAAAAGAAATGCTGCAGCCCATAGGGATCTTCTGGAACCCCAATTCCCTGGGTACCTCAGTACCATATACTAGGGAATTATAAGGGTGTTCCAGTAAGCCAATATAAATTGGAAAAATTGGTCACTAGCCTGTTAGTGACAATTTGTACAGAGAGAGCATAACCACTGAGGTTCTGGTTAGCAGAGCCTCAGTGAGACAGTTAGGCACCACACAGGGAACACATACATATAGGCCACAAACTTATGAGCACTGGGGTCCTGACTAGCAGGGTCCCAGTGACACATAACAAACATACTGAAAACACAGGGTTTTCACTATGAACACTGGGCCCTGGCTAGCAGGATCCCAGTGAGACAGTGAAAACACCCTGACATACACTCACAAACAGGCCAAAAGTGGGGGTAACAAGGCTAGAAAGAGGCTACTTTCTCACACAACCCCCCCCCAAACGAAGGACAATAAGGCTAACCTTGGCCAGTTGAGACTTTATTGTCTAAGTGGTGATAAGTAGAGAGTAGCTCTGCAATAGACTGGTTACTCCCTTTATCATCCACTATATGGTTACTTCCCTGTGGGGATGCAAACCACCCTGTTTGAAGTTCTATAGCAAAGCAACAATGTGAAGATGTATTTTTAGAGTTTCTATCAGTAAGTTTTAGTTTAGAGCAGTGGGAATTGTCCCCTGAACCTATTTGTAGTGATGGAAATGCCAGACAGGGATGCTGTCTCAGAAAAGCCATAGCTGGGAAAAAACTTTGTCCATATGACTGGAAGAGAGAACAGGGATGCTGTTTCTCTTGAGTTGGAGCAGGGCAGGGATGCTGTCCTATGAGCTCCACACTAGGGCAGGGATGCTGACCTAAGTGTTGTGAGGTAGTGCAGGGTTTCTGCACTAAAGTTTCTCTGGGAGGGTTGGAGGGATGCTCCATGTTAACTAAAATTGTGCTCTTTTTCTCACCAATGTTAGTTATCCCACAGAGAGGTACTTCCACCTCAGGGAGTACAGTTTTGCCAACTGAAGATTCCCTTGGAACAGGTGCCACCCTAGGAGAGGTTTCTCCCACCACAGGAATGGTATCCTGAATGGTAGGGTGGTTAGGGGATACTGTGATACCCTTTTTACCTGTTGATGGAGAGGGATCCTGAGTTTTCAGGCCTTCTCTCCTTTGCTTTTTCATTTCAGTAGAAATGAGAGGGAACAATTCCTCAGGGATGCCCAGCATGGCTGCATGGGCATAAAACTCTACATCAGCCCAACCTGAGGCCTCTAGGTCATTACCTAAGAGACAGTCTACAGGTAAGCTAGGTCATACCACCACCTGCTTAGGGCCAGTAACTCCACCCCAACTAAACTGAATTATAGCTAAGGGAAGAAACTTAGTGGAGTTATGGACATCAATAATCTTATACTGTTGTCCAATGATGTGTTGTTCAGGATGAACTAGGTTTTCAGTCACCAAAGTGATACTGGCACCTGTGTCCCTGTAGGCCAAGGCCTCAACACCATTTATTGAAACTGTCTGCCTGTACGTATCCATTGTAAGGGGACAAGCAGCCAGTGTGGCAAGGCCAATGCCACTAGGTGTGACAGAAACTGTTTTGGGACTAACCACCCCAGTTTCTATTATGGACCCATAAGTGAACCCAACTACACCCTTAACTTGACTGTTGCCAGCAGTCCCACCACTAGTACCACTACTGCTAGGGGCACTAGAGCTTGATGTGTTAGTGGTGGTAGGCTGAGGGGGTTTACCTGGACAGGACTTATCCCCTGGCCTGTGGCCTCTATTTTTACACACAAAGCACCAAGGCTTTTTAAATTGTGTAGGTTGAGAAGAAGGGGAAGAATTTGTTTTATCCCCACCCCCTGATGAGTGTTTAAGATTTGAAGTGGGATCTTTGGTTTTACCCTTATCCCCATGCTTATCTTGAGATTTTTCACCATCTTTCTTCTTATTGTTCTCTTTGTCACCCCCTGTATGAACTTTTCTGTTCACCCTTGTTCTGACCCATTTGTCTGCCTTCTTTCCCAATTCTTGGGGAGAGGTCAGATCAGAGTCCACCAAGTACTGGTGCAACAAATCAGACACACAATTATTAAGAATATGCTCTCTCAGGATCAAGTTATACAGGCTGTCATAATCAGTAACTTTACTGCCATGTAACCACCCCTCCAAGGCCTTCACTGAATGGTCAATGAAATCAACCCAGTCTTGTGAAGACTCCTTTTTGGTCTCTCTGAACTTTATCCTGTATTGTTCAGTGGTTAAGCCATAACCATCCAGGAGTGCATTCTTAAGGACTGTAAAATTATTGGCATCACTTTCTTTCACAGTAAGGAGCCTATCCCTACCTTTTCCACTAAATGATAGCCATAGGATAGCAGCCCACTGCCTTTGAGGGACATCCTGAACAACACAGGCCCTCTCAAGTGCAGCAATCCACTTGTTAATGTCATCCCCCTCCTTATAAGGGGGAACTATCTTGTGCAGATTCCTGGAATCATGCTCTTTTGCGGGATGACTATGGGGAATACTGCTGCTGCCACCATGGGTTTCAAAACCCAACTTCTGTCTTTCCTTCTCTAGTTCTAAAGACTGTCTATCCAAATCCAGCTGTTGCTTTTTAAGCTTTAGTCTGGTTTGTTCCACTCTCAACTTATTGAGTTCCCTTTCTAACAATCTGTCTTCAGGGTTGGTGGGAAGGACATTCTTAGACACAGAAGTGTGATGAGAATGGACAGAAGGAGACCTGTCCCTTACAGAGGGCACCCTAACAGCTTGGCTAACAGTGTAATGTGAGAGCACACCATCTGTATGATGTGACCCATCTTCTGTACCAACTATGCTAGACTGTCTAGTAATGGGCAGGCTTAGAAGTTTATTTCCTGAACCTTTACCTGGGGGAGTCCCTGGATCAGATTGGGAACCATTAGCTACTTTTTCAACAGATGGGGCACTTTTAGCCTTATATTGGTCTCTAAGCATGTTAAGTAACAGTTCCAAGGAAGGATTCTTCCCTACACTCAAACCTCTCTCTATGCAGAGACTCCTTGCACCTTTCCAGCTAAGGTGATCATATGCAATTTTGGACAGATCAACATTTTGGCCTGTGCCAGACATTTTTAGAGAGAGTTAAATTGATAGAAAAAGAGAAAAAAGTTTGTCAGAGCTTTTAGAAAGACAGAGAAAAAAAACTTTTGAAACTTTTAAGAACTTATTGAAAGTTTAGAAGTACTTTTCAGCACTTTAGAAAAGAGTGAAAAGAGGAAATGCAAAACTTTTTAGCTATGTGTACACACACTGAACTTGTTTTGTATATTTTTCTCTTATGAAAAGTACAATGACAAGAGTGGTAAGTAGTCTCAAAGCACTTATCCCACCGCTGCACAACCAATGTAGGAGGCTGCACTGGCTTGTAGTGAGTACCAAGGGGTACTTACACCTTGCACCAGGCCCAGGTATCCCTTATTAGTGTATAGGGTGTCTAGCAGCTTAGGCTGATAGATAATGGTAGCTCAGCAGAGCAGCTTAGGCTGAACTAGGAGACGTGTGAAGCTACTACAGTACCACAAGTGTCACTTGCACAATATCATAAGAAAACACAATACACAGTTATACTAAAAATAAAGGTGCTTTATTTTTATGACAATATGCCAAAGTATCTCAGAGTGTACCCTCAGAGTGAGGATAGCAAATATACACAAGTTAAATGTACACAGTACTAAAAATATGCTGTATAGTCTTAGAAAACAGTGCAAACAATGTATAGTTACAATAGGATGCAATGGGGACACATAGGGATAGGGGCAACACAAACCATATACTCCAAAAGTGGAATGCGAACCACGAATGGTCCCCAAACCTATGTGACCTTGTAGAGGGTCGCTGGGACTATTAGAAAATAGTGAGAGTTAGAAAACTAGCCCTCCCAAGACCCTGAAAAGTGAGTGCAAACTGCACTAAAGTTCCCCAAGAGACAAAGAAGTTGTGATAGAGGAATAATGCAGGAAAGACACAAACCAACAATGCAACAACGATGGATTTCCAATCTAGGGTACCTGTGGAACAAGGGGACCAAGTCCAAAAGTCACAAGCAAGTCGGAGATGGGCAAATGCCCAGGAAATGCCAGCTGTGGGTGCAAAGGAGCTTCTACTGGACAGAAGAAGCAGAGGTTTCTGCAGGAACGAAAAGGGCTAGAGACTTCCCCTTTGGTGGACGGATCCCTCTCGCCGTGGACAGTTGTACAGAAGAGTTTTCCCACCGAAAGAACACCAACAAGCCTTGCTAGCTGCAAATCATGCAGTTAGCGTTTTTGGACGCTGCTGTGGCCCAGGAGGGACCAGGAGGTCGCAAATTGGACCAGGAGGAAGAGGGGACGTCAAACAAGAAAAGTAGCCCTGTCAGCAGCAGGTAGCACCCAGAGAAGTGCCAGAAACAGGCACTAAGAGGATGCGTGAAACAGTGCTCACCCGAAGTTACACAAAGGAGTCCCACGTCGCCGGAGACCAACTTAGAAAGTTGTGCAATACAGGTTAGTGTGCCGTGGACCCAGGCTTGGCTGTGCACAAAGGATTTCTGCCGGAAGTGCACAGGGGCCGGAGAAGTTGCAAAAGTCGCGGTTACCAACAATGCAGTCTGGAGTGGGGAGGCAAGGACTTACCTCCACCAAACTTGGACTGAAGAGTCACTGGACTGTGGGAGTCACTTGGACAGAGTTGCTGGATTCAAGGGACCTCGCTCGTCGTGCTGAGAGGAGACCCAAGGGACCGGTAATGCAGCTTTTTGGTGCCTGCGGTTGCAGGGGGAAGATTCCGTCGACCCACGGGAGATTTCTTTTCAGCTTCTAGTGCAGAGAGGAGGCAGACTACCCCCACAGAATGCAGCACCAGGAAAACAGTCGAGAAGGCGGCAGGATCAGCGTTACAGAGTTGCAGTAGTCGTCTTTGCTACTATGTTGCAGTTTTGCAGGCTTCCAGCGCGGTCAGCAGTCGATTCCTTGGCAGAAGGTGAAGAGAGAGATGCAGAGGAACTCTGATGAGCTCTTGCATTCGTTATCTAAAGTTTCCCCAGAGACAGAGACCCTAAATAGCCAGAAAAGAGGGTTTGGCTACCTAGGAGAGAGGATAGGCTACTAACACCTGAAGGAGCCTATCAGAAGGAGTCTCTGACGTCACCTGGTGGCACTGGCCACTCAGAGCAGTCCAGTGTGCCAGCAGCACCTCTGTTTCCAAGATGGCAGAGGTCTGAAGCACACTGGAGGAGCTCTGGAAACCTCCCAGGGGAGGTGCAGGTCAGGGGAGTGGTCACTCCCCTTTACTCTGTCCAATTTCGTGCCAGAGCAGGGCTAAGGGGTCCCTGAACCGGTGTAGACTGGCTTATGCAGAAATGGGCACCAAATGTGCCCATGAAAGCATTTCCAGAGGCTGGGGGAGGCTACTCCTCCCCTGCCTTCACACCATTTTCCAAAGGGAGAGGGTGTAACACCCTCTCTCAGAGGAAGTCCTTTGTTCTGCCATCCTGGGACAAGCCTGGCTTGACCCCAGGGGGGCAGAAACCTGTCTGAGGGGTTGGCAGCAGCAGCAGCTGCAGTGAAACCCCAGGAAAGGCAGTTTGGCAGTACCAGGGTCTGTGCTACAGACCACTGGGATCATGGGATTGTGCCAACTATGCCAGGATGGCATAGAGGGGGCAATTCCATGATCATAGACATGTTACATGGCCATATTCGGAGTTACCACTGTGAAGCTACATATAGGTAGTGACCTATATGTAGTGCACTCGTGTAATGGTGTCCCCTCACTCACAAAATCCGGGGAATTGGCCCTGAACAATGTGGGGGCACCTTGGCTAGTGCCAGGGTGCCCTCACACTAAGTAACTTTGCACCTAACCTTTACCAGGTAAAGGTTAGACATATAGGTGACTTATAAGTTACTTAAGTGCAGTGTAAAATGGCTGTGAAATAACGTGGACGTTATTTCACTCAGGCTGCAGTGGCAGGCCTGTGTAAGAATTGTCAGAGCTCCCTATGGGTGGGAAAAGAAATGCTGCAGCCCATAGGGATCTCCTGGAACCCCAATACCCTGGGTACCTCAGTACCATATACTAGGGAATTATAAGGGTGTTCCAGTAAACCAATGTAAATTGGTAAAATTGGTCACTAGCCTGTTAGTGACAATTTGAAAGAAATGAGAGAGCATAACCACTGAGGTTCTGATTAGCAGAGCCTCAGTGAGACAGTTAGTCACTACACAGGTAACACATTCAGGCACACTTATGAGCACTGGGGCCCTGGAGAACAGGGTCCCAGTGACACATACAACTAAAACAACATATATACAGTGAAAAATGGGGGTAACATGCCAGGCAAGATGGTACTTTCCTACACAACCCCCCCCCCCAAACGAAGGACAATAAGACTAGCAATGACCTGATGAGTCTTCCTTGTCTAAGTGGAAATATCTGGAGAGTCCATCTGCATTGGAGTGGCTACTCCCAGGTCTATGTTCCACTGTATAGTCCATTCCCTGTAGGGATATGGACCACCTCAACAATTTAGGATTTTCACCTTTCATTTGTTTTAGCCAAAGTAGAGGTTTGTGGTCTGTCTGAACAATGAAGTGAGTGCCAAACAGGTATGGCCTCAACTTCTTCAGTGCCCAGACCACAGCAAAGGCCTCCCTCTCTATGGCAGACCAACAATTTTCTCTAGGGGTCAACCTCCTACTAATAAAAGCAACAGGTTGATCCTGGCCCTCAGAATTAAGTTGTGATAGGACTGCCCCTACTCCTAATTCAGATGCATCAGTTTGGACATATAATTTTTTAGAGTAACAAGGGCTTTTCAGGACAGGTGCAGAGCACATGGCCTGCTTCAGCTCCTCAAAAGCTTTCTGACAGTTTGCTGTCCATAATACCTTTTTGGGCATCTTCTTGGAAGTGAGGTCATTAAGAGGGGCTGCAATGGAGCCATAGTTCTTAATGAACCTCCTGTAATACCCAGTGAGGCCTAGGAAGGCTCTCACCTGAGTCTGTGTGGTAGGGAGAACCCAATCAATAATTGTTTGGATTTTCCCCTGTAGTGGTGCAATCTGTTCCCCACCAACAAGGTGTCCCAGATAAACCACCTTACCCTGCCCTATCTGGCACTTTGAAGCCTTGATAGTGTGGCCTGCCTTTTGCAGGGCCTCCAAAACTTTCCATAGGTGGACCAGGTGATCATCCCAGCTGGAGCTAAAGACAGCTATATCGTCCAAATATGCTGCACTGAAATCTTCCAGCCCTTGCAGGACTGTGTTCACCAGCCTATGAAAAGTGGGAGGTGCATTCTTCAAACCAAAAGGCATTACAGTGAACTGGTAATGTCCTCCAATGGTTGAAAATGCTGTTTTAGGTTTAGCATCTTGTGATATTTTGATCTGCCAATACCCTGCAGTCAAATCAAAAGTGCTTAGATACTTGGCAGATGCCAGTGTATCTATGAGCTCATCTGCCCTGGGTATAGGGTGAGCATCAGTTTTGGTTACAAGGTTGAGACCTCTATAGTCTACACAAAACCGCATTTCCATCTTTCCATCTTTGGAATGGGGTTTTGGTACAAGTACCACAGGAGAAGCCCATGGACTTTCAGAGTGCTCAACCACTCCTAGTTCTAACATTTTCTGGACCTCTTGCTTTATGCAGTCCCTGACATGGTCAGGCTGCCTATAGATCTTACTTTTGACAGGCAAGCTGTCTCCAGTATCTATAGTGTGCTCACACCAAGAAGTGGTACCTGGCACAGTAGAGAAGAGTTCAGAGAATTGATCTAGGAGATTTATGCAATGGTCTTTCTGCTCAGCAGTAAGACAATCAGCCAAAACTACACCTTCCACAAGAGCATCTTCTTCTGTGGAAGAGAAGAGATCAGGTAGAGGATCACTGTCTTCTTCCTGTCCCTCATCAGTTGCCATGAGCAGGGTGAGATCAGCCCTGTCATAGTAGGGTTTCAGGCGGTTGACATGGAGCACCCTAAGGGGACTCCTGGCAGTGCCTAAGTCAACTAAATAAGTGACTTCACCCTTTTTCTCAACAATTGTGTGGGGACCACTCCATTTATCTTGGAGTGCTCTTGGGGCCACAGGCTCCAAGACCCACACTTTCTGCCCTGATTGGTACTGAACCAAAACATCCTTCTCATCATGCCATTGCTTCTGGAGCTCTTGGCTGGCCTGAAGGTTCTTACTGGCCTTTTTCATATACTCAGCCATCCTTGATCTGAGGCCAAGTACATAATCCACAATATCCTGCTTAGGAGCTTTTAAAGGTTGTTCCCAACCCTCCTTCACAAGTGTTAGTGGACCCCTAACAGGGTGTCCAAAAAGAAGTTCAAAGGGGCTAAAGCCCACTCCTTTCTGGGGTACCTCCCTGTAGGCAAATAGGAGGCATGGTAAAAGGATATCCCATCTCCTGCGGAGTTTTTCAGGGAGACCCATAATCATGCCTTTGAGAGTTTTGTTAAATCTCTCAACCAGTCCATTTGTTTGTGGATGATAGGGTGTGGTGAACTTGTAAGTTACCCCACACTCCTTCCACATGGCCCTTAAGTATGCAGACATGAAATTGCTTCCCCTGTCTGATACTACTTCCTTTGGGAAGCCCACCGTGGAAAATATTGCCAGGAGGGCCTTTGCCACTGCAGGAGCTGTAGTGGTCCTTAAAGGAATAGCTTCAGGGTATCTTGTGGCATGGTCCACTACCACCAAGATTAATCTATTGCCTGGAGCAGTAGGATGGTCAAGGGGGCCAACTATGTCAACCCCTACCCTTTCAAAGGGAACCCCAACCACAGGCAGTGGAATAAGGGGTGCCTTTGGAGTTCCACCTGTATTGCCACTGGCTTGACAGGTTTCACAGGACTTACAAAATTCCTTTGTGTCCTCAGACATTCTAGGCCAATGAAACAGAGGAACAAGTCTGTCCCAAGTTTTCATTTGTCCTAGATGCCCAGCTAGGGGAATGTCGTGTGCCAGAGTTAGGAGGAACTTTCTGTACTCCTGAGGAATCACTAATCTCCTGGCAGCTCCAGGTTTAGGATCCCTATGCTCAGTGTACAAGAGGTTGTCCTCCCAGTAAACTCTGTGATAGTCACTGACATCCCCATTAGCCTGTTTGACAGCTTGCTGTCTGAGACCCTCTAATGTGGGACAGGTTTGCTGTGCCACACTCAGCTCCTCTCTGGCAGGCCCCCCTTCACCCAAAAGCTCAGCAGTGTCTGCTTCCAGCTCCTCTGGTGTAGGTTCTGCACAGGGAGGGAATTCTTCTTCCTCAGAAGTAGAATCCACTGTAGAGGGAGGGATAGTAGGAAGTGGTTTGCTTCTACTAGCCCTAGCTTTAGGGAGCACTTGGTCCATTGTTCCAGGATCCAAGCTTCCCTGTCCTTTTTGCTTTTTGGCCTGAGCCCTTGTCAAAGCAAAAATATGCCCTGGGATGCCCAGCATTGCTGCATGGGCCTCCAACTCCACATCTGACCAAGCTGATGTCTCCAAATCATTCCCTAATAGACAGTCTACAGGTAAATCTGAAGCTACCACAACTTTCTTTGGACCAGATACCCCCCCCCCCCAGTTGAGATTTACAACAGCCATGGGGTGGCTTTGTGTTATGTTGTGAGCATCGGTTACTTGGTACTGGTGTCCAAGTATGTGTTGTTCAGGGTGCACCAGTTTCTCAATCACCATTGTGACACTGGCACCTGTGTCCCTGTAGGCCTGGACCTCAACACCATTTATTAGGGTTAGTTGCTTGTACTTCTCCAAGTTATGGGGGCAAGCAACCAAAGTGGCTAAATCAATAGCCCCTTCAGAGACTAAAGTAGCCTCTGTGGTCTCCCTAATTAGACCAACCCCAACTAAATTAGCAAAAGTGAGCCCAGCTACTCCCTTGGATTGGCTATTAGTAGGTTTGCTCCCACCACCACTGCTATTAGTAGGGACACTAGGTTTAGCAGTAGGGGTTGTAGTGGTAGGAGCTGTGGTGCCTTTCTTTGGACAACTGGGATCTGTTGTCCAATGGCCTTTTATTTTACATAAATAGCACCATGGTTTCTTTTCCTTGTTCTGATTAAAGGAGGATTTGGGCCCACCACCCCCACCAGAGTGTTTTTGTGGGCCTGATGAAGACTCATTTTTAGATTTGTCCCCACCCTTGTCAGAAGACTTACCATCCTTCTTTTTGTTGCCATCTTTGTCACCCCCTGTATGAACTTTTCTGTTCACTCTTGTTCTGACCCATTTGTCTGCCTTCTTTCCCAATTCTTGGGGAGAGGTCAGATCAGAGTCCACCAAGTACTGGTGCAACAAATCAGACACACAATTATTAAGAATATGCTCTCTCAGGATCAAGTTATACAGGCTGTCATAATCAGTAACTTTACTGCCATGTAACCACCCCTCCAAGGCCTTAACTGCCTGGTCAATGAAATCAACCCAGTCTTGTGAAGACTCCTTTTTGGTATCTCTGAACTTTATCCTGTACTGTTCAGTGGTTAAGCCATAACCATCCAGGAGTGCATTCTTAAGAACTTGGAAATTGTTAGCATCATTTTCTTTTACAGTAAGGAGCCTATCCCTACCTTTTCCAGTAAATGATAGCCATAGGATAGCAGCCCACTGCTTTTGAGGGACATCCTGTACAACACAGGCCCTCTCAAGTGCAGCAAACCACTTGTTAATGTCATCCCCCTCCTTGTAAGGGGGAACTATCTTATGCAGATTCCTGGAATCATGCTCTTTTGCAGGATGACTATGGGGAATACTGCTGCTGCCACCATGGGTATCTAAACCCATCTTCTGTCTTTCCCTCTCTATTTCTAAAGACTGTCTATCCAAATCCAGCTGTTGCTTCTTGAGCTTCAGTCTGGTTTGCTCCACTCTCAATCTATTGAGCTCCCTTTCTAACAATCTGTCATCAGGGTGGGTGGGAGGGACATTTCTAGATACAGAGGTATGATGGGAATGAACAGAAGGAGACCTGTCCCTTACCAAGGGCACCCTAACAGCTTGGCTACCAGCATAATGTGAGAGCACATCATCAGTATGATGTGATTCAACCTCTGTACCAACTATGCTAGACTGTCTAGTAATGGGCAGGCTGAGAAGTTTCTTTCCTGAACCTTTTCCTGGGGGAGTCCCTGGATCAGATTGAGAACCATTAGCTACTTTTTCTACAGATTGGGCACTTATGGCCTTATCCTGTACTCTAAGCATATTAATTAACAGTTCTAAGGAAGGATTCTTCCCTACACTCAAACCTCTCTCTATGCAGAGACTCCTTGCTCCTTTCCAGCTAAGGTGATCATTTGCAAGTTTGGACAGTTCAACTTTTTGGCCTGTGCCAGACATTTTTAGAGAGAGTTAAAGTGATAGACAAAGAGAAAAAAGTTTTCAGAACTTTTTGGAAAGACAGAAAAAAACTTTTTAAACTTTTAAGAACTTTTTGAAAGTTTAGAAGTACTTTTCAGCACTTAGAAAAGAGTGAAAAGAGGAAATGCAAAACTTTTTGGCTATGTGTATATACACTGACCTTGTTTTGTATATTTTTCTCTTATGAAAAGTACAATGACAAGAGTGGTAAGTAGTCTCAAAGCACTTATCCCACCGCTGCACAACCAATGTAGGAGGCTGGACTGGCTTGTAGTGAGTACCAAGGGGTACTTGCACCTTGCACCAGGCCCAGTTATCCCTTATTAGTGTATAGGGTGTCTAGCAGCTTAGGCTGATAGATAATGGTAGCTTAGCAGAGCAGCTTAGGCTGAACTAGGAGACGTGTGAAGCTACTACAGTACCACTTAGTGTCATATGCACAATATCATAAGAAAACACAATACACAGTTATACTAAAAATAAAGGTACTTTATTTTTATGACAATATGCCAAAGTATCTTAGAGTGTACCCTCAGTGAGAGGATAGGAAATATACACAAGATATATATACACAATAGCAACAATATGCAGTATAGTCTTAGAAAACAGTGCAAACAATGTATAGTTACAATAGGATGCAATGGGGAAACATAGGGATAGGGGCAACACAAACCATATACTCCAAAAGTGGAATGTGAACCACAAATGGACCCCAAACCTATGTGACCTTGTAGAGGGTCGCTGGGACTATTAGAAAATAGTGAGAGTTAGAAAAATAACCCTCCCCAAGACCCTGAAAAGTGAGTGCAAAGTGCACTAAAGTTCCCCTAAGGACAAAATAGTCGTGTTAGAGGGAAAATGCAAGGAAAACACAAATCAGCAATGCAACAACGATGGATTCCTGACTGAGGGTACCTGTGGAACAAGGGGACCAAGTCCAAAAGTCACAAGCAGCTCGGAGATGGGCAGATGCCCAAGAAATGCCAGCGGTTGGTGCAAAGAAGCTCTTACTAGGCTGAAGAACTGTGAATACTGCAGGAACGACAAGGGCTAGAGACTTCCCCTTTGGAGGATGTATCCCCCATGCCTTGGAGAGTCGTGCAAAAGTGTTTTCCCGCCGGATGGACGCCAACAAGCCTTGCTACACGCAAATCGTGCGTTTGGCGTTTTTGGACGCTGCTGGGGCCCAGGAGGGACCAGGAGGTCGCAAATTGGACCTGCAGAGAGAGGGGACGTCGAACAAGACAAAGAGCCCTCACTGAAGCAGGTAGCTCCCAGAGAAGTGCCAGAAACAGGCACTACAAGGATGCGTGAAACGGTGCTCGCCGAAGTTGCACAAAGGAGTCCCACGTCGCCGGAGACCAACTTAGAAAGTCGTGCAATGCAGGTTAGAGTGCCGTGGACCCAGGCTTGGCTGTGCACAAAGGATTTCCGCCGGAAGTGCACAGGGGCCGGAGTAGCTTGCAAAGTTGCGGTTCCCAGCAATGCAGCCCAGCGAGGTGAGGCAAGGACTTACCTCCACCGAACTTGGGCTGAAGAGTCACTGGACTGTGGGGGTCACTTGGACGGTGTCGCTGGATTCGAGGGACCTCGCTCGTCGTGCTGAGAGGAGACCCAAGGGACCGATAATGCAGCATTTTGGTGCCTGCGGTTGCAGGGGGAAGATTCCGTCGACCCACGGGAGATTTCTTCGGAGCTTCTGGTGCAGAGAGGAGGCAGACTACCCCCACAGCATGCACAAGCAGGAAAACAGTCGAGAAGGCGGCAGGATCAGCGTTACAGAGTTGCAGTAGTCGTCTTTGCTACTATGTTGCAGGTTTGCAGGCTTCCAGCGCGGTCAGCGGTCGATTCCTTATCAGAAGGTGAAGAGGGAGATGCAGAGGAACTCGGCTGAGCTCATGCATTCGTTATCTAAAGTTTCCCCAGAGACAGAGACCCTAAATAGCCAGAAAAGAGGGTTTGGCTACCTAGGAGAGAGGAAAGGCTACTAACACCTGAAGGAGCCTATCACAAGGAGTCTCTGACGTCACCTGGTGGCACTGGCCACTCAGAGCAGTCCAGTGTGCCAGCAGCACCTCTGTTTCCAAGATGGCAGAGGTCTGGAGCACACTGGAGGAGCTCTGGACACCTCCCAGGGGAGGTGCAGGTCAGGGGAGTGGTCACTCCCCTTTCCTTTGTCCAGTTTCGCGCCAGAGCAGGGGCTAAGGGGTCCCTGAACCGGTGTAGACTGGCTTATGCAGAATTGGGCACATCTGTGCCCAACAAAGCATTTCCAGAGGCTGGGGGAGGCTACTCCTCCCCTGCCTTCACACCATTTTCCAAAGGGAGAGGGTGTCACACCCTCTCTCAGAGGAAGTTCTTTGTTCTGCCATCCTGGGCCAGGCCTGGCTGGACCCCAGGAGGGCAGCTGCCTGTCTGAGGGGTTGGCAGCAGCAGCAGCTGCAGAGAAACCCCAGGAAGGGCAGTCTGGCAGTACCAGGGTCTGTGCTACAGACCACTGGGATCATGGAATTGTACCAACAATGCCAGGATGGCATAGAGGGGGCAATTCCATGATCATAGACATGTTACATGGCCATATTCGGAGTTACCATGGTAAAGCTACATATAGGTAGTGACCTATATGTAGTGCACGCGTGTAATGGTGTCCCCTCACTCACAAAGTTCAGTGAATTGGCTCTGAACAATGTGGGGGCACCTTGGCTAGTGCCAGGGTGCCCTCACACTAAGTAACTTTGCACCTAACCTTTACCAGGTAAAGGTTAGACATATAGGTGACTTATAAGTTACTTAAGTGCAGTGTAAAATGGCTGTGAAATAACGTGGACGTTATTTCACTCAGGCTGCAGTGGCAGGCCTGTGTAAGAATTGTCAGAACTCCCTATGGGTGGCAAAAGAAATGCTGCAGCCCATAGGGATCTCCTGGAACCCCAATACCCTGGGTGCCTCAGTACCATATACTAGTGAATTATAATGGTGTTCCAGTAAGCCAATGTAAATTGGTAAAAATGGTCACTAGCCTGTCAGTGACAATTTGGAAAGAAATGAGAGAGCATAACCACTGAGGTTCTGATTAGCAGAGCCTCAGTGAGACAGTTAGTCACTACACAGGTAACACATTCAGGCACACTTATGAGCACTGGGGCCCTGGGTTACCAGGGTCCCAGTGACACATACAACTAAAACAACATATATACAGTGAAAAATGGGGGTAACATGCCAGGCAAGATGGTACTTTCCTACACTTAAGAGCAGTGTAAAATGGCTGTGAAATAACGTGGACGTTATTTTACTCAGGCTGCAGTGGCAGGCCTGTGTAAGAATTGTCAGAGCTCCCTATGGGTGGCAAAAGAAATGCTGCAGCCCATAGGGATCTCCTGGAACCCCAATACCCTGGGTACCTCAGTACCATATACTAGGGAATTATAAGGGTGTTCCAGTAAACCAATGTAAATTGGTTAAATTGGTCACTAGCCTGTTAGTGACAATTTGAAAGAAATGAGAGAGCATAACCACTGAGGTTCTAATTAGCAGAGCCTCAGTGAGACAGTTAGTCACTACACAGGTAACACATTCAGGCACACTTTTGAGCACTGGGGCCCTGGAGAACAGGGTCCCAGTGACACATACAACTAAAACAACATATATTCAGTGAAAAATGGGGGTAACATGCCAGGCAAGATGGTACTTTCCTACAGATAGGCTCCTTACTGTGAAAGAAAGTGATGCCAATAATTTTACAGTTCTTAAGAATGTACTCCTGGATGGTTATGGCTTAACCACTGAACAATACAGGATAAAGTTCAGAGAGACCAAAAAGGAGTCTTCACAAGACTGGGTTGATTTCATTGACCATTCAGTGAAGGCCTTGGAGGGGTGGTTACATGGCAGTAAAGTTACTGATTATGACAGCCTGTATAACTTGATCCTGAGAGAGCATATTCTTAATAATTGTGTGTCTGATTTGTTGCACCAGTACTTGGTGGACTCTGATCTGACCTCTCCCCAAGAATTGGGAAAGAAGGCAGACAAATGGGTCAGAACAAGGGTGAACAGAAAATTTCATACAGGGGGTGACAAAGAGAACACTAAGAAGAAAGATGGTGAAAAATCTCAAGATAAGCATGGGGATAAGGGTAAAACCAAAGATCCCACTTCAAATCTTAAACACTCTTCAGGGTGTGGGGATAAAACAAATTCTTCCTCTTCTTCTCAACCTACACAATTGTAGGAAAGTACCATCTTGCCTGGCATGTTACCCCCATTTTTCACTGTATATATGTTGTTTTAGTTGTATGTGTCACTGGGACCCTGTTCTCCAGGGCCCCAGTGCTCATAAGTGTGCCTGAATGTGTTACCTGTGTAGTGACTAACTGTCTCACTGAGGCTCTGCTAACCAGAACCTCAGTGGTTATGCTCTCTCATTACTTTCAAATTGTCACTAACAGGCTAGTGACCAATTTTACCAATTTACATTGGCTTTCTGGAACACCCTTATAATTCCCTAGTATATGGTACTGAGGTACCCAGGGTATTGGGGTTCCAAGAGATCCCTATGGGCTGCAGCATTTCTTTTGCCACCCATAGGGAGCTCCGACAATTCTTACACAGGCCTGCCACTGCAGCCTGAGTGAAATAACGTCCACGTTATTTCACAGCCATTTTACACTGCACTTAAGTAACTTATAAGTCACCTATATGTCTAACCTTTACCTGGTAAAGGTTAGGTGCAAAGTTACTAAGTGTGAGGGCACCCTGGCACTAGCCAAGGTGCCCCCACATTGTTCAGAGCCAATTCCCTGAACTTTGTGAGTGCGGGGACACCATTACACGCGTGCACTACATATAGGTCACTACCTATATGTAGCTTCACAATGGTAACTCCGAATATGGCCATGTAACATGTCTAAGATCATGGAATGGCCCCCTCTATGCCATCCTGGCATTATTGGGACAATTCCATGATCCCAGTGGTCTGTAGCACAGACCCTGGTACTGCCAAACTGCCTTTTCTGGGGTTTCACTGCAGCTGCTGCTGCTGCCAACCCCTCAGACAGGTTTCTGCCCCCCTGGGGTCAAGCCAGGCTTGTCCCAGGAAGGCAGAACAAAGGACTTCCTCTGAGAGAGGGTGTTACACCCTCTCCCTTTGGAAAATGGTGTGAAGGCAGGGGAGGAGTAGCCTCCCCCAGCCTCTGGAAATGCTTTCTTGGGCACAGATGTGCCCAATTCTGCATAAGCCAGTCTACACCGGTTCAGGGACCCCTTAGCCCCTGCTCTGGCGCGAAACTGGACAAAGGAAAGGGGAGTGACCACTCCCCTGACCTGCACCTCCCCTGGGAGGTGTCCAGAGCTCCTCCAGTGTGCTCCAGACCTCTGCCATCTTGGAAACAGAGGTGCTGCTGGCACACTGGACTGCTCTGAGTGGCCAGTGCCACCAGGTGACGTCAGAGACTCCTTCTGATAGGCTCCTTCAGGTGTTAGTAGCCTATCCTCTTTCCTAGGTAGCCAAACCCTCTTTTCTGGCTATTTAGGGTCTCTGTCTCTGGGGAAACTTGAGATAACGAATGCAAGAGCTCATCCGAGTTCCTCTGCATCTCTCTCTTCACCTTCTGATAAGGAATCGACTGCTGACCGCGCTGGAAGCCTGCAAACCTGCAACATAGTAGCAAAGACGACTACTGCAACTCTGTAACGCTGATCCTGCCGCCTTCTCGACTGTTTTCCTGCTTGTGCATGCTGTGGGGGTAGCCTGCCTCCTCTCTGCACCAGAAGCTCCGAAGAAATCTCCCGTGGGTCGACGGAATCTTCCCCCTGCAACCGCAGGCACCAAAAAGCTGCATTACCTGTCCCTTGGGTCTCCTCTCAGCACGACGAGCGAGGTCCCTTGAATCCAGCAACTCTGTCCAATAGACTTCCACAGTCCAGTGACTCTTCAGTCCGAGTTTGGTGGAGGTAAGTCCTTGACTCCCCACTCCAGACTGCATTGTTGGTAACCGCGACTTTTGCAACTTCTCCGGCCCCTGTGCACTTCCGGTGGAAATCCTTTGTGCACAGCCAAGCCTGCGTCCACGGCACTCTAACCTGCATTGCACGACTTTCTAAGTTGGTCTCCGGCGACGTGGGACTCCTTTGTGCAACTTCGGCGAGCACCGTTTCACGCATCCTCGTAGTGCCTGTTTCTGGCACTTCTCCGGGTGCTACCTGCTTTAGTGAGGGCTCCTTATCTTGCTCGACGTCCCCTCTCCCTTCAGGTCCAATTTGCGACCTCCTGGGCCCCAGCAGCGTCCAAAAACGCCAACCGCACGATTTGCAGCTAGCAAGGCTTGTTGGCGTCCTTTCGGCGGGAAAACACTTCTGCACGACTCTCCAAGGCAAGGGGGATGCGTCCACCAAAGGGGAAGTCTCTAGCTCTTTTCGTTCCTGCAGAAACCTTGGCTTCTTCTGTCCAGTCGAAGCTTCTTTGCACCCGCAGCTGGCATTTCCTGGGCATTTGCCCATCTCCGACTTGCTTGTGACTTTTGGACTTGGTCCCCTTGTTCCACAGGTACCCTAGATTGGAAATCCACAGTTGTTGCATTGTTGGTTTGTGTCTTTCCTGCATTATTCCTCTATTACGACTTCTTTGTCTCTTGGGGAACTTCAGTGCACTTTGCACTCACTTTTCAGGGTCTTGGGGAGGGCTAGTTTTCTAACTCTCACTATTTTCTAATAGTCCCAGCGACCCTCTACAAGGTCACATAGGTTTGGGGTCCATTCGTGGTTCGCATTCCACTTTTGGAGTATATGGTTTGTGTTGCCCCTATCCCTATGTGTCTCCATTGCATCCTATTGTAACTATACATTGTTTGCACTGTTTTCTAAGACTATACTGCTTATTTTTAGTACTGTGTACATATAACTTGTGTATATTTGCTATCCTCACTCTGAGGGTACACTCTGAGATACTGTGACATATTGTCATAAAAATAAAGTACCTTTATTTTTAGTATAACTGGGTATTGTGTTTTCTTATGGTATTGTGCAAGTGACACTTGTGGTACTGTAGTAGCTTCACACGTCTCCTAGTTCAGCCTAAGCTGCTCTGCTAAGCTACCATTATCTATCAGCCTAAGCTGCTAGACACCCTATACACTAATAAGGGATACCTGGGCTTGGTGCAAGGTGTAAGTACCCCTTGGTACTCACTACAAGCCAGTCCAGCCTCCTACATTGGTTGTGCAGGGGTGGGATAAGTGCTTTGAGACTACTTACCACTCTTGTCATTGTACTTTTCATAAGAGAAAAATATACAAAACAAGTTCAGTTTGTGTAGACATAGCTAAAAAGTTTTGCATTTCCTCTTTTCACTGTTTTCTAAGTGCTGAAAAGTACTTCAAAACTTTCAAAAAGTTCTTAAAAGTTTAAAAAGTTTTTTCTGTCTTTCCAAAAAGTTCTGAAAACTTTTTTCTCTTTTTCTATCACTTTAACTCTCTCTAAAAATGTCTGGCACAGGCCAAAATGTTGATCTGTCCAAACTTACATATGACAACCTTAGCTGGAAAAGAGCAAGGAGTCTCTGTGTAGAGAGAGGTTTGAGTGTAGGGAAGAATCCTTCCTTGGAACTGTTAATTAACATGCTTAGAGAACAGGATAAGGCCATAGGTGCCTCATCTGTTGAAAAAGTACCTAATAGTTCCCAATCTGATTCAGGGACTCCCCCAGGAAAAGATTCAGGAAAGAAACTTCCTAGCCTGCCCATTACTAGACAGTCTAGCATAGATGGTAATGATGATGAGCCACACCTGTGAGAAAGTAGCCTCTTTCTAGCCTTGTTACCCCCACTTTAGGCCTGTTTGTGAGTGTATGTCAGGGTGTTTTCACTGTCTCACTGGGATCCTGCCAGCCACGGCCCAGTGCTCATAGTGAAAACCCTATGTTTTCAGTATGTTTGTTATGTGTCACTGGGACCCTGCTAGTCAGGACCCCAGTGCTCATAAGTTTGTGGCCTATATGTATGTGTTCCCTGTGTGGTGCCTAACTTTCTCACTGAGGCTCTGCTAACCAGAACCTCAGTGGTTATGCTCTCTCATTTCTTTCCAAATTGTCACTAACAGGCTAGTGACCAATTTACCATTTTACATTGGCTTACTGGAACACCCTTATAATTCCCTAGTATATGGTACTGAGGTACCCAGGGTATTGGGGTTCCAGGAGATCCCTATGGGCTGCAGCATTTATTTTGCCACCCATAGGGAGCTCTGACAATTCTTTCACAGGCCTTCCACTGCAGCCTGAGTGAAATAACGTCCATGTTATTTCACAGCCATTTTACACTGCACTTAAGTAACTTATAAGTCACCTATATGTCTAACCTTTACCTGGTAAAGGTTAGGTGCAAAGTTACTTAGTGTGAGGGCACCCTGGCACTAGCCAAGGTGCCCCCACATTGTTCAGAGCCAATTCCCTGAACTTTGTGAGTGCGGGGACACCATTACACGCGTGCACTACATATAGGTCACTACCTATATGTAGCTTCACAATGGTAACTCCGAATATGGCCATGTAACATGTCTATGATCATGGAATTGCCCCCTCTATGCCATCCTGGCATAGTTGGCACAATCCCATGATCCCAGTGGTCTGTAGTACAGACCCTGGTACTGCCAAACTGCCCTTCCTGGGGTTTCACTGCAGCTGCTGCTGCCAACCCCTCAGACAGGCATCTGCCCTCCTGGGGTCCAGCCAGGCCTGGCCCAGGATGGCAGAACAAAGAACTTCCTCTGAGAGAGGGTGTTACACCCTCTCCCTTTGGAAAATGGTGTGAAGGCAGGGGAGGAGTAGCCTCCCCCAGCCTCTGGAAATGCTTTGTTGGGCACAGATGTGCCCAATTCTGCATAAGCCAGTCTACACCGGTTCATGGGACCCCTTAGCCCTGCTCTGGCGTGAAACTGGACAAAGGAAAGGGGAGTGACCACTCCCCTGACCTGCACCTCCCCTGGTAGGTGTCCAGAGCTCCTCCAGTGTGCTCCAGACCTCTGCCATCTTGGAAACAGAGGTGCTGCTGGCACACTGGACTGCTCTGAGTGGCCAGTGCCACCAGGTGACGTCAGAGACTCCTTGTGATAGGCTCCTTCAGGTGTTAGTAGCCTCTCCTCTCTCCTAGGTAGCCAAACCCTCTTTTCTGGCTATTTAGCGTCTCTGTCTCTGGGGAAACTTTAGATAACGAATGCAAGAGCTCATCCGAGTTCCTCTGCATCTCTCTCTTCACCTTCTGATAAGGAATCGACTGCTGACCGCGCAGGAAGCCTGCAAACCTGCAACATAGTAGCAAAGACGACTACTGCAACTCTGTAACGCTGATCCTGCCGCCTTCTCGACTGTTTTCCTGCTTGTGCATGCTGTGGGGGTAGTCTGCCTCCTCTCTGCACCAGAAGCTCCGAAGAAATCTCCCGTGGGTCGACGGAATCTTCCCCCTGCAACCGCAGGCACCAAAAAGCTGCATTACCGGTCCCTTGGGTCTCCTCTCAGCACGACGAGCGAGGTCCCTTGAATCCAGCAACTCTGTCCAAGAGACTGCCACAGTCCAGTGACTCTTCAGTCCGAGTTTGGTGGAGGTAAGTCCTTGCCTCCCCACTCCAGACTGCATTGTTGGTAACCGCGACTTTTGCAACTTCTCCGGCCCCTGTGCACTTCCGGCGGAAATCCTTTGTGCACAGCCATGCCTGGGTCCACGGCACTCTAACCTGCATTGCACGACTTTCTAAGTTGGTCTCCGGCGACGTGGGACTCCTTTGTGCAACTTCGGCGAGCACCGTTTCACGCATCATCGTAGTGCCTGTTTCTGGCATTTTTCTGGGTGCTACCTGCTTCAGTGAGGACTCTTTGTCTTGCTCGACGTCCCCTCTCTCTTTTAGGTCCAATTTGCGATCTCCTGGTCTCTCCTGGGCCCCAGCAGCGTCCAAAAACGCCAATCGCTCGATTTGCAGCTGGCAAGGCTTGTTGGCATCCTTTCGGCGGGAAAACACTTCTGCACGACTCTCGAAGGCAAATCGGATCCGTTCACCAAAGGGGAAGTCTCTAGCCCTTTTCGTTCCTGCAGAAACCGCAGCTTCTTCTGTCCAGTTGAAGCTTCTTTGCACCCGCAGCTGGCATTTCCTGGGCATTTGCCCATCTCCGACTTGCTTGTGACTTTTGGACTTGGTCCCCTTGTTCCACAGGACCCTAGATTGGAAATCCACAGTTGTTGCATTGTTGGTTTGTGTCTTTCCTGCATTATTCCTCTATTACGACTCTTTGTCTTCTGGGGAACTTCAGTGCACTTTGCACTCACTTTTCAGGGTCTTGGGGAGGGCTATTTTTCTAACTCTCACTATTTTCTAATAGTCCCAGCGACCCTCTACAAGGTCACATAGGTTTGGGGTCCATTCGTGGTTCACATTCCACTTTTGGAGTATGTGGTTTGTGTTGCCCCAATCCCTATGTGTCTCAATTGCATCCTATTGTAACTATACATTGTTTGCACTGTTTTCTAAGACTATACTGCATATTTTTAGTACTGTGTACATATAACTTGTGTATATTTACTATCCTCACTCTGAGGGTACACTCTGAGATACTGTGACATATTGTCATAAAAAATAAAGTACCTTTATTTTTAGTATAACTGGGTATTGTGTTTTCTTATGGTATTGTGCAAGTGACACTTGTGGTACTGTAGTAGCTTCACACGTCTCCTAGTTCAGCCTAAGCTGCTCTGCTAAGCTACCATTATCTATCAGCCTAAGCTGCTAGACACCCTATACACTAATAAGGGATACCTGGGCCTGGTGCAAGGTGTAAGTACCCCTTGGTACTCACTACAAGCCAGTCCAGCCTCCTACATTGGTTGTGCAGCGGTGGGATAAGTGCTTTGAGACTACATACCACTCTTGTCATTGTACTTTTCATAAGAGAAAAATATACAAAACAAGGTCAGTGTATATACACATAGCCAAAAAGTTTTGCATTTCCTCTTTTCACTCTTTTCTAAGTGCTGAAAAGTACTTCTAACTTTCTAAAAAGTTCGAAAAAGTTTAAAAAGTTTTTTTCTCTGTCTTTCTAAAAGCTCTGACAATTTTTTTTATCTTTTACTATCACTTTAACTCTCTCTAAAAATGTCTGGCACAGGCCAAAATGTTGATCTGTCCAAACTTGCATATGATCACCTTAGCTGGAAAGGAGCAAGGAATCTCTGCATAGAGAGAGGTTTGAGTGTAGGGAAGAATCCTTCCTTAGAACTGTTGATTAACATGCTTAGAGTACAGGATAAGGCCAGAAGTGCCCCATCTGTAGAAAAAGTAGCTAATGGTTCTCAATCTGATCCAGGGACTCCCCCAGGAAAAGATTCAGGAAAGAAAGTTCCTAGCCTGCCCATTACTAGACAGTCTAGCATAGTTGGTAATGATGATGAGCCACACCATATAAATAGTGTTGTCTCACATCATAGCAAAAGCATTTATTCTCACCATACTGGTAGTGATGTTTCTGTTAGCCAAGCTGTTAGGGTGGCTTCTGTAAGGGACAGGTCTCCTTCTGTCCATTCTCACCATACTTCTGTTTCAAGGCATGTCCCTCCCACCCACCCTGATGACAGATTGTTAGAAAGGGAGCTCAATAGATTGAGAGTGGAACAAACCAGACTGAAGCTCAAGAAGCAACAGCTGGATTTGGATAGACAGACTTTAGAAGTAGAGAAGGAGAGACAGAAACTGGGTTTAGAAACCCATGGTGGCAGCAGCAGTATTCCCCATAGTCATCCTGTAAAAGAGCATGATTCCAGGAATCTGCACAAGATAGTTCCCCCTTACAAGGAGGGGGATGACATTAACAAGTGGTTTGCTGCACTTGAGAGGGCCTGTGTTGTACAGGATGTCCCTCAAAGGCAGTGGGCTGCTATCCTATGGCTATCATTTAGTGGAAAAGGTAGGGATAGACTCCTTACTGTGAAAGAAAGTGATGCCAATAATTTTACAGTTCTTAAGAATGCACTCCTGGATGGTTATGGCTTAACCACTGAACAATACAGGATAAAGTTCAGAGAGACCAAAAAGGAGTCTTCACAAGACTGGGTTGATTTCATTGACCATTCAGTGAAGGCCTTGGAGGGGTGGTTACATGGCAGTAAAGTTACTGATTATGAAAGCCTGTATAACACAATCCTGAGAGAGCATATACTTAATAATTGTGTGTCTGATTTGTTGCACCAGTACCTGGTAGACTCTGATCTGACCTCTCCCCAAGAATTGGGAAAGAAGGCAGACAAATGGGTCAGAACAAGGGTGAACAGAAAAGTTCATACAGGGGGTGACAAAGATGGCAATAAGAAGAAAGATGGTGAAAAATCTCAATATAAGCATGGGGATAAGGGTAAAACCAAAGATCCCACTTCAAATCTGAAACACTCTTCAGAGGGTGGGGATAAAACAAATTATTCCTCTTCTTCCTAACCTGCACACATTAAAAAGCCTTGTTGCTTTGTGTGTAAAAACAGAGGCCATACGCCAGGGGATAAGTCCTGTCCAGGTAAACCCCCTGAGCCTACCACCACTAATACATCAAGCTCTAGTGCCCCTAGCAGTAGTGGTACTAGTGGTGGGACTGCTGGCAACAGTCAAGCAAAGGGTGTAGTTGGGTTCACTTATGGGTCCATCATAGAAACTGGGGTAGTCAGTCCCAAGACAGTTTCTGTCACACCTAGTGGCATTGGCCTTGCCACACTGGCTGCTTGTCCCCTTACAATGGAGAAGTACAGGCAGACAGTTTCAATAAATGGTGTTGATGCCTTGGCCTACAGGGACACAGGTGCCAGTATCACTTTGGTGACTGAAAACCTAGTGCACTCTGATCAACACATCATTGGACAACAGTATAAGATTATTGATGTCCATAACTCCACTAAGTTTCTTCCCTTAGCTATAATTCAGTTTAGTTGGGGTGGAGTTACTGGCCCTAAGCAGGTGGTGGTATCACCTAGCTTACCTGTAGACTGTCTCTTAGGTAATGACCTAGAGGCCTCAGGTTGGGCTGATGTAGAGTTTTATGCCCATGCAGCCATGCTGGGCATCCCTGAGGAATTGTTCCCTCTTGTTTCTACTGAAATGAAAAAGCAAAGGAGAGAAGGCCTGAAAACTCAGGATCCCTCTCCATCAACAGGTAAAAAGGGTATCACAGTATCCCCTAACCACCCTACCATTCAGGATACCATTCCTGTGGTGGGAGAAACCTCTCCTGGGGTGGCACCTGTTCCAAGGGAATCATCAGCTTGCAAAGCTGGACTCCCTGAGGTAGAAGTACCTCTCTGTGGGATAACTAACATTGGTGAGAACAAGAGCACCATTTTAGTTAACATGGAGCATCCCTCCAACCCTCCCAGAGAAACTTTAGTGCAGAAACCCTGCACTGCCTCACAACACTTAGGACAGCATCCCTGCCCTAGTGTGGAGCTCATAGGACAGCATCCCTGCCCTGCTCCAACTCAAGAGAAACAGCATCCCTGTTCTCTCTTCCAGCCATATGGACAAAGTTTTTGCCCAGCTATGGCTTTTCTGAGACAGCATCCCTGTCTGGCATTTCCATCACTACAAATAGGTTCAGTGGACAATTCCCACTGCTCTAAACTAAAACTTACTGATAGAAACTCTGAAAATACATCTTTTATCACCACTTAGACAATAAAGTCTCAACTGGCCAAGGTTAGCCTTATTGTCCTTCGTTTGGGGGGGGAGGGGTTGTGTGAGAAAGTAGCCTCTTTCTAGCCTTGTTACCCCCACTTTAGGCCTGTTTGTGAGTGTATGTCAGGGTGTTTTCACTGTCTCACTGGGATCCTGCCAGCCAGGGCCCAGTGCTCATAGTGAAAACCCTATGTTTTCAGTATGTTTGTTATGTGTCACTGGGACCCTGCTAGTCAGGACCCCAGTGCTCATAAGTTTGTGGCCTATATGTATGTGTTCCCTGTGTGGTGCCTAACTGTCTCACTGAGGCTCTGCTAACCAGAACCTCAGCGGTTATGCTCTCTCATTTCTTTCCAAATTGTCACTAACAGGCTAGTGACCAATTTACCAATTTACATTGGCTTACTGGAACACCCTTATAATTCCCTAGTATATGGTACTGAGGTACCCAGGGTATTGGGGTTCCAGGAGATCCCTATGGGCTGCAGCATTTCTTTTGCCACCGATAGGGAGCTCTGACAATTCTTACACAGGCCTGCCACTGCAGCCTGAGTGAAATAACGTCCACGTTATTTCACAGCCATTTTACACTGCACTTAAGTAACTTATAAGTCACCTATATGTCTAACCTTTACCTGGTAAAGGTTAGGTGCGAAGTTACTTAGTGTGAGGGCACCCTGGCACTAGCCAAGGTGCCCCCACATTGTTCAGAGCCAATTCTCTGAACTTTGTGAGTGCGGGGACACCATTACACGCGTGCACTACATATAGGTCACTACCTATATGTAGCTTCACAATGGTAACTCCGAATATGGCCATGTAACATGTCTATGATCATGGAATTGCCCCCTCTATGCCATCCTGGCATAGTTGGCACAATCCCATGATCCCAGTGGTCTGTAGCACAGACCCTGGTACTGCCAAACTGCCCTTCCTGGGGTTTCACTGCAGCTGCTGCTGCTGCCAACCCCTCAGACAGGCATCTGCCCTCCTGGGGTCCAGCCAGGCCTGGCCCAGGATGGCAGAACAAAGAACTTCCTCTGAGAGAGGGTGTTACACCCTCTCCCTTTGGAAAATGTTGTGAAGGCATGGGAGGAGTAGCCTCCCCCAGCCTCTGGAAATGCTTTGTTGGGCACAGATGTGCCCAATTCTGCATAAGCCTGTCTACACCGGTTCAGGGGACCCCTTAGCCCTGCTCTGGCGCGAAACTGGACAAAGGAAAGGGGAGTGACCACTCCCCTGACCTGCACCTCCCCTGGGAGGTGTCCAGAGCTCCTCCAGTGTGCTCCAGACCTCTGCCATCTTGGAAACAGAGGTGGTGCTGGCACACTGGACTGCTCTGAGTGGCCAGTGCCACCAGGTGACGTCAGAGACTCCTTGTGATAGGCTCCTTCAGGTGTTCCTCTCTCCTAGGTAGCCAAACCCTCTTTTCTGGCTATTTAGGGTCTCTGTCTCTGGGGAAACTTTAGATAACGAATGCAAGAGCTCATCCGAGTTCCTCTGCATCTCTCTCTTCACCTTCTGATAAGGAATCGACTGCTGACCGCGCTGGAAGCCTGCAAACCTGCAACATAGTAGCAAAGACGACTACTGCAACTCTGTAACGCTGATCCTGCCGTCTTCTCGACTGTTTTCCTGCTTGTGCATGCTGTGGGGGTAGTCTGCCTCCTCTCTGCACCAGAAGCTCCGAAGAAATCTCCCGTGGGTCGACGGAATCTTCCCCCTGCAACCGCAGGCACCAAAAAGCTGCATTACCCGTCCCTTGGGTCACCTCTCAGCACAACGAGCGAGGTCCCTTGAATCCAGCAACTCTGTCCAAGAGACTGCCACAGTCCAGTGACTCTTCAGTCCGAGTTTGGTGGAGGTAAGTCCTTGCCTCCCCACTCCAGACTGCATTGTTGGTATCCGCGACTTTTGCAACTTCTCCGGCCCCTGTGCACTTCCGGCGGAAATCCTTTGTGCACAGCCATGCCTTGGTCCACGGCACTCTAACCTGCATTGCACGACTTTCTAAGTTGGTCTCCGGCGACGTGGGACTCCTTTGTGCAACTTCAGTGAGCACCATTTCACGCATCCTTGTAGTGCCTGTTTTTGGCACTTCTCTGGGTGCTACCTGCTTCAGTGAGGGCTCCTTGTCTTGCTCGATGACCCCTCTCTCTTCAGTTCTAATTTGCAACCTCCTGGTCCCTCCTGGGCCCCAGCAGTGTCCAAAAACGCCAACTGCACGATTTGCAGCTAGCAAGGCTTGTTGGCGTCCTTTCGGTGGGAAAACACTTCTGAACGACTCTACAAGGCGAGCGGCATCCGTTTACCAAAGGGGAAGTCTCTAGCCCTTTTCATTCCTGCAGAAACCACAGCTTCTTCTGCCAGTCGAAGCTTCTTTGCACCCGCAGCTGGCATTTCCTGGGCATTTGCCCATCTCCGACTTGCTTGTGACTTTTGGACTTGGTCCCCTTGTTCCACAGGTACCCTAGATTGGAAATCCACAGTTGTTGCATTGTTGGTTTGTGTCTTTCCTGCATTATTCCTCTATTACGACTCTTTGTCTTCTGGGGAACTTCAGTGCACTTTGCACTCACTTTTCAGGGTCTTGGGGAGGGCTATTTTTCTAACTCTCACTATTTTCTAATAGTCCCAGCGACCCTCTACAAGGTCACATAGGTTTGGGGTCCATTCGTGGTTCGCATTCCACTTTTGGAGTATATGGTTTGTGTTGCCCCTATCCCTATGTGTCTCCATTGCATCCTATTGTAACTATACATTGTTTGCACTGTTTTCTAAGACTATACTGCATATTTTTAGTACTGTGTACATATAACTTGTGTATATTTACTATCCTCACTCTGAGGGTACACTCTGAGATACTGTGACATATTATCATAAAAAATAAAGTACCTTTATTTTTAGTATAACTGGGTATTGTGTTTTCTTATGGTATTGTGCAAGTGACACTTGTGATACTGTTGTAGCTTCACACGTCTCCTAGTTCAGCCTAAGCTGCTCTGCTAAGCTACCATTATCTATCTGCCTAAGCTGCTAGACACCCTATACACTAATAAGGGATACCTGGGCCTGGTGCAAGGTGTAAGTACCCCTTGGTACTCACTACAAGCCAGTCCAGCCTCCTACAACACCATACAAATAGTGTTGTCTCACATCATAGCAAAAGCATTTATTCTCACCATATTGGTAGTGATGTTTCTGTAAGCCAAGCTGTTAGAATGATTTCTGTAAGGGACAGGTCTCCTTCTGTTTATTCCCATCATACCTCTGTATCTAAGAATGTCCCTCCCACCAACCCTGATGACAGAATGTTAGAGAGGGAACTCAATAAGTTGAGGATGGAACAAACCAGACTGAAGCTTAAAAAGCAACAGCTGCATTTGGATAGACAGTCTTTTGAATTAGAGAAGGAAAGACAGAAGTTGGGTTTAGATACCCATGGTGGCAGCAGCAGTATTCCCCATAGTCATCCTGTAAAAGAGCATGATTCCAGGAATCTGCACAAGATAGTTCCCCCTTATAAGGAGGGGGATGACATTAACAAGTGGTTTGCTGCACTTGAGAGGGCCTGTGTTGTACAGGATGTCCCTCAAAGGCAGTGGGCTGCTATCCTATGGCTATCATTTAGTGGAAAAGGTAGGGATAGGCTCCTTACTGTGAAAGAAAGTGATGCCAATAATTTCCAAGTTCTTAAGAATGCACTCCTGGACGGTTATGGCTTAACCACTGAACAATACAGGATAAAGTTCAGAGAGACCAAAAAGGAGTCTTCACAAGACTGGGTTGATTTCATTGACCATTCAGTGAAGGCCTTGGAGGGGTATTTACATGGCAGTAAAGTTACTGATTATGACAGCCTGTATAACTTGATCCTGAGAGAGCATATTCTTAATAATTGTGTTTCTGATTTGTTGCACCAGTACTTGGTGGACTCTGATCTGACCTCTCCCCAAGAATTGGGAAAGAAGGCAGACAAATGGGTCAGAACAAGAGTGAACAGAAAAGTTCATACAGGGGGTGACAAAGATGGCAACAAAAAGAAGGATGGTAAGTCTTCAGACAAGGGTGGGGACAAATCTAAAAATGAGTCTTCATCAGGCCCACAAAAACACTCTGGTGGGGGTGGTGGGTCCAAATCCTCCTTTAATCAGAACAAGGAAAAGAAACCATGGTGCTATTTATGTAAAATAAAAGGCCATTGGACAACAGATCCCAGTTGTCCAAAGAAAGGCACCACTGCTCCTACCACTACAACCCCTACTGCTGCACCTAGTGTCCCTACTAATAGCAGTGGTGGTGGGAGCAAACCTACTAATAGCCAATCCAAGGGAGTAGCTGGGCTCACTTTTGGTAACTTAGTTGGGGTTGGTCTTGTTAGGGAGACCACAGAGGCTGTGTTAGTCTCTGAGGGGGCTATTGATTTAGCCACCTTAGCTGCTTGTCCCCTTAATATGGATAAGTACAGGCAGCTACCCCTAATAAATGGTGTTGAGGTTCAGGCCTACAGGGACACTGGTGCCAGTGTGACTATGGTCATAGAGAAACTGGTCCACCCTGAACAACACCTACTTGGTCACCTGTACCAAGTAACCGATGCTCACAACAACACACTTAGCCACCCCATGGCTGTTGTTAATCTCAACTGGGGAGGGGTTACTGGACCAAAGAAAGTTATGGTAGCCACAGATTTACCTGTAGACTGTCTACTAGGAAATGATTTGGAGACATCAGCTTGTCAGATGTGGAGTTGGAGGCCCATTCAGCAATGCTGGGCATTCCAGGGCATATTTTTGCTTTGACAAGGGCTCAGGCCAAAAAGCAAAAAGGACAGGGAAGCTTGGATCCTGGAACAATGGACCAAGTGCTCCCTAAAGCTAGGGCTAGTAGAAGCAAACCACTTCCTACTATCCCTCCCTCTACAGTGGATTCTACTTCTGAGGAAGAAGAATTCCCTCCCTGTGCAGAACCTACACCAGAGGAGCTTGAAGCAGACACTGCTGAGCTTTTGGGTGAAGGGGGGCCTGCCAGAGAGGAGCTGAGTGTGGCACAGCAAACCTGTCCCACATTAGAGGGTCTCAGACAGCAAGCTGTCAAACAGGCTAATGGGGATGTCAGTGACTCTCACAGAGTTTACTGGGAGGACAACCTCTTGTACACTGAGCAAAGGGATCCTAAACCTGGAGCTGCCAGGAGATTAGTGATTCCTCAGGAGTACAGAAAGTTCCTCCTAACACTGGCACATGACATTCCCCTAGCTGGACATCTAGGACAAATGAAAACTTGGGACAGACTTGTTCCCCTGTTTCATTGGCCTAGGATGTCTGAGGACACAAAAGAGTTTTTTTAAGTCCTGTGAAACCTGTCAAGCCAGTGGCAAGACAGGTGGCACCCCAAAGGCACCCCTTATTCCACTGCCGGTGGTTGGGGTTCCCTTTGAAAGGGTAGGGGTTGACATAGTTGGCCCCCTTGACCCTCCTACTGCTTCAGGCAATAGATTCATCTTGGTGGTAGTGGACCATGCCACAAGATACCCTGAAGCTATTCCTTTAAGGACCACTACAGCTCCTGCAGTGGCAAAGGCCCTCCTGGGAATATTTTCCAGGGTGGGCTTCCCAAAGGAAGTAGTATCAGACAGAGGAAGCAATTTCATGTCTGCATACTTAAAGGCCATGTGGAAGGAGTGTGGGGTAACGTACAAGTTCACCACACCCTATCATCCACAAACAAATGGACTGGTTGAGAGATTTAACAAAACTCTCAAAGGCATGATTATGGGTCTCCCTGAAAAACTCCGCAGGAGATGGGATATCCTTCTACCATGCCTCCTTTTTGCCTACAGGGAGGTACCCCAGAAAGGAGTGGGCTTTAGCCCCTTTGAACTTCTTTTTGGACACCCTGTTAGGGGTCCACTCACACTTGTAAAGGAGGGTTGGAAACAACCTTTAAAATCTCCTAAACAGGATATTGTGGATTATGTACTTGGCCTCAGATCAAGGATGGCTGAGTATGAAAAAGGCCAGTAAGAACCTTCAGGCCAGCCAAGAGCTCCAGAAGCAATGGCATGATCAGAAGGCTGTTTTGGTGCAGTACCAACCAGGACAGAAAGTGTGGGTCTTGGAGCCTGTGGCCCCAAGAGCACTCCAAGACAAATGGAGTGGTCCCCACACAATTGTTGAGAAAAAGGGTGAAGTCACCTATTTGGTTGACTTAGGCACTGCAAGGAGTCCCCTTAGGGTGCTCCATGTAAACCGCCTGAAACCCTACTATGACAGGGCTGATCTCACCCTGCTCATGGCAACTGATGAGGGACAGGAAGAAGACAGTGATCCTCTACCTGATCTCTTCTCTTCCACAGAACAAGATGCTCTTGTGGAAGGTGTAGTTTTGGCTGATTGTCTTACTGCTGAGCAGAAGGACAATTGCATAAATCTCCTGGGTCAGTTTTCTGAACTCTTCTCTACTGTGCCAGGTACCACTTCTTGGTGTGAGCACACTATAGATACTGGAGACAGCTTGCCTGTCAAAAGTAAGATCTATAGGCAGCCTGACCATGTCAGGGACTGCATAAAGCAAGAAGTCCAGAAAATGTTAGAGCTAGGAGTAGTTGAGCACTCTGAAAGTCCATGGGCTTCTCCTGTGGTACTTGTACCAAAACCCCATTCCAAAGATGGAAAGAAGGAAATGCGGTTTTGTGTCGACTATAGAGGTCTCAACCTTGTAACCAAAACTGATGCTCACCCTATTCCCAGGGCAGATGAGCTCATAGATACACTGGCATCTGCCAAGTATCTAAGCACTTTTGATTTGACTGCAGGGAATTGGCAGATCAAATTGTCAGAAGATGTTAAACCTAAGACTGCATTTTCGACCATTGGAGGACATTACCAGTTTACTGTAATGCCTTTTGGTTTGAAGAATGCACCTGCCACTTTTCAGAGGTTGGTGAACACAGTCCTGCAAGGGCTGGAAGCCTTCAGTGCAGCATATCTAGACGATATAGCTGTCTTTAGCTCCAGCTGGGATGATCACCTGGTCCACCTATGGAAAGTTTTGGAGGCCCTGCAGAAGGCAGGCCTCACTATCAAGGCTTCAAAGTGCCAGATAGGGCAGGGTAAGGTGGTTTATCTGGGACACCTTGTTGGTGGGGAACAGATTGCACCACTACAGGGGAAAATCCAAACAATTGTTGATTGGGTTCCCCCTACCACACAGACTCAGGTGAGAGCCTTCCTAGGCCTCACTGGGTATTACAGGAGGTTCATTAAGAACTATGGCTCCATTGCAGCCCCTCTTAATGACCTCACTTCAAAAAAGATGCCTAAAAAGGTATTATGGACAGCAAACTGTCAGAAAGCTTTTGAGGAGCTGAAGCAGGCCATGTGCTCTGCACCTGTCCTGAAAAGCCCTTGTTACTCTAAAAAATTCTATGTCCAAACTGATGCATCTGAATTAGGAGTAGGGGCAGTCCTATCACAACTCAATTCTGAGGGCCAGGATCAACCTGTTGCTTTTATTAGTAGGAGGTTGACCCCTAGAGAAAAGCGTTGGTCTGCCATAGAGAGGGAGGCCTTTGCTGTGGTCTGGGCACTGAAGAAGTTGAGGCCATACCTGTTTGGCACTCACTTCATTGTTCAGACAGACCACAAACCTCTACTTTGGCTAAAACAAATGAAAGGTGAAAATCCTAAATTGTTGAGGTGGTCCATATCCCTACAGGGAATGGAGTATACAGTGGAACATAGACCTGGGAGTAGCCACTCCAATGCAGATGGACTCTCCAGATATTTCCACTTAGACAATGAAGACTCATCAGTTAATGGCTAGTCTTATTGTCCTTCGTTTGGGGGGGGGTTGTGTAGGAAAGTACCATCTTGCCTGGCATGTTACCCCCATTTTTCACTGTATATATGTTGTTTTAGTTGTATGTGTCACTGGGACCCTGTTCTCCAGGGCCCCAGTGCTCATAAGTGTGCCTGAATGTGTTACCTGTGTAGTGACTAACTGTCTCACTGAGGCTCTGCTAACCAGAACCTCAGTGGTTATGCTCTCTCATTACTTTCAAATTGTCACTAACAGGCTAGTGACCAATTTTACCAATTTACATTGGCTTTCTGGAACACCCTTATAATTCCCTAGTATATGGTACTGAGGTACCCAGGGTATTGGGGTTCCAAGAGATCCCTATGGGCTGCAGCATTTCTTTTGCCACCCATAGGGAGCTCCGACAATTCTTACACAGGCCTGCCACTGCAGCCTGAGTGAAATAACGTCCACGTTATTTCACAGCCATTTTACACTGCACTTAAGTAACTTATAAGTCACCTATATGTCTAACCTTTACCTGGTAAAGGTTAGGTGCAAAGTTACTAAGTGTGAGGGCACCCTGGCACTAGCCAAGGTGCCCCCACATTGTTCAGAGCCAATTCCCTGAACTTTGTGAGTGCGGGGACACCATTACACGCATGCACTACATATAGGTCACTACCTATATGTAGCTTCACAATGGTAACTCCGAATATGGCCATGTAACATGTCTAAGATCATGGAATGGCCCCCTCTATGCCATCCTGGCATTATTGGGACAATTCCATGATCCCAGTGTCTGTAGCACAGACCCTGGTACTGCCAAACTGCCTTTCCTGGGGTTTCACTCAGCTGCTGCTGCTGCCAACCCCTCAGACAGGTTTCTGCCCCCCTGGGGTCAAGCCAGGCTTGTCCCAGGATGGCAGAACAAAGGACTTCCTCTGAGAGAGGGTGTTACACCCTCTCCCCTTGGAAAATGGTGTGAAGGCAGGGGAGGAGTAGCCTCCCCCAGCCTCTGGAAATGCTTTCTTGGGCACAGATGTGCCCAATTCTGCATAAGCCAGTCTACACCAGTTCAGGGACCCCTTAGCCCCTGCTCTGGCATGAAACTGGACAAAGGAAAGGGGAGTGACTACTCCCCTGACCTGCACCTCCCCTGGGAGGTGTCCAGAGCTCCTCCAGTGTGCTCCAGACCTCTGCCATCTTGGAAACAGAGGTGCTGCTGGCACACTGGACTGCTCTGAGTGGCCAGTGCCACCAGGTGACGTCAGAGACTCCTTCTGATAGGCTCCTTCAGGTGTTAGTAGCCTATCCTCTTTCCTAGGTAGCCAAACCCTCTTTTCTGGCTATTTAGGGTCTCTGTCTCTGGGGAAACTTGAGATAACGAATGCAAGAGCTCATCCGAGTTCCTCTGCATCTCTCTCTTCACCTTCTGATAAGGAATAGACTGCTGACCACGCTGGAAGCCTGCAAACCTGCAACATAGTAGCAAAGACGACTACTGCAACTCTGTAACGCTGATCCTGCCGCCTTCTCGACTGTTTTCCTGCTTGTGCATGCTGTGGGGGTAGCCTGCCTCCTCTCTGCACCAGAAGCTCCGAAGAAATCTCCCGTGGGTCGACGGAATCTTCCCCCTGCAACCGCAGGCACCAAAAAGCTGCATTACCTGTCCCTTGGGTCTCCTCTCAGCATGACGAGCGAGGTCCCTTGAATCCAGCAACTCTGTCCAATAGACTGCCACAGTCCAGTGACTCTTCAGTCCGAGTTTGGTGGAGGTAAGTCCTTGCCTCCCCATTCCAGACTGCATTGTTGGTAACAGTGACTTTTGCAACTTCTCCGGCCCCTGTGCACTTCCGGTGGAAATCCTTTGTGCACAGCCAAGCCTGGGTCAACGGCACTCTAACCTGCATTGCACGATTTTCTAAGTTGGTCTCCGGCGACGTGGGACTCCTTTGTGCAACTTTGGCAAGCACAGTTTCACGCATCCTCGTAAGGCCTGTTTCTGGCTCTTCTTCGGGTGCTATCTGCTTCAGTGAGGGCTCCTTGTCTTGCTCGACATCCCCTCTCTCTTCAGGTCCAATTTGCGACCTCCTGGTCCCTTCTGGGCTCCAGCAGCGTCCAAAAACGCCAACCGCACGATTTGCAGCTAGCAAGGCTTGTTGGCGTCCTTTCGGCGGGAAAACACATCTGTACAACTCTCCATGGCAAGCGGGATGCGTCCACCAAAAGGGAAGTCTCTAGCCCTTTTCGTTTCTGCAGAAACCTTGGCTTCTTCTGTCCAGTCGAAGCTTCTTTGCACCCGCAGCTGGCATTTCCTGGGCATTTGCCCATCTCCGACTTGCTTGTGACTTTTGGACTTGGTCCCCTTGTTCCACAGGTACCCTAGATTGGAAATCCACAGTTGTTGCATTGTTGGTTTGTGTCTTTCCTGCATTATTCCTCTATTACGACTTCTTTGTCTCTTGGGGAACTTCAGTGCACTTTGCACTCACTTTTCAGGGTCTTGGGGAGGGCTAGTTTTCTAACTCTCACTATTTTCTAATAGTCCCAGCGACCCTCTACAAGGTCACATAGGTTTGGGGTCCATTCGTGGTTCGCATTCCACTTTTGGAGTATATGGTTTGTGTTGCCCCTATCCCTATGTGTCTCCATTGCATCCTATTGTAACTATACATTATTTGCACTGTTTTCTAAGACTATACTGCATATTTTTAGTACTGTGTACATATATCTTGTGTATATTTGCTATCCTCACTCTGAGGGTACACTCTGAGATACTGTGACATATTGTCATAAAAATAAAGTACCTTTATTTTTAGTATAACTGTGTATTGTGTTTTCTTATGGTATTGTGCAAGTGACACTTGTGGTACTGTAGTAGCTTCACACGTCTCCTAGTTCAGCCTAAGCTGCTCTGCTAAGCTACCATTATCTATCAGCCTAAGCTGCTAGACACCCTGTACACTAATAAGGGATACCTGGGCCTGGTGCAAGGTGTAAGTACCCCTTGGTACTCACTACAAGCCAGTCCAGCCTCCTACAACAATTTAAAAAGCCTTGGTTCTTTGTGTGTAAAAATAGAGGCCATAGACCAGGGGATAAGTCCTGTCCAGGTAAACCCCCTGAGCCTACCATCACTAATACATCAAGCTCTAGTGCCCCTAGCAGTAGTGGTACTAGTGGTGGGACTGCTGGCAACAGTCAAGTTAAGGGTGTAGTTGGGTTCACTTATGGGTCCATAGTAGAAACTGGGGTAGTCAGTCCCAAGACAGTTTCTGTCACACCTAGTGGCATTGGCCTTGCCACACTGGCTGCTTGTCCCCTTACAATGGATAAGTACAGGCAGACAGTTTCAATAAATGGTGTTGAGGCCTTGGCCTACAGGGACACAGGTGCCAGTATCACCTTGGTGACTGAAAACCTAGTACACCCTGATCAACATATCATTGGACAACAGTATAAGATTATTGATGTCCATAACTCCACTAAGTTTCTTCCCTTAGCTTTTATTCAGTTTAGTTGGGGTGGAGTTACTGGCCCTAAGCAGGTGGTAGTATCACCTAGCTTACCTGTAGATTGTCTCTTAGGTAATGACCTAGAGCAGTGGTTCCCAACCTTTTGATTTCTGTGGACCCCCACTTTAACATTAATGGAACCCAGGGACCCCCACTGTGAGAAGGTAGCCTCTTTCTAGCCTTGTTACCCCCACTTTTGGCCTGTTTGTGAGTGTATGTCAGGGTGTTTGTCACTGTTTTCACTGTCTCACTGGGATCCTGATAGCCAGGCCTCAGTGCTCATAGTGAAAACACTATGTTTTCAGTATGTTTGTTATGTGTCACTGGGATCCTGCTGGTCAGGACCCCAGTGCTCATAGGTTTGTGGCCTATATGTATGTGTCACTGGGACCCTGTCACACAGGGCCCCAGTGCTCATAGGTGTGCATGTATATGTTCCCTGTGTGGTGCCTAACTGTCTCACTGAGGCTCTGCTAACCAGAACCTCAGTGGTTATGCTCTCTCATTACTTTCAAATTGTCACTAACAGGCTAGTGACCAATTTTACCAATTTACATTGGCTTACTGGAACACACTTATAATTCCCTAGTATATGGTACTGAGGTCCCAGGGTATTGGGGTTCCAGGAGATCCCTATGGGCTGCAGCATTTCTTTTGCCACCCATAGGGAGCTCTGACAATTCTTACACAGGTCTGCCACTGCAGCCTGAGTGAAATAACGTCCACGTTATTTCACAGCCATTTTACACTGCACTTAAGTAACTTATAAGTCACCTATATGTCTAACCTTTACCTGGTAAAGGTTAGGTGCAAAGTTACTTAGTGTGAGGGCACCCTGGCACTAGCCAAGGTGCCCCCACATTGTTCAGAGCCAATTCACTGAACTTTGTGAGTGCGGGGAGACCATTACACGCGTGCACTACATATAGGTCACTACCTATATGTGGCTTCACCATGGTAACTCCGAATATGGCCATGTAACATGTCTATGATCATGGAATTGCCCCCTCTATGCCATCCTGGCATTGTTGGTACAATTCCATGATCCCAGTGGTCTGTAGCACAGACCCTGGTACTGCCAGACTGCCCTTCCTGGGGTTTCACTGCAGCTGCTGCTGCTGCCAACCCCTCAGACAGGCAGCTGCCCTCCTGGGGTCCAGCCAGGCCTGGCCCAGGATGGCAGAACAAAGAACTTCCTCTGAGAGAGGGTGTGACACCCTCTCCCTTTGGAAAATGGTGTGAAGGCAGGGGAGGAGTAGCCTCCCCCAGCCTCTGGAAATGCTTTGTTGGGCACAGAGGTGCCCAATTCTGCATAAGCCAGTCTACACCGGTTCAGGGACCCCTTAGCCCCTGCTCTGGCCCGAAACTGGACAAAGGAAAGGGGAGTGACCACTCCCCTGACCTGCACCTCCCCTGGGAGGTGTCCAGAGCTCCTCCAGTGTGCTCCAGACCTCTGCCATCTTGGAAACAGAGGTGCTGCTGGCACACTGGACTGCTCTGAGTGGCCAGTGCCACCAGGTGACGTCAGAGACTCCTTGTGATAGGCTCCTTCAGGTGTTAGTAGCCTTTCCTCTCTCCTAGGTAGCCAAACCCTCTTTTCTGGCTATTTAGGGTCTCTGTCTCTGGGGAAACTGTAGATAACGAATGCATGAGCTCAGCCGAGTTCCTCTGCATCTCCCTCTTCACCTTCTGATAAGGAATCGACCGCTGACCGCGCTGGAAGCCTGCAAACCTGCAACATAGTAGCAAAGACGACTACTGCAACTCTGTAACGCTGATCCTGCCGCCTTCTCGACTGTTTTCCTGCTTGTGCATGCTGTGGGGGTAGTCTGCCTCCTCTCTGCACCAGAAGCTCCGAAGAAATCTCCCGTGGGTCGACGGAATCTTCCCCCTGCAACCGCAGGCACCAAAAAGCTGCATCTCCGGTCCCTTGGGTCTCCTCTCAGCACGACGAGCGAGGTCCCTCGAATCCAGCGACACCGTCCAAGTGACCCCCACAGTCCAGTGACTCTTCAGCCCAAGTTTGGTGGAGGTAAGTCCTTGCCTCACCTCGCTGGGCTGCATTGCTGGGAACCGCGACTTTGCAAGCTTCTCCGGCCCCTGTGCACTTCCGGCGGAAATCCTTCGTGCACAGCCAAGCCTGGGTCCACGGCACTCTAACCTGCATTGCACGACTTTCTAAGTTGGTCTCCGGCGACGTGGGACTCCTTTGTGCAACTTCGGCGAGCACCGTTTCACGCATCCTCGTAGTGCCTGTTTCTGGCACTTCTCCGGGTGCTACCTGCTTCAGTGAGGGCTCCTTGTCTTGCTCGACGTCCCCTCTCTCTGCAGGTCCAATTTGCGACCTTCTGGTCCCTCCTGGGCCCCAGCAGCGTCCAAAAAACGCCAAACGCACGATTTGCGTGTAGCAAGGCTTGTTGGCATCCATCCGGCGGGAAAACACTTCTGCACGACTCTCCAAGGCGTGGGGGATCCATCCTCCAAAGGGGAAGTCTCTAGCCCTTGTCGTTCCTGCAGTATTCACAGTTCTTCAGCCTAGTAAGAGCTTCTTTGCACCAACCGCTGGCATTTCTTGGGCATCTGCCCATCTCCGAGCTGCTTGTGACTTTTGGACTTGGTCCCCTTGTTCCACAGGTACCCTCAGTCAGGAATCCATCGTTGTTGCATTGCTGATTTGTGTTTTCCTTGCATTTTCCCTCTAACACGACTATTTTGTCCTTAGGGGAACTTTGGTGCACTTTGCACTCACTTTTCAGGGTCTTGGGGAGGGTTATTTTTCTAACTCTCACTATTTTCTAATAGTCCCAGCGACCCTCTACAAGATCACATAGGTTTGGGGTCCATTCGTGGTTCGCATTCCACTTTTGGAGTATATGGTTTGTGTTGCCCCTATCCCTATGTTTCCCCATTGCATCCTATTGTAACTATACATTGTTTGCACTGTTTTCTAAGACTATACTGCATATTTTTGCTATTGTGTATATATATCTTGTGTATATTTCCTATCCTCTCACTGAGGGTACACTCTAAGATACTTTGGCATATTGTCATAAAAATAAAGTACCTTTATTTTTAGTATAACTGTGTATTGTGTTTTCTTATGATATTGTGCATATGACACTAAGTGGTACTGTAGTAGCTTCACACGTCTCCTAGTTCAGCCTAAGCTGCTCTGCTAAGCTACCATTATCTATCAGCCTAAGCTGCTAGACACCCTATACACTAATAAGGGATAACTGGGCCTGGTGCAAGGTGCAAGGTGCAAGTACCCCTTGGTACTCACTACAAGCCAGTCCAGCCTCCTACATTGGTTGTGCAGTGGTGGGATAAGTGCTTTGAGACTACTTACCACTCTTGTCATTGTACTTTTCATAAGAGAAAAATATACAAAACAAGGTCAGTTTATATACACATAGCCAAAAAGTTTTGCATTTCCTCTTTTCACTCTTTTCTAAGTGCTGAAAAGTACTTCTAAACTTTCAAAAAGTTCTTAAAAGTTTAAAAAGTTTTTTCTGTCTTTCCAAAAAGTTCTGAAAACTTTTTTCTCTTTGTCTATCACTTTAACTCTCTCTAAAAAATGTCTGGCACAGGCCAAAAAGTTGAACTGTCCAAACTTGCATATGATCACCTTAGCTGGAAAGGAGCAAGGAGTCTCTGCATAGAGAGAGGTTTGAGTGTAGGGAAGAATCCTTCCTTAGAACTGTTAATTAATATGCTTAGAGTACAGGATAAGGCCATAAGTGCCCAATCTGTAGAAAAAGTAGCTAATGGTTCTCAATCTGATCCAGGGACTCCCCCAGGAAAAGGTTCAGGAAAGAAACTTCTCAGCCTGCCCATTACTAGACAGTCTAGCATAGTTGGTACAGAGGTTGAATCACATCATACTGATGATGTGCTCTCACATTATACTGGTAGCCAAGCTGTTAGGGTGCCCCTTGTAAGGGACAGGTCTCCTTCTGTTCATTCCCATCATACCTCTGTATCTAGAAATGTCCCTCCCACCCACCCTGATGACAGATTGTTAGAAAGGGAGCTCAATAGATTGAGAGTGGAACAAACCAGACTGAAGCTCAAGAAGCAACAGCTGGATTTGGATAGACAGTCTTTAGAAATAGAGAGGGAAAGACAGAAGATGGGTTTAGATACCCATGGTGGCAGCAGCAGTATTCCCCATAGTCATCCTGCAAAAGAGCATGATTCCAGGAATCTGCACAAGATAGTTCCCCCTTATAAGGAGGGGGATGACATTAACAAGTGGTTTGCTGCACTTGAGAGGGCCTGTGCTGTACAGGATGTCCCTCAAAGGCAGTGGGCTGCTATCCTATGGCTATCATTTAGTGGAAAGGGTAGGGATAGACTCCTTACTGTGAAAGAAAATGATGCCAATAATTTTACAGTTCTTAAGAATGCACTCCTGGATGGTTATGGCTTAACCACTGAACAATACAGGATAAAGTTCAGAGAGACCAAAAAGGAGTCTTCACAAGACTGGGTTGATTTCATTGACCATTCAGTGAAGGCCTTGGAGGGGTGGTTACATGGCAGTAAAGTTACTGATTATGAAAGCCTGTATAACACAATCCTGAGAGAGCATATACTTAATAATTGTGTGTCTGATTTGTTGCACCAGTACCTGGTAGACTCTGATCTGACCTCTCCCCAAGAATTGGGAAAGAAGGCAGACAAATGGGTCAGAACAAGGGTGAACAGAAAAGTTCATACAGGGGGTGACAAAGATGGCAATAAGAAGAAAGATGGTGAAAAATCTCAAGATAAGCATGGGGATAAGGGTAAAACCAAAGATCCCACTTCAAATCTTAAACACTCTTCAGAGGGTGGGGATAAAACAAATTCTTCCTCTTCTTCACAACCTGCACACATTAAAAAGCCTTGGTGCTTTGTGTGTAAAAATAGAGGCCATAGGCCAGGGGATAAGTCCTGTCCAGGTAAACCCCCTGAGCCTACCACCTCTAATACATCAAGCTCTAGTGCCCCTAGCAGTAGTGGTACTAGTGGTGGGACTGCTGGCAACAGTCAAGCAAAGGGTGTAGTTGGGTTCACTTATGGGTCCATAGTGGAAACTGATGTCATCAGTCCCAAGACAGTTTCTGTCACACCTAGTGGCATTGGCCTTGCCACACTGGCTGCTTGTCCCCTTACAATGGATAAGTACAGGCAGACAGTTTCAATAAATGGTGTTGAGGCCTTGGCCTACAGGGACACAGGTGCCAGTTTCACTTTGGTGACTGAAAACCTAGTGCACCCTGATCAACACATCATTGGACAACAGTATAAGATTATTGATGTCCATAACTCCACTAAGTTTCTTCCCTTAGCTATAATTCAGTTTAGTTGGGGTGGAGTTACTGGCCCTAAGCAGGTGGTGGTATCACCTAGCTTACCTGTAGACTGTCTCTTAGGTAATGACCTAGAGGCCTCAGGTTGGGCTGATGTAGAGTTTTATGCCCATGCAGCCATGCTGGGCATCCCTGAGGAATTGTTCCCTCTCATTTCAAGTGAAATGAAAAAGCAAAGGAGAGAAGGCCTGAAAACTCAGGATCCCTCTCCATCAACAGGTAAAAAGGGTATCACAGTATCCCCTAACCACCCTACCATTCAGGATACTATTCCTGTGGTGGGAGAAACCTCTCCTGGGGTGGCACCTGTTCCAAGGGAATCATCAGTTAGCAAAACTGTACTCCCTGAGGTGGAAGTACCTCTCTGTGGGATAACTAACATTGGTGAGAAAAAGAACACCATTTTAGTTAACATGGAGCATCCCTCCAACCCTCCCAGAGAAACTTTAGTGCAGAAACTCTGCACTGCCTCACAACACTTAGGACAGCATCCCTGCCCTAGTGTGGAGCTGATAGGACAGCATCCCTGCCCTGCTCCAACCCAAGAGAAACAGCATCCCTGTTCTCTCTTCCAGCCATATGGACAAAGTTTTTGCCCAGCTATGGCTTTTCTGAGACAGCATCCCTGTCTGGCATTTCCATCACTACAAATAGGTTCAGTGGACAATTCCCACTGCTCTAAACTAAAACTTACTGATAGAAACTCTGAAAATACATCTTCACATTGTTGCTTAGCTAAAAAACTTCAAACAGGGTGGTTTACATCCCCACAGGGAAGTAACCATATAGTGGATGATAAAGGGAGTAACCAGTCTATTGCAGAGCTACTCTCTACTTATCACCACTTAGACAATAAAGTCTCAACTGGCCAAGGTTAGCCTTATTGTCCTTCGTTTGGGGGGGGGTTGTGTGAGAAGGTAGCCTCTTTCTAGCCTTGTTACCCCCACTTTTGGCCTGTTTGTGAGTGTATGTCAGGGTGTTTGTCACTGTTTTCACTGTCTCACTGGGATCCTGATAGCCAGGCCTCAGTGCTCATAGTGAAAACACTATGTTTTCAGTATGTTTGTTATGTGTCACTGGGATCCTGCTGGTCAGGACCCCAGTGCTCATAGGTTTGTGGCCTATATGTATGTGTCACTGGGACCCTGTCACACAGGGCCCCAGTGCTCATAGGTGTGCATGTATATGTTCCCTGTGTGGTGCCTAACTGTCTCACTGAGGCTCTGCTAACCAGAACCTCAGTGGTTATGCTCTCTCATTACTTTCAAATTGTCACTAACAGGCTAGTGACCAATTTTACCAATTTACATTGGCTTACTGGAACACACTTATAATTCCCTAGTATATGGTACTGAGGTCCCAGGGTATTGGGGTTCCAGGAGATCCCTATGGGCTGCAGCATTTCTTTTGCCACCCATAGGGAGCTCTGACAATTCTTACACAGGTCTGCCACTGCAGCCTGAGTGAAATAACGTCCACGTTATTTCACAGCCATTTTACACTGCACTTAAGTAACTTATAAGTCACCTATATGTCTAACCTTTACCTGGTAAAGGTTAGGTGCAAAGTTACTTAGTGTGAGGGCACCCTGGCACTAGCCAAGGTGCCCCCACATTGTTCAGAGCCAATTCACTGAACTTTGTGAGTGCGGGGAGACCATTACACGCGTGCACTACATATAGGTCACTACCTATATGTGGCTTCACCATGGTAACTCCGAATATGGCCATGTAACATGTCTATGATCATGGAATTGCCCCCTCTATGCCATCCTGGCATTGTTGGTACAATTCCATGATCCCAGTGGTCTGTAGCACAGACCCTTGTACTGCCAGACTGCCCTTCCTGGGGTTTCACTGCAGCTGCTGCTGCTGCCAACCCCTCAGACAGGCAGCTGCCCTCCTGGGGTCCAGCCAGGCCTGGCCCAGGATGGCAGAACAAAGAACTTCCTCTGAGAGAGGGTGTGACACCCTCTCCCTTTGGAAAATGGTGTGAAGGCAGGGGAGGAGTAGCCTCCCCCAGCCTCTGGAAATGCTTTGTTGGGCACAGAGGTGCCCAATTCTGCATAAGCCAGTCTACACCGGTTCAGGGACCCCTTAGCCCCTGCTCTGGCGCGAAACTGGACAAAGGAAAGGGGAGTGACCACTCCCCTGACCTGCACCTCCCCTGGGAGGTGTCCAGAGCTCCTCCAGTGTGCTCCAGACCTCTGCCATCTTGGAAACAGAGGTGCTGCTGGCACACTGGACTGCTCTGAGTGGCCAGTGCCACCAGGTGACGTCAGAGACTCCTTGTGATAGGCTCCTTCAGGTGTTAGTAGCCTTTCCTCTCTCCTAGGTAGCCAAACCCTCTTTTCTGGCTATTTAGGGTCTCTGTCTCTGGGGAAACTGTAGATAACGAATGCATGAGCTCAGCCGAGTTCCTCTGCATCTCCCTCTTCACCTTCTGATAAGGAATCGACCGCTGACCGCGCTGGAAGCCTGCAAACCTGCAACATAGTAGCAAAGACGACTACTGCAACTCTGTAACGCTGATCCTGCCGCCTTCTCGACTGTTTTCCTGCTTGTGCATGCTGTGGGGGTAGTCTGCCTCCTCTCTGCACCAGAAGCTCCGAAGAAATCTCCCGTGGGTCGACGGAATCTTCCCCCTGCAACCGCAGGCACCAAAAAGCTGCATCTCCGGTCCCTTGGGTCTCCTCTCAGCACGACGAGCGAGGTCCCTCGAATCCAGCGACACCGTCCAAGTGACCCCCACAGTCCAGTGACTCTTCAGCCCAAGTTTGGTGGAGGTAAGTCCTTGCCTCACCTCGCTGGGCTGCATTGCTGGGAATCGCGACTTTGCAAGCTTCTCCGGCCCCTGTGCACTTCCGGCGGAAATCCTTCGTGCACAGCCAAGCCTGGGTCCACGGCACTCTAACCTGCATTGCACGACTTTCTAAGTTGGTCTCCGGCGACGTGGGACTCCTTTGTGCAACTTCGGCGAGCACCGTTTCATGCATCCTCGTAGTGCCTGTTTCTGGCACTTCTCCGGGTGCTACCTGCTTCAGTGAGGGCTCCTTGTCTTGCTCGACGTCCCCTCTCTCTGCAGGTCCAATTTGCGACCTTCTGGTCCCTCCTGGGCCCCAGCAGCGTCCAAAAAACGCCAAACGCACGATTTGCGTGTAGCAAGGCTTGTTGGCATCCATCCGGCGGGAAAACACTTCTGCACGACTCTCCAAGGCGTGGGGGATCCATCCTCCAAAGGGGAAGTCTCTAGCCCTTGTCGTTCCTGCAGTATTCACAGTTCTTCAGCCTAGTAAGAGCTTCTTTGCACTAACCGCTGGCATTTCTTGGGCATCTGCCCATCTCCGAGCTGCTTGTGACTTTTGGACTTGGTCCCCTTGTTCCACAGGTACCCTCAGTCAGGAATCCATCGTTGTTGCATTGCTGATTTGTGTTTTCCTTGCATTTTCCCTCTAACACGACTATTTTGTCCTTAGGGGAACTTTGGTGCACTTTGCACTCACTTTTCAGGGTCTTGGGGAGGGTTATTTTTCTAACTCTCACTATTTTCTAATAGTCCCAGCGACCCTCTACAAGATCACATAGGTTTGGGGTCCATTCGTGGTTCGCATTCCACTTTTGGAGTATATGGTTTGTGTTGCCCCTATCCCTATGTTTCCCCATTGCATCCTATTGTAACTATACATTGTTTGCACTGTTTTCTAAGACTATACTGCATATTTTTGCTATTGTGTATATATATCTTGTGTATATTTCCTATCCTCTCACTGAGGGTACACTCTAAGATACTTTGGCATATTGTCATAAAAATAAAGTACCTTTATTTTTAGTATAACTGTGTATTGTGTTTTCTTATGATATTGTGCATATGACACTAAGTGGTACTGTAGTAGCTTCACACGTCTCCTAGTTCAGCCTAAGCTGCTCTGCTAAGCTACCATTATCTATCAGCCTAAGCTGCTAGACACCCTATACACTAATAAGGGATAACTGGGCCTGGTGCAAGGTGCAAGTACCCCTTGGTACTCACTACAAGCCAGTCCAGCCTCCTACACCCACTGAATCATCATGGGAATCCGGGGACCCCCGCCTAAGTCATTACTGGAAGCTGGGAACCTAATTTGTCAATATTTTGTCATTTTCTAGGCTCTCGCGGACCCCCTGAGAAGGCTTTGCGGACCCCCAGGGGTCCCCGGACCACAGGTTGGGAACCACTGACCTAGAGGCCTCAAGTTGGGCTGATGTAGAGTTTTATGCCCATGCAGCCATGCTGGGCATCCCTGGGGAATTGTTCCCTCTCATTTCTACTGAAATGAAAAAGCAAAGGAGAGAATGCCTGAAAACTCAGGATCCCTCTCCATCAACAGGTAAAAAGGGTATCACAGTATCCCCTAACCACCCTAGCATTCAGGATACCATTCCTGTGGTGGGAGAAACCTCTCCTGGGGTGGCACCTGTTCCAAGGGAATCATCAGCTGGCATAGCTGTACTCCCTGAGGTGGAAGTACCTCTCTGTGGATAACTAACATTGGTGACAAAAAGAGCACCATTTTAGTTAACTTGGAGCATCCCTCCAACCCTCCCAGAGAAACTGTAGTGCAGAAACCCTGCACTGCCTCACAACACTTAGGAAAGCATCCCTGCCCTAGTGTGGAGCTCATAGGACAGCATCCCTGCCCTGCTCCAACTCAAGAGAAACAGCATCCCTGTTCTCTCTTCCAGCCATATGGACAAAGTTCTTGCCCAGCTATGGCTTTTCTGAGACAGCATCCCTGTCTGGCATTGCCATCACTACAAATAGGTTCAGTGGACAATTCCCACTGCTCCAAACTAAAACTTACTGATAGAAACTCTGAAAATACATCTTCACATTGTTGCTTAGCTAAAAAACTTCAAACAGGGTGGTTTACATCCCCACAGGGAAGTAACCATATAGTGGATGATAAAGGGAGTAACCAGTCTATTGCAGAGCTACTCTCCACTTATCACCACTTAGACAATAAAGTCTCAACTGGCCAAGGTTAGCCTTATTGTCCTTCGTTTGGGGGGGGGTTGTGTGAGAAAGTAGCCTCTTTCTAGCCTTGTTACCCCCACTTTTGGCCTGTTTGTGAGTGTATGTCAGGGTGTTTTCACTGTCTCACTGGGATCCTGTTAGCCAGGGCCCAGTGCTCATAGTGAAAACCCTATGTTTTCAGTAGGTTTGTTATGTGTCACTGGGACCCTGCTAGTCAGGACCCCAGTGCTCATAAGTTTGTGGCCTATATGTATGTGTTCCCTGTGTGGTGTCTAACTGTCTCACTGAGGCTCTGCTAACCAGAACCTCAGTGGTTATGCTCTCTCTGTGCAAATTGTCACTAACAGGCTAGTGACCAATTTTACCAATTTACATTGGCTTTCTGGAACACCCTTATAATTCCCTAGTATATGGTGCTGAGGTACCCAGGGTATTGGGGTTCCAGGAGATCCCTATGGGCTGCAGCATTTCTTTTGCCACCCATAGGGAGCTCTGACAATTCTTACACAGGCCTGCCACTGCAGCCTGAGTGAAATAACGTCCACGTTATTTCACAGCCATTTTACACTGCACTTAAGTAACTTATAAGTCACCTATATGTCTAACCTTTACCTGGTAAAGGTTAGGTGCAAAGTTACTTAGTGTGAGGGCACCCTGGCACTAGCCAAGGTGCCCCCACATTGTTCAGGGCCAATTCCCCGATCCTTGTGAGTGCGGGGACACCATTACACGCGTGCACTACATATAGGTCACTACCTATATGTAGCTTCACAATGGTAACTCCCAATATGGCCATGTAACATGTCTATGATCATGGAATTGCCCCCTCTATGCCATCCTGGCATAGTTGGCACAATCCCATGATCCCAGTGGTCTGTAGCACAGACCCTGGTACTGCCAAACGGCCTTTCCTGGGGTTTCACTGCAGCTGCTGCTGCTGCCAACCCCTCAGACAGGTTTTTGCCCCCCTGGGGTCAAGCCAGGCTTCTCCCAGGATGGCAGAACAAAGGACTTCCTCTGAGAGAGGGTGTTACACCCTCTTCCTTTGGAAAATGGTGTGAAGGCAGGGGAGGAGTAGCCTCCCCCAGCCTCTGGAAATTTTTTCATGGGCACAGATGTGCCCAATTCTGCATAAGCCAGTCTACACCGGTTCAGGGACCCCTTAGCCCTGCTCTGGCGCGAAACTGGACAAAGGAAAGGGGAGTGACCACTCCCCTGACCTGCACCTCCCCTGGGAGGTGTCCAGAGCTCCTCCAGTGTGCTCCAGACCTCTGCCATCTTGGAAACAGAGGTGCTGCTGGCACACTGGACTGCTCTGAGTGTCTAGTGCCACCAGGTGACGTCAGAGACTCCTTCTGATAGGCTCCTTCAGGTGTTAGTAGCCTATCCTCTCTCCTAGGTAGCCAAACCCTCTTTTCTTGCTATTTAGGGTCTCTGTCTCTGGGGAAACTTTAGATAACGAATGCAAGAGCTCATCAGAGTTCCTCTGCATCTCTCTCTTCACCTTCTGCCAAGGAATCGACTGCTGACCGCGCTGGAAGCCTGCAAAACTGCAACATAGTAGCAAAGACGACTACTGCAACTCTGTAACGCTGATCCTGCCGCCTTCTCGACTGTTTTCCTGGTGGTGCATGCTGTGGGGATAGTCTGCCTCCTCTCTGCACTAGAAGCTCCGAAGAAATCTCCCGTGGATCGACGGAATCTTCCCCCTGCAACCGCAGGCACCAAAAAGCTGCATTACCGGTCCCTTGGGTCTCCTCTCAGCACGACGAGCGAGGTCCCTTGAATCCAGCAACTCTGTCCAAGTGACTCCCACAGTCCAGTGACTCTTCAGTCCAAGTTTGGTGGAGGTAAGTCTTTGCCTCCCCACGCCAGACGGCATTGTTGGTAACCTCGACTTTTGCAACTTCTCCGGCCCCTGTGCACTTCCGGCGGAAATCCTTTGTGCACAGCCAAGCCTGGGTCCACGGCACTCTAACCTGCATTGCACGACTTTCTAAGTTGGTCTCCGGCGACGTGGGACTCCTTTGTGTAACTTCGGGTGAGCACCGTTTCACCCATCCTCGTAGTGCCTGTTTCTGGCACTTCTCCGGGTGCTACCTGCTACTGAGAGGGCTCCTTGTCTTGCTCGACGTCCCCTCTACCTCCTGGTCCAATTTGCGACCTCCTGGTCCCTCCTGGGCCACAGCAGCGTCCAAAAACGCTAACCGCACGATTTGCAGTTAGCAAGCTTGTTGGCGTTCTTTCGGTGGGAAAACACTTCTGCTCGACTCTCCACGGCGAGAGGGATCCGTCCACCAAAGGGGAAGTCTCTAGCCCTTTTCATTCCTGCAGAAACCTCAGCTTCTTCTGTCCAGTAGAAGCTTCTTTGCACCCACATCTGGCATTTCCTGGGCATCTGCCCATCTCCGACTTGCTTGTGACTTTTGGACTTGGTCCCCTTGTTCCACAGGTACCCTAGATTGGAAATCCGTAGTTGTTGCATTGTTGGTTTGTGTCTTTCCTGCATTATTCCTCTATCACGACTTCTTTGTCTTTGGGGAAACTTTAGTGCACTTTGCACTCACTTTTCAGGGTCTTGGAGTGGGCTATTTTTCTAACCCTCACTATTTTCTAATAGTCCCAGCGACCCTCTACATGGTCATATAGGTTTGGGGTCCATTCGTGGTTCGCATTCCACTTTTGGAGTATATGGTTTGTGTTGCCCCTATCCCTATGTGTCCCCATTGCATCCTATTGTAACTATACATTGTTTGCACTGTTTTCTAAGACTATACTGCATATTTTTAGTACTGTGTACATATAACTTGTGTATATTTGCTATCCTCACTCTGAGGGTACACTCTGAGATACTTTGGCATATTGTCATAAAAATAAAGTACCTTTATTTTTAGTATAACTGTGTATTGTGTTTTCTTATGATATTGTGCAAGTGACACTTGTGGTACTGTAGTAGCTTCACACGTCTCCTAGTTCAGCCTAAGTTGCTCTGCTAAGCTACGATTATCTATCAGCCTAAGCTGCTAGACACCCTATACACTAATAAGGGATACCTGGGCCTGGTGCAAGGTGTAAGTACCCCTTGGTACTTACTACAAGCCAGTCCAGCCTCCTACACCCCTGCGTTGGTGCATGACACCCCTGCAGCATGGTGCATGGACCCCCGCGTTGGCGCATGATACCCCTGCAGCATGGTGCACGGACCCCTGTGTTGGCGCATGACACCCTTGCAGCATGGTGCACGGACCCCTGCGTTGGCGCATGACAGCCCTGCAGCATGGTGCACGGACCCCTGCGTTGGTGCATGACACCCCTGCAGCATGGTGCATGGATCCCCGCTTTGGTGCATGACACCCCTGCAGCATGGTGCATGGACCCCTGCGTTGGCGCGTGACAGCCCTGCAGCATGGTGCATGGATCCCCGCGTTGGTGCATGACACCCCTGCAGCATGGTGCATGGACCCCTGCGTTGGCGCGTGACAGCCCTGCAGCATGGTGCATGGATGCCTGCGTTGGTGCATGACACCCCTGCAGCATGGTGCATGGATCCCCGCGTTGGTGCATGACACCCCTGCAGCATGGTGCATGGACCCCTGCGTTGGCGCGTGACAGCCCTGCAGCATGGTGCATGGACGCCTGCGTTGGTGCATGACACCCCTGCAGCATGGTGCATGGATCCCCGTGTTGGTGCATGACACCCCTGCAGCATGGTGCATGGACCCCTGCGTTGGCGCGTGACAGCCCTGCAGCATGGTGCATGGACGCCTGCGTTGGTGCATGACACCCCTGCAGCATGGTGCATGGATCCCCGCGTTGGTGCATGACACCCCTGCAGCATGGTGCACGGACCCCTGTGGTGGCGCATGACACCCTTGCAGCATGGTGCACGGACCCCTGCATTGGCGCATGACAGCCCTGCAGCATGGTGCACGGACCCCTGCGTTGGTGCATGACACCACTGCAGCATGGTGCATGGACCCCTGCGTTGGCGCATGACACCCCTGCAGCATGGAGCACGGACCCCTGCGTTTGTGCATGACACCCCTGCAGCATGGTGCATGGACCCCCGCGTTGGCGCATGACACCCCTGCAGCATGGTGCATGGACCCCTGCGTTGGTGCGTGGCACCCCTGCAGCATGGTGCATGGATCCCCGCGTTGGTGCGTGACACCCCTGCAGCATGGTGCATGGACCCCTGCGTTGGCGCGTGACAGCCCTGCAGCATGGTGCATGGACCCCCGCGTTGGCGCGTGGCAGCCCTGCAGCATGGTGCATGGACCCCTGCGTTGGCGCGTGACAGCCCTGCAGCATGGTGCATGGACCCCCGCGTTGGCGCGTGACACCCCTGCAGCATGGTGCATGGACCCCCGCGTTGGCGCATGACACCCCTGCAGCATGGTGCATGGACCCCTGCGTTGGCGCGTGACAGCCCTGCAGCATGGTGCATGGACCCCCGCATTGGCGCATGACACCCCTGCAGCATGGTGCATGGACCCCTGCGTTGGCGCATGACAGCCCTGCAGCATGGTGCATGGACGCCTGCGTTGGCGCATGACAGCCCTGCAGCATGGTGCATGGATCCCCGCGTTGGTGCATGACACCCCTGCAGCATGGTGCACGGACCCCTGTGTTGGCGCATGACACCCTTGCAGCATGGTGCACGGACCCCTGCGTTGGCGCATGACAGCCCTGCAGCATGGTGCACGGACCCCCGCATTGGCGCATGACAGCCCTGCAGCATGGTGCATGGACCCCTGCGTTGGCGCATGACAGCCCTGCAGCATGGTGCACGGACCCCTGTGTTGGAGCATGACACCCCTGCAGCATGGTGCACGGACCCCTGCGTTGGCGCATGACAGCCCTGCAGCATGGTGCACGGACCTCCGCATTGGCGCGTGACAGCCCTGCAGCAGGGTGCATTGACGCCTGCGTTGGCGCGTGACAGCCCTGCAGCATGGTGCATGGATCCCCGCGTTGGTGCATGACACCCCTGCAGCATGGTGCATGGACCCCTGCGTTGGCGCGTGACAGCCCTGCAGCATGGTGCATGGACCCCCGCATTGGCGCATGACACCCCTGCAGCATGGTGCATGGATCCCCGCGTTGGTGCATGACACCATTGCAGCATGGTGCACGGACCCCTGTGTTGGCGCATGACACCCTTGCAGCATGGTGCATGGATCCCCGCGTTGGTGCATGACACCCCTGCAGCATGGTGCACGGACCCCTGTGTTGGCGCATGACACCCTTGCAGCATGGTGCACGGACCCCTGCGTTGGCGCATGACAGCCCTGCAGCATGGTGCACGGACCCCCGCATTGGCGCATGACAGCCCTGCAGCATAGTGCATGGATCCCCGCGTTGGTGCATGACACCCCTGCAGCATGGTGCATGGACCCCTGCGTTGGCGCATGACACCCCTGCAGCATAGTGCATGGACGCCTGCGTTGGCGCATGACAGCCCATTGTGCGCCAGCGCAGGGGGGGACAGTAACGCGCCATATCTTGTAGACACAGCACAGTCCTGCCCTTTTCTTTTGAATTGGGCAGCGCAGCAGGAGTCCTTGCCACCTGCCCTGAGCCAAAGCCTGTAAGTGAGGCCCTGGCTTTGGCTGTAGGCGGCAGATGAGCCCTGTACCTGGAGAGAGGGCCAGGTGTCTGTGCAAGTCTGGGAGGTGGGGGATGGGGCTTTCCCACAACTTCAATAAAGTTCTCAGGTCTGCTCTGCAGCCTCTGGGGCAGCAATGTACACTTCCTGTATTTCCCTTCTCGGGGCCCCTCCTCGGGTTTCACTTTGAGACCTCTGAGATCTCACATGTTATAAAAGCGTGAGATTGTAAAAAGTAAAAAGAATGTCTTTCCCCATTTGCTTCCAGAGGCAGCTTCAGGCGGGGACGAGGAACGGGAAGTTATTCTTGACTTGAAATGAGAGTGTCACGGACAGGTAATCAGTCCGGAGAGGATGCGGTGTAACCCACACAGCTGAGAATGAGGAAACAGGCCGAGTCTCAGCGCAGCTCAACATCCTGTGATCCGGGGCGCATCACCAAACCTCCCCGTGACCAGTGGGGGCGTCCTCGAGTGATGTGATGTGACCGGTGCTGATCTAAAGCGCTGCAGGGCCTTCGGACGAGTCTGCGCTAAATAAAACCGCAAAAATCAAACCAGCGATGGAAGCTCCATCAGTGGGTGATCTCTCCACTGTGCTCAAGCTTTCAAAGCCCCTGCTGCCGGGGAAAGCGCCGCGAGGCGGGTAGCGCTGGCTGCACCGCAGCGCTTTATATTCACTCTCCCCTCCCCCCAGTTATTGTTTACCCCTTACTCCTTCCGGCCAGTAAAGAAGCGCTATGAGGCACTGAGGTCATGGTACTTTTTTCCTCTTTTTCGAGAAGTATGAGCCAGAGGTGACAGTCCCCGCAGAGAGGTCACCGGACCCCGCAGAGAGGTCACCGGACCGCAGAGCGGTAACAGACCCCACAGACCAGACCCCAGAGAGGTCACCAGACCCCGCCAGGAGGTCACCGGACCCCACAGAGGTAACAGGCCCCACAGACCAGACCCCAGAGAGGTCACTAGACTTCACCAAGGTAACTGACCCCAGAGAGGTACCAGACCCCACAGACCCCACAGAGGCAACATACCCCACAGAAGTAACAAACCCAGAGAGGTAACCAGACCCCACAGAGGTAACAGACCCCCGTTAGACCTGACAGCCTTAAAGTGGTCATCCCCAAACATTTTGCCTGCCTCTCTCAATATTTCTGACCCTGTTTTTGCTGGTTTTAGGACTCTGTGCACTTTACCACTGCTGACCAGTGCTAAAGTGCATATGCTCTCTCCCCTAAACATGTTAATATTGGTTCCTACCCAATTGGCATATTTAATGCATTTATAAGTCCCTAGTGAAGTGCATTAGATATGCTCAAGGCCTGTAAATTAAATGCTGCTAGCCTGCAGCACTGATTGTGCCAGCCACATAAGTAGCCCCTTAACAATGTCTCAGGCCTGTGTGTCCAGTTTCACTGACACTTTGAATTAGCATTTAAAACTATTAGTCCAGCCTTAAACGCCCCTTTTTCTACATATGAGGCACCCCTAAGATAGGCCCTAGGCAACCCATAGGACAGGGTGCTATGTAGGTAAAAGGCAGGGCATGTACTATGTGTTTTACATGTCCTGATAGTGAAAATAAGATAGTGTTGTTTTCCAGTGCTGTGAGGCCTGCTCCTCTCAAAGACTCTGATCTGGAAAGAGTGGCCCTGTCATGTTTAGTATTGCCAGAATGGTAAAAGAAAATCCTGCTTGCCTGTGAAGTTGGATTTACTATTACTATTGTAGAAATGACACTTTCAGAAAATAGCTATTTCTCTGCACTTCCTGCCATCTGTGCCTTACATCCTGTCTCCAATTCATGTCTGGTCTGTGCTGATTGACAGATCTCCTGGTGCATTCCACCCATACAACCATAAGCACTCTGGGGCATATTTATACTCTGTTTGCACCGAATTTGCACAAACCGAACTCCATATTTATATTTCAACATATAGGAGTTTGCACAATTTTTTGGATGCGTGCACCTAGCTGGCGTCAATGAGATGGAAGGTAGGCATTCCCATCTAAAAAATGGTGCTACTCCCATATTTATCCCCTGTAGGAGGCTGGCCTGGTATGTAGTGGGCACCAAGGGGTACTTACACTCTGTACCAGGTCCAGTTATCCCTTATTAGTGTAGAAGAGGTGTTTCTAGCAGCTTAGGCTGATAGAAGGTAGCTATGGCAAAGCAGTTTAGGCTGAACTAGGAGATACGTAAAGCTCCTACTATACCACTGGTGTCATATGCACAATATCATAAGAAAACACTGTAAACAGATATACTAAAAATAAAGGTACTTTATTTTTATGACAATATGCCAAAAGTATCTCAGTGAGAACCCTCAGTATGAGGATGCCAAATATGCACAAGATATATGTACACAATACCAAAAATATGCAGTAATAGCCAAAGGAAGTAATGCAAGCAATGTAAAGTTACAGTAGATTGCAATAGGAGCACATAGGTATAGGGGCAACACAAACCATATACTCCAAAAGTGGAATGCGAACCACGAATGGAACCCAAACCTATGTGAGCTTGTAGAGGGTCGTTGGGACTGTAAGAAAACAGTGAGGGTTAGAAAAATAGACCACCCCAAGACTCTGTAAGGTAGGTGTAAAGTGCACCTACAACCCCCAGAGAGCACAGAAGTCGTGATAGGGGGATTCTGCAAGGAAGACCAACACCAGCAAAGCAACAACAGTGGATTTCAGGACCTGAGTACCTGTAAACAAGGGGACCAAGTCCAAGAGTCGCGACAATGACGAGAGTGGGCAGATGCACAGGAAATGCCAGCTGAGGGTGCAAAGAAGCTGCCACCGGACGGAAGAAGCTTTGTGTTCTGCAAGAACGAAGAGGACTAGGAACTTCCCCTTTGGAGGATGGATGTCCCACGTCGTGAAAAAGCTTGCAGAGGTGTTCCCACACAGAAAGACTGCAAACAAGCCTTGCTAGCTGCAAGGGTCGCGGTTAGGGTTTTTGGATGCTGCTGTGGCCCAGGAAGGACCAGGATGTCGCCATTTGGATGAGGTGACAGAGGGCGCACCCAGCAAGTCAGGGAGCCCTCACAGAAGCAGGCATCACCCGCGGAAGTACCAGAACAGGCACTTAGAAGAGGAGTGAACAGGAGTCCACCCGAAGTCATAAAAGGGAGTCCCACGACGCCGGAGGACAACTCAGAAGGTTGTGCACTGCAGGTTAGAGTGTCGGGGACCCAGGCTTGGCTGTGCACGAAGGAAATCCTGGAAGAGTGCACAGGAGCCGGAGCAGCTGCAAAGTTGCTGAGTTCCAGGGACCACGCTCGTCATGCTGAGAGGGGACCCAGAGGACCGGTGATGCAGTCTTTTGTTGCCTGCAGTTGCAAGGGGAAGATTCCATCAACCCACTGGAGATTTTGCAAGGAAGACCAACACCAGTAATGCAACAACAATGGATTTCCAAACGAGAGTACCTGTGGAACAAGGGGACCAAGTCCAAAAGTCACAAGCAAGTCGGGAGGGGGCAGATGCCCAGGAAAGGCCAGCTGTGGGTGCAAAGAAGCTGCCACCAGATGGTAGAAGCTGTGGATTCTGCAAGAACGACAAGGGCTAGAAACTTCCCCTTTGGAGGATCGATGTGCCACGTCGTGAAGAGTCGTGCGGAGGTGTTTCCGTGCAGAAAGACCGCAAACAAGCCTTGCTAGCTGTAAGGGTCGCGGTTAGGGTTTTTGGATGCTGCTGTGGCCCAGGATGGACCAGGATGTCGCCAATTGCGTGAGGATACAGAGGGGGCATCCAGGAAGACAAAGAGCCCACTCAGAAGCAAGCAGCACCCGGAGAAGTGCTGGAACAGGCACTACGAAGTGGAGTGAACCGGAGCTCACCCGAAGATGCACAAGAGGGTCCCACGAAGCCAGAGGACAACTCAGGAGGTCGTGCAATGCAGGTTAGAGTGCCGGGGACCCAGACTTGGCTGTGCACAAAGGAAATCCTGGAAGAGTGCACAGGAGCCGGAGTAGCTGCAAAACACGCGGTTCCCAGCAATGCAGTCTGGCGTGGGGAGGCAAGGACTTACCTCCACCAAACTTGGACTGAAGAGTCACTGGACTGTGGGAGTCACTTGGACAGAGTTGCTGAGTTCAAGGGACCTCGCTCGTTTTGCTGAGAGGAGACCCAGAGGACCGGTGATGCAGTTCTTTGGTGCCTGCGGTTGCAGGGGGAAGATTCCGTCGACCCACAGGAGATTTCTTCAGAGCTTCTAGTGCAGAGAGGAGGCAGACTACCCCCACAGCATGCACCACCAGGAAAACAGTCGAGAAGGCGGCAGGATCAGCGTTACAAGATCGCAGTAGTCGTCTTTGCTACTTTGTTGCAGTTTTGCAGGCTTCCAGCGCGGTCAGCAGTCGATTCCTTGGCAGAAGGTGAAGAGAGAGATGCAGAGGAACTCTGATGAACTCTTGCATTCGTTATCTCAGGAATTCCCCAAAGCAGAGACCCTAAATAGCCAGAAAAGGAGGTTTGGCTACCTAGGAGAGAGGATAGGCTAGCAACACCTGAAGGAGCCTATCAGAAGGAGTCTCTGACGTCACCTGCTGGCCCTGGCCACTCAGAGCAGTCCAGTGTGCCAGCAGCACCTCTGTTTCCAAGATGACAGAGGTCTGGAGCACACTGGAGGAGCTCTGGACACCTCCCAGGGGAGGTGCAGGTCAGGGGAGTGGTCACTCCCCTTTCCTTTGTCCAGTTTCGCGCCAGAGCAGGGCTGAGGGATCCCTGAACCTGTGCAGACTGGCTTATGCAGAGATGGGCACCATCTGTGCCCATCAAAGCGTTTCCAGAAGCTGGGGGAGGCTACTCCTCCCGAGCCCTGACACCTTATTCCAAAGGGAGAGGGTGTAACACCCTCTCTCTGAGGAAGTCCTGCCTTCCTGGGCCAAGCCTGGCTGGACCCCAGGAGGGCAGAAACCTGTCTGAGGGGTTGGCAGCAGCAGCAGCTGCAGTGAAACCCCGGGAAAGGTAGTTTGGCAGTACCCGGGTCTGAGCTAGAGACTCGGGGGATCATGGAATTGTCTCCCCAATGCCAGAATGGCATTGGGGTGACAATTCCATGATCTTAGACATGTTACATGGCCATGTTCGCAGTTACCATTGTGACGCTATACATATGTTGTGACATATGTATTGTGCACGCGTGTAATGGTGTCCCCGCACTCACAAAGTCCTGGGAATTTGCCCTGAACAATGTGGGAGCACCTTGGCTAGTGCCAGGGTGCCCACACACTAAGTAACTTAGCACCCAACCTTTACCAGGTAAAGGTTAGACATATAGTTGACTTATAAGTTACTTAAGTGCAGTGGTAAATGGCTGTGAAATAACGTGGACGTTATTTCACTCAGGCTGCACTGGCAGGCCTGTGTAAGAATTGTCAGATCTCCCTGTGGGTGGCACAAGAAATGCTGCAGCCCAGGGGTCTCCTGGAACCCCAATACCCTGGGTACCTCAGTACCATATACTAGGGAATTATAAGGGTGTTCCAGTATGCCAATGTAAATTTCTGAAATTGGTCACTAGCCTGTTAGTGACAGTTTGGAAAGAAATGAGAGAGCATAACCACAGAGGTTCTGGTTAGCAGAGCCTCAGTGAGACAGTTAGTCATAACACAGATAACACATACAGGGCACACTTATGAGCACTGGGGCCCTGGCTGGCAAGGTCCCAGTGACACATACAACTAAAACAACATATATACTGTGAAATATGGGGGTAACATGCCAGGCAAGATGGTACTTTCCTTCACACATACAACTAAAACAACATATATACAGTGAAATAGGGGGGTAACATGCCAGGCAAGATGGTACTTTCCTACAGTAACACCCTCTTTCTGAGGAAGTCCTTTGTTCTGCCTTCCTGGGCCAGGCCTGGCTGGACCCCAGGAGGGCAGAAACCTGTCTGAGGGGTTGGCAGCAGCAGCAGCTGCAGTGAAACCCCAGGAAAGGCAGTTTGGCAGTACCCAGGTCTGTGCTAGAGACTCGGGGGATCATGGAATTGTCTCTCCAATGTCAGAATGGCATTGGGGTGACAATTCCATGATCTTAGACATGTTACATGCCATGTTCGGAGTTACCATTGTGACGCTATACATAGGTAGTGACCTATGTATAGTGCACGCGTTAAATGGTGTCCCCGCACTCACAAAGTCCGGAGAATTTGCCCTGAGCGATGTGGGGGCACCTTGGCTAGTGCCAGGGTGCCCACACACTAAGTAACTTAGCACCCAACCTTTACCAGGTAAAGGTTAGACATATAGGTGACTTATAAGTTACTTAAGTGCAGTGTAAAATGGCTGTGAAATAACGTGGACGTTATTTCACTCAGGCTGCAGTGGCAGGCCTGTGTAAGAATTGTCAGAGCTCCCTAGGGGTGGCAAAAGAAATGCTGCAGCCCATAGGGATCTCCTGGAACCCCAATACCCTGGGTACTTCAGTACCATATACTAGGGAATAATAAGGGTGTTCCAGTATGCCAATGTGAATTGATGATATTGGTCACTAGCCTGTTAGTGACAATTGGGAAAGCAGAGAGAGCATAACCACTGAGGTTCTGGTTAGCCGAGCCTCAGTGAGACAGTTAGTCATCACACAGGGAACACATACATATAGGCCACAAACTTATGATCACTGGGGTCCTGGCTAGCAAGGTCCCAGTGACACATAACAAACATACTGACAACATAGGGTTTTCTCTTTGAGCACTGGGCCCTGGCTAGCAGGATCCCAGTGAGACAGTGAAAACACCCTGACATATACTCACGAACAGGCCAAAAGTGGGGGTAACAAGGCTAGAAAGAGCCTACTTTCTCACAAGACTCTGATCTGGAAAGAGTGGCCCTGTCATGTTTAGTATTGCCAGAATGTTAAAAGAAAATCCTGCTTGCCTGTGAAGTTGGATTTACTATTACTATTGTAGAAATGACACCTTTAGAAAATAGCTATTTCTCTGCACTTCCTGCCATCTGTGCCTTACATCCTGTCTGAAATTCATGTCTGGTCTGTGCTGATTGACAGATCTCCTGGTGCATTCCACCCATACAACCATAAGCACAGGACACTCAGGGGCATATTTATACACCGAATTTGCGCAAACCGAACTCCATATTTATATTTCAACATAGAGGAGTTTGCACCATTTTTTGATGTGTGCACCTAGCTGGCGTCAATGAGATGGAAGGTAGGCATTCCCATCTAAAAAATTGTGCCAGTCCCATATTTATCCCCCCATGCTAAAATGATGCACGGGTGCGGGAAGGGGCTAAATAATGGTGCAAAGCTAGCTTTGTACCATTATTGAGCACCTGGGTCAGACTAGGCGTTAGGGGACCTGTGGACCAATTTCCATGGCAAACACCATGTAATGGGTCCACAGGTGCCCTCCCCAAGGCCCAGGAACACCCCCACCCACACCAAGAGGACACCAGGGGATGGGGGACCCCATCACAGGTAAGTGGGCTAAGTATGTTTTTTTTTTTTTTAAGTGTCATCGGGGTCTCTAACTTGGGGCCCCCTGCATGGCACAGGGTGGAATGGCCATGCCCAGTGGACACGTGTCCCCTTTGCTGGTCATTGGGGTGGTGGGCATGACTCCTGTCTTTCCTAAGACAGGAGTCATGTTTTTGGTGGTTGCGTGCCAGGAAATGGCGCTCGACTGTTTAGAGGCATTTTTTTTCCCTCTAACCAAGCTGGTGTAATTTTCTTATGCACAACACCTCCTTCCCTACCGCCACCCCACCCAGCTATCGTCTTTTTCTAAGACACTAGGCCAAGTTTACCGCTGCCCTCTGCCATTCAATAATTACGCCCCTGGGTGGTGTTGTTAAATGACGCAAGCGGGTGCTAAACTTTTTGCCGCTAAACTCGGTTAGCGCAGTTTTGCGGCAAAATGCATAAATATGGGCCTTAGTCACATCTGCTTTCATCTGCATACTGAATGGGTTTCCCTGGGTTGGAAGGCTGGAGGGGCTCTCCCTTACATTTCAAAGGCCAGTGGCCTTCCCTCACACAAAGTACTGATAACCCCCCACAGGAAACCTGGCAGACAGGACCGGGCTGAAAAGGGAGCTTGTGAACTTCAAAACCAGTCTTTGAAGTTTCCCCCAATTCAAAGGCATTTTTGGGTATATAAACTGGGTTTCTTACCCCACCATTCAGATACTTCTGGATCTACACCTGCACCCTGTCAGAGGACCTGCCTGGCTACCTAAAGAACCCATCTGGACCGCTTTTCTGAGAAGGACTGCTGCCCTGCTTGCTGCCCTGCTGTCCTCTGACCTTGCTGGAAGGACTCTGCCTTCCCCAAAAGTGCTCTCCAAGAGCGTGGTTTGAGCTTGCCTCCTGTTCTGATGTCTCAGGGCAAACAAAGACCTCACCAGCTAGCCTTTAGCTAGCTTTCTGACCTCAGCAACACCAAGAAAGACTTTAGCGACACCAGCACAGACCCTGCTACTGTTCCCTTGGACTTCGCTGCACGCAACAATTGTGGCCTACAGCACAAGTCTGACATTGCTGTGACATCTCTGACATCACACAGTGTGATCGCAACACCCCGAAGTCGCCTCATCATGTCTTGACCAACTAGATTTATCGACAACACCGGGTCACAAGGAAGTGACGCCTCACCACCGACTCCGTACCAGCTCCCTCTGCAACCAGGCAGAACTGAGGCTTTGCCTTCCCTGCCTTGCAGTACGAAACTGATGCCTCATTTCTCTGGACGCCGTAAACGACTGACGCTGCATCTATTAATCCAAACCTGTGAGGTGTATTTTTGTGGTGTCTTCACTATTTTAATGTATGAGTTATTGCACAAATACTTACCACATTGCCTTCTAAGTTAAGCCTGACTACTCAGTGCCAAGCTACAAGAGGGTAGGCCCAGCATAGTTTGGATTGTGTTGTGACTTACCCTGACTGGGATTGTGGTCTCTACTTGAACAAGGGTGTATACCTCCTCCAACTAGAGACCAAATTTCAAACAACACTCACAGAACCTAGAGAGGTGACAGACGACAAAGAAGTCACCGGACCCTTCAGAGGTAACAAACCCCACAGAGGTCATCAGACCCCAGAGAGCTACCTCACCAGACCCCACAGAGGTAACAGACCACACAGAGGTCACCAGACCCCACAGAGTTCACCAGACCCTAGAGAGGTCACCAGATCCCAGACAGGTCAACAGACCCCACAGAGAGGTCACCAGATCCCACAGAGGTGACCAGACCCCACAGAGAGGTCACTCCATACCCCGCAGAGTTCACCAGACCCTACAGAAGTAAGAGATGCCAAAGAAGTCACCAGACACCACACAGGTAACAAACCCCCCAGAGGTCACCAGACCCCAGAAAGGTCACCCCAGACATCACAGAGCTAAAAAGGCCCTCAGAGGTCATCAGACCCCTGAAAGGTCACTAACCCCCACAGAGAGGTCACCAGAACCCACAGAGGTCACCAGACCCATGAAAGCTGACCAAACCCCCGGAGGTCCCTAGACCCCACAGAGAGGTCAGCAGACCCCACAGAGTTCACCAGACCCCACAGCTGTCAGCAAACCCCAAAGAGGTCACTTGACCCCAGAGCAGTCACCAGATTTCAGAGAGGCCAGCAGATCTCAGAGCAGTAACCAGACCCTACAGAGGTTACCAGGCCTCAGAGAGGTGTGCAGAACCCACAGAGGTATACAGACCCCACAAATGTCACCAAACCCCACAGAGGTCACCAGACCCCAGAGGGGTCACCAGTGTCCAGGGAGGTCACCAAACCACACAGAGGTCATCGACTCCTCAGAGTTCCCCAGACCCAAGAGAGGTCACAAAACACCAGAGAGGTGCACAGTTCCCACAGAGGACATCAGACCCCATAGAGGTGCATAAACCCTACAGAGGTCACTGGACCATACAGAGGTCAGCAGACCTCAGAGAGGACACCAGACCCCAGAGAAGTCACCAGGGACCACAGAGTTCACCTGTCCCCACAGAGGTCACCAGACCCCACAGAGGACACCGGACCCCACAGAGTTGACAGACCCCAGAGAGGCCACTGTAGGAAAGTAACCCCTACTTGTTGCCTGTCATCAGTGTGCTTAGACTGTTTTCACAGGGATCCTGCTAACCAGGACCCCAGATATTGTGCTCTCTCCTCTAAATTTGGTTGCTTTGGTACCTTTTACACCCCACAATTGGCATACTGGTTTACCCCTGTAGGTCCCTAGTGTATGATGCTAAGCTGCACAGGACATTGATACACCAGGAGTCCCCCATGGGCTGGAGCATGTACTATGCCACCCATGAGAGCCATTGCAAACTGTGTCTGCAGGCCTGCCATTTGCAGCCTACGTGAAAAGGTGCATGCACCCTTTCACTGCTGGTCACTGCACCAGGTCAGTTTATGGTAGGCCCTTTTAGCCCTAAGGGCAGGGTGCAGGTTCCTGTGTGTGAGGGCACCCCTGCATGAGCAGAGGTGCCCCGCCAAACTCCAGTTCCAATGCATTGGACTTCATAAGTGGAGGGAAGCCATCTTACCCATGTACTGGCCACAGGTCACACTACCTGTGGTCCAGCTACATATGATATCTCCGAACCTATGCATGTTTGGTATTAAACATGTCGGAATTAAACCCCAACACTAACGCCAATATTGGTGGCATGATTCCATGCACTCTTGGGGCTCCTTAGAGGATTCCCCCGGTATTGATCCTACCCGTCTCCAAGGGTTTGTGAGCAGCCCACACTGCATTAGACCCTCAAAGAGGTGTCTGCACTCCTGCTGCTTGACCAGCTCAAGCAGTGGAAGGCAGAACAAAGGATTTCCTGTGGGAAAGGGGATGCAACTCCCTCTCCCTTGGAAATAGGTGTTACAAGGTTAGTGAGGGGTAGGCTTCCCACACCACCAGCTTGCTTTGAAGGGCACATTTGGTGCCCTTCTTGTATATTATGGTTTGCTCCAGTTGTGGGACCCCCGGTCTCTGCTCTGGCTCAGAACCACACACGGGAACCACACAAGGAAAAGGGGAGTGACCACTCCTCTGTCTATCACCACCCCAGGGCTGGTGCCCAGAGCTCCTCCAGGTGGCCACTTCATTCTGTTATCTTGGAAAGAAGATGTGCAGAGGCCCCTGAGAGCATCTGGTTGGTCAGGATGAGTGACTGATGTCAGTGATCCCCTCTGATAGGTGGTCACCCTGCAGAGTGACCAAGCCCCCTGTTAGGGCTATTTGGGGACTCCCTTGTTGGTGGGTCCCCAGATTAGGCATGCAAAACTCCACAAGGACTCCACAAGGACTCCTCTGCATTGACCTCTTCTGCTCCTGGCCACTGGAACCACTGCTGGACTTCACAGGAACCAAACAAGCCTGCAACTCCTGAGATTACCACGCCTTGCGAGCATTTTTTCCCTGGCTCCTTCCAGCAATTGCAGCATTTCCACAGCTGTGCATCCTCTGCAAGACTTCAGCTGCACCAAGAAGCAAGAAGAAATCTCCCTTAGATTGAAGGAGACACTCCCCTGCATCTGCAGACACCAAAACAACAATTTTCTGCTGCTGCAATCTGGTCTCCACTGGAACTGTGTGGATTCTCCAACATAGGTGGTGGTTCTGAGTGGTCCTCTTGGCCTTCTGTTCAACTTGGGAGACAGTGAGCCTTGCAGAACAGAATCCCTGTGCACCGTGACTCTTGCAGCAACCAACACTTGTTGAGTTCTGTTCCAGGAGTTCTTTAGTAGCCCCGGCCTCCAGCACTTCATCCTTGCAAGGACAGTCTCTCCTCTGCTGCTCCAGCGACATGGGACTCCTCACCAGGTGTGCTGACTGGGCCTCACTGCAACTTACTGTGCCTGCTGCCAGTGGGTTTCCTGTGGCGGTTATGACTGCTTCTACTGGCTCTCTTGACTGTTGAGGGTCAGCCTGGACTCACCTCCAAGGGTAGAGTCCCCAGGAACTTGCTGGTCCTTTTCTACTCTGCAAATCCTCTTCTACCCAGATTTTCACGAGCCAAGGCTTGTTGGTGGTCCTCCTGACTACCAACCCATCTGTGACCCAGCGACTAACAAGGGATTTCTCTGCCGCTCCTAGGCTCCAAAGTTAATCTTCATCTTCTACCGTCGACCTGGATTTTCACCCACAGAAGGGTGGGCAGTGGCTCCTACCCCACCTGGACACTGCTATGTACCTGGACTCTGTCCCCTTATTTTACAGGCCCTCTTCTCTCACTATCTGCAATGGGGTCCACTGGGCTTGTCCTGTTCTTAAAATCCTACTTTTCCAAGACCCCTTGTCAGTTGTTGGGAAGAACAGGTAATTTACCTCTGCTCTTGTGGTCGCTCGGGGTCACCTAAGTACTCACCTCATGGGGTTCCAAGTTCTCCAACCTCCCTCCTAACTATTCCACATCCTTAGGTTTCCACTATTTCAGTATATGGTTTGGTCCCCCAAAGGGCCCTAGCTATTTTCTGCTATTTCTTGCCGATGCTTGTTATTTTTCTATGATAGTTCCTAATAATTACTAAATAAAATTAGGGTGTACGTACCTCCAGGTGAGGGACTGCCTATTAGTAATCTAGTTCAGTTTTACTGTAATCAATTACCTTTATTTTTGCAATACTGTGTGGATTCTTTCAGGTGAGATAAGTTACTGTGTGACTACTGTGGTATTGCAAGTGCTTTACACTCATTCTAGAAAAGTCTTGGCTGCTTGCCACAGATACCACTAAAGAGCTCAGGCTTCCTAGACACTGTCTCACCAACAAATAGGGGTTGCATGGACCTCTTATAAGGTGGAAACACCATAGGTGTCCACCACACACCAGACCACCTTCCTACAGTCACCAGACTCCTTTCAGGATACCTTGGAGTTTTCAGATGATCCCTCCCTGGCTGTTTCTTTTAGTGTGGTCTCACCCGGGTGTGAGACGGGTGGTCTCCGCCCACACACCTGATGTCTTAATAAGGTAGTTTCACACCTAGTTTCCAGTCCAGCACCACTCCTTTACATCCTGATGCATTCTTTGTGCTGTATCAAAAATAATGGGGATAAGGAGGATTAAAGGTCCAGTGTATACCCTCCAATGAAAGTGACTATTAAAGCAATACACTGTTCCTAAGAGACCAAGGTGAGTAATAGGAAAGTACTCTGGGATCCTAATTAATAGGAGCAAGAGTCCTCACACACCCAGATGGGTGTCATGCTTCATCATCGGACAAGCTCCTCGTCAGACCGGCGCTGCAATGTCTGACGGGCACCACCCAGTGGGGGGCTCTTTGCCGGAGATCTTTTTCGATGATGCCTCACTGTCCCGCAAATGTGTAGGGAGGAAAGAGCGGGGAGAGTTCAAAGGATGGATGAAAATAAAATTGGCTCAGGACCCTTACTAAATGCTAACTTTATTCTGTTTGTGTAGGGTGAAGGCCAAGATTAAAAAATCAATAGAGAAAGTGAGATAGAGATAATGCTCAACCACTTTCAAGCTATATGTCTAATGATGGAGGGTTCATGGAACTACCAGACCCACCTTGCAATCGGGTCGACATGTTTCGCGTCTCGGTGGTCCAGCATGGATCCAATGACGCTTCTTCAGGACCTAGTACACAAAGAACTTCTCCAATTTGAAGCTGTTATGTAATTTTGATGATAGTCAAAAAAAGGTAATTGTCAGTCACTTACACTAGTCTATTGTGACCAAGTGTTTTAGTTCCTATTCGTCACCCCTCCCAGATTGAGTCAGGGTTTCATGGGATCACGCGGGCCATAAGCCAGATCAGCACAACATACTTAGTTTAGGACCTGGTGGAGGGCGGCATAACCTACCCCTGGACGCGCTCCCGGATGTGCTGTAGTCTGGCATTTGAAAAGCCCAGCTTTGCACATTGTGTCCTGGCAGTCAGTAGCCAGCCTTGGTATAATCTCTTAAAATATCTTTTTAGAAATGTAGGTAAAGCACATGACCCCAGTCCTGAGGACGAGCCTCCGATTTATTGGGTCACTGGTGGCAGAGTGGCCCTTTGTTACAGAATGGAGCTATGGTTCAACAGAGCATGCTGTCCACTCATTGACAGAAAGATATCCAGGGCATTGGGGGGTCAGCTATGGATCACCAAGGTCTGCTATTCACTCATGGGCACACTGATGTTCAGGTCACTTGGGGTCATTTATTGGTCACCAGAGCCTGCTGCCCACTCATGGGCACACTGATGCCTAGGTCAATTGGTATCAGCTACGGGTCACCAGGGGCGGCTGCCCAATGTAGGAAAGTGGCCTCTTTCTACCATGGTTACCCTCACTTTTGGCCTGTTTGTCTGTGTGTTTGACTGTGTCTACTGGGATTGTGCTAATCAGGACCCCAGTAGTTATGCTCCCTCCCTTACATTATGGTTGCAGGATACTGGTAATCGAGTATTTCACCCACAATTGGCATACTGGTGTCTCTAGTAAATGGTACCTAGGTACCCAGGGCATTGGGGTTCCAGGGGATCCCTATGGGCTCCAGCATTTCTTTTGACACCCAAAGGGAGACCACGCAAAGGCTTCTACAGAACTGCCATTGCAGCCTGTGTGAAAAGGTGCATGCACCCTTTCACTGCCATTTACACTGCACCTGGTCACTTAGAAGTCAGTCCTATAGCAGGCCCTCCAGCCCTGAGGGCAGGGTGCAGAGAACGGTGGTGAGGGCACTAGCAAAGGTGCCCGACGGCTTCCAGGACCATTTTTCCAGACTTTGTGAATGCGGGAAAGTCATTTTACGCATATACTGGACATAGGTCACTACCTATGTCCAGCTACATAATAGTAACTCCAAACATAGGCATTTTTGGTATCAATCATGTTGGAATCATACCCCAAGGCTTTTGCAAGTATTGGTTGTATGATTCCATGCACTCTGGGGGTCCTTAGAGCACTCCCAGTATTGCCTTTCCAGTCTTCCGATGTTTTCAGACATCCCCAGCTGCTACCACCTCTCAGACAGGTTTCTGCCCTCCTGTTTCTTGAGCAGCTCAAGCCCAGGAAGGCAGACCAAAGATTTTCTTTGAAAGCAGGGTGTTACACCCTCTCCCTTTGGGAATATGTGTTACAGGCTTGGGACGGGTAGCCTCCCATGGGAAACATCCTTTTTTACGACTTTTTTTTTCCGAAGGTCGTGGTTAACGAAAGCGCAACAACGCTTTTTTTAACCATGACTTCGTTTTTTTGTGCCTTAACTACGTATGTTCTGAACAACGAACATGCGTGGTTAAGGTACAAAGAAGGGACTTGGCGAAGGTAAGTGGTGGGTTTAGGTTTTGGGGAGGGGGTGGGGGGTCAGGGGGTTTTAGGTTTTGGGGTGGGGTTGGGGGGGTGGGGCGTTTTTGGTTTTGGGGAGTGGATGGGGGGTCAGGGGGTTTTAGGTTTTGGGGTGGGTTTGGGGGGGTGGGGCGTTTTTGGTTTTGGGGAGTGGGTGGGGGGTTTTAGGTTTTAGGGTGGGGTTGGGGGTGGGGCGTTTTTGGTTTTGGGTAGTGGGTGGGGGGGGTCATGGGGTTTTAGGTTTTGGGGTGGGGTTGGGGGGGTGGGGCATTTTTGGTTTTGGGGAGTGGGTGGGGGTCAGGGGGTTTTAGGTTTTGGGGTGGGGTTGGGGGGGTGGGGCATTTTTGGTTTTGGGGAGTGGGTGGGGGGTCAGGGGGTTTTAGGTTTTGGGGTGGGGTTGGGGGGGTGGGGTGAGGGATGTAGGGTGAATGGTGCCTATTGCTAATGATTTTATCAGGAATGCCTTTACAACGAAATATCGTTGTTAAGGCATTCGTTGTAAAATCATTAGTAGTAGCAACGAGGTCCGTGTTCCGACCTCATTGTTAAGGCAGTAGTTTTTTTTGCAGTCGTTGTTTCGTCGTATATTCGCCTCCCATAGCTACTGGAAATGCTTTGAAGGGCACATTTGGTGCCCTCCTGGCATAATCCAGTCTACACTGGTTCAGGACCCCCAGTCCCTGCTCTGGTGCGAAACTGGACAAAGGAAAGAGAAGTGACCACTCCCCTGACCATCATACCCTCCCCCCTCAGGGGAGATGCTCAGAGCTCCTACAGAGTGTCCCTGGGTTTTTCCATCTTGGATTTCTAGTTGGCAGGGAATTCTGGGAACATCTGAGTGCCCAGTGCCAGCAGGGGATGGCAGAGCCCTCTCCTGATAGGTGCTCACCTGTTTAGCTGACCAATCCCCCTTTCAGGGTTATTTAGGGTCTCTCCTTTGGGTGGTTCTTCAGATTCGGATTGCAAGTCTCCAGTAGGAATCCTCTGCATCCTCCACTTCACATTCTCACCAAAGAAACTGCATCTGGACCATCCAGGAACTCTACAAACTGCAACAAAGACTTAAAGAAGACTTCTGCAACATTGTATCTTCGGCTCCTGCCAGCAACTCCAAAGGTTTCCCGGTTGTGCATCCTCAGAGGACAGCCTGTCTTCAGCCTACACCAAAAGAGTGAAGGAGTCACTCTCCTGCTTCAGCAGGAATCCCTCTGCAGCGACAAGCAATGGCGTTGATCCCCTCTCCAGACAAAGTGCATGGATTCAGCACAATGGGTGGTGGACTGAAGTGGTCCCGATGATCCTGACATCCTACTGTCCAAATTTGGTGGAAGTAAGAGCTTGTCTCCCCATGTAAGACAGAACCCCCGTGCTCCACATGTTTCACAGTTGCCAAGGCTTGTTGGCATCCTTCCACTAGGTTCTTCAAGTATCGTTCAGCTCCGGCCCCCAGCACTCTATCCTGAGACACGCAGCATCCTGAGTGGTTCTCCAGTGGTGTGGGATCCCTTGTTGTAGTGCTGAGTGCGCATCCCTTTGCACCTTCTTTGTCCCTGTGTTGTGGGACTCCTGTGTGCACTGTCTGGTCTTCTGAGGGCTCTCTGAGTTGCTGATTACCCCCTCTGACTAACCATCCAGGGTGGAGTCCACCAGGTTCCTTCTGGTCCCGAGCAGTGCCATTTTCCACTAACCACGAGCTTTGTGTGTGCCAAGGCTTGTTGACGGAGTCCAACGACGCAAACCAGACTGCAATCATCCATCCGGCATGGGACAGCTTCTGCACCAACCAGGAACCAGCATCTGTCTTCTTGGGTGCAGTACTGACTGTTGTTCTTTCCCGGTGGGTGTGTGTCCGTGAGAAGTTGCTGTGATTTACTCCTGCTTTCCTGGGCTCTGGGGTGGGTTCTATTACTTACCTTTGGTGTTTTCTAATACTCCCAGCGCCCCTCTACACACTACACTTGCCTAGGTGGGAAACCGACTTTCACATTCACTTTATTAGTATGTGGTTTGTGTTCCCCAGTCCTATTTCTAACTACAGTGATGTTCACTAATTGCACTGTTTACTAACTGTTTTTTACAGCTATTTTTGCATACTAATATATATTATTTGTGTATTACTTACCTCCTAAGGGAGTATAGTCTCTATGGGAATTTTGGCATTGGTGTCACCAAAATAAAGTACTTTAATTTTTGTAACACTGAGTATTTTCTTTCATGTGTGTGAGTACTGTGTGACTACAGTGGTATTGCATGAGCTTTGCATGTCTCCTAGTTAGGTCTTGGCTGCTCACCCACACTACTCCTAGAGAGCCTGGCTTCTAGACACTGCCTACATTTCACTAATAAGGGATAGCTGGACGTTTGTATAAGGTGTAAGTACCCACTACAAACCAGGCCAGCCTTCTTCACCCACTCATGGGAACACTGATGTCGAGGTCATGTATGGTCAGCTATGGATCTTTTGTCCACACATAGGCACACTGATGTCCAGGTCACTTGGGGTCGGCTTTGGTTCACCAGGATCTGCTGCCCACTCATGGGCACACTGATGTCCAGGTCACTTGGGGTATGCTATGGATCACCAGGAACTGCTGTCCACTCCCTCAGACATAGATGTCCTGGTTATAGAGGGGTCACACTGCTTCTTTTTTATGGAATAGAGCTATCGGTCACCCACCAGGGCATACGGTCCACTCATGGGCACATAGATGTCTAGGTCCCTGGGGTCAGCTATGGGTCACCAAGGGCATGGCCTGTTGTCCACTCAGATATCCAAGTCAGAAGGAACAGACACATCACACCTGTAGAGAGGGGCACCCACACTATTGGTTGCAGTGACCCCCACTACAATCCAGGCCAGCCTCCTTCACCCACTCATGGGAACACTGATGTCCAGGTCATGTATGGTCAGCTATGGGTCTTTTGTTCACTCATGGGCACACTGATGTCCAGGTCACTTGGGGTCAGCTTTGGGTCACCAGGATCTGCTGCCCACTCATCGGCACACTGATGTCCAGGTCACTTGGGGTAAGCTATGGATTGAGGTACTGGGTTTTTCAGAACCGGTACTGATCCGGTAACCCAGCGGTGCCAGGGTACACCCAAAGACCTCGGGTACTTTCCTTATTCAGACTACAGAAACTCAGAGTCTTCTAGGTGAAGTCAAAGATCCAATTTATTGGCTGCAACCAATTGACAAGTGTCTTAGAAGTACAACAGCACGATTTGTATGTTCTCAGGAGACTGTGTTTCAATGCAAAGTCAGGTTTCCTTATATACAGTTTTTTAAGCTTCAGGCAAACATTCCTGACATTTTGGTTGGTCATTCACATGTTTTCACTACAAAGGAAAAAACAGTGTCATGATGAAACCTTATATTTCATGTCATCCAACCCATAATAAATTACCCGGCAAGGCCTAGTATTTTACATCAGATAAGTGTGGACCCCCAATAAAAACGGGCACCTCCCCCTCGTAAAGTAAGAAGAAGAAAAGAGCAGGTGCAGGTGTGAGCAAGTTAGGCAGGGTGTGTGAGCGATAATAAGGGTTTTATGGCATGGTGTGCCTTGATGCTATCTGATTCGGCCACTGGGAGAGGGACTGACCAAACAGGTTTGGCCTGAGGCAATGGTTCCAGCTTGCCCAGGCCAGAGAGAAGTCAATCAAGGTGTACGTGTCCTTGGAATCAAATCTGACTGTATTATAAGCCTATGTGAGGGCAACTTTTAAAAATGGCTGCTGTGTATAAAATGGGAGCCACGAGTGCAGGACGAAAATGGCGATTTCGAGGTGAAAACGCTGCTGCAATTGAGCGAAAATGCTCATGCTTAGTGTACTAGTCATTATCGGTCTTTTGATACTAAAATCGTACTGCTGTGGCAAAGTAAATTACATGGGTCCAGAATTTTTAGAACCACAGGATCACCAGGAACTGCTGTCCACTCCCTCAGACATAGATGTCCTGGTTATAGAGGGGGTCACACTGCTCCTTTTTTATGGAATAGAGCTATGGGTCACTGTGAGAAGGTAGCCTCTTTCTAGCCTTGTTACCCCCACTTTTGGCCTGTTTGTGAGTGTATGTCAGGGTGTTTGTCACTGTTTTCACTGTCTCACTGGGATCCTGATAGCCAGGCCTCAGTGCTCATAGTGAAAACACTATGTTTTCAGTATGTTTGTTATGTGTCACTGGGATCCTGCTAGTCAGGACCCCAGTGCTCATAGGTTTGTGGCCTATATGTATGTGTCACTGGGACCCTGTCACACAGGGCCCCAGTGCTCATAGGTGTGCATGTATATGTTCCCTGTGTGGTGCCTAACTGTCTCACTGAGGCTCTGCTAACCAGAACCTCAGTGGTTATGCTCTCTCATTACTTTCAAATTGTCACTAACAGGCTAGTGACCAATTTTACCAATTTACATTGGCTTACTGGAACACCCTTATAATTCCCTAGTATATGGTACTGAGGTACCCAGGGTATTGGGGTTTCAGGAGATCCCTATGGGCTGCAGCATTTCTTTTGCCACCCATAGGGAGCTCTGACAATTCTTACACAGGCCTGCCACTGCAGCCTGAGTGAAATAACGTCCACGTTATTTCACAGCCATTTTACACTGCACTTAAGTAACTTATAAGTCACCTATATGTCTAACCTTTACCTGGTAAAGGTTAGGTGCAAAGTTACTTAGTGTGAGGGCACCCTGGCACTAGCCAAGGTGCCCCCACATTGTTCAGAGCCAATTCCCTGAACTTTGTGAGTGCGGGGACACCATTACACGCGTGCACTACATATAGGTCACTACCTATATGTAGCTTCACCATGGTAACTCCGAATATGGCCATGTAACATGTCTATGATCATGGAATTGCCCCCTCTATGCCATCCTGGCATTGTTGGTACAATTCCATGATCCCAGTGGTCTGTAGCACAGACCCTGGTACTGCCAAACTGCCCTTCCTGGGGTTTCACTGCAGCTGCTGCTGCTGCCAACCCCTCAGACAGGCAGCTGCCCTCCTGGGGTCCAGCCAGGCCTGGCCCAGGATGGCAGAACAAAGAACTTCCTCTGAGAGAGGGTGTGACACCCTCTCCCTTTGGAAAATGGTGTGAAGGCAGGGGAGGAGTAGCCTCCCCCAGCCTCTGGAAATGCTTTGTTGGGCACAGATGTGCCCAATTCTGCATAAGCCAGTCTACACCGGTTCAGGGACCCCTTAGCCCCTGCTCTGGCGCGAAACTGGACAAAGGAAAGGGGAGTGACCACTCCCCTGACCTGCACCTCCCCTGGGAGGTGTCCAGAGCTCCTCCAGTGTGCTCCAGACCTCTGCCATCTTGGAAACAGAGGTGCTGCTGGCACATTGGACTGCTCTGAGTGGCCAGTGCCACCAGGTGACGTCAGAGACTCCTGCTGATAGGCTCCTTCAGGTGTTAGTAGCCTTTCCTCTCTCCTAGGTAGCCAAACCCTCTTTTCTGGCTATTTAGGGTCTCTGTCTCTGGGGAAACTTTAGATAACGAATGCAAGAGCTCAGCCGAGTTCCTCTGCATCTCCCTCTTCACCTTCTGATAAGGAAACGACCGCTGACCGCGCTGGAAGCCTGCAAACCTGCAACATAGTAGCAAAGACGACTACTGCAACTCTGTAACGCTGATCCTGCCGCCTTCTCGACTGTTTTCCTGCTTGTGCATGCTGTGGGGGTAGCCTGCCTCCTCTCTGCACCAGAAGCTCCGAAGAAATCTCCCGTGGGTCGACGGAATCTTCCCCCTGCAACCGCAGGCACCAAAAAGCTGCATTACCGGTCCCTTGGGTCTCCTCTCAGCACGACGAGCGAGGTCCCTCGAATCCAGCGACGCTGTCCAAGTGACCCCCACAGTCCAGTGACTCTTCAGCCCAAGTTTGGTGGAGGTAAGTCCTTGCCTCACCTCGCTGGGCTGCATTGCTAGGAACCGCGACTTTGCAGCTACTCCGGCCCCTGCGCACTTCCGGCGGAAATCCTTTGTGCACAGCCAAGCCTGGGTCCACGGCACTCTAACCTGCATTGCACGACTTTCTAAGGTGGTCTCCGGCGACATGGGACTCCTTTGTGCAACTTCGGCGAGCACCGTTTCACGCATCCTCGTAGTGCCTGTTTCTGGCACTTCTCCGGGTGCTACCTGCTTCAGTGAGGGCTCTTTGTCTTGCTCGACGTCTCCTCTCTCTACAGATCCAATTTGCGACCTCCTGGTCCCTCCTGGGCTCCAGCAGCGTCCAAAAACTCCAAACGCACAATTTGCGTGTAGCAAGGCTTGTTGGTGTCCGTCCGGCGAGAAAACACTTCTGCACAACTCTCCATGGCGAGAAGGATCCGTCCACCAAAGGGGAAGTCTCTAGCCCTTTTCGTTCCTGCAGAAACCTCAGCTTCTTCTGTCCAGTCGAAGCTTCTTTGCACCCGCAGCTGGCATTTCCTGGGCATCGGCCCATCTCCGACTTGCTTGTGACTTTTGGACTTGGTCCCCTTATTCCACAGGTACCCTAGATTGGAAATCCACAGTTGTTGCATTGCTGGTTTGTGTCTTTCCTGCATTATTCCTCTAACACGACTATTTTGTCCTTAGGGGAACTTTAGTGCACTTTGCACTCACTTTTCAGGGTCTTGGGGAGGGTTATTTTGCTAACTCTCACTATTTTCTAATAGTCCCAGCGACCCTCTACAAGGTCACATAGGTTTGGGGTCCATTCGTGGTTCGCATTCCACTTCTGGAGTATATGGTTTGTGTTGCCCCTATCCCTATGTTTCCCCATTGCATCCTATTGTAACTATACATTGTTTGCACTGTTTTCTAAGACTATACTGCATATTTTTGCTATTGTGTATATATATCTTGTGTATATTTCCTATCCTCTCACTGAGGGTACACTCTAAGATACTTTGGCATATTGTCATAAAAATAAAGTACCTTTATTTTTAGTATAACTGTGTATTGTGTTTTCTTATGATATTGTGTATATGACACTAAGTGGTACTGTAGTAGCTTCACACGTCTCCTAGTTCAGCCTAAGCTGCTCTGCTAAGCTACCATTATCTATCAGCCTAAGCTGCTAGACACCCAATACACTAATAAGGGATAACTGGGCCTGGTGCAAGGTGCAAGTACCCCTTGGTACTCACTACAAGCCAGTCCAGCCTCCTACAGTCACCCACCAGGGCCCACGGTCCACTCATGGGCACATAGATGTCTAGGTCACTGGGGTCAGCTATGGGTCACCAAGGGCAGGGCCTGTTGTCCACTCAGATATCCTAGTTGGAAGGAACATACACTTCACTCCTGCACAGAGGGGCACCGACACTAGTGGTTGCAGTGACCCCCATAGTCATCTCAAAAGGCCCGTTCCTGCAACCCAGTGGCCTCACGGCCCCTCTGCTCACTCAGTGGCCTGTGCTCGCCCCTTTATTCCTTCCCTGCAGCAAAATGAGAGGGACAAACATCGCCAGGAGCTGGTCTTTACGTAAACCAGGTCCTGTAAAAACAGACATTAAAACGGGCCTCTATGGGGCCCTATATCAATTCTAACGACAAAAAGACTGATCTGATATTGAACAATGAATGTAAAAAGGTGAGGAAATGTCAGCAATTAACTTCCTCCTAATTGCATATTTTATCTAGTCTTCATTCCTGAAGAGTGTTGGCTACTTCCAGGAAGTCGTCTATCTGTATTTATTCCCATACTGTGAGAAAGTAGCCTTGTTACCCCCACTTTTGGCCTGTTTGTGAGTACATGTCAGGGTGTTTTCACTGTCTCAATGGGACCCTGCTAGCCAGGGCCCAGTGCTCATAGTGAAAACCCTATGTTTTCAGTATGTTTGTTATGTGTCACTGGGACCCTGCTAGCCAGGACTCCAGTGCTCATAAGTTTGTGGCCTATATGTATATGTTCCCTGTGTGATGCCTAACTATCTCACTGAGGCTCTGCTAACCAGAACCTCAGTGGTTATGCTCTCTCTGCTTTACAAATTGTCACTAACAGGCTAGTGACCAATTTTACCAATTCACATTGGCATACTGGAACACCCTTATAATTCCCTAGTGTAGGAGGCTGGACTGGCTTGTAGTGAGTATCAAGGGGTACTTACACCTTCTACCAGGCCCAGGTATCCCTTATTAGTGTATAGGGTGTCTAGCAGCTTAGGCTGATAGATAATGGTAGCTTAGCAGAGCAGCTTAGGCTTAACTAGGAGACGAGTGAAGCTCCTACAGTACCACTACAGGGAGTGCAGAATTATTAGGCAAGTTGTATTTTTGAGGATTCATTTTATTATTGAACAACAACCATGTTCTCAATGAACCCAAAAAACTCATTAATATCAAAGCTGAATATTTTTGGAAGTAGTTTTTAGTTTGTTTTTAGTTTTAGCTATGTTAGGGGGATATCTGTGTGTGCAGGTGACTATTACTGTGCATAATTATTAGGCAACTCAACAAAAAAAAATATATACCCATTTCAATTATTTATTATTACCAGTGAAACCAATATAACATCTCAACATTCACAAATATACATTTCTGACATTCAAAAACAAAACAAAAAAAAATCAGTGACCAATATAGCCACCTTTCTTTGCAAGGACACTCAAAAGCCTGCCATCCATGGATTCTGTCAGTGTTTTGATCTGTTCACCATCAACATTGCGTGCAGCAGCAACCACAGCCTCCCAGACACTGTTCAGAGAGGTGTACTGTTTTCCCTCCTTGTAAATCTCACATTTGATGATGGACCACAGGTTCTCAATGGGGTTCAGATCAGGTGAACAAGGAGGCCATGTCATTAGATTTCCTTCTTTTATACCCTTTCTTGCCAGCCACGCTGTGGAGTACTTGGACGCGTGTGATGGAGCATTGTCCTGCATGAAAATCATGTTTTTCTTGAAGGATGCAGACTTCTTCCTGTACCACTGCTTGAAGAAGGTGTCTTCCAGGAACTGGCAGTAGGACTGGGAGTTGAGCTTGACTCCATCCTCAACCTGAAAAGGCCCCACAAGCTCATCTTTGATGATACCAGCCCAAACCAGTACTCCACCTCCACCTTGCTGGCGTCTGAGTCGGACTGGAGCTCTCTGCCCTTTACCAATCCAGCCACGGGCCCATCCATCTGGCCCATCAAGACTCACTCTCATTTCATCAGTCCATAAAACCTTAGAAAAATCAGTCTTGAGATATTTCTTGGCCCAGTCTTGACGTTTCGGCTTGTGTGTCTTGTTCAGTGGTGGTCGTCTTTCAGCCTTTCTTACCTTGGCCATGTCTCTGAGTATTGCACACCTTGTGCTTTTGGGCACTCCAGTGATGTTGCAGCTCTGAAATATGGCCAAACTGGTGGCAAGTGGCATCGTGGCAGCTGCACGCTTGACTTTTCTCAGTTCATGGGCAGTTATTTTGCGCCTTGGTTTTTCCACACGCTTCTTGCGACCCTGTTGACTATTTTGAATGAAACGCTTGATTGTTCGATGATCACGCTTCAGAAGCTTTGCAATTTTAAGAGTGCTGCATCCCTCTGCAAGATATCTCACTATTTTTGACTTTTCTGAGCCTGTCAAGTCCTTCTTTTGACCCATTTTGCCAAAGGAAAGGAAGTTGCCTAATAATTATGCACACCTGATATAGGGTGTTGATGTCATTAGACCACACCCCTTCTCATTACAGAGATGCACATCACCTAATATGCTTTATTGGTAGTAGGCTTTCGAGCCTATACAGCTTGGAGTAAGACAACATGCATAAAGAGGATGATGTGGTCAAAATACTCATTTGCCTAATAATTCTGCACTCCCTGTAGTGTCACTTGCACAATATCATAAGAAAACACAATACCCAGATATACTAAAAATAAAGGTACTTTATTTTTATGACAATATGCCAAAGTATCTCAGTGAGTACCCTCAGTATGAGGATAGCAAATATACACAAGATATATGTACACAATACCAAAAATATGCAGTATAGTCTTAGAAAACAGTGCAAACAATGTATAGTTACAATAGGATGCAATGGGGACACATAGGGAGAGGGGCAACACAAACCATATACTCCAAATGTGGAATGCGAACCACGAATGGACCCCAAACCTATGTGACCTTGTAGAGGGTCGCTGGGACTGTAAGAAAACAGTGAGGGTTAGAAAAATAGCCCACCCCAAGACCCTGAAAAGTGAGTGCAAAGTGCACTAAAGTTCCCCAAAGAGCACAGAAGTCGTGATAGGGGAATTCTGCAGTAAAGACACAAACCAGCAATGCAACAATGATGGATTTTCAAACGAGGGTACCTGTGGAACAAGGGGACCAAGTCCAAAAGTCACAAGCAAGTCGGAGATGGGCAGATGCCCAGGAAATACCAGCTGTGGGTGCAAAGAAGCTGCTACTAGGCAGTAGAAGCTGAGGATTCTGCAGGAACGACAAGGGCTAGAAACTTCCCCTTTGCAAGATTGATGTCCCACATGGTGAAGAGTCGTGCAGAAGTGTTTTCCCACCGAAAGACTGCCAATAAGCCTTGCTAGCTGCAAATCGTGTGGTTAGGGTTTTTGGATGCTGCTGTGGCCCAGGAGGGACCAGGATGTCACCAATTGCTACTGGGGACAGAGGGGGTGTCGAGCAAGACAAGGAGCTCTCTCAGAAGCAAGCAGCACCCGTAGAAGTGCCGGAACAGGCACTACGAAGAGGAGTGAAACGGTGCTCACCCGAAGTTGCACAAAGGAGTCCCACGCCGCCGGAGGACAACTTAGAAAGTCATGCAATGCAGGTTAGAGTGCCGTGGACCGAGGCTTGGCTGTGCACAAAGGATTTCTGCCGGAAGTGCACAGAGGCCGGAGTAGCTGCAAAAGACGCGGTTACCAGCAATGCAGTCTGGCGTGGGGAGGCAAGGACTTACTTCTACCAAACTTGGACTGAAGAGTCACTGGACTGTGGGAGTCACTTGGACAGAGTTGCTGGATTCGAGGGACCTCGCTCGTCGTGCTGAGAGGAGACCCAGGGTACCGGTGATGCAGTTCTCTGGTGCCTGCGGTAGCAGGGGGAAGATTCCGTCGACCCACGGGAGATTTCTTCAGAGCTTCTAATGCAGAGAGGAGGCAGACTACCCCCACAGCATGCAACACCAGGAAAACAGTTGAGAAGGCGGCAGGATCAGTGTTACAGAGTTGCAGTAGTCATCTTTGCTACTTTGTTGCAGGTTTGCAGGCTTCCAGCGCGGTCAGCAGTCGATTCCTTGGCAGAAGGTGAAGAGAGAGATGCAGAGGAACTCTGATGAGCTCTTGCATTCGTTATCTAAGGAATTCCCCAAAGCAGAGACCCTAAATAGCCAGATAAGAGGGTTTGGCTACTTAGGAGAGAGGATAGGCTAGCAACACCTGAAGGAGCCTATCAGAAGGAGTATCTGACATCACCTGCTGGCCCTGGCCACTCAGAGCAGTCCAGTGTGCCAGCAGCAACTCTGTTTCCAAGATGGCAGAGGTCTGGAGCACACTGGAGGAGCTCTGGGCACCTCCCAGGGGAGGTGCAGGTCAGGGGAGTGGTCACTCCCCTTCCCTTTGTCCAGTTTCACACCAGAGAAGGGCTGAGGGGTCCCTGAACCGGTGTAGACTGGCTTATGCAGAAATGGGCACCATCTGTGCCCATGAAAGCATTTCCAGAGGCTGGGGGAGGCTACTCCTCCCCTGCCTTAACACCTTTTTCCAAAGGGAGAGGGTGTAACACCCTCTCTCTGAGGAAGTCCTTTGTTCTGCCTTCCTGGGCCAAGCCTGGCTGGACCCCAGGAGGGCAGAAACCTGTCTGAGGGGTTGGCAGCAGCAGCAGTTGCAGTGAAACCCCTGAAAAGGCAGTTTGGCTGTACCCGGGTCTGAGCTACAGACCCGTGGGATCATGGGATTGTGCCAACAATGCCAGGATGGCATAGAGGGGGCAATTCCATGATCTTAGACATGTTACATGGCCATATTCAGAGTTACCATTGTGAAGCTACACATAGGTATTGACCTATGTGTAGTGCACGCGTGTAATGGTGTCCCCGCACTCACAAAGTCCGGGGAATTTGCCCTGAACAATGTGGGAGCACCTTGGCTAGTGCCAGGGTGCCCACACACTAAGTAACTTTGCACCTAATCTTTACTAAGTAGAGGTTAGACATATAGGTGACTTATAAGTTACTTAAGTGCAGTGAAAATGGCTGTGAAATAATGTGTGCATTATTTCACTCAGGCTGCAGTGGCAGGCTTGTGTAAGAATTGTCAGAGCTCCCTATGGGTGGCAAAAGAAATGCTGCAGCCCATAGGGATCTCCTGGAACCCCAATACCCTGGGTACCTCAGTACCATATACTAGGGAATTATAAGGGTGTTCCAGTATGCCAATGTGAATTGATGAAATTGGTCACTAGCCACTTAGCCACCCCATGGCTGTTGTTAATCTCAACTGGGGGGGGGGGGTTACTGGTCCAAAGAAAGTTGTGGTAGCTTCAGATTTACCTGTAGACTGTCTATTAGGGAATGATTTGGAGACATCAGCTTGGTCAGATGTGGAGTTGGAGGCCCATGCAGCAATGCTGGGCATCCCAGGGCATATTTTTGCTTTGACAAGGGCTCAGGCCAAAAGGCAAAAAGGACAGGGAAGCTTGGATCCTGGAACAATGGACCAAGTGCTCCCTAAAGCTAGGGCTAGTAGAAGCAAACCACTTCCTACTATCCCTCCCTCTACAGTGGATTCTACTTCTGAGGAAGAAGAATTCCCTCCCTGTGTAGAACCTACACCAGAGGAGCTGGAAGCAGACACTGCTGAGCTTTTGGGTGAAGGGGGGCCTGCCAGAGAGGAGCTGAGTGTGGCACAGCAAACCTGTCCCACATTAGAGGGTCTCAGACAGCAAGCTGTCAAACAGGCTAATGGGGATGTCAGTGACTCTCACAGAGTTTACTGGGAGGACAACCTCTTGTACACTGAGCATAGGGATCCTAAACCTGGAGCTGCCAGGAGATTAGTGATTCCTCAGGAGTACAGAAAGTTCCTCCTAACACTGGCACATGACATTCCCCTAGCTGGGCACCTGGGTCAAATGAAAACTTGGGACAGACTGGTTCCATTGTTTCATTGGCCTAGGATGTCTGAGGACACAAAGGAATTTTGTAAGTCCTGTGAAACCTGTCAAGCCAGTGGCAAGACAGGTGGCACCCCAAAGGCACCCCTAATTCCACTGCCTGTGGTTGGTGTTCCCTTTGAAAGGGTAGGGGTTGACATAGTTGGCCCCCTTGACCCTCCTACTGCTTCAGGCAATAGATTTATATTGGTGGTAGTGGACCATGCCACAAGATATCCTGAAGCTATTCCTTTAAGGACCACTACAGCACCTGCAGTGGCAAAGGCCCTCCTGGGAATATTTTCCAGGGTGGGCTTCCCAAAGGAAGTAGTATCAGACAGGGGAAGCAATTTCATGTCTGCATACTTAAAGGCCATGTGGAAGGAGTGTGGTGTAACTTACAAGTTCACAACACCCTATCATCCACTAACAAATGGGCTGGTGGAGAGATTTAATAAAACTCTCAAAGGCATGATTATGGGTCTCCCTGAAAAACTCCGCAGGAGATGGGATATCCTTCTACCATGCCTCCTTTTTGCCTACAGGGAGGTACCCCAGAAAGGAGTGGGCTTCAGCCCCTTTGAACTTCTTTTTGGACACCCTGTTAGGGGTCCACTCACACTTGTAAAGGAGGGTTGGGAACAACCTTTAAAAGCTCCTAAGCAGGATATTGTGGATTATGTACTTGGCCTCAGATCAAGGATGGCTGAGTACATGAAAAAGGCCAGTAAAAACCTTCAGGCCAGCCAAGAGCTCCAGAAGCAATGGCATGATCAGAAGGCTGTTTTGGTTCAGTACCAACCAGGGCAGAAAGTGTGGGTCTTGGAGCCTGTGGCCCCAAGAGCACTCCAAGATAAATGGAGTGGTCCCCACACAATTGTTGAAAAGAAGGGAGAAGTCACCTATTTAGTTGACTTAGGCACTGCCAGGAGTCCCCTTAGGGTGCTCCATGTTAACCGCCTGAAACCCTACTATGACAGGGCTGATCTCACCCTGCTCATGACAACTGATGAGGGACAGGAAGAAGACAGTGATCCTCTACCTGATCTCTTCTCTTCCACAGAACAGGATGCTCTTGTGGAAGGTGTAGTTTTGGCTGATTGTCTTACTGCTGAGCAGAAAGATAATTGCATAAATCTCCTAGATCAATTCTCTGAACTCTTCTCTACTGTGCCAGGTACCACTTCTTGGTGTGAGCACACTATAGATACTGGAGACAGTTTACCTGTCAAAAGTAAGATCTATAGGCAGCCTGACCATGTCAGGGACTGCATAAAGCAAGAGGTCCAGAAAATGTTAGAACTAGGAGTGGTTGAGCACTCTGACAGTCCACGGGCTTCTCCTGTGGTACTGGTACCAAAACCCCATTCCAAAGATGGAAAGAAGGAAATGAGGTTTTGTGTAGACTATAGAGGTCTCAACTTGGTAACCAAAACTGATGCTCACCCTATAGCCAGGGCAGATGAGCTCATATATACACTGGCATCTGCCAAGTATCTAAGCACTTTTGACTTGACTGCAGGGTATTGGCAGATCAAATTGTCAGAAGATGCTAAACCTAAAACTGCATTTTCAACCATTGGAGGACATTACCAGTTTACTGTAATGCCTTTTGGTTTGAAAAATGCACCTGCCACTTTTCAGAGGTTGGTGAACACAGTCCTGCAAGGGCTGGAAGCTTTCAGTGCAGCATATTTGGACGATATAGCTGTCTTTAGCTCCAGCTGGGATGATCACCTGGTCCACCTATGGAAAGTTTTGGAGGCCCTGCAAAAGGCAGGCCTCACTATCAAGGCTTCAAAGTGCCAGATAGGGCAGGGTAAGGTGGTTTATCTGGGACACCTTGTTGGTGGGGAACAGATTGCACCACTTCAGGGGAAAATCCAAATAATTATTGATTGGGTTCCCCCTACCACTCAGACTCAGGTGAGAGCCTTCCTAGGCCTCACTGGGTATTACAGGAGGTTCATTAAGAACTATGGCTCCATTGCAGCCCCTCTTAATGACCTCACATCCAAGAAAATGCCTAAAAAGGTATTATGGACAGCAAACTGTCAGAAAGCTTTTGAGGAGCTGAAGCAGGCCATGTGCTCTGCACCTGTCCTGAAAAGCCCTTGTTACTCTAAAAAATTCTATGTCCAAACTGATGCATCTGAATTAGGAGTAGGGGCAGTCCTATCACAACTTAATTCTGAGGGCCAGGATCAACCTGTTGCTTTTATTAGTAGGAGGTTGACCCCTAGAGAAAAGCGTTAGTCTGCCATTGAGAGGGAGGCCTTTGCTGTGGTCTGGGCTCTGAAGAAGTTGAGGCCATACCTGTTTGGCACTCACTTCATTGTTCAGACAGACCACAAACCTCTACTTTGGCTAAAACAAATGAAAGGTGAAAATCCTAAATTGTTGAGGTGGTCCATATCCCTACAGGGAATGGACTATACAGTGGAACATAGACCTGGGAGTAGCCACTCCAATGCAGATGGACTCTCCAGATATTTCCACTTAGACAATGAAGACTCATCAGGTCATGGCTAGTCTTATTGTCCTTCGTTTGGGGGGGGGTTGTGTAGGAAAGTACCATCTTGCCTGGCATGTTCCCCCCATGTTTCACTGTATATATGTTGTTTTAGTTGTATGTGTCACTGGGACCCTGGTAACCCAGGGCCCCAGTGCTCATAAGTGTGCCTGAATGTGTTACCTGTGTAGTGACTAACTGTCTCACTGAGGCTCTGCTAATCAGTACCTCAGTGGTTATGCTCTCTCATTTCTTTCCAAATTGTCACTAACAGGCTAGTAACCATTTTTACCAATTTACATTGGCTTACTGGAACACCCTTATAATTCCCTAGTATATGGTACTGAGGTACCCAGGGTATTGGGGTTCCAGGAGATCCCTATGGGCTGCAGCATTTCTTTTGCCACCCATAGGGAGCTCTGACAATTCTTACACAGGCCTGCCACTGCAGCCTGAGTGAAATAACATCCACGTTATTTCACAGCCATTTTACACTGCACATAAGTAACTTATAAGTCACCTATATGTCTAACCTTTACCTGGTAAAGGTTAGGTGCAAAGTTACTTAGTGTGAGGGCACCCTGGCACTAGCCAAGGTGCCCCCACATTGTTCAGAGCCCATTCCCTGAACTTTGTGAGTGCGGGGACACCATTACACGCGTGCACTACATATAGGTCACTACCTATATGTAGCTTCACAATGGTAACTCCGAATATGGCCATGTAACATGTCTATGATCATGGAATTGCCCCCTCTATACCATCCTGGCATTGTTGGTACAATTCCATGATCCCAGTGGTCTGTAGCACAGACCCTGGTACCGCCAAACTGCCCTTCCTGGGGTTTCACTGCAGCTGCTGCTGCTGCCAACCCCTCAGACAGGCAGCTGCCCTCCTGGGGTCCAGCCAGGCCTGGCCCAGGATGGCAGAACAAAGAACTTCCTCTGAGAGAGGGTGTGACACCCTCTCCCTTTGGAAAATGGTGTGAAGGCAGGAGAGGAGTAGCCTCCCCCAGCCTCTGGAAATGCTTTGTTGGGCACAGATGTGCCCAATTCTGTATAAGCCAGTCTACACCGGTTCAGGGGACCCCTTAGCCCTGCTCTGGCGCGGAACTGGACAAAGGAAAGGGGAGTGACCACTCCCCTGACCTGCACCTCCCCTGGGAGGTGTCCAGAGCTCCTCCAGTGTGCTCCAGACCTCTGCCATCTTGGAAACAGAGGTGCTGCTGGCACACTGGACTGCTCTGAGTGGCCAGTGCCACCAGGTGACGTCAGAGACTCCTTCTGATAGGCTCCTTCAGGTGTTAGTAGCCTATCCTCTCTCCTAAGTAGCCAAACCCTCTTTTCTGGCTATTTAGGGTCTCTGTCTCTGGGGAAACTTCAGATAACGAATGCAAGAGCTCATCCGAGTTCCTCTGCATCTCTCTCTTCACCTTCTGATAAGGAATCGACTGCTGACCGCGCTGGAAGCCTGCAAACCTGCAAACCTGCAATATAGTAGCAAAGACGACTACTGCAACTCTGTAACGCTGATCCTGCCGCCTTCTCGACTGTTTTCCTGCTTGTGCATGCTGTGGGTGTAGTCTGCCTCATCTCTGCACCAGAAGCTCAGAAGAAATCTCCCGTGGGTCGACGGAATCTTCCCCCTGCAACCGCAGGCACCAAAAAGCTGCATTACCGGTCCCTTGGGTTTCCTCTCAGCACGACGAGCGAGGTCCCTCGAATCCAGCGACTCTGTCCAAGTGACCCCCACAGTCCAGTGACTCTTCAGTCCAAGTTTGGTGGAGGTAAGTCCTTGCCTCGCCTCGCTGGGCTGCATTGCTGGGAACTGCGACTTTGCAGCTACTCCGGCCCCTGTACACTTCCGGCGGAAATCCTTTTTGCACAGCAAAGCCTGGGTCCACAGCACTATAACCTGCATTGCACGACTTTCTAAGTTGGTCTCCGGCGACGTGGGACTCCTTTGTGCAACTTCGGCAAGCACCGTTTCATGCATCCTCGTAGTGCCTGTTTCTGGCACTTTTCCAGGTGCTACCGGCTTCATAGAGGGCTTCTTGTCTTGGTCTATGTCCCCTCTCTCTGCTGGTCCAATTTGCGACCTCCTGGTCCCTCCTGGGCCTCAGCAGCGTCCAAAAACGCTAATCGCACAATTTGCAGCTAGCAAGGCTTGTTGGTATTCTTTCGGCGGGAAAACACTTCTGCCCGACTCTCCACGGCGAGAGGGATCCGTCCACCAAAGGGGAAGTCTCTAGCCCTTTTTGTTCCTGCAGAAACCTCAGCTTCTTCTGTCCAGTAGAAGCTTCTTTGCACCCGCAGCTGGCATTTCCTGGGCATCTGCCCATCTCCGACTTGCTTGTGACTTTTGGACTTGGTCCCCTTGTTCCACAGGTACCCTAGATTGGAAATCCACAGTTGTTGCATTGCTGGTTTGTGTCTTTCCTGCATTATTCCTGTAACACGACTCCTTTGTCCTTAAGGGAACTTTAGTGCACTTTGCACTCACTTTTCAGGGTCTTGGGGACGGTTATTTTTCTAACTCTCACTATTTTCTAATAGTCCCAGCGACCCTCTACAAGGTCACATAGGTTTGGGGTCCATTCGTGGTTCGCATTCCACTTTTGGAGTATATGGTTTGTGTTGCCCCTATCCCTATGTTTCCCCATTGCATCGTATTGTAACTATACATTGTTTGCACTGTTTTCTAAGACTATACTGCATATTTTTGCTATTGTGTATATATATCTTGTGTATATTTCCTATCCTCTCACTGAGGGTACACTCTAAGATACTTTGGCATATTGTCATAAAAATAAAGTACCTTTATTTTGAGTATAACTGTGTATTGTGTTTTCTTATGATATTGTGCATATGACCCTAAGTGGTACTGTAGTAGCTTCACACGTCTCCTAGTTCAGCCTAAGCTGCTCTGCTAAGCTACCATTATCTATCAGCCTAAGCTGCTAGACACCCTATACACTAATAAGGGATAACTGGGCCTGGTGCACGGTGCAAGTACCCCTTGGTACTCAATACAAGCCAGTCCAGCCTCCTACAGAGAGCATAACCACTGAGGTTCTAGATAGCAGAGCCTCAGTGAGACAGTTAGTCATAACACAGGTAACACATTCAGGCACACTTATGAGCACTGGGGCCCTGGCTGGCAGGGTCCCAGTGACACATACAACTAAAACAACATATATACAGTGAAAAATGGGGGTAACATGCTAGGCAAGATGGTACTTTCCTACACAACCCCCCCCCCCCAAACGAAGGACAATAAGACTAGTCATTGCATGATGGGTCTTCATTGTTTAAGTGGAAATATCTGGAGAGTCCATCTGCATTGGAGTGGGTACTCCCAGGTCTATGTTCCACTGTATAGTCCATTCCCTGTAGGGATATGGACCACCTGAACAATTTAGGATTTTCACCTTTCATTTGTTTTAGCCAAAGTAGAGGTTTGTGGTCTGTCTGAACAATGAAGTGAGTGCCAAACAGGTATGGCCTCAACTTCTTCAGTGCCCAGACCACAGCAAAGGCCTCCCTCTCAATGGCAGACCAACGCTTTTCTCTAGGGGTCAACCTCCTACTAATAAAAGCAACAGGTTGATCCTGGCCCTCAGAATTAAGTTGTGATAGGACTGCCCCTACTCCTAGTTCAAATGCATCAGTTTGGACATAGAATTTTTTAGAGTAACAAGGGCTTTTCAGGACAGGTGCAGAGCACATGGCCTGCTTCAGCTCCTCAAAAGTTTTCTGACAGTTTGCTGTCCATAATACCTTCTTAGGCATTTTCTTTGAAGTGAGGTCATTAAGAAGGGCTGCAATGGAGCCATAGTTCTTTATGAACCTCCTGTAATACCCAGTGAGGCCTAAAAAGGCTCTCACCTGAGTCTGAGTAGTAGGGGGAACCCAATCTAAAATAGTTTGGATTTTCTCCTGCAGTGGTGCAATCTGTTCCCCACCAACCAGGTGTCCCAGATAAACCACCTTCCCCTGCCCTATCTGGCACTTTGAAGCCTTGATAGTGAGGCCTGCCTTTTGCAGGACCTCCAAAACTTTCCATAGGTGGACCAGGTGATCATCCCAGCTGGAGCTAAAGACAGCTATATCGTCCAAATATGCTGCACTAAAAGCTTCCAGCCCTTGCAGGACTGTGTTCACCAACCTCTGAAAAGTGGCAGGTGCATTTTCCAATACAAAAGGCATTATTGTGAATTGGTAATGGCCTCCAATTGTTGAAAATGCAGTTTTAGCTTTTGCATCTTCTGATAATTTGATCTGCCAATACCCTGCAGTCAAGTCAAAAGTGCTTAGATACTTGGCAGATGCCAGTGTATCTATGAGCTCATCTGCCCTGGGTATAGGGTGAGCATCAGTTTTGGTTACCTGGTTGAGACCTCTGTAGTCTACACAAAACCGCATTTCCTTCTTTCCATCTTTGGAATGGGGTTTTGGTACAAGTAGCACAGGAGAGGCCCATGGACTTTCAGAGTGCTCAACCACTCCTAGTTCAAGCATTTTCTGCACCTCTTGCTTTATGCAGTCTCTGACATGGTCAGGCTGCCTATAGATCTTACTTTTGACAGGGAAGCTGTCTCCAGAATCTATAGTGTGCTCACACCAAGAAGTGGTACCTGGCACAGTAGAGTAGATTTCAGAAAACTGACCCAGGAGATTTATGCAGTGGTCTTTCTGCTCAGCAGTAAGACAATCTGCCAGTACTACCCCTTCCACTAGAGCATCTTGTTCTGTGGAAGAGAAGAGATCAGCGAGAGGGTCACTCTCTTCTTCCTGTCCCTCATCAGTTGCCATGAGCAGGGTGAGATCAGCCCTGTCATAGTAGGGTTTCAGGCGATTGACATGGAGCACCCTAAGGGGACTCCTGGCAGTGCCTAAGTCAACTAAGTAGGTGACTTCACCCTTTTTCTCAACAATTGTGTGGGGTCCACTCCATTTATCTTGGAGTGCTCTTGGGGCCACAGGCTCCAAGACCCACACTTTCTGCCCTGGTTGGTACTGAACCAAAACAGCCTTCTGGTCATGCCATTGCTTTTGGAGCTCTTGGCTGGCCTGAAGGTTTTTACTGGCCTTTTTCATGTACTCAGCCATCCTTGATCTGAGGCCAAGTACATAGTCCACTATGTCTTGTTTTGGAGCTTTTAAAGGTTGTTCCCAACCCTCCTTAACAAGTGTTAGAGGACCTCTCACAGGGTGTCCAAAGAGGAGTTCAAAAGGGCTGAAGCCCACTCCTTTCTGGGGTACCTCCCTGTAAGCAAAAAGGAGGCATGGTAAAAGGATATCCCATCTCCTGCGGAGTTTTTCAGGGAGTCCCATATTCATGCCTTTGAGAGTTTTGTTAAATCTCTCCACCCGTCCATTTGTTTGTGGATGATAGGGTGTAGTGAACTTGTATGTCACACCACACTCCTTCCACATGGCCTTTAAGTAAGCAGACATGAAATTGCTTCCCCTGTCTGATACCACCTCTTTTGGGAAGCCCACCCTGGAAAAGATTCCCAGGAGGGCCTTTGCCACTGCAGGAGCTGTAGTGGTCCTTAGAGGAATTGCTTCAGGATATCTTGTGGCATGGTCCACTACCACCAAGATAAACCTATTGCCTGAAGCAGTAGGAGGGTCTAGGGGCCAACTATGTCAACCCCTACCCTTTCAAAGGGAACCCCAACCACAGGCAGTGGAATAAGGGGTGCCTTTGGAGTGCCACCTGTCTTGCCACTGGTTTGACAGGTTTCACAGGACTTACAAAAATCTTTTGTGTCCTCAGACATTCTAGGCCAATGAAACAAGGGAACAAGCCTTTCCCAAGTTTTCATTTGCCCCAAATGTCCAGCTAAGTGTGAGAAAGTAGCCTCTTTCTAGCCTTGTTACCCCCACTTTTGGCCTGTTTGTGAGTGTATGTTAGGGTGTTTTCACTCTCTCACTGGGATCCTGCTAGCCAGGGCCCAGTGCTCATAGTGAAAACCCTATGTTTTCAGTATGTTTGTTATGTGTCACTGGGACCCTGCTAGTCAGGACCCCAGTGCTCATAAGTTTGTGGCCTATATGTATGTGTTCCCTGTGTGGTGCCTAACTGTCTCACTGAGGCTCTGCTAATCAGAACCTCAGTGGTTATGCTCTCTCATTTCTTTCAAATTGTCACTAACAGGCTAGTGACCAATTTTACCAATTTACATTGGCTTACTGGAACACCCTTATAATTCCCTAGTATATGGTACTAAGGTACCCAGAGTATTGGGGTTCCAGGAGATCCCTATGGGCTGCAGCATTTCTTTTGCCACCCATAGGGAGCTCTGACAATTCTTACACAGGCCTGCCACTGCAGCCTGAGTGAAATAACGTCAACGTTATTTCACAGCCATTTTACACTGCACTTAAGTAACTTATAAGTCACCTATATGTCTAACCTTTACCTGGTAAAGGTTAGGTGCAAAGTTACTTAGTGTGAGGGCACCCTGGCACTAGCCAAGGTGACCCCACATTTTTCAGGGCCAATTCCCCGGACTTTGTGAGTGCGGGGACACCATTACACGCGTGCACTACATATAGGTCACTACCTATATGTAGCTTCACAATGGTAACTCCGAAAATGGCCATGTAACATGTCTATGATCATGGAATTGCCCCCTCTATGCCATCCTGGCATAGTTGGCACAATCCCATGATCCCAGTGGTCTGTAGCACAGACCCTGGTACTGCCAAACTGCCTTTCCTGGGGTTACACTGCAGCTGCTGCTGCTGCCAACCCCTCAGACAGGTTTCTGCCCTCCTGGGGTCCAGCCAGGCTTGGCCCAGGAAGGCACAACAAAGGACTTCCTCAGAGAGAGGGTGTTACACCCTCTCCCTTTGGAAAAAGGTGTTAAGACAGGGGAGGAGTAGCCTCCCCCAGCCTCTGGAAATGCTTCCATGGGCACAGATGGTGCCCATTTCTGCATAAGCCAGTCTACACTGGTTCAGGGACCCCTCAGCCCTGCTCTGGCGAGAAACTGGACAAAGGAAAGGGGAGTGACGACTCCCCTGACCTGCACCTCCCCTGGGAGGTGCCCAGAGCTCCTCCAGTGTGCTCCAGACCTCTGCCATCTTGGAAACAGAGGTGCTGCTGGCACACTGGACTGCTCTGAGTGGCCAGGGCCAGCAGGTGACATCAGAGACTCCTTTTTATAGGCTCCTTCAGGTGTTGCGAGCCTATCCTCTCTCCTAAGTAGCAAAACCCTCTTTTCTGGCTATTTAGTGTCTCTGCTTTGGGGATTTCCTTAGATAACGAATGCAAGAGCTCATCAGAGATCCTCTGCATCTCTCTCTTCACCTTCTGCCAAGGAATCGACTGCTGACCGTGATGGAAGCCTGCAAAACTGCAACAAAGTAGCTAAGACGACTACTGCAACTCTGTACCGCTGATCCTGCCGCCTTCTCGACAGTTTTCCTGGTGGTGCATGCTGTGGGGGTAGTCTGCCTTCTCTCTGCAATAGAAGCACGGAAGAAATCTCCCGCGGGTCGACCGAATCTTCCCCCTGCTACCGCAGGCACCAAAGAACTACCTCACCGGTCCCCTGGGTCTCCTCTCAGCACGACGAGCGAGGTCCCTTGAATCCAGCAACTGTGTCCAAGTGACTCCCACAGTCCAGTGACTCTTCAGTCCAAGTTTGGTGGAGTTAAGTCCTTCCCTCCCCACGCCAGACTGCATTGCTGGGAACAGCGACTTTTGCAGCTACTCCGGCCTCTGTTCACTTCCGGCGGAAATCCATTGTGCACAGCCAAGCCTGGGTCCACGGCACTCTAACCTGCATTGCACAACTTTCTAAGTGGCCCTCCGGCGACGTGGGACTCCTTTGTGCTACTTTGGGTGAGCACCATTTCACTCCTCTTCGTAGTGCCTCTTCTGGCACTTCTGCGGGTGCTGCCTGCTTCTGATAGGGCTCCTTGTCTTGCTCGACGACCCCTCTGTCCCCAGACGCAATTGGCGACATCCTGGTCCCTACTGGGCCACAGCAGCATCCAAAAACGCTAACCGCACGACTTGCAGCTAGCAAGGCTTGTTGGCAATCTTTCGGTGGGAAAACACTTCTGCACGACTCTCCACGGCATGCGAGAGCCATCCTCCAAAGGGGAAGTTTCTAGCCCTTGTCTTTCCTGCAGAATCCTCAGCTTCTACTGTCCAGTAGCAGCTTCTTTGCACCCACAGCTGGCATTTCATGGGCATCTGCCCATCTCCGACTTGCTTGTGACTTTTGGACTTGGTCCCCTTGTTCCACAGGTACCCTCGACTGGAAATCCATTGTTGTTGCATTGCTGGTTTGTGTCTTTCCTGCAGAATTCCCCTATCACGACTTCTATGTCCTTTGGGGAACTTAAGTGCACTTTGCACTCACTTTTCAGGGTCTTGGGGTGGGCTATTTTTCTAACCCTCGCTATTTTCTAATAGTCCCAGCGACCCTCTACAAGGTCACATAGGTTTGGGGTCCATTCGTGGTTCGCATTCCACTTTTGGAGTATATGGTTTGTGTTTCCCCTATCCCTATGTGTCCCCTTTGCATCCTATTGTAACTATACATTGTTTGCACTGTTTTCTAACACTATACTGCATATTTTTGGAATTGTGTACATATATCTTGTGTATATTTGCTATCCTCATACTGAGGGTACACTCTGAGATACTTTGGCATATTGTCATAAAAATAAAGTACCTTTATTTTTAGTATATCTGTGTATTGTGTTTTCTTATGATATTGTGCAAGTGACACTAGTGGTACTGTAGGAGCTTCACTTGTCTCCTAGTTCAGCCTAAGCTGCTCTGCTAAGCTACCATTATCTATCAGCCTATGCTGCTAGACACCCTATACACTAATAAGGGATAACTGGGCCTGGTGCAAGGTGCAAGTACCCCTTGGTACTCACTACAAGCCAGTCCAGCCTCCTACATTGGTTGTGCAGCGGTGGGATAAGTGCTTTGAGACTACTTACCACTCTTGTCATTGTACTTTTCATAAGAGAAAAATATACAAAACAAGTTCAGTGTGTGTACACATAGCTAAAATGTTTTGCATTTCCTCTTTTCACTCTTTTCTAAGTGCTGAAAAGTACTTCTAAACTTGCTAAAAAGTTCTAAAAAGGATTAAAAGTTTTTTTTTCTCTCTTTCTAAAAGTTCTGAAAAACTTTTTCTTCACTTTTTCTATCACTTAAACTCTTTCTACAATGTCTGGCACAGGCCAAAATGTTGATCTGTCCAAACTTGCATATGACCACCTTAGCTGGAAAGGAGCAAGGAGTCTCTGTATAGAAAGAGGTTTGAGTGTAGGGAAGAATCCTTCCCTGGAATTGTTACTTAACATGCTTAGAGAACAAGATAAGGCCAACAGTTCCTCATCTGTTGAAAAAGTAGCTAATGGTTCCCAATCTGATCCTGGCACTCCCCAAGGAAAAGATTCAGGAAAGAAACTTCCTAGCCTGCCCATTACTAGACAGTCTAGCATAGTTGGTAATGATGAAGAGTCACACCATACAGATAGTGTTGTCTCACATCATAGCAAGAGTATTCCTTCTCACCACAGTAGAAGTGATGTTTCTGTTAACCAAGCTGTTAGGGTGCCTTCTGTAAGGGACAGGTCTCCTTCTGTCCATTCTCACCACACTTCTGTTTCAAGGCATGTCCATCCCACCCACCCTGATGACAGAATGTTAGAAAGGGAGCTCAATAGATTGAGAGTGGAACAAACCAGACTGAAGTTCAAGAAGCAACAGCTGGATTTGGATAGACAGACCTTAGAAGTAGAGAAGGAAAGACAGAAGTTGGGTTTAGAAACCCATGGAGGCAGCAGCAGTATTCCCCATAGTCATCCTGCAAAAGAGCATGATTCCAGGAATCTGCACAAGATAGTTCCCCCTTATAAGGAGGGGGATGACATTAACAAGTGGTTTGCTGCACTTGAGAGGGCCTGTGCTGTACAGGATGTCCCTCAAAGGCAGTGGGCTGCTATCCTATGGCTATCATTTAGTGGAAAAGGTAGGGATAGGCTCCTTACTGTGAAAGAAAATGAAGCCAATGATTACAAATTTCTTAAGAATGCACTCCTGGATGGTTATGGCTTAACCACTGAACAATACAGGATAAAGTTCAGAGAGACCAAAAATGAGTCTTCACAAGACAGGGTTGATTTCATTGACCATTCAGTGAAGGCCTTGGAGGGGTGGTTACATGGCAGTAAAGTTACTGATTATGACAGCCTGTATAACTTGATCCTGAGAGAGCATATTCTTAATAATTGTGTGTCTGATTTGTTGCACCAGTACTTGGTGGACTCTGATCTGACCTCTCCCCAAGAATTGGGAAAGAAGGCAGACAAATGGGTCAGAACAAGGGTGAACAGAAAAGTTCATACAGGGGGTGACAAAGATGGCAACAAGAAGAAGGATGGTAAGTCTTCTGACAAGGGTGGGGACAAATCTAAAAATGAGTCTTCATCAGGCCCTCAAAAACAATCTGGTGGGGGTGGTGGGCCCAAATCCTCTTCAAATCAAAACAAAGAAAAGAAACCATGGTGCTATTTATGTAAAATAAAAGGCCATTGGACAACAGATCCCAGTTGTCCAAAGAAAAGCACCAAGCCTCCTACCACTACAACCCCTACTGCTACACCTAGTGTCCCTACTAATAGCAGTGGTGGTGGGAGCAAACCTACTAATAGCCAATCTAAGGGAGTAGCTGGGCTCACCTTTGGTAACTTAGTTGGGGTTGGTCTGATTAGGGAGACCACAGAGGCTGTGTTAGTCTCTGAGGGGGCTATTGATTTAGCCACCTTGGTTGCTTGTCCCCTTAACATGGATAAGTACAACAAACTACCCCTAATAAATGGTGTTGAGGTTCAGGCCTACAGGGACACAGGTGCCAGTGTCACAATGGTGATAGAGAAACTGGTCCACACTGAACAACACCTACTTGGTCAAAAGTACCAAGTAACTGATGCTCACAACAACACACTTAGCCACCCCATGGCTGTTGTAAATCTCAACTGGGGGGGGGGGGGTTTACTGGTCCAAAGAAAGTTGTGGTAGCCTCAGATTTATCTGTAGACTGTCTACTAGGAAATTATTTGGAGACATCAGCTTGGTCAGATGTGGAGTTGGAGGCCCATGCAGCAATGCTGGGCATCCCAGGGCATATTTTTGCTTTAACCAGGGCTTAGGCCAAAAAGCAAAAAGGACAGGGAAACTTGGATCCTGGAACAATGGACCATGTGCTCCCTAAAGCTAGGGCTAGTAGAAGTAAAGCACTACCTACTATCTCTCCCTCTACAGTGGATTCTACTTCTGAGGAAGAAGAATTTCCACCCTGAGCAGAACCTACACCAGAGGAGCTGGAAGCAGACACTTATGAGCTTTTTGGTGAAGGGGGGCCTGCCAGAGAGGAGCTGGGTGTGGCACAGCAAACCTGTCCCACACTAGAGGGTCTAAGACAGCAAGCTGTCAAGCAAGCTAATGGGGATGTCAGTGACTCTCACAGAGTTTACTGGGAGGACAACCTCTTGTACACTGAGGCAAGGGATCCTAAACCTGGAGCTGCCAGGAGATTAGTGATTCCTCAGGAGTACAGAAAGTTCCTCCTAACTCTTGCTCACAACATTCCCCTGTAGGAGGCTGGACTGGCTTGTAGTGAGTACCAAGGGGTACTTGCACCTTGCACCAGGCCCAGTTATCCCTTATTAGTGTATAGGGTGTCTAGCAGCTTAGGCTGATAGATAATGGTAGCTTAGCAGAGCAGCTTAGGCTGAACTAGGAGACGTGTGAAGCTACCACAGTACCACTTAGTGTCATATGCACAATATCATAAGAAAACACAATACACAGTTATACTAAAAATAAAGGTACTTTATTTTTATGACAATATGCCAAAGTATCTTAGAGTGTACCCTCAGTGAGAGGATAGGAAATATACACAAGATATATACACACAATAGCAAAAATATGCAGTATAGTCTTAGAAAACAGTGCAAAAAATGTATAGTTACAATAGGATGCAATGGGGAAACATAGGGATAGGGGCAACACAAACCATATACTCCAAAAGTGGAATGCGAACCACGAATGGACCCCAAACCTATGTGACCTTGTAGAGGGTCGCTGGGACTATTAGAAAATAGTGAGAGTAAGAAAAATAACCCTCCCCAAGACCCTGAAAAGTGAGTGCAAAGTGCACTAAAGTTCCCCTAAGGACAAAATAGTCGTGTTAGAGGAATAATGCAGGAAAGACACAAACCAGCAATGCAACAACTGTGGATTTCCAATCTAGGGTACATGTGGAACAAGGGGACCAAGTCCAAAAGTCACAAGCAAGTCGGAGATGGGCAGATGCCCAGGAAATGCCAGCTGCGGGTGCAAAGAAGCTTCGACTGGACAGAAGAAGCTGAGGTTTCTGCAGGAACGAAAAGGGCTAGAGACTTCCCCTTTGGTGGACGGATCCCACTCGCCTTGGAGAGTCGTGGAAAAGTGATTTCCCGCCGAAAGGACGCCAACAAGCCTTGTTACACGCAAATCGTGCGTTTGGCGTTTTTGGACGCTGCTGGGGCCCAGGAGGGACCAGAAGGTCGCAAATTGGACCTGAAGAGAGAGGGGACGTCGAGCAAGACAAAGAGTCCTCACTGAAGCAGGTAGCACCTGGAGAAGTGCCAGAAACAGGCACTACGAGGATGCGTGAAACGGTGCTTGCCGAAGTTGCACAAAGGAGTCCCACGTCGCCGGAGACCAACTTAGAAAGTCGTGCAATGCAGGTTAGAGTGCCGTGGACTCAGGCTTGGATGTGCACAAAGGATTTCCGCCGGAAGTGCACAGGGGCCGGAGTAGCTGCAAAGTCGCGGTTCCCAGCAATGCAGCCCAGCGAGGTGAGGCAAGGACTTACCTCCACCAAACTTGGGCTGAAGAGTCACTGGACTGTGGGGGTCACTTGGACAGAGGCGCTGGATTCGAGGGACCTCGCTCGTTGTGCTGAGAGGAGACCCAAGGGACCAGTGATGCAGCTTTTTGGTGCCTGCGGTTGCAGGGGGAAGATTCCGTCGACCCACGGGAGATTTCTTCGGAGCTTCTGGTGCAGAGAGGAGGCAGACTACCCTCACAGCATGCACAAGCAGGAAAACAGTCGAGAAGGCGGCAGGATCAGCGTTACAGAGTTGCAGTAGTCGTCTTTGCTACTATGTTGCAGGTTGCAGGCTTCCAGCGCGGTCAGCGGTCGTTTCCTTATCAGAAGGTGAAGAGAGAGATGCAGAGGAACTCGGCTGAGCTCATGCATTCGTTATCTGAAGTTTCCCCAGAGACAGAGACCCTAAATAGCCAGAAAAGAGGGTTTGGCTACCTAGGAGAGAGGATAGGCTACTAACACCTGAAGGAGCCTATCAGCAGGAGTCTCTGACGTCACCTGGTGGCACTGGCCACTCAGAGCAGTCCAGTGTGCCAGCAGCACCTCTGTTTCCAAGATGGCAGAGGTCTGGAGCACACTGGAGGAGCTCTGGACACCTCCCAGGGGAGGTGCAGGTCAGGGGAGTGGTCACTCCCCTTTCCTTTGTCCAGTTTCGCGCCAGAGCAGGGGCTAAGGGGTCCCTGAACCGGTGTAGACTGGCTTATGCAGAATTGGGCACCTCTGTGCCCAACAAAGCATTTCCAGAGGCTGGGGGAGGCTACTCCTCCCCTGCCTTCACACCATTTTCCAAAGGGAGAGGGTGTCACACCCTCTCTCAGAGGAAGTTCTTTGTTCTGCCATCCTGGGCCAGGCCTGGCTGGACCCCAGGAGGGCAGCTGCCTGTCTGAGGGGTTGGCAGCAGCAGCAGCTGCAGTGAAACCCCAGGAAGGGCAGTTTGGCAGTACCAGGGTCTGTGCTACAGACCACTGGGATCATGGAATTGTACCAACAATGCCAGGATGGCATAGAGGGGGCAATTCCATGATCATAGACATGTTACATGGCCATATTCGGAGTTACCATTGTGAAGCTACATATAGGTAGTGACCTATATGTAGTGCACGCGTGTAATGGTGTCCCCGCACTCACAAAGTTCAGGGAATTGGCTCTGAACAATGTGGGGGCACCTTGGCTAGTGCCAGGGTGCCCTCACACTAAGTAACTTTGCACCTAACCTTTACCAGGTAAAGGTTAGACATATAGGTGACTTATAAGTTACTTAAGTGCAGTGTAAAATGGCTGTGAAATAACGTGGACATTATTTCACTCAGGCTGCAGTGGCAGGCCTGTGTAAGAATTGTCAGAGCTCCCTATGGGTGGCAAAAGAAATGCTGCAGCCCATAGGGATCTCCTGGAACCCCAATACCCTGGGTACCTCAGTACCATATACTAGGGAATTATAAGGGTGTTCCAGTAAGCCAATGTAAATTGGTAAAAATGGTCACTAGCCTGTCAGTGACAATTTGGAAAGAAATGAGAGAGCATAACCACTGAGGTTCTGATTAGCAGAGCCTCAGTGAGACAGTTAGTCACTACACAGGTAACACATTCAGGCACACTTATGAGCACTGGGGCCCTGGGTTACCAGGGTCCCTAGTGACACATACAACTAAAACAACATATATACAGTGAAAAATGGGGGTAACATGCCAGGCAAGATGGTACTTTCCTACACAACCCCCCCCCCCAAACGAAGGACAATAAGACTAGCCATGACCTGATGAGTCTTCATTGTCTAAGTGGAAATATCTGGAGAGTCCATCTGCATTGGAGTGGCTACTCCCAGGTCTATGTTCCACTGTATAGTCCATTCCCTGTAGGGATATGGACCACCTCAACTATTTAGGATTTTCACCTTTCATTTGTTTTAGCCAAAGTAGAGGTTTGTGGTCTGTCTGAACAATTAAGTGAGTGCCAAACAGGTAGGGCCTCAACTTCTTCAGAGCCCAGACCATAGCAAAGGCCTCCCTCTCAATGGCAGACCAACGCTTTTCTCTAGGGGTCAACCTTCTACTAATAAAAGCAACAGGTTGATCCTGGCCCTCAGAATTAAGTTGTGATAGGACTGCCCCTACTCCTAATTCAGATGCATCAGTTTGGACATAGAATTTTTTAGAGTAACAAGGGCTTTTCAGGACAGGTGCAGAGCACATGGCCTGCTTCAGCTCCTCAAAAGCTTTCTGACAGCTTGCTGTCCATAATACCTTTTTAGGCATTTTCTTGGATGTGAGGTCATTAAGAGGGGCTGCAATGGAGCCATAGTTCTTAATGAACCTCCTGTAATACCCAGTGAGGCCTAGGAAGGCTCTCACCTGAGTCTGAGTGGTAGGGGGAACCCAATCAATAATAGTTTGGATTTTCCCCTGAAGTGGTGCAATCTGTTCCCCACCAACAAGGTGTCCCAGATAAACCACCTTACCCTGCCCTATCTGGCACTTTGAAGCCTTGATAGTGAGGCCTGCCTTTTGCAGGGCCTCCAAAACTTTCCATAGGTGGACCAGGTGATCATCCCAGCTGGAGCTAAAGACAGCTATATCGTCCAAATATGCTGCACTGAAAGCTTCCAGCCCTTGCAGGACTGTGTTCACCAACCTCTGAAAAGTGGCAGGTGCATTTTTCAAACCAAAAGGCATTACAGTAAACTGGTAATGTCCTCCAATGGTAGAAAATGCAGTCTTAGGTTTAGCATCTTCTGATAATTTGATCTGCCAATACCCTGCAGTCAAATCAAAAGTGCTTAGATACTTGGCAGATGCCAGTGTATCTATAAGCTCATCTGCCCTGGGTATAGGGTGAGCATCAGTTTTGGTTACCAAGTTGAGACCTCTATAGTCTACACAAAACCGCATTTCTTTCTTTCCATCTTTAGAATTGGGTTTTGGTACCTGTGAGAAGGTAGCCTCTTTCTAGCCTTGTTACCCCCACTTTTGGCCTGTTTGTGAGTGTATGTCAGGGTGTTTGTCACTGTTTTCACTGTCTCACTGGGATCCTGATAGCCAGGCCTCAGTGCTCATAGTGAAAACACTATGTTTTCAGTATGTTTGTTATGTGTCACTGGGATCCTGCTGGTCAGGACCCCAGTGCTCATAGGTTTGTGGCCTATATGTATGTGTCACTGGGACCCTGTCACACAGGGCCCCAGTGCTCATAGGTGTGCATGTATATGTTCCCTGTTTGGTGCCTAACTGTCTCACTGAGGCTCTGCTAACCAGAACCTCAGTGGTTATGCTCTCTCATTATTTCCAAATTGTCACTAACAGGCTAGTGACCATTTTTACCAATTTACATTGGCTTACTGGAACACCCTTATAATTCCCTAGTATATGGTTCTGAGGTACCCAGGGTATTGGGGTTCCAGGAGATCCCTATGGGCTGCAGCATTTCTTTTGCCACCCATAGGGAGCTCTGACAATTCTTACACAGGCCTGCCACTGCAGCCTGAGTGAAATAACGTCCACGTTATTTCACAGCCATTTTACACTGCACTTAAGTAACTTATAAGTCACCTATATGTCTAACCTTTACCTGGTAAAGGTTAGGTGCAAAGTTACTTAGTGTGAGGGCACCCTGGCACTAGCCAAGGTGCCCCCACATTGTTCAGAGCCAATTCGCTGAACTTTGTGAGTGCGGGGACACCATTACACGCGTGCACTACATATAGGTCACTACCTATATGTAGCTTCACAATGGTAACTCCGAATATGGCCATGTAACATGTCTATGATCATGGAATTGCCCCCTCTACGTCATCCTGGCATAGTTGGCACAATCCCATGATCCCAGTGGTCTGTAGCACAGACCCTGGTACTGCCAAACTGCCATTCCTGGGGTTTCACTGCAGCTGCTGCTGCTGCCAACCCCTCAGACAGGCGGCTGCCCTCCTGGGGTCCAGCCAGGCCTGGCCCAGGATGGCAGAACAAAGAACTTCCTCTGAGAGAGGGTGTGACACCCTCTCCCTTTGGAAAATGGTGTGAAGGCAGGGGAGGAGTAGCCTCCCCCAGCCTCTGGAAATGCTTTGTTGGGCACAGAGGTGCCCAATTCTGCATAAGCCAGTCTACACCGGTTCAGGGACCCCTTAGCCCCTGCTCTGGCGCGAAACTGGACAAAGGAAAGGGGAGTGACCACTCCCCTGACCTGCACCTCCCCTGGGAGGTGTCCAGAGCTCCTCCAGTGTGCTCCAGACCTCTGCCATCTTGGAAACAGAGGTGCTGCTGGCACACTGGACTGCTCTGAGTGGCCAGTGCCACCAGGTGACGTCAGAGACTCCTGCTGATAGGCTCCTTCAGGTGTTAGTAGCCTATCCTCTCTCCTAGGTAGCCAAACCCTCTTTTCTGGCTATTTAGGGTCTCTGTCTCTGGGGAAACTTTAGATAACGAATGCATGAGCTCAGCCGAGTTCCTCTGCATCTCCCTCTTCACCTTCTGATAAGGAAACGACTGCTGACCGCGCTGGAAGCCTGCAAACCTGCAACATAGTAGCAAAGACGACTACTGCAACTCTGTAACGCTGATCCTGCCGCCTTCTCGACTGTTTTCCTGCTTGTGCATGCTGTGGGGGTAGCCTGCCTCCTCTCTGCACCAGAAGCTCCGAAGAAATCTCCCGTGGGTCGACGGAATCTTCCCCCTGCAACCGCAGGCACCAAAAAGCTGCATCACCGGTCCCTTGGGTCTCCTCTCAGCACGACGAGCGAGGTCCCTCGAATCCAGCGACTCTGTCCAAGTGACCCCCACAGTCCAGTGACTCTTCAGCCCAAGTTTGGTGGAGGTAAGTCCTTGCCTCACCTCGCTGGGCTGCATTGCTGGGAACCGCGACTTTGCAGCTACTCCAGCCCCTGTGCACTTCCGGCGGAAATCCTTTGTGCACAGCCAAGCCTGGGTCCACGGCACTCTAACCTGCATTGCACGACTTTCTAAGTTGGTCTCCGGCGACGTGGGACTCCTTTGTACAACTTCGGCGAGCACCGTTTCATGCATCATCGTAGTGCCTGTTTCTGGCACTTCTGCGGGTGCTACCTGCTTCAGTGAGGGCGCTTTGTCTTGCTCGACGTCCCCTCTCTCTTCAGGTCCAATTTGCGACCTCCTGGTCCCTCCTGGGCTCCAGCAGCGTCCAAAAACGTCAAACGCACGATTTGCGTGTAGCAAGGCTTGTTGGCGTCCTTCCGGCGGGAAAACACTTCTGCACGACTCTCCAAGGCAAGAGGGATCCGTCCACCAAAGGGGAAGTCTCTAGCCCTTTTCGTTCCTGCAGAAACCTCAGCTTCTTCTGTCCCGTCGAAGCTTCTTTGCACCTGCAGCTGGCATTTCCTGGGCATCTGCCCATCTCCGACTTGCTTGTGATTTTTGGACTTGGTCCCCTTGTTCCACAGGTACCCTAGATTGGAAATCCACAGTTGTTGCATTGCTGGTTGTGTCTTTCCTGCATTATTCCTCTAACACGACTGTTTTGTCCTTAGGGGAACTTTAGTGCACTTTGCACTCACTTTTCAGGGTCTTGGGGAGGGTTATTTTGCTAACTCTCACTATTTGCTAATAGTCCCAGCGACCCTCTACAAGGTCACATAGGTTTGGGGTCCATTCGTGGTTCGCATTCCACTTTTGGAGTATATGGTTTGTGTTGCCCCTATCCCCATGTTTCTCCATTGCATCCTATTGTAACTATACATTGTTTGCACTGTTTTCTAAGACTATACTGCATATTTTTGCTATTGTGTATATATATCTTGTGTATATTTCCTATCCTCTCACTGAGGGTACACTCTAAGATACTTTGGCATATTGTCATAAAAATAAAGTACCTTTATTTTTAGTATAACTGTGTATTGTGTTTTCTTATGATATTGTGCATATGACACTAAGTGGTACTGTAGTAGCTTCACACGTCTCCTAGTTCAGCCTAAGCTGCTCTGCTAAGCTACCATTATCTATCAGCCTAAGCTGCTAGACACCCTATACACTAATAAGGGATAACTGGGCCTGGTGCAAGGTGCAAGTGCCCCTTGGTACTCACTACAAGCCAGTCCAGCCTCCTACATTGGTTGTGCAGTGGTGGGATAAGTGCTTGAGACTACTTACCACTCTTGTCATTGTACTTTTCATAAGAGAAAAATATACAAAACAAGGTCAGTGTATATACACATAGCCAAAAAGTTTTGCATTTCCTCTTTTTCACTCTTTTCTAAGTGCTGAAAAGTACTTCTAAACTTTCAAAAAAGTTCTTAAAAGTTTAAAAAGTTTTTTTCTGTCTTTCCAAAAAGTTCTGAAAAGTTTTTTCTCTTTTTCTATCACTTTAACTCTCTCTAAAAAATGTCTGGCACAGGCCAAAGTGTTGATCTGTCCAAACTTGCATATGACAACCTTAGCTGGAAAAGAGCAAGGAGTCTCTGTATAGAGAGAGGTTTGAGTGTAGGGAAGAATCCTTCCTTGGAACTGTTACTTAACATGCTTAGAGAACAGGATAAGGCCATAGGTGCCCCATCTGTTGAAAAAGTACCTAATAGTTCCCAATCTGATTCAGGGACTCCCCCAGGAAAAGATTCAGGAAAGAAACTTCCTAGCCTGCCCATTACTAGACAATCTAGCATAGATGGTAATGATGATGAGCCACACCAAAGAAATAGTGTTGTCTCACATCATAGCAAAAGCATTTATTCTCACCATACTGGTAGTTATGTTTCTGTAAACCAAGCTGTTAAGTTGGCTTCTGTAAAGGACAGGTCTCCTTCTGTTCATTCCCATCATAGCTCTGTTTCTAGAAATGTCCCTCCCACCAACCCTGATGACAGAATGTTAGAGAGGGAACTCAATAAGTTGAGGGTGGAACAAACCAGACTGAAGCTTAAAAAGCAACAGCTGGATTTGGATAGACAGTCTTTTGAATTAGAGAAGGAAAGACAGAAGTTGGGTTTAGATACCCATGGTGGCAGCAGCAGTATTCCCCATAGTCATCCTGCAAAAGAGCATGATTCCAGGAATCTGCACAAGATAGTTCCCCCTTATAAGGAGGGGGATGACATTAACAAGTGGTTTGCTGCACTTGAGAGGGCCTGTGTTGTACAGGATTTCCCTCAAAGGCAGTGGGCTGCTATCCTATGGCTATCATTTAGTGGAAAAGGTAGGGATAGGCTCCTTACTGTAAAAGAAAATGATGCCAATAATTTCCAAGTTCTTAAGAATGCACTCCTGGATGGTTATGGCTTAACCACTGAACAGTACAGGATAAAGTTCAGAGAGACCAAAAAGGAGTCTTCACAAGACTGGGTTGATTTCATTGACCAGGCAGTGAAGGCCTTGGAGGGGTGGTTACATGGCAGTAAAGTTACTGATTATGACAGCCTGTATAACTTGATCCTGAGAGAGCATATTCTTAATAATTGTGTGTCTGATTTGTTGCACCAGTACTTGGTGGACTCTGATCTGACCTCTCCCCAAGAATTGGGAAAGAAGGCAGACAAATGGGTCAGAACAAGGGTGAACAGAACAGTTCATACAGGGGGTGACAAAGATGGCAATAAGAAGAAAGATGGTGAAAAATCTCAAGATAAGCATGGGGATAAGGGTAAAACCAAAGATCCCACTTCAAATCTTAAACACTCTTCGGAGGGTGGGGATAAAACAAATTCTTCCTCTTCTTCCCAACCTGCACACATTAAAAAGCCTTGGTGCTTTGTGTGTAAAAATAGAGGCCATAGGCCAGGGGATAAGTCCTGTCCAGGTAAACCCCCTGAGCCTACCACCACTAATACATCAAGCTCTAGTGCCCCTAGCAGTAGTGGTACTAGTGGTGGGACTGCTGGCAACAGTCAAGCAAAGGGTGTAGTTGGGTTCACTTATGGGTCCATAGTGGAAACTGATGTAATCAGTCCCAAGACAGTTTCTGTCACACCTAGTGGCATTGGCCTTGCCACACTGGCTGCTTGTCCCCTTACAATGGATAAGTACAGGCAGACAGTTTCAATAAATGGTGTTGAGGCCTTGGCCTACAGGGACACAGGTGCCAGTTTCACTTTGGTGACTGAAAACCTAGTGCACCCTGATCAACACATCATTGGACAACAGTATAAGATTATTGATGTCCATAACTCCACTAAGTTTCTTCCCTTAGCTATAATTCAGTTTAGTTGGGGTGGAGTTACTGGCCCTAAGCAGGTGGTGGTTTCACCTAGCTTACCTGTAGACTGTCTCTTAGGTAATGACCTAGAGGCCTCAGGTTAGGCTGATGTAGAGTTTTATGCCCATGCAGCCATGCTAGGCATCCCTGAGGAATTGTTCCCTCTCATTTCAAGTGAAATGAAAAAGCAAAGGAGAGAAGGCCTGAAAACTCAGGATCCCTCTCCATCAACAGGTAAAAAGGGTATCACAGTATCCCCTAACCACCCTACCATGCAGTATACTATTCCTGTGGTGGGAGAAACCTCTCCTGGGGTGGCACCTGTTCCAAGGGAATCATCAGCTGGCAAAGCTGGACTCCCTGAGGTGGAAGTACCTCTCTGTGGGATAACTAACATTGGTGAGAAAAAGAGCACCATTTTAGTTAACATGGAGCATCCCTCCAACCCTCCCAGAGAAACTTTAGTGCAGAAACCCTGCACTACCTCACAACACTTAGGACAGCATCCCTGCCCTAGTGTGGAGCTCATAGGACAGCATCCCTGCCCTGCTCCAACTCAAGAGAAACAGCATCCCTGTTCTCTCTTCCAGCCAGATGGACAAAGTTTTTGCCCAGCTATGGCTTTTCTGAGACAGCATCCCTGTCTGGCATTTCCATCACTACAAATAGGTTCAGTGGACAATTCCCACTGCTCTAAACTAAAACTTACTGATAGAAACTCTGAAAATAAATCTTCACATTGTTGCTTAGCTAAAAAACTTCAAACAGGGTGGTTTACATCCCCACAGGGAAGTAACCATATAGTGGATGATAAAGGGAGTAACCAGTCTATTGCAGAGCTACTCTCTACTTATCACCACTTAGACAATAAAGTCTCAACTGGCCAAGGTTAGCCTTATTGTCCTTCGTTTGGGGGGGGGGGGTTGTGTGAGAAGGTAGCCTCTTTCTAGCCTTGTTACCCCCACTTTTGGCCTGTTTGTGAGTGTATGTCAGGGTGTTTGTCACTGTTTTCACTGTCTCACTGGGATCCTGATAGCCAGGCCTCAGTGCTCATAGTGAAAACACTATGTTTTCAGTATGTTTGTTATGTGTCACTGGGATCCTGCTGGTCAGGACCCCAGTGCTCATAGGTTTGTGGCCTATATGTATGTGTCACTGGGACCCTGTCACACAGGGCCCCAGTGCTCATAGGTGTGCATGTATATGTTCCCTGTGTGGTGCCTAACTGTCTCACTGAGGCTCTGCTAACCAGAACCTTAGTGGTTATGCTCTCTCATTATTTCCAAATTGTCACTAACAGGCTAGTGACCATTTTTACCAATTTACATTGGCTTACTGGAACACCCTTATAATTCCCTAGTATATGGTACTGAGGTACCCAGGGTATTGGGGTTCCAGGAGATCCCTATGGGCTGCAGCATTTCTTTTGCCACCCATAGGGAGCTCTGACAATTCTTACACAGGCCTGCCACTGCAGCCTGAGTGAAATAACGTCCACGTTATTTCACAGCCATTTTACACTGCACTTAAGTAACTTATAAGTCACCTATATGTCTAACCTTTACCTGGTAAAGGTTAGGTGCAAAGTTACTTAGTGTGAGGGCACCCTGGCACTAGCCAAGGTGCCCCCACATTGTTCAGAGCCAATTCCCTGAACTTTGTGAGTGCGGGGACACCATTACACGCGTGCACTACATATAGGTCACTACCTATATGTAGCTTCACAATGGTAACTCCGAATATGGCCATGTAACATGTCTATGATCATGGAATTGCCCCCTCTATGTCATCCTGGCATAGTTGGCACAATCCCATGATCCCAGTGGTCTGTAGCACAGTCCCTGGTACTGCCAAACTGCCCTTCCTGGGGTTTCACTGCAGCTGCTGCTGCTGCCAACCCCTCAGACAGGCAGCTGCCCTCCTGGGGTCCAGCCAGGCCTGGCCCAGGATGGCAGAACAAAGAACTTCCTCTGAGAGAGGGTGTGACACCCTCTCCCTTTGGAAAATGGTGTGAAGGCAGGGGAGGAGTAGCCTCCCCCAGCCTCTGGAAATGCTTTGTTGGGCACAGAGGTGCCCAATTCTGCATAAGCCAGTCTACACCGGTTCAGGGACCCCTTAGCCCCTGCTCTGGCACGAAACTGGACAAAGGAAAGGGGAGTGACCACTCCCCTGACCTGCACCTCCCCTGGGAGGTGTCCAGAGCTCCTCCAGTGTGCTCCAGACCTCTGCCATCTTGGAAACAGAGGTGCTGCTGGCACACTGGACTGCTCTGAGTGGCCAGTGCCACCAGATGACGTCAGAGACTCCTGCTGATAGGCTCCTTCAGGTGTTAGTAGCCTATCCTCTCTCCTAGGTAGCCAAACCCTCTTTTCTGGCTATTTAGGGTCTCTGTCTCTGGGGAAACTTTAGATAACGAATGCATGAGCTCAGCCGAGTTCCTCTGCATCTCCCTTTTCACCTTCTGATAAGGAAACGACTGCTGACCGCGCTGGAAGCCTGCAAACCTGCAACATAGTAGCAAAGACGACTACTGCAACTCTGTAACGCTGATCCTGCCGCCTTCTCGACTGTTTTCCTGCTTGTGCATGCTGTGGGGGTAGCCTGCCTCCTCTCTGCGCCAGAAGCTCCGAAGAAATCTCCCGTGGGTCGACGGAATCTTCCCCCTGCAACCGCAGGCACCAAAAAGCTGCATCACCGGTCCTTGGGTCTCCTCTCAGCACGATGAGCGAGGTCCCTCGAATCCAGCGACTCTGTCCACGTGACCCCCACAGTCCAGTGACTCTTCAGCCCAAGTTTGGTGGAGGTAAGTCCTTGCCTCACCTCGCTGGGCTGCATTGCTGGGAACCGCGACTTTGCAGCTACTCCGGTCCCTGTGCACTTCCGGCGGAAATCCTTTGTGCACAGCCAAGCCTGGGTCCACGGCACTCTAACCTGCATTGCACGACTTTCTAAGTTGGTCTCCGGCGACGTGGGACTCCTTTGTGCAACTTCGGCGAGCACCGTTTCACGCATCCTCGTAGTGCCTGCTTCTGGCACTTCTCCGGGTGCTACCTGCTTCAGTGAGGGCTCTTTGTCTTGCTCGACGTCCCCTCTCTCTTCAGGTCCAATTTGCGACCTCCTGGTCCCTCCTGGGCCCCAGCAGAGTCCAAAAACGCCAATTCACGATTTGCGTGTAGCAAGGCTTGTTGGCGTCCTTCCGGCGGGAAAACACTTCTGCACGACTCTACAAGGCAAGTGGGATCCGTCCACCAAAGGGGAAGTCTCTAGCCCTTTTCGTTCCTGCAGAAACCTCAGCTTCTTCTGTCCAGTCGAAGCTTCTTTGCACCCGCAGCTGGCATTTCCTGGGCATCTGCCCATCTCCGACTTGCTTGTGACTTTTGGACTTGGTCCCCTTGTTCCATAGGTACCCTAGATTGGAAATCCACAGTTGTTGCATTGCTGGTTTGTGTCTTTCCTGCATTATTCCTCTAACACAACTGTTTTGTCCTTAGGGGAACTTTAGTGCACTTTGCACTCACTTTTCAGGGTCTTGGGGAGGGTTATTTTGCTAACTCTCACTATTTTCTAATAGTCCCAGCGACCCTCTACAAGGTCACATAGGTTTGGGGTCCATTCATGGTTCGCATTCCACTTTTGGAGTATATGGTTTGTGTTGCCCCTATCCCCATGTTTCCCCATTGCATCCTATTGTAACTATACATTGTTTGCACTGTTTTCTAAGACTATACTGCATATTTTTGCTATTGTGTATATATATCTTGTGTATATTTCCTATCCTCTCACTGAGGGTACACTCTAAGATACTTTGGCATATTGTCATAAAAATAAAGTACCTTTATTTTTAGTATAACTGTGTATTGTGTTTTCTTATGATATTGTGCATATGACACTAAGTGGTACTGTAGTAGCTTCACACGTCTCCTAGTTCAGCCTAAGCTGCTCTGCTAAGCTACCATTATCTATCAGCCTAAGCTGCTAGACACCCTATACACTAATAAGGGATAACTGGGCCTGGTGCAAGGTGCAAGTACCCCTTGGTACTCACTACAAGCCAGTCCAGCCTCCTACATTGGTTGTGCAGTGGTGGGATAAGTGCTTGAGACTACTTACCACTCTTGTCATTGTACTTTTCATAAGAGAAAAATATACAAAACAAGGTCAGTGTATATACACATAGCCAAAAAGTTTTGCATTTCCTCTTTTTCACTCTTTTCTAAATGCTGAAAAGTACTTCTAAACTTTCAAAAAGTTCTTAAAAGTTTTAAAAGTTTTTTTCTGTCTTTCCAAAAAGTTCTGAAAACTTTTTTCTCTTTTTCTATCACTTTAACTATCTCTAAAAAATGTCTGGCACAGGCCAAAGTGTTGATCTGTCCAAACTTGCATATGACAACCTTAGCTGGAAAAGAGCAAGGAGTCTCTGTATAGAGAGAGGTTTGAGAGTAGGGATGAATCCTTCCTTGGAACTGTTACTTAACATGCTTAGAGAACAGGATAAGGCCATAGGTGCCCCATCTGTTGAAAAAGTACCTAATAGTTCCCAATCTGATTCAGGGACTCCCCCAGGAAAAGATTCAGGAAAGAAACTTCCTAGCCTGCCCATTACTAGACAATCTAGCATAGATGGTAATGATGATGAGCCACACCAAAGAAATAGTGTTGTCTCACATCATAGCAAAAGCATTTATTCTCACCATACTGGTAGTAATGTTTCTGTAAACCAAGCTGTTAAGTTGGCTTCTGTAAGGGACAGGTCTCCTTCTGTTCATTCCCATCATAGCTCTGTTTCTAGAAATGTCCCTCCCACCAACCCTGATGACAGAATGTTAGAGAGGGAACTCAATAAGTTGAGGGTGGAACAAACCAGACTGAAGCTTAAAAAGCAACAGCTGGATTTGGATAGACAGTCTTTTGAATTAGAGAAGGAAAGACAGAAGTTGGGTTTAGATACCCATGGTGGCAGCAGCAGTATTCCCCATAGTCATCCTGCAAAAGAGCATGATTCCAGGAATCTGCACAAGATAGTTCCCCCTTATAAGGAGGGGGATGACATTAACAAGTGGTTTGCTGCACTTGAGAGGGCCTGTGTTGTACAGGATGTCCCTCAAAGGCAGTGGGCTGCTATCCTATGGCTATCATTTAGTGGAAAAGGTAGGGATAGGCTCCTTACTGTGAAAGAAAATGATGCTAATAATTTCCAAGTTCTTAAGAATGCACTCCTGGATGGTTATGGCTTAACCACTGAACAGTACAGGATAAAGTTCAGAGAGACCAAAAAGGAGTCTTCACAAGACTGGGTTGATTTCATTGACCAGGCAGTGAAGGCCTTGGAGGGGTGGTTACATGGCAGTAAAGTTACTGATTATGACAGCCTGTATAACTTGATCCTGAGAGAGCATATTCTTAATAATTGTGTGTCTGATTTGTTGCACCAGTACTTGGTGGACTCTGATCTGACCTCTCCCCAAGAATTGGGAAAGAAGGCAGACAAATGGGTCAGAACAAGGGTGAACAGAAAAGTTCATACAGGGGGTGACAAAGATGGCAATAAGAAGAAAGATGGTGAAAAATCTCAAGATAAGCATGGGGATAAGGGTAAAACCAAAGATCCCACTTCAAATCTTAAACACTCTTCAGAGGGTGGGGATAAAACAAATTCTTCCTCTTCTTCCCAACCTGCACACATTAAAAAGCCTTGGTGATTTGTGTGTAAAAATAGAGGCCATAGGCCAGGGGATAAGTCCTGTCCAGGTAAACCCCCTGAGCCTACCACCACTAATACATCAAGCTCTAGTGCCCCTAGCAGTAGTGGTACTAGTGGTGGGACTGCTGGCAACAGTCAAGCAAAGGGTGTAGTTGGGTTCACTTATGGGTCCATAGTGGAAACTGATGTAATCAGTCCCAAGACAGTTTCTGTCACACCTAGTGGCATTGGCCTTGCCTCACTGGCTGCTTGTCCCCTTACAATGGATAAGTACAGGCAGACAGTTTCAATAAATGGTGTTGAGGCCTTGGCCTACAGGGACACAGGTGCCAGTTTCACTTTGGTGACTGAAAACCTAGTGCACCCTGATCAACACATCAATGGACAACAGTATAAGATTATTGATGTCCATAACTCCACTAAGTTTCTTCCCTTAGCTATAATTCAGTTTAGTTGGGGTGGAGTTACTGGCCCTAAGCAGGTGGTGGTATCACCTAGCTTACCTGTAGACTGTCTCTTAGGTAATGACCTAGAGGCCTCAGGTTGGGCTGATGTAGAGTTTTATGCCCATGCAGCCATGCTAGGCATCCCTGATGAATTGTTCCCTCTCATTTCAAGTGAAATGAAAAAGCAAAGGAGAGAAGGCCTGAAAACTCAGGATCCCTCTCCATCAACAGGTAAAAAGGGTATCACAGTATCCCCTAACCACCCTACCATTCAGGATACTATTCCTGTGGTGGGAGAAACCTCTCCTGGGGTGGCACCTGTTCCAAGGGAATCATCAGCTGGCAAAGCTGGACTCCCTGAGGTGGAAGTACCTCTCTGTGGGATAACTAACATTGGTGAGAAAAAGAGCACCATTTTAGTTAACATGGAGCATCCCTCCAACCCTCCCAGAGAAACTTTAGTGCAGAAACCCTGCACTACCTCACAACACTTAGGACAGCATCCCTGCCCTAGTGTGGAGCTCATAGGACAGCATCCCTGCCCTGCTCCAACTCAAGAGAAACAGCATCCCTGTTCTCTCTTCCAGCCAGATGGACAAAGTTTTTGCCCAGCTATGGCTTTTCTGAGACAGCATCCCTGTCTGGCATTTCCATCACTACAAATAGGTTCAGTGGACAATTCCCACTGCTCTAAACTAAAACTTACTGATAGAAACTCTGAAAATAAATCTTCACATTGTTGCTTAGCTAAAAAACTTCAAACAGGGTGGTTTACATCCCCACAGGGAAGTAACCATATAGTGGATGATAAAGGGAGTAACCAGTCTATTGCAGAGCTACTCTCTACTTATCACCACTTAGACAATAAAGTCTCAACTGGCCAAGGTTAGCCTTATTGTCCTTCGTTTGGGGGGGGGTTGTGTGAGAAGGTAGCCTCTTTCTAGCCTTGTTACCCCCACTTTTGGCCTGTTTGTGAGTGTATGTCAGGGTGTTTGTCACTGTTTTCACTGTCTCACTGGGATCCTGATAGCCAGGCCTCAGTGCTCATAGTGAAAACACTATGTTTTCAGTATGTTTGTTATGTGTCACTGGGATCCTGCTGGTCAGGACCCCAGTGCTCATAGGTTTGTGGCCTATATGTATGTGTCACTGGGACCCTGTCACACAGGGCCCCAGTGCTCATAGGTGTGCATGTATATGTTCCCTGTGTGGTGCCTAACTGTCTCACTGAGGCTCTGCTAACCAGAACCTCAGTGGTTATGCTCTCTCATTATTTCCAAATTGTCACTAACAGGCTAGTGACCATTTTTACCAATTTACATTGGCTTACTGGAACACCCTTATAATTCCCTAGTATATGGTACTGAGGTACCCAGGGTATTGGGGTTCCAGGAGATCCCTATGGGCTGCAGCATTTCTTTTGCCACCCATAGGGAGCTCTGACAATTCTTACACAGGCCTGCCACTGCAGCCTGAGTGAAATAACTTCCACGTTATTTCACAGCCATTTTACACTGCACTTAAGTAACTTATAAGTCACCTATATGTCTAACCTTTACCTGGTAAAGGTTAGGTGCAAAGTTACTTAGTGTGAGGGCACCCCGGCACTAGCCAAGGTGCCCCCACATTGTTCAGAGCCAATTCCCTGAACTTTGTGAGTGCGGGGACACCATTACACGCGTGCACTACATATAGGTCACTACCTATATGTAGCTTCACAATGGTAACTCCGAATATGGCCATGTAACATGTCTATGATCATGGAATTGCCCCCTCTACGTCATCCTGGCTTAGTTGGCACAATCCCATGATCCCAGTGGTCTGTAGCACAGACCCTGGTACTGCCAAACTGCCCTTCCTGGGGTTTCACTGCAGCTGCTGCTGCTGCCAACCCCTCAGACAGGTAGCTGCCCTCCTGGGGTCCAGCCAGGCCTGGCCCAGGATGGCAGAACAAAGAACTTCCTCTGAGAGAGGGTGTGACACCCTCTCCCTTTGGAAAATGGTGTGAAGGCAGGGGAGGAGTAGCCTCCCCCAGCCTCTGGAAATGCTTTGTTGGGCACAGAGGTGCCCAATTCTGCATAAGCCAGTCTACACCGGTTCAGGGACCCCTTAGCCCCTGCTCTGGCGCGAAACTGGACAAAGGAAAGGGGAGTGACCACTCCCCTGACCTGCACCTCCCCTGGGAGGTGTCTAGAGCTCCTCCAGTGTGCTTCAGACCTCTGCCATCTTGGAAACAGAGGTGCTGCTGGCACACTGGACTGCTCTGAGTGGCCAGTGCCACCAGGTGACGTCAGAGACTCCTGCTGATAGGCTCCTTCAGGTGTTAGTAGCCTATCCTCTCTCCTAGGTAGCCAAACCCTCTTTTCTGGCTATTTAGGGTCTCTGTCTCTGGGGAAACTTTAGATAACGAATGCATGAGCTCAGCCGAGTTCCTCTGCATCTCCCTCTTCACCTTCTGATAAGGAAACGACTGCTGACCGCGCTGGAAGCCTGCAAACCTGCAACATAGTAGCAAAGACGACTACTGCAACTCTGTAACGCTGATCCTGCCGCCTTCTCGACTGTTTTCCTGCTTGTGCATGCTGTGGGGGTAGCCTGCCTCCTCTCTGCGCCAGAAGCTCCGAAGAAATCTCCCGTGGGTCGACGGAATCTTCCCCCTGCAACCGCAGGCACCAAAAAGCTGCATCACCGGTCCCTTGGGTCTCCTCTCAGCACGACTAGCGAGGTCCCTCGAATCCAGCGACTCTGTCCCAGTGACCCCCACAGTCCAGTGACTCTTCAGCCCAAGTTTGGTGGAGGTAAGTCCTTGCCTCACCTCGCTGGGCTGCATTGCTGGGAACCGCGACTTTGCAGCTACTCCGTCCCCTGTGCACTTCCGGTGGAAATCCTTTGTGCACAACCAAGCCTGGGTCCACGGCACTCTAACCTGCATTGCACGACTTTCTAAGTTGGTCTCCGGCGACGTGGGACTCCTTTGTGCATCTTCGGCGAGCACCGTTTCACGCATCCTCGTAGTGCCTGTTTCTGGCACTTCTCCGGGTGCTATCTGCTTCAGTGAGGGTTCTTTGTCTTGCTCGTCGTCTCCTCTCTCATCAGGTACAATTTGCGACCTCCTGGTCCCTCCTGGGCCCCAGCAGCTTCCAAAAACGCCAAACGCACGATTTGCGTGTAGCAAGGCTTGTTGGCGTCTTTCCGGCGGGAAAACACTTCTGCACGACTCTCCAAGGCGAGAGAGATCCGTCCACCTAAGGGGATGTCTCTAGCCCTTTTCGTTCCTGCAGAAACCTCAGCTTCTTCTGTCCAGTCGAAGCTTCTTTGCACCCGCAGCTGGCATTTCCTGGGCATCTGCCCATCTCCGACTTGCTTGTGACTTTTGGACTTGGTCCCCTTGTTCCACAGGTACCCTAGATTGGAAATCCACAGTTGTTGCATTGCTGGTTTGTGTCTTTCCTGCATTATTCCTCTAACACGACTGTTTTGTCCTTAGGGGAACTTTAGTGCACTTTGCACTCACTTTTCAGGGTCTTGGGGAGGGTTATTTTGCTAACTCTCACTATTTTCTAATAGTCCCAGCGACCCTCTACAAGGTCACATAGGTTTGGGGTCCATTCATGGTTCGCATTCCACTTTTGGAGTATATGGTTTGTGTTGCCCCTATCCCCATGTTTCCCCATTGCATCCTATTGTAACTATACATTGTTTGCACTGTTTTCTAAGACTATACTGCATATTTTTGCTATTGTGTATATATATCTTGTGTATATTTCCTATCCTCTCACTGAGGGTACACTCTAAAATACTTTGGCATATTGTCATAAAAATAAAGTACCTTTATTTTTAGTATAACTGTGTATTGTGTTTTCTTATGATATTGTGCATATGACACTAAGTGGTACTGTAGTAGCTTCACACGTCTCCTAGTTCAGCCTAAGCTGCTCTGCTAAGCTACCATTATCTATCAGCCTAAGCTGCTAGACACCCTATACACTAATAAGGGATAACTGGGCCTGGTGCAAGGTGCAAGTACCCCTTGGTACTCACTACAAGCCAGTCCAGCCTCCTACATTGGTTGTGCAGTGGTGGGATAAGTGCTTGAGACTACTTACCACTCTTGTCATTGTACTTTTCATAAGAGAAAAATATACAAAACAAGGTCAGTGTATATACACATAGCCAAAAAGTTTTGCATTTCCTCTTTTTCACTCTTTTCTAAGTGCTGAAAAGTACTTCTAAACTTTCAAAAAAGTTCTTAAAAGTTTAAAAAGTTTTTTTCTGTCTTTCCAAAAAGTTCTGAAAAGTTTTTTCTCTTTTTCTATCACTTTAACTCTCTCTAAAAAATGTCTGGCACAGGCCAAAGTGTTGATCTGTCCAAACTTGCATATGACAACCTTAGCTGGAAAAGAGCAAGGAGTCTCTGTATAGAGAGAGGTTTGAGTGTAGGGAAGAATCCTTCCTTGGAACTGTTACTTAACATGCTTAGAGAACAGGATAAGGCCATAGGTGCCCCATCTGTTGAAAAAGTACCTAATAGTTCCCAATCTGATTCAGGGACTCCCCCAGGAAAAGATTCAGGAAAGAAACTTCCTAGCCTGCCCATTACTAGACAATCTAGCATAGATGGTAATGATGATGAGCCACACCAAAGAAATAGTGTTGTCTCACATCATAGCAAAAGCATTTATTCTCACCATACTGGTAGTAATGTTTCTGTAAACCAAGCTGTTAAGTTGGCTTCTGTAAGGGACAGGTCTCCTTCTGTTCATTCCCATCATAGCTCTGTTTCTAGAAATGTCCCTCCCACCAACCCTGATGACAGAATGTTAGAGAGGGAACTCAATAAGTTGAGGGTGGAACAAACCAGACTGAAGCTTAAAAAGCAACAGCTGGATTTGGATAGACAGTCTTTTGAATTAGAGAAGGAAAGACAGAAGTTGGGTTTAGATACCCATGGTGGCAGCAGCAGTATTCCCCATAGTCATCCTGCAAAAGAGCATGATTCCAGGAATCTGCACAAGATAGTTCCCCCTTATAAGGAGGGGGATGACATTAACAAGTGGTTTGCTGCACTTGAGAGGACCTGTGTTGTACAGGATGTCCCTCAAAGGCAGTGGGCTGCTATCCTATGGCTATCATTTAGTGGAAAAGGTAGGGATAGGCTCCTTACTGTGAAAGAAAATGATGCTAATAATTTCCAAGTTCTTAAGAATGCACTCCTGGATGGTTATGGCTTAACCACTGAACAGTACAGGATAAAGTTCAGAGAGACCAAAAAGGAGTCTTCACAAGACTGGGTTGATTTCATTGACCAGGCAGTGAAGGCCTTGGAGGGGTGGTTACATGGCAGTAAAGTTACTGATTATGACAGCCTGTATAACTTGATCCTGAGAGAGCATATTCTTAATAATTGTGTGTCTGATTTGTTGCACCAGTACTTGGTTGACTCTGATCTGACCTCTCCCCAAGAATTGGGAAAGAAGGCAGACAAATGGGTCAGAACAAGGGTGAACAGAAAAGTTCATACAGGGGGTGACAAAGATGGCAATAAGAAGAAAGATGGTGAAAAATCTCAAGATAAGCATGGGGATAAGGGTAAAACCAAAGATCCCACTTCAAATCTTAAACACTCTTCAGAGGGTGGGGATAAAACAAATTCTTCCTCTTCTTCCCAACCTGCACACATTAAAAAGCCTTGGCGCTTTGTGTGTAAAAATAGAGGCCATAGGCCAGGGGATAAGTCCTGTCCAGGTAAACCCCCTGAGCCTACCACCACTAATACATCAAGCTCTAGTGCCCCTAGCAGTAGTGGTACTAGTGGTGGGACTGCTGGCAACAGTCAAGCAAAGGGTGTAGTTGGGTTCACTTATGGGTCCATAGTGGAAACTGATGTAATCAGTCCCAAGACAGTTTCTGTCACACCTAGTGGCATTGGCCTTGCCACACTGGCTGCTTGTCCCCTTACAATGGATAAGTACAGGCAGACAGTTTCAATAAATGGTGTTGAGGCCTTGGCCTACAGGGACACAGGTGCCAGTTTCACTTTGGTGACTGAAAACCTAGTGCACCCTGATCAACACATCATTGGACAACAGTATAAGATTATTGATGTCCATAACTCCACTAAGTTTCTTCCCTTAGCTATAATTCAGTTTAGTTGGGGTGGAGTTACTGGCCCTAAGCAGGTGGTGGTATCACCTAGCTTACCTGTAGACTGTCTCTTAGGTAATGACCTAGAGGCCTCAGGTTGGGCTGATGTAGAGTTTTATGCCCATGCAGCCATGCTAGGCATCCCTGAGGAATTGTTCCCTCTCATTTCAAGTGAAATGAAAAAGCAAAGGAGAGAAGGCCTGAAAACTCAGGATCCCTCTCCATCAACAGGTAAAAAGGGTATCACAGTATCCCCTAACCACCCTACTATTCAGGATACTATTCCTGTGGTGGGAGAAACCTCTCCTGGGGTGGCACCTGTTCCAAGGGAATCATCAGCTGGCAAAGCTGGACTCCCTGAGGTGGAAGTACCTCTCTGTGGGATAACTAACATTGGTGAGAAAAAGAGCACCATTTTAGTTAACATGGAGCATCCCTCCAACCCTCCCAGAGAAACTTTAGTGCAGAAACCCTGCACTACCTCACAACACTTAGGACAGCATCCCTGCCCTAGTGTGGAGCTCATAGGACAGCATCCCTGCCCTGCTCCAACTCAAGAGAAACAGCATCCCTGTTCTCTCTTCCAGCCAGATGGACAAAGTTTTTGCCCAGCTATGGCTTTTCTGAGACAGCATCCCTGTCTGGCATTTCCATCACTACAAATAGGTTCAGTGGACAATTCCCACTGCTCTAAACTAAAACTTACTGATAGAAACTCTGAAAATAAATGTTCACATTGTTGCTTAGCTAAAAAACTTCAAACAGGGTGGTTTACATCCCCACAGGGAAGTAACCATATAGTGGATGATAAAGGGAGTAACCAGTCTATTGCAGAGCTACTCTCTACTTATCACCCCTTAGACAATAAAGTCTCAACTGGCCAAGGTTAGCCTTATTGTCCTTCGTTTGGGGGGGGGGTTGTGTGAGAAGGTAGCCTCTTTCTAGCCTTGTTACCCCCACTTTTGGCCTGTTTGTGAGTGTATGTCAGGGTGTTTGTCACTGTTTTCACTGTCTCACTGGGATCCTGATAGCCAGGCCTCAGTGCTCATAGTGAAAACACTATGTTTTCAGTATGTTTGTTATGTGTCACTGGGATCCTGCTGGTCAGGACCCCAGTGCTCATAGGTTTGTGGCCTATATGTATGTGTCACTGGGACCCTGTCACACAGGGCCCCAGTGCTCATAGGTGTGCATGTATATGTTCCCTGTGTGGTGCCTAACTGTCTCACTGAGGCTCTGCTAACCAGAACCTCAGTGGTTATGCTCTCTCATTATTTCCAAATTGTCACTAACAGGCTAGTGACCATTTTTACCAATTTACATTGGCTTACTGGAACACCCTTATAATTCCCTAGTATATGGTACTGAGGTACCCAGGGTATTGGGGTTCCAGGAGATCCCTATGGGCTGCAGCATTTCTTTTGCCACCCATAGGGAGCTCTGACAATTCTTACACAGGCCTGCCACTGCAGCCTGAGTGAAATAACATCCACGTTATTTCACAGCCATTTTACACTGCACTTAAGTAACTTATAAGTCACCTATATGTCTAACCTTTACCTGGTAAAGGTTAGGTGCAAAGTTACTTAGTGTGAGGGCACCCTGGCACTAGCCAAGGTGCCCCCACATTGTTCAGAGCCAATTCCCTGAACTTTGTGAGTGCGGGGACACCATTACACGCGTGCACTACATATAGGTCACTACCTATATGTAGCTTCACAATGGTAACTCCGAATATGGCCATGTAACATGTCTATGATCATGGAATTGCCCCCTCTACGTCATCCTGGCATAGTTGGCACAATCCCATGATCCCAGTGGTCTGTAGCACAGACCCTGGTACTGCCAAACTGCCCTTCCTGGGGTTTCACTGCAGCTGCTGCTGCTGCCAACCCCTCAGACAGGCAGCTGCCCTCCTGGGGTCCAGCCAGGCCTGGCCCAGGATGGCGGAACAAAGAACTTCCTCTGAGAGAGGGTGTGACACCCTCTCCCTTTGGAAAATGGTGTGAAGGCAGGGGAGATGTAGCCTCCCCCAGCCTCTGGAAATGCTTTGTTGGGCACAGAGGTGCCCAATTCTGCATAAGCCAGTCTACACCGGTTCAGGGACCCCTTAGCCCCTGCTCTGGCGCGAAACTGGACAAAGGAAAGGGGGGTGACCACTCCCCTGACCTGCACCTCCCCTGGGAGGTGTCCAGAGCTCCTCCAGTGTGCTCCAGACTTCTGCCATCTTGGAAACAGAGGTGCTGCTGGCACACTGGACTGCTCTGAGTGGCCAGTGCCACCAGGTGACGTCAGAGACTCCTGCTGATAGGCTCCTTCAGGTGTTAGTAGCCTATCCTCTCTCCTAGGTAGCCAAACCCTCTTTTCTGGCTATTTAGGGTCTCTGTCTCTGGGGAAACTTTAGATAACGAATGCATGAGCTCAGCCGAGTTCCTCTGCATCTCCCTCTTCACCTTCTGATAAGGAAACGACTGCTGACCGCGCTGGAAGCCTGCAAACCTGCAACATAGTAGCAAAGATGACTACTGCAACTCTGTAACGCTGATCCTGCCGCCTTCTCGACTGTTTTCCTGCTTGTGCATGCTGTGGGGGTAGCCTGCCTCCTCTCTGCGCCAGAAGCTCCGAAGAAATCTCCCGTGGGTCGACGGAATCTTCCCCCTGCAACCGCAGGCACCAAAAAGCTGCATCACCGGTCCCTTGGGTCTCCTCTCAGCACGACGAGCGAGGTCCCTCGAATCCAGCGACTCTGTCCAAGTGACCCCCACAGTCCAGTGACTCTTCAGCCCAAGTTTGGTGGAGGTAAGTCCTTGCCTCACCTCGCAGGGCTGCATTGCTGGGAACCGCGACTTTGCAGCTACTCCGGCCCCTGTGCACTTCCGGCGGAAATCCTTTGTGCACAGCCAAGCCTGGGTCCACGGCACTCTAACCTGCATTGCACGACTTTCTAAGTTGGTCTCCGGCGACGTAGGACTCCTTTGTGCAACTTCGGCAAGCACCGTTTCACGCATCCTCGTAGTGCCTGTTTCTGGCACTTCTTCAGGTGCTACCTGCTTCAGTGAGGGCTTTTTGTCTTGCACGACGTCCCCTCTCTTTTCAGGTCCAATTTGCGACCTCCTGGTCCCTCCTGGGCCCCAGCAGCGTCCAAAAACGCCAAACGCACGATTTGCGTGTAGCAAGGCTTGTTGGCATCCTTCTGGCGGAAAATCACTTCTGCACGACTCTGCAAGGCGAGAGGGATCCGTCCACCAAAGGGGAAGTCTCTAGCCCTTTTTGTTCCTGCAGAAACCTCAGCTTCTTCTGTCCAGTCGAAGCTTCTTTGCACCCGCAGCTGGCATTTCCTGGGCATCTGCCCATCTCCGACTTGCTTGTGACTTTTGGACTTGGTCCCTTTGTTCCACAGGTACCCTAGATTGGAAATCCACAGTTGTTGCATTGCTGGTTTGTGTCTTTCCTGCATTATTCCTCTAACACGACTGTTTTGTCCTTAGGGGAACTTTAGTGCACTTTGCACTCACTTTTCAGGGTCTTGGGGAGGGTTATTTTGCTAACTCTCACTATTTTCTAATAGTCCCAGCGACCCTCTACAAGGTCACATAGGTTTGGGGTCCATTCGTGGTTCGCATTCCACTTTTGGAGTATATGGTTTGTGTTGCCCCTATCCCCATGTTTCCCCTTTGCATCCTATTGTAACTATACATTGTTTGCACTGTTTTCTAAGACTATACTGCATATTTTTGCTATTGTGTATATATATCTTGTGTATATTTCCTATCCTCTCACTGAGGGTACACTCTAAGATACTTTGGCATATTGTCATAAAAATAAAGTACCTTTATTTTTAGTATAACTGTGTATTGTGTTTTCTTATGATATTGTGCATATGACACTAAGTGGTACTGTAGTAGCTTCACACGTCTCCTAGTTCAGCCTAAGCTGCTCTGCTAAGCTACCATTATCTATCAGCCTAAGCTGCTAGACACCCTATACACTAATAAGGGATAACTGGGCCTGGTGCAAGGTGCAAGTACCCCTTGGTACTCACTACAAGCCAGTCCAGCCTCCTACAGTACCAGTACCACAGGAGAAGCCCATGGACTGTCAGAGTGCTCAACCACTCCTAGTTCCAACATTTTCTGAACTTCTTGCTTTATGCAGTCCCTGACATGGTCAGGCTGCCTATAGATCTTACTTTTGACAGGTAAACTGTCTCCAGTATCTATACAAGAAGTGGTGCCTGGCACAGTAGAGAAGAGTTCTGAAAATTGTCCTAGGAGATTTATGCAATTGTCTTTCTGCTCAGCAGTAAGACAATCAGCCAAAACTACACCTTCCACAAGAGCATCTTGATCTGTGGAAGAGAAGAGATCAGGTAGAGGATCACTATCTTCTTCCTGTCCCTCATCTGTTGCCATGAGCAGGGTGAGATCAGCCCTGTCATAGTAGGGTTTCAGGCGGTTGACATGGAGCACCCTAAGGGGACTCCTGGCAGTGCCTAAGTCAACCAAGTAGGTGACTTCACCCTTCTTTTCAACAATTGTGTGGGGTCCACTCCATTTATCTTGGAGTGCTCTTGGGGCCACAGGCTCCAAGACCCACACTTTCTGCCCTGGTTGGTACTGAACCAAAACAGCCTTCTGATCATGCCATTGCTTCTGGAGCTCTTGGCTGGCCTGAAGCTTTTTACTGGCCTTTTTCATGTACTCAGCCATCCTTGATCTGAGGCCAAGTACATAATCCACAATATCCTGCTTAGGAGCTTTTAAAGGTTGTTCCCAACCCTCCTTTACAAGTGTGAGTGGACCCCTAACAGGGTGTCCAAAAAGAAGTTCAAAGGGGCTGAAGCCCACTCCTTTCTGGGGTACCTCCCTGTAGGCAAAAAGGAGGCATGGTAGAAGGATATCCCATCTCCTGCGGAGTTTTTCAGGGAGACCCATAATCATGCCTTTGAGAGTTTTATTAAATCTCTCCACCAGTCCATTTGTTTGTGGATGATAGGGTGTTGTGAACTTGTACGTTACACCACACTCCTTCCACATGGCCTTTAAGTATGCAGACATGAAATTGCTTCCTCTGTCTGATACTACTTCCTTTGGGAAGCCCACCCTGGAAAATATTCCCAGGAGGGCTTTTGCCACTGCAGGTGCTGTAGTGGTCCTTAAAGGAATAGCTTCAGGATATCTTGTGGCATGGTCCACTACCACCAAGATAAACCTATTGCCTGAAGCAGTAGGAGGGTCAAGGGGGCCAACTATGTCAACCCCTACCCTTTCAAAGGGAACCCCAACCACAGGCAGTGGGATAAGGGGTGCCTTTGGGGTGCCACCTGTCTTGCCACTGGCTTGACAGGTTTCACAGGACTTACAAAATTCCTTTGTGTCCTCAGACATCCTAGGCCAATGAAACAGGGGAACAAGCCTGTCCCAAGTTTTCATTTGTCCTAGATGCCCAGCTAAGGGAATGTCATGTGCCAGTGTTAGGAGGAACTTTCTGTACTCCTGAGGAATCACTAATCTCCTGGCAGCTCCAGGTTTAGGATCCCTATGCTCAGTGTACAAGAGGTTGTCCTCCCAGTAAACTCTGTGAGAGTCACTGACATCCCCATTAGCCTGTTTGACAGCTTGCTGTCTGAGACCCTCTAATGTGGGACAGGTTTGCTGTGCCACACTCAGCTCCTCTCTGGCATGCCCCCCTTCACCCAAAAGCTCAGCAGTGTCTGCTTCCAGCTCCTCTGGTGTAGGTTCTGCACAGGGAGGGAATTCTTCTTCCTCAGAAGTAGAATCCACTGTAGAGGGAGGGATAGTACGAAGTGGTTTGCTTCTACTAGCCCTAGCTTTAGGGAGCACTTGGTCCATTGTTCCAGGATCCAAGCTTCCCTGTCCTTTTTGCTTTTTGGCCTGAGCCCTTGTCAAAGCAAAAATATGCCCTGGAATGCCCAGCATTGCTGCATGGGCCTCCAACTCCACATCTGACCAAGCTGATGTCTCCAAATCATTCCCTAATAGACAGTCTACAGGTAAATCTGAAGCTACCACAACTTTCTTTGGACCAGTTACCCCCCCCCAGTTGAGATTTACAACAGCCATGGGGTGGCTTTGTGTTATGTTGTGAGCATCGGTTACTTGGTACTGGTGTCCAAGTAAGTGTTGTTCAGGGTGCACCAGTTTCTCAATCACCATTGTGACACTGGCACCTGTGTCCCTGTAGGCCTGGACCTCAACACCATTTATTAGGGTTAGTTGCTTTTACTTCTCCAAGTTATGGGGGCAAGCAACCAAAGTGGCTAAATCAATAGCCCCTTCAGAGACTAAAGTAGCCTCTGTGGTCTCCCTAATTAGACCAACCCCAACTAAATTAGCAAAAGTGAGCCCAGCTACTCCCTTGGATTGGCTATTAGTAGGTTTGCTCCCACCACCACTGCTATTAGTAGGGACACTAGGTGTAGCAGTAGGGGTTGTAGTGGTAGGAGCTGTGGTGCCTTTCTTTGGACAACTGGGATCTGTTGTCCAATGGCCTTTTATTTTACATAAATAGCACCATGGTTTCTTTACCTTATTCTGATTAAAGGAGGATTTGGACCCACCACCCCCACCAGAGTGTTTTTGTGGGCCTGATGTAGACTCATTTTTAGATTTGTCCCCACCCTTGTCAGAAGACTTACCATCCTTCTTTTTGTTGCCATCTTTGTCACCCCCTGTATGAACTTTTCTGTTCACTCTTGTTCGGACCCATTTGTCTGCCTTCTTTCCCAATTCTTGAGGAGAGATCAGATCAGAGTCTACCAGGTACTGGTGCAACAAATCAGACACACAATTATTAAGAATATGCTCTCTCAGAATTAAGTTATACAGGCTGTCATAATCAGTAACTTTACTGCCATGTAACCACCCCTCCAAGGCCTTCACTGCCTGGTCAATGAAATCAACCCAGTCTTGTGAAGACTCCTTTTTGGTCTCTCTGAACTTTATCCTGTACTGTTCAGTGGTTAAGCCATAACCATCCAGGAGTGCATTCTTAAGAACTTGGAAATTATTAGCATCATTTTCTTTCACAGTAAGGAGCCTATCCCTACCTTTTCCACTAAATGATAGCCATAGGATAGCAGCCCACTGCCTTTGAGCGACATCCTGTACAACACAGGCCCTCTCAAGTGCAGCAAACCACTTGTTAATGTCATCCCCCTCCTTATAAGGGGGAACTATCTTGTGCAGATTCCTGGAATCATGCTCTTTTGCAGGATGACTATGGGGAATACTGCTGCTGCCACCATGGGTATCTAAACCCAACTTCTTTCTTTCCTTCTCTAATTCAAAAGACAGTCTATCCAAATCCAGCTGTTGCTTTTTAAGCTCCAGTCTGGTTTGTTCCACCCTCAACTTATTGAGTTCCCTCTCTAACATTCTGTCATCAGGGTTGGTGGGAGGGACATTTCTAGAAACAGAGCTATGATGGGAATGAACAGAAGGAGACCTGTCCCTTACAGAAGCCAACTTAACAGCTTGGTTTACAGAAACATTACTACCAGTATGGTGAGAATAAATGCTTTTGCTATGATGTGAGACAACACTATTTCTTTGGTGTGGCTCATCATCATTACCATCTATGCTAGATTGTCTAGTAATGGGCAGGCTAGGAAGTTTCTTTCCTAAATCTTTTCCTGGGGGAGTCCCTGAATCAGATTGGGAACTATTAGGTACTTTTTCAACAGATGGGGCACCTATGGCCTTATCCTGTTCTCTAAGCATGTTAAGTAACAGTTCCAAGGAAGGATTCTTCCCTACACTCAAACCTCTCTCTATACAGAGACTCCTTGCTCTTTTCCAGCTAAGGTTGTCATATGCAAGTTTGGACAGATCAACACTTTGGCCTGTGCCAGACATTTTTTTTGAGAGAGTTAAAGTGATAGAAAAAGAGACAACGTTTTCAGAACTTTTTTGGAAAGACAGAAAAAAACTTTTTAAACTTTTAAGAACTTTTTGAAAGTTTAGGAGTACTTTTCAGCACTTAGAAAAGAGTGAAAAGAGGAAATGCAAAACTTTTTGGCTATGTGTATATACACTGACCTTGTTTTGTATATTTTTCTCTTATGAAAAGTACAATGACAAGAGTGGTAAGTAGTCTCAAGCACTTATCCCACCACTGCACAACCAATGTAGGAGGCTGGACTGGCTTGTAGTGAGTACCAAGGGGTACTTGCACCTTGCACCAGGCCCAGTTATCCCTTATTAGTGTATAGGGTGTCTAGCAGCTTAGGCTGATAGATAATGGTAGCTTAGCAGAGCAGCTTAGGCTGAACTAGGAGACGTGTGAAGCTACCACAGTACCACTTAGTGTCATATGCACAATATCATAAGAAAACACAATACACAGTTATACTAAAAATAAAGGTACTTTATTTTTATGACAATATGCCAAAGTATCTTAGAGTGTACCCTCAGTGAGAGGATAGGAAATATACACAAGATATATACACACAATAGCAAAAATATGCAGTATAGTCTTAGAAAACAGTGCAAAGAATGTATAGTTACAATAGGATGCAATGGTGAAACATAGGGATAGGGGCAACACAAACCATATACTCCAAAAGTGGAATGCGAACCACGAATGGACCCCAAACCAATGTGACCTTGTAGAGGGTCGCTGGGACTATTAGAAAATAGTGAGAGTTAGAAAAATAACCCTCCCCAAGACCCTGAAAAGTGAGTGCAAAGTGCACTAAAGTTCCCCTAAGGACAAAATAGTCGTGTTAGAGGAATAATGCAGGAAAGACACAAACCAGCAATGCAAAAACTGTGGATTTCCAATCTAGGGTACCTGTGGAACAAGGGGACCAAGTCCAAAAGTCACAAGCAAGTCGGAGATGGGCAGATGCCCAGGAAATGCCAGCTGCGGGTGCAAAGAAGCTTCAACTGGACAGAAGAAGCTGAGGTTTCTGCAGGAACAAAAAGGGCTAGAGACTTCCCCTTTGGTGGACGCATTTCTCTCGCCTTGGAGAGTCGTGCAGAAGTCTTTTCCCGCCGAAAGGATGCCAACAAGCCTTGCTACGCGCAAATTGTGCGTTTGGCGTTTTTGGATGCTGCTGGGGCCCAGGAGGGACCAGGAGGTCTCAATTTGGACCTGAAGAGAGAGGGGACGTCGAGCAAGACAAAGAGCCCTCACTGAAGCAGGTAGCTCCTAGAGAAGTGCCAGAAACAGGCACTACAAGGATGCGTGAAACGGTGCTCGCCGAAGTTGCACAAAGGAGTCCCACGTCGCCGGAGACCAACTTAGAAAGTCGTGCAATGCAGGTTAGAGTGCCGTGGACCCAGGCTTGGCTGTGCACAAAGGATTTCCGCCGGAAGTGCACAGGGGCCGGAGTAGCTGTAAAGTCGCGGTTCCCAGCAATGCAGCCCAGCGAGATGAGGCAAGGACTTACCTCCACCAAACTTGGGCTGAAGAGTTACTGGACTGTGGGGGTCACTTAGGCAGAGTTGCTGGATTCGAGGGACCTCGCTCGTCGTGCTGAGAGGAGACCCAAGGGACCGGTGATGCAGCTTTTTGGTGCCTGCGGTTGCAGGGGGAAGATTCCGTCGACCCACGGGAGATTTCTTTGGAGCTTCTGGTGCAGAGAGGAGGCAGACTACCCCCACAGCATGCACAAGCAGGAAAACAGTCGAGAAGGCGGCAGGATCAGCGTTACAGAGTTGCAGTAGTCGTCTTTGCTACTATGTTGCAGGTTGCAGGCTTCCAGCGCGGTCAGCGGTCGTTTCCTTATCAGAAGGTGAAGAGAGAGATGCAGAGGAACTCGGCTGAGCTCATGCATTCGTTATCTGAAGTTTCCCCAGAGACAGAGACCCTAAATAGCCAGAAAAGAGGGTTTGGCTACCTAGGAGAGAGGATAGGCTACTAACACCTGAAGGAGCCTATCAGCAGGAGTCTCTGACGTCACCTGGTGGCACTGGCCACTCAGAGCAGTCCAGTGTGCCAGCAGCACCTCTGTTTCCAAGATGGCAGAGGTCTGGAGCACACTGGAGGAGCTCTGGACACCTCCCAGGGGAGGTGCAGGTCAGGGGAGTGGTCACTCCCCTTTCCTTTGTCCAGTTTCGCGCCAGAGCAGGGGCTAAGGGGTCCCTGAACCGGTGTAGACTGGCTTATGCAGAATTGGGCACATCTGTGCCCAAGAAAGCATTTCCAGAGGCTGGGGGAGGCTACTCCTCCCCTGCCTTCACACCATTTTCCAAAGGGAGAGGGTGTCACACCCTCTCTCAGAGGAAGCTCTTTGTTCTGCCATCCTGGGCCAGGCCTGGCTGGACCCCAGGAGGGCAGATGCCTGTCTGAGGGGTTGGCAGCAGCAGCAGCTGCAGTGAAACCCCAGGAAGGGCAGTTTGGCAGTACCAGGGTCTGTGCTACAGACCACTGGGATCATGGAATTGTACCAACAATGCCAGGATGGCATAGAGGGGGCAATTCCATGATCATAGACATGTTACATGGCCATATTCGGAGTTACCGTTGTGAAGCTACATATAGGTAGTGACCTATATGTAGTGCACGCGTGTAATGGTGTCCCCGCACTCACAAAGTTCAGGGAATTGGCTCTGAACAATGTGGGGGGACCTTGGCTAGTGCCAGGGTGCCCTCACACTAAGTAACTTTGCACCTAACATTTACCAGGTAAAGGTTAGACATATAGGTGACTTATAAGTTACTTAAGTGCAGTGTAAAATGGCTGTGAAATAACGTGGACGTTATTTCACTCAGGCTGCAGTGGCAGGCCTGTGTAAGAATTGTCAGAGCTCCCTATGGGTGGCAAAAGAAATGCTGCAGCCCATAGGGATCTCCTGGAACCCCAATACCCTGGGTACCTCAGTACCATATACTAGGGAATTATAAGGGTGTTCCAGTAAGCCAATGTAAATTGGTAAAATTGGTCACTAGCCTGTTAGTGACAATTTGAAAGAAATGAGAGAGCATAACCACTGAGGTTCTGGATAGCAGAGCCTCAGTGAGACAGTTAGTCACTACACAGGTAACACATTCAGGCACACTTATGAGCACTGGGGCCCTGGCTGGCAGGGTCCCAGTGACACATACAACTAAAACAACATATATACAGTGAAAAATGGGGGTAACATGCCAGGCAAGATGGTACTTTCCTACACAACCCCCCCCCAAACGAAGGACAATAAGACTAGTCATTCCCTGATGGGTCTTCATTGTCTTCAGACCTCCGCCATCTTGGAAAAAGAGGTGCTGCTGGCACACTGGACTGCTCTGAGTGGCCAGTGCCACCAGATGACGTCAGAGACTCCTTCTAATAGGCTCCTTCAGGTGTTAGTAGCCTATCCTCTCTCCTAGGTAGCCAAACCCTCTTTTCTGGCTATTTAGGGTCTCTGTCTCTGGGGAAATTTTAGATAACGAATGCAAGAGCTCCTCAGAGTTCCTCTGCATCTTTCTTTTCACCTTCTGCCAAGGAATCGACTGCTGACCGCGCTGGAAGCCTGCAAACCTGCAACATAGTAGCAAAGACGACTACTGCAACTCTGTAACGCTGATCCTGCCGCCTTCTCGACTGTTTTCCTGGTGGTGCATGCTGTGGGGGTAGTCTGCACCAGAAGCTCCGAAGAAATCTCCTGTGGGTCGACGGAATCTTCCCCCTGCAACCGCAGGCACCAAAAAGCTGCATTACCGGTCCCTTGGGTCTCCTCTCAGCATGACGAGCGAGGTCCCTTGAATCCAGCAACTCTGTCCAAGTGACTCCCACAGTCCAGTGACTCTTCAGTCCAAGTTTGGTGGAGGTAAGTCCTTGCCTCCCCACTCCAGACTGCATTGTTGGTAACCGTGACTTTTGCAACTTCTCCGGACCCTGTGCACTTCCGGCGGAAATCCTTTGTGCACAGCCAAGCCTGGGTCCACGGCATTCTAAGCTAATTGCACGACTTTCTAAGTTGGTCTCCGGCGACGTGGGACTCCTTTGTGCAACTTCGGCGAGCACCGTTTTACGCATCCTTGTAGTGCCTGTTTCTGGCACTTCTCCGGGTGCTACCTGCTGCTGAGAGGGCTTCTTGTCTTGCTCGACGTCCCGTCTTCCTCCTGGTCCAATTTGCGACCTCCTGGTCCCTCCAGGGCCACAGCAGTATCCAAAAACGCTAACCGCACGATTTGCAGCTAGCAAGGCTTGTTGGCGCTCTTTCGGCGGGAAAAGACTTCTGCACGACTCTCCACGGTGAGCGGGATCCGTCCACCAAAGGGGAAGTCTCTAGCCCTTTTTGTTCCTGCAGAAACCTTTGCTTCTTCTGTCCAGTAGAAGCTGCTTTGCACCCACAGCTGGCATTTCCTGGGGATTTGCCCATCTCCGACTTGCTTGTGACTTTTGGACTTGGTCCCCTTGTTCCACAGGTACCCTAGATTGGAAATCCATCGTTGTTGCATTGTTGGTTTGTGTCTCTCCTGCATTATTCCTCTATCACGACTTCTTTGTCTTCTGGGGAACTTTAGTGCACTTTGCACTCACTTTTCAGGGTCTTGGGGTGGGCTCTTTTTCTAACCCTCACTATTTTCTAATAGTCCCAGCGACCCTCTACAAGGTCACATAGGTTTGGGGTCCATTTGTGGTTCGCATTCCACTTTTGGAGTATATGGTTTGTGTTGCCCCTATACCTATGTGTCTCCATTGCATCCTATTTTAACTATACACTGTTTGCACTGTTTTCTAAGACTATACTGCATATTTTTAGTACTGTGTACATATAACTTGTGTATATTTGCTATCCTCACTCTGAGGGTACACTCTGAGATACTTTGGCATATTGTCATAAAAATAAAGTACCTTTATTTTTAGTATAACTGTGTATTGTGTTTTCTTATGATATTGTGCAAGTGACAATTGTGGTACTGTAGTAGCTTCACACGTCTCCTAGTTCAGCCTAAGCTGCTCTGCTAAGCTACCATTATCTATCAGCCTAAGCTGCTAGACACCCTATACACTAATAAGGGATACCTGGGCCTGGTGCAAGGTGTAAGTACCCCTTGGTACTCACTACAAGCCAGTCCAGCCTCCTACATTGGATGTGCAGCGGTGGGATAAGTGCTTTGAGACTACTTACCACTCTTGTCATTGTACTTTTCATAAGAAAAAAATATACAAAACAAGTTCAGTTTGTGTACACATAGCTAAAAAGTTTTGCATTTCCTCTTTTCACTGTTTTCTAAGTGCTGAAAAGTACTTCTAAACTTTCAAAAAGTTCTTAAAAGTTTAAAAAGTTTTTTTCTGTCTTTCCAAAAAGTTCTGAAAACTTTTTTCTCTTTTGCTATCACTTTAACTCTCTCTAAAAATGTCTGGCACAGGCCAAAATACTGATCTGTCCAAACTTGCATATGATCACCTTAGCTGGAAAGGAGCAAGGAGTCTCTGCATAGAGAGAGGTTTGAGTGTAGGGAAGAATCCTTCCTTGGAATTGTTAGTTAACATGCTTAGAGAACAAGATAAGGCAATAAGTGCCACATCTGTTGAAAAGGTAGCTAGTGGTTCCCAATCTGATCCAGGGACTCTCCCAGGAAAAGATTCAAGGAAGAAACTTCCTAGCCTGCCCATTACTAGACAGTCTAGCATAGTTGGTTCTGAAGTGGAGTCACAGCATCCAGATGATGTGCTCTCACATTACACTGTCAGCCAAGCTGTTAGGGTGGCTTCTGTAAGGGACAGGTCTCCTTCTGTTCATTCCCATCATACCTCTGTATCTAGGAATGTCCCTCCCACCAACCCTGATGACAGAATGTTAGAGAGGGAACTCAATAAGTTGAGGGTGGAACAAACCAGACTGAAGCTTAAAAAGCAACAGCTGGATTTGGATAGACAGTCTTTTGAATTAGAGAAGGAAAGACAGAAGTTGGGTTTTGAAACCCATGGTGGCAGCAGCAGTATTCCCCATAGTCATCCTGTAAAAGAGCATGATTCCAGGAATCTGCACAAGATAGTTCCCCCTTATAAGGAGGGGGATGACATTAACAAGTGGTTTGCTGCATTTGAGATTGCCTGTGTTGTACAGGATGTCCCTCAAAGGCAGTGGGCTGCTATCCTATGGCTATCATTTAGTGGAAAAGGTAGGGATAGGCTCCTTACTGTGAAAGAAAATGATGCCAATAATTTCCATGTTCTTAAGAATGCACTCCTGGATGGTTATGGCTTAACCACTGAACAATACAGGATAAAGTTCAGAGAGACCAAAAAGGAGTCTTCACAAGACTGGGTTGATTTCATTGACCATTCAGTGAGGGCCTTGGAGGGGTGGTTACATGGCAGTAAAGTTACTGATTATGACAGCCTGTATAACTTAATCCTGAGAGAGCATATTCTTAATAATTGTGTGTCTGATTTGTTGCACCAGTACTTGGTGGACTCTGATCTGACCTCTCCCCAAGAATTGGGAAAGAAGGCAGACAAATGGGTCAGAACAAGGGTGAACAGAAAAGTTCATACAAGGGGTGACAAAGATGGCAACAAGAAGAAGGATGGTAAGTCTTCTGACAAGGGTGGGGACAAATCTAAAAATGAGTCTTCATCAGGCCCACAAAAACACTCTGGTGGGGGTGGTGGGCCCAAATCCTCTTCAAATCAGAACAAGGAAAAGAAACCATGGTGCTATTTATGTAGGATAAAAGGCCATTGGACAACAGATCCCAGTTGTCCAAAGAAAAGCACCAATGCTCCTACCACTACAACCCCTACTGCTACCCCTAGTGTCCCTACTAATAGCAGTGGTGGTGGGAGCAAACCTACTAATAGCCAATCCAAGGGAGTAGCTGGGCTCACTATTGGTAACTTAGTTGGGGTTGGTCTTGTTAGGGAGACCACAGAGGCTGTGTTAGTCTCTGAGGGGGCTATTGATTTAGCCACCTTAGCTGCTTGTCCCCTTAATATGGATAAGTACAAGCAGCTACCCCTAATAAATGGTGTTGAGGTTCAGGCCTACAGGGACACTGGTGCCAGTGTGCCTATGGTCATAGAGAAACTAGTCCACCCTGAACAACACCTACTTGGTCACCAGTACCAAGTAACCGATGCTCACAACAACACACTTAGCTACCCCATGGCTGTTGTTAATCTCAACTGGGGGGGGTTACTGGTCCAAAGAAAGTTGTGGTAGCCACAGATTTACCTGTAGACTGTCTACTAGGAAATGATTTGGAGACATCAGCTTGGTCAGATGTGGAGTTGGAGGCCCATGCAGCAATGCTGGGCATTCCAGGGCATATTTTTGCTTTGACAAGGGCTCAGGCCAAAAAGCAAAAAGTACAAGGAAGCTTGGATCCTGGAACAATGGACCAAGTGCTCCCTAAAGCTAGGGCTAGTAGAAGCAAACCACTTCCTACTATCCCTCTCTCTACAGTGGATTCTACTTCTGAGGAAGAAGAATTCCCTCCCTGTGCAGAACCTACACCAGAGGAGCTTCAAGCAGGCACTGCTGAACTTTTGGGTGAAGGGGAGCCTGCCAGAGAGGAGCTGAGAGTGGCACAGCAAACCTGTCCCACATTAGAGGGTCTAAGACAGCAAGCTGTCAAACAGGCTAATGGGGGTGTCAGTGACTCTCACAGAGTTTACTGGGAGGACAACCTCTTGTACACTGAGCATAGGGATCCTAAACCTGGAGCTGCCAGGAGATTAGTGATTCCTCAGGAGTACAGAAAGTTCCTCCTAACACTGGCACATGACATTCCCCTAGCTGGGCATCTAGGACAAATGAAAACTTGGGACAGGCTTGTTCCCCTGTTTCATTGGCCTAAGATGTCTGAGGACACAAAAGAGTTTTGGAAGTCCTGTGAAACCTTTCAAGCCAGTGGCAAGACAGGTGGCACCCCAAAGGCACCCCTTATTCCACTGCCTGTGGTTGGGGTTCCCTTTGAAAGGGTAGGGGTTGACATAGTTGGCCCCCTTGACCCTCCTACTGCTTCAGGCAATAGATTCATCTTGGTGGTAGTGGACCATGCCACAAGATACCCTGAAGCTATTCCTTTAAGGACCACTACAGCTACTGCAGTGGCAAAGGCCCTCCTGGGAATATTTTCCAGGGTGGGCTTCCCAAAGGAAGTAGTATCAGACAGGGGAAGCAATTTCATGTCTGCATACTTAAAGGCCATGTGGAAGGAGTGTGGGGTAACTTACAAGTTCACCACACCCTATCATCCACAAACAAATGGACTGGTTGAGAGATTTAACAAAACTCTCAAAGGCATGATTATGGGTCTCCCTGAAAAACTCCGCAGGAGATGGGATATCCTTCTACCATGCCTCCTTTTTGCCTACAGGGAGGTACCCCAGAAAGGAGTGGGCTTTAGCCCCTTTGAACTTCTTTTTGGACACCCTGTTAGGGGTCCACTAACACTTGTAAAGGAGGGTTGGGAACAACCTTTAAAAGCTCCTAAGCAGGATATTGTGGATTATGTACTTGGCCTCAGATCAAGGATGGCTGAGTATATGAAAAAGGCCAGTAAGAACCTTCAGGCCAGCCAAGAGCTCCAGAAGCAATGGCATGATCAGAAGGCTGTTTTGGTTCAGTACCAACCAGGGCAGAAAGTGTAGGTCTTGGAGCCTGTGGCCCCAAGAGCACTCCAAGATAAATGGAGTGGTCCCCACACAATTGTTGAGAAAAAGGGTGAAGTCACTTATTTAGTTGAATTAGGCACTGCCAGTAGTCCCCTTAGGGTACTCCATGTAAACCGCCTGAAACCCTACTATGACAGGGCTGATCTCACCCTGCTCATGGCAACTGATGAGGGACAGGAAGAAGACAGTGATCCTCTACCTGATCTCTTCTCTTCCACAAAACAATGTGCTCTTGTGGAAGGTGTAGTTTTGGCTGATTGTCTTACTGCTGAGCAGAAAGACCATTGCATAAATCTCCTAGATCAATTCTCTGAACTCTTCTCTACTGTGCCAGGTACCACTTCTTGGTGTGAGCACACTATAGATACTGGAGACAGCTTGCCTGTCAAAAGTAAGATCTATAGGCAGCCTGACCATGTCAGGGACTGCATAAAGCAAGAAGTCCAGAAAATGTTAGAACTAGGAGTGGTTGAGCACTCTGAAAGTCCATGGGCTTCTCCTGTGGTACTTGTACCAAAACCCCATTCCAAACATGGAAAGAAGGAAATGCGGTTTTGTGTAGACTATAGGGGTCTCAACCTTGTAACCAAAACTGATGCCAGTGTACCCAGGGCAGATGAGCTCATAGATACACTGGCATCTGCCAAGTATCTAAGCACTTTTGATTTGACTGCAGGGTATTGGCAGATCAAATTATCAGAAGATGCTAATCCTAAGACTGCATTTTCAACCATTGGAGGACATTACCAGTTCACTGTAATGCCTTTTGGATTGAAAAATGCACCTGCCACTTTTCAGAGGTTGGTGAACACAGTCCTGCAAGGGCTGGAAGCTTTCAGTGCAGCATATTTGGACGATATAGCTGTCTTTAGCTCCAGCTGGGATGATCACCTGGTCCACCTATGGAAAGTTTTGGAGGCCCTGCAAAAGGCAGGCCTCACTATCAAGGCTTCAAAGTGCCAGATAGGGCAGGGTAAGGTGGTTTATCTGGGACACCTTGTTGGTGGGGAACAGATTGCACCACTACAGGGGAAAATCCAAACAATTATTGATTGGGTTCCCCCTACTACACAAACCCAGGTGAGAGCCTTCCTAGGCCTCACTGGGTATTACAGGAGGTTCATTAAGAACTATGGCTCCATCGTAGCCCCTCTTAATGACCTCACTTCCAAGAAGATGCCTAAAAAGGTATTATGGACAGCAAACTGTCAGAAAGCTTTTGAGGAGCTGAAGCAGGCCATGTGCTCTGCACCTGTCCTGAAAAGCCCTTGTTACTCTAAAAAATTCTATGTCCAGACTGATGCATCTGAATTAGGAGTAGGGGCAGTACTATCACAACTTAATTCTGAGGGCCAGGATCAACCTTTTGCTTTTATTAGTAGGAGGTTGACCCCTAGAGAAAAGCGTTGGTCTGCCATAGAGAGGGAGGCCTTTGCTGTGGTCTGGGCACTGAAGAAGTTGAGGCCATACCTGTTTGGCACTCACTTCATTGTTCAGACAGACCACAAACCTCTACTTTGGCTAAAACAAATGAAAGGTGAAAATCCAAAATTGTTGAGGTGGTCCATATTCCTACAGGGAATGGACTATACAGTGGAACATAGACCTGGGAGTAGCCACTCCAATGCAGATGGACTCTCCAGATATTTCCACTTAGACAATGAAGACTCATCAGGTCATGGCTAGTCTTATTGTCCTTCGTTTGGGGGGGGGGGGGTTGTGTAGGAAAGTACCATCTTGCCTGGCATGTTACCCCCATTTTTCACTGTATATATGTTGTTTTAGTTGTATGTGTCACTGGGACCCTGTTCTCCAGGGCCCCAGTGCTCATAAGTGTGCCTGAATGTGTTACCTGTGTAGTGACTAACTGTCTTACTGAGGCTCTGCTAATCAGAACCTCAGTGGTTATGCTCTCTCATTTCTTTCAAATTGTCACTAACAGGCCAGTGACCAATTTTACCAATTTACATTGGCTTTCTGGAACACCCTATAATTCCCTAGTATATGGTACTGAGGTACCCAGGGTATTGGGGTTCCAGGAGATCCCTATGGGCTGCAGCATTTCTTTTGTCACCCATAGGGAGCTCTGACAATTCTTACACAGGCCTGCCACTGCAGCCTGAGTGAAATAACGTCCACGTTATTTCACAGCCATTTTACACTGCACCTAAGTAACTTATAAGTCACCTATATGTCTAACCTTTACCTGGTAAAGGTTAGGTGCAAAATTACTAAGTGTGAGGGCACCCTGGCACTAGCCAAGGTACCCCCACATTGTTCAGGGCCAATTCCCTGAACTTTGTGAGTGCGGGGACACCATTACACGCGTGTACTACATATAGGTCACTACCTATATGTAGCTTCACAATGGTAACTCCGAATATGGCCATGTAACATGTCTAAGATCATGGAATTGCCCCCTCTATGCCATCCTGGCATTATTGGGACAATTCCATGATCCCAGTGGTCTGTAGCACAGACCCTGGTACTGCCAAACTGCCTTTTCTGGGGTTTCACTGCAGCTGCTGCTACTGCCAACCCCTCAGACAGGTTTCTGCCCCCCTGGGGTCAAGCCAGGCTTGTCCTAGGATGGCAGAACAAAGGACTTCCTCTGAGAGAGGGTGTTACACCCTCTCCCTTTGGAAAATGGTGTGAAGGCAGGGGAGGAGTAGCCTCCCCCAGCCTCTGGAAATGCTTTCTTGGGCACAGATGTGCCCAATTCTGCATAAGCCAGTCTACACCGGTTCAGGGACCCCTTAGCCCCTGCTCTGGCGCGAAACTGGACAAAGGAAAGGGGAGTGACCACTCCCCTGACCTGCACCTCCCCTGGGAGGTGTCCAGAGCTCCTCCAGTGTGCTCCAGACCTCTGCCATCTTGGAAACAGAGGTGCTGCTGGCACACTGGACTGCTCTGAGTGGCCAGTGCCACCAGGTGACGTCAGAGACTCCTTCTGATAGGCTCCTTCAGGTGTTAGTAGCCTATCCTCTCTCCTAGGTAGCCAAACCCTCTTTTCTGGCTATTTAGGGTCTCTGTCTCTGGGGAAATTTTAGATAACGAATGCAAGAGCTCATCAGAGTTTCTCTGCATCTCTCTCTTCACCTTCTGCCAAGGAATCGACTGCTGACCGCGCTGGAAGCCTGCAAACCTGCAACATAGTAGCAAAGACGACTACTGCAACTCTGTAACGCTGATCCTGCTGCCTTCTCGACTGTTTTCCTGCTTGTGCATGCTGTGGGGGTAGTCTGCCTCCTCTCTGCACCAGAAGCTCTGAAGAAATCTCCCGTGGGTCGACGGAATCTTCCCCCTGCAACCGCAGGCACCAAAAAGCTGCATTACCGGCCCCTTGGGTCTCCTCTCAGCACAACAAGCGAGGTCCCTTGAATCCAGCAACTCTGTCCAAGTGACTCCCACAGTCCAGTGACTCTTCAGTCCAAGTTTGGTGGAGGTAAGTCCTTGCCTCCCCACTCCAGACTGCATTGTTGGTAACCGCAACTTTTGCAACTTCTCTGGCCCCTGTGCACTTCCGGTGGAAGTCCTTTGTGCACAGCCAAGCCTGGGTCCACGGCACTCTAACCTGCATTGCACGACTTTCTAAGTTGGTCTCCGGCGACGTGGGACTCCTTTGTGCAACTTCGGCGAGCACCATTTCATGCATCATTTTAGTGCCTGTTTCTGGCACTTTTCCGGGTGCTACCTGCTGATAAGAGGGCTTCTTGTCTTGCTCGACGTCCCCTCTCTCTCCTGGTCCAATTTGCGACCTCCTGGTCCCTCCTGAGCAACTGCAGCATCCAAAAACGCTAATTGCACGATTTGCAGCTAGCAAGGCTTGTTGGCGTTCTTTTGGCGGGAAAACACTTCTGCACAACTGTCCACGGCAAAAGAGATCCGTCCACCAAAGGGGAAGTCTCTAGCCCTTTTCGTTCCTGCAGAAACCTTTGCTTCTTCTGTCCAGTAGAAGCTCCTTTGCACCCACAGCTGGCATTTCCTGGGCATTTGCCCATCTCCGACTTGCTTGTGACTTTTGGACTTGGTCCCCTTGTTCCACAGGTACCCTAGATTGGAAATCAATCGGTGTTGCATTGTTGGTTTGTGTCTTTCCTGCATTATTCCTCTATCACGACTTCTTTGTCTTCTGGGGAACTTTAGTGCACTTTGCACTCACTTTTCAGGGTCTTGGGGTGGGCTATTTTTCTAACCCTCACTATTTTCTAATAGTCCCAGCGACCCTCTACAAGGTCACATAGGTTTGGGGTCCATTTGTGGTTCGCATTCCACTTTTGGAGTATATGGTTTGTGTTGCCCCATCCCTATGTGTCTCCATTGCATCCTATTGTAACTATACACTGTTTGCACTGTTTTCTAAGACTATACTGCATATTTTTAGTACTGTGTACATATAACTTGTGTATATTTGCTATCCTCACTCTGAGGGTACACTCTGAGATACTTTGGCATATTGTCATAAAAATAAAGTACCTTTATTTTTAGTATAACTGTGTATTGTGTTTTCTTATGATATTGTGCAAGTGACACTTGTGGTACTGTAGTAGCTTCACACGTCTCCTAGTTCAGCCTAAGCTGCTCTGCTAAGCTACCATTATCTATCAGCCTAAGCTGCTAGACACCCTATACACTAATAAGGGATACCTGGGCCTGGTGCAAGGTGTAAGTACCCCTTGGTACTCACTACAAGCCAGTCCAGCCTCCTACACATGGCAGCAGCAGCAGTATTCCTGATAGTAATACATCTGTCCCTAAACCTTTTTCTACCATGTCTGATATAGGAACCCCTCTTAATTTATTCAATGCTCCTTATGACCACCTTAACTTTAAGAGCCTAAGGAGTCTCTGCATTGGTAGAGGTTTAGTGTTAGGAAAGAACCTTTCTAGAGAATTACTGTCTAATATGCTTATTGAGAATAATAAGGCCCAGGGTGGCACCTCATCTAAAAAGTTGATAGATGGCTCACACTCTGACTCAGGAGAAGTCCTTGAGGGAGTGGTACAGGGTTCCCTTCCTAACCTGCCCCTTAGCAGACCACCTAGCAATGCTGGTAGTAATAGAAGCTCCCATCACAGTAGGGATGTTTTTGTTCCTACAGGCCAGGTTGCTAGGGTGCCAACTGTTAGGGACAGGTCTCCCTATGTTCATTCACATCATTCTTCTGTGTTAGAAAGGGAACTCAATAAGTTGAGAGTGGAAGAGTCAAGGCTGAAGCTTAAACAACAACAGCTGTCTCTAGACAGGGAATCCCTAAACTTAGAAAAAGAGAGACAGAGGTTGGGGTTTGGACCCCATGGTGGCTGCAGCAGTATTCCAGACAGCAATCCTGTGAGAGAGCATGATTCTAGGAATCTGCATAAGATAGTTCCCCCTTACAAGGAGGGGGATGACATTAATAAGTGGTTTGCTGCACTTGAGAGGGCGTGTATGGTACAGGGGGTCCCTCAAAGGCAGTGGGCTGCTATCCTATGGCTATCTTTCAGTGGAAAGGGTAGGGATAGGCTCCTTACTGTGAAGGAAAGTGATGCCAATAATTTTACAGTTTTGAAGAATGCACTCTTGGATGGATTTGGCTTAACCACTGAACAATACAGGGTTAAGTTCAGAGAAACCAGAAAATATTCCTCACAAGACTGGGTAGACTTTGTTCACTATTCAGTGAAGGCCTTAGAGGGGTGGTTACATGGCAGTAAAGTTTATGACTATGAAAGCCTGTACAATCTAATCTTGAGAGAGCATATTCTGAATAACTGTGTGTCTGATTAGTTACACCAATATCAAGTGGACTCAGATCTGACCTCTCCCCAAGAATTGGGAAAGAAGGCAGACAAATGGGTCAGAACAAGAGTGAACAGAAAAGTTCATACAGGGGGTGACAGGGATGGCAAGAAGAAGGATGTTAAGTCTTCAGACAAGGGTGGGGACAAATCTAAAAATGAGTCTTCATCAGGCCCACAAAAACACTCTGGTGGGGGTGGTGGTTCCAAATTCTCTTCTAATCAAGTAAATAAACCATGGTGCTATTTATGTAAAGTAAAAGGCCATTGGACAACTGATGCCAGTTGTCCAAAGAAAAGCACCAAGCCTCCCACTACCACAACCCCTAATGCAACCTCTAGTGCCCCTAGTAATAGCAGTGGTGGTGGGAGCAAACCTACTAATAGCCAATCCAAGGGAGTAGCTGGGCTCACTTTTGGTAATTTAGTTGGGGTTGGTCTTGTTAGGGAGACCACAGAGGCTGTGCTAGTCTCTGAAGGTGCCATTGACATGGGCACCTTGGTTGCTTGTCCCCTTAATATGCATAAGTACAAGCAACTTCCCCTAATCAATGGTGTTGAGGTTCAGGCCTACAGGGACACAGGTGCCAGTGTTACCATGGTAATAGAGAAACTGGTACACCCTGAACAACACCTACTTGGTCACCAGTACCAAGTGACAGATGCTCATAACAACACTCTTAGCCACCCCATGGTTGTTGTGAATCTCAACTGGGGGGGGGCTACTGGTCCAAAGAAAGTACTACTAGGGAATGATTTAGAGACATCAGCTTGGGCAGAAGTGGAGTTGGAGGCTCATACAGCAATGCTGGGCATTCCAGGGCATATTTTTGCTTTAACCAGGGCTCAGGCCAAAAAGCAAAAAGGACAGGGTGACTTGGATCCTGGAACAATGGACCAAGTGCTCCCTAAAGCTAGGGTTAGTAAGGGTAAATCCCTACCCACTATCCCTCCCTCTACAAATGATTCTACTTCTGAGGAAGAATAATTTCCCCCCTGTGCAGAACCTTCACCAGAGGAGCTGGCAGCAGACACTGATGAGCTTTTGGGTGGTAGGGGCCTGCAGGGAGGAACTGAGTGTGGCACAGCAAACCTGTCCCACATTAGAGGGTCTAAGACAGCAAGCTGTCAAGCAACAAAATGGGGATGTCAGTGACTCACATAGAGTTTACTGGGAGGACAACCTCTTGTATACAGAGGCAAAGGACCCAAAACCTGGAGCAGCCAGGAGATTGGTCATTCCCCTGCAATACAGAGAGTTCCTCCTAACTCTGGCACACGACATTCCTTTGGCTGGACATTTGGGTCAGATTAAAACATGGGAAAGGCTTGTCCCCCTGGTTCACTGTCCTAGGATGTCAGAGGACACAAAGGATTTTTGTAAGTCCTGCGTGACCTGCCAAGCCAGTGGCAAGACTGGTGGCACTCCAAAGGCTCCCCTTATTCCACTGCCTGTGGTTGGGGTTCCCTTTAAAAGGGTAGGGGTTGACATAGTTGGCCCCCATGACCCTCCTACTACTTCAGGCAATAGGTTTATCTTGGTGGTAGTGGACCATGCCACAAGATATCCTGAAGCAATTCCTCTGAGGACCACTACAGCACCTGCAGTGGCAAAAGCCCTCCTGGGAATCTTGAAGGCCATGTGGAAGGAATGTGGTGTAACATACAAATTCACCACACCTTATCTTCCACAAACAAATGGACTGGTAGAGAGGTTTAATAAAACTCTCAAAGGAATGATAATGGGACTCCCTGAAAAACTCAGGAGGCGATGGGATGTCCTGTTACCTTGCCTCCTTTTTGCTTATAGGGAGGTACCCCAGAAAGGAGTGGGCTTCAGCCCCTTTGAACTCCTATTTGGACACCCTGTAAGAGGTCCCCTAACACTTGTGAAGGAGGGTTGGGAACAACCTTCAAAAGCTCCTAAGCAAGACATAGTGGACTATATACTCGGCCTAAGATCCAGAATGGCTGAGTACATGAAAAAGGCCAGTAAAAACCTTCAGGCCAGCCAAGAGCTCCAAAAGCAATGGCATGACCAGAAGGCTGTTCTGATTCAGTACCAACCAGGACAGAAGGTGTGGGTATTGGAGCCTGTGGCCCCAAGAGCACTCCAAGACAAATGGAGTGGACCCCACATCATTGTTGAAAAAAAGGGAGAAGTCACCTACTTGGTTGACTTGGGCACTGCCAGAAGTACCCTTAGGGTGCTCCATGTGAATCGCCTAAATCCCTACTATGACAGGGCTGATATCACCCTGCTCACGGCAACAGATGAAGGACAGGAAGAAGAGAGTGACCCTTTCCCTGATCTCTTCTCTTCCACAGAACAAGATGCTCTAGTGGAAGGTGTAGTTTTGGCAGACTGGCTTACTGCTGAGCAAAAAGACAACTGCATAAATCTCCTAGGTCAATTTTCAGAACTCTTCTCTACTGTACCAGGCACAACTTCTAGGTGCGAGCACACAATAAATACTGGAGACAGAACGTCTGTCAAAAGTAAAATCTATAGGCAGCCTGACCATGTCAGGGACTGCATAAAACAAGAAGTTCAGAAAATGCTTGAACTAGGAGTGGTTGAACATTCTGAAAGCCCATGGGCCTCTCCTGTGGTACTTGTACCAAAGTGTAGGAAAGTACCATCTTGCCTGGCATGTTACCCCCATATTTCACTGTATATATGTTGTTTTAGTGTATGTGTCACTGGGACCCTGCCAGCCAGGTCCCCAGTGCTCATAAGTGTGCCCTGTATGTGTTTCCTTTGTGATGACTAACTGTCTCACTGAGGCTCTGCTAATCAGAACTTTAGTGGTTATGCTCTCTCTGCTTTCTAAATTGTCAATAACAGGCTAGTGACCAATTTCACCAATTCACATTGGCATACTGGAACACCCTTATAATTCCTTAGTATATGGTACTGAGGTACCCAGGATATTGGGGTTCCAGGAGATCCCTATGGGCTGCAGCATTTCTTTTGCCACCCATAGGGAGCTCTGACAATTCTTACACAGGCCTGCCACTGCAGCCTGAGTGAAATAACGTCCACGTTATTTCACAGCCATTTACCACTGCACTTAAGTAACTTATAAGTCACCTATATGTCTAACCTTTACCTGGTAAAGGTTGGGTGCTAAGTTACTTAGTGCGTGGGCACCCTGGCAATAGCCAAGGTACCCCCACATCGTTCAGGGCAAATTCCCCGGACTTTGTGACTGCGGGGACACCATTATACACGTGCACTATACATAGGTCACTACCTATGTATAGCGTCACAAAGGTAACTCCGAACATGGCCATGTAACATGTCTAAGATCATGGAATTGTCACCACAATGCCATTCTGGCATTGGGGAGACAATTCCATGATCCCCGAGTCTCTAGCACAGACCCGGGTACTGCCAAACAGCCCTTCCCGGGGTTTCACTGCAGCTGCTGCTGCTGCCAACCCCTCAGACAGGTTTCTGCCCTCCTGGGGTCCAGCCAGGCTTGGCCCAGGAAGGCAGAACAAAGGACTTCCTCAGAGAGAGAGTGTTACACCCTCTCCCTTTGGAAAAAGGTGTCAGGGCTGGGGAGGAGTAGCCTCCCCCAGCCTCTGGACATGCTTTGATGGACACAGATTGTGCCCATCTCTGCATAAGCCAGTCTACACCGGTTCAGGGATCCCCCAGCCCTGCTCTGGCACGAAACTGGACAAAGGAAAGGGGAGTGACCACTCCGATGACCTGCACCTCCCCTGGTAGGAGCCCAGAGCTTCTCCAGTGTGCTCCAGACCTCTGCCATCTTGGAAACAGAGGTGCTGCTGGCACACTGGACTGCTCTGAGTGGCCAGTGCCAGCAGGTGACGTCAGAGACTCCTTCTGATAGGCTCTTACCTGTGTTGCTAGCCTATCCTCCTTCCTAGGTAGCCAAACATCCTTTTCTGGCTATTTAGGGTCTCTGCTTTGGGGAATTCTTCAGATAACGAATGCAAGAGCTCATCAGAGTTCCTCTGCATCTCTCTCTTCACCTTCTGCCAAGGAATCGACCGCTGACTGCTCTGGACGCCTGCAAAACTGCAACAAAGTAGCAAAGACGACTACTGCAACCTTGTAGCGCTGATCCGTCCGCCTTGTCGACTGTTTTCCTGGTGGTGCATGCTGTGGGGGTAGTCTGCCTCCTCTCTGCACTAGAAGCTCCAAAGAAATCTCCGGTGGGTCGACGGAATTTTCCCCCTGCAACCTCAGGCACCAAAAGACTGCATCACCGGTCCTCTGGGTCCCCTCTCAGCACGACGAGCGTGGTCCCTGGAACTCAGCAACTCTGTCCAAGTGACTCCCACAGTCCAGTGACTCTTCAGTCCAAGTTTGGTGGAGGTAAGTCCTTGCGTCCCAACGCTAGACTGCATTGCTGGGTACCGCGTGATTTGCAGCTGCTCCGGCCCCTGTGCACTCTTCTAGGATTTCCTTTGTGCACAGCCAAGCCTGGGTCCCTGTCACTCTAACCTGCAGTGCACAACCTCCTGAGTTGTCCTCCGGCTTCGTGGGATCTTCTTTTGTGACTTCGGGTGAGCTCCGGTTCACTCTTCTTCGTAGTGCTTGTTCCGGCACTTTTGCGGGTGCTGCCTGCTTCTGAGAGGGCTCCTTGTCTTGCTGGGCGCTCCCTCTGTCTCCTCACACAATTGGCGACATCCTGGTTCCTCCTGGGCCACAGCAGCATCCAAAAACCCTATCTTCGACCGTTGCAGCTAGCAAGGCTTGTTTGCGGTCTTTCTGCGTGGGAACAGCTCTGCAAGCTTCTTCATGATGTGGGACATCCATCCTCCAAAGGGGAAGTTCCTAGTCCTCTTTGCTCTTGCAGAATCCACAGCTTCTACCATCCGGTGGCAGCTTCTTTGCATCCTCAGCTGGCATTTCCTGGGCATCTGCCCAATCTCGAATTTGTCACAACACTTGGACTTGGTCCCCTTGTTCCACAGGTACTCTTGTCCGGAAATCCACCTTTGTTGCATTGCTGGTGATGGTCTTCCTTGCAGAATTCCCCTATCACGACTTCTGTGCTCTCTGGGGAACTTAGGTGCACTTTACACCTACTTTTTAAGGTCTTGGGGTGGGCTATTTTTCTAACCCTCACTGTTTTCTTAAAGTCCCAGTGACCCTCTACAAGCTCACATAGGTTTGGGGTCCATTCGTGATTCGTATTCCACTTTTGGAGTATATGGTTTGTGTTGCCCCTATACCTGTGTGCTCTCATTTCAATCTATTGTGACTGTACAATGCTTGCATTGCTTTCTATTGCTATTACTGCATATTTTTGGTATTGTGTACATATATCTTGTGTATATTTGCTATCCTCATACTGAGGGTACTCACTGAGATACTTTTGGCATATTGTCATAAAAATAAAGTACCTTTATTTTTAGTATATCTGTGTATTGTGTTTTCTTATGATATTGTGCATATGACACCAGTGGTATAGTAGGAGCTCTGCATGTCTCCTAGTTTAGCCTAAGCTGCTCTGCTATAGCTACCTTCTCTCGGCCTCAGCTGCTAGAAACACCTCTTCTACACTAATAAGGGATAACTGGACCTGGTACAGAGTGTAAGTACCCCTTGGTACTCACTACAAACCAGGCCAGCCTCCTATATTGGTCGTGCAGCGGTGGGATAAGTACTTGCAACTACTTACCACTTTGTCATTTTGTACTTTTCATAAGAGAAAAATATACAAAACAAGTTCAGTGTATGTACACCTAACCAAAAAGTTTTGCTTTTCTTCTCTTACTCTATTGCTGAGTGCTGAAAAGTACCTTTAAACTTTCAAAAAGTTTCTTAAAAGTTGAAAAAGTTTTTTTTTCTATTTCCTTAAAAAGTTCTGAAACTTTTTCTTTCTTTTCCTGTCCCTTAAACTCTTTTCTATCATGTCTGGTACAGGTCTTACTCTTGATCTGGCCAGCACAGCTTATGACCACCTTAACTGGAAAGGTGTAAGGAGTCTCTGCATTGATAGAGGTTTAGGGGTAGGGAAGAATCCCTCTAGAGAATTGTTAGTTAACATGCTCATTGAAAATGATAAGGCCTTAGCTGGCACATCTGTTGAGAAGTTAGCAGATGGTTCACATTCTGTCTCTGGGGCAGCCCCAGCAAGAATGTTAGATGGTGTTCTTTCCAACCTGCTTTTTAGCAGACCCCCTAGCATAGCTGGTTCTAATGTGAGCTCACATCACAGTAGGGATGTCATTCCTTTAGGCCAGGTTGTTAGGGTGCCAACTGTTAGGGACAGGTCTCCCTCTGTTCATTCACACCATTCTTCTGTGTCAAAGCATGCCCAACCCACCCACCCTGATGACAGAATGTTAGAAAGGGAACTCAATAGATTGAGAGTGGAAGAGTCCAGCCTGAAGCTTAAACAGCAACAGCAGGCTCTAGACAGGGAAACTTTTGACTTAGAAAAAGAAAGGCAGAGTTTGGGGTTAGGACCCCATGGTAGCTGCAGCTGTATTACAGATAGTAATCCTGTGAAAGAGCATGATTCTAGGAATCTGCATAAGATAGTTCCCCCTTATAAGGAGGAGGATGACATTAATAAGTGGTTTGCTGCACTTGAGAGGGCCTGTGTTGTACAGGAGGTCCCTCAAAGGCAGTGGGCTGCTATCCTATGGCTATCTTTCAGTGGAAAGGGTAGGGATAGGCTCCTTACTGTGAAGGAAAGTGATGCCAATAATTTTACAGTTTTAAAGAATGCACTCCTGGATGGTTATGGCTTAACCACTGAACAATACAGGATTAAGTTCAGAGAAACCAAAAATGAGTCTTCACAAGACTGGATAGACTTTGTTGACCATTCAATAAAGGCCTTGGAGGGGTGGTTACATGGCAGTAAAGTTTCTGACTATGAAAGCCTTTATAACTTGATCCTGAGAGAGCATATTCTTAATAACTGTGTGTCTGATTTGTTGCACCAGTACCTGGTAGACTCTGATCTGACCTCTCCCCAAGAATTGGGAAAGAAGGCAGACAAATGGGTCAGAACAAGGGTGAACAGAAAAGTTCATACAGGGGGTGACAAAGATGGCAACAAAAAGAAGGATGGTAAATCTTCTGACAAGGGTGGGGATAAATCTAAAAATGAGTCTTCATCAGGCCCACAAAAACACTCTGGTGGGGGTGGTGGGCCCAAATCATCTTCTAATCAAAACAAAGAAAAGAAACCATGGTGCTATTTATGTAAAATAAAAGGCCATTGGACAACAGATCCCAGTTGTCCAAAGAAAAGCACCAAGCCTCCTACCACTACAACCCCTACTGCTACACCTAGTGTCCCTACGAATAGCAGTGGTGGTGGGAGCAAACCTACTAATAGCCAATCCAAGGGAGTTGCTGGGCTCACCTTTGGTAACTTAGTTGGGGTTGGTCTGGTTAGGGAGACCACAGAGGCTGTGTTAGTCTCTGAGGGGGCTATTGATTTAGCCACCTTAGTTGCTTGTCCCCTTTATATTGATAAGTACAAGCAGCTACCCCTAATAAATGGTGTTGAAGTTCAGGCCTACAGGGACACTGGTGCCAGTGTGACTATGGTCATAGAGAAACTGGTCCACCCTGAACAACACCTACTTGGTCACCAGTACCAAGTAACCGATGCTCACAACAACACACTTAGCCACCCCATGGCAGTTGTAAATCTCAACTGGGGGGGGTTACTGGTCCAAAGAAAGTTGTGGTAGCCACAGATTTACCTGTAGACTGTCTACTAGGAAATGATTTGGAGACATCAGCTTGGTCAGATGTGGAGTTGGAGGCCCATGTAGCAATGCTGGGCATCCCAGGGCATATTTTTGCTTTGACAAGGGCTCAGGCCAAAAAGCAAAAAGGACAGGGAAGCTTGGATCCTGGAACAATGGACCAAGTGCTCCCTAAAGCTAGGGCTAGTAGAAGCAAACCACTTCCTACTATCCCTCCCTCTACAGTGGATTCTACTTCTGAGGAAGAAGAATTACCTCCCTGTGCAGAACCTACACCAGAGGAGCTTGAAGCAGACACTGCTGAGCTTTTGGGTGAAGGGGGGCCTGCCAGAGAGGAGCTGAGTGTGGCAAAGCAAACCTGTCCCACATTAGAGGGTCTGAGACAGCAAGCTGTCAAACAGGCTAATGGGGATGTCAGTGACTCTCACAGAGTTTACTGGGAGGACAATCTCTTGTATACTGAGGCAAGGGATCCAAAACCTGGAGCTGCCAGGAGATTAGTGATCCCTCAGGAGTACAGAAAGTTCCTCCTAACTCTTGCTCACGACATTCCCCTTGCAGGACATCTGGGACAAATGAAAACTTGGGACAGGCTTGTTCCCTTGTTTCATTGGCCTAGGATGTCTGAGGACACAAAAGAGTTTTGTAAGTCCTGTGAAACCTGTCAAGCCAGTGGCAAGACAGGTGGCACCCCAAAGGCACCCCTTATTCCACAGCCTGTGGTTGGAGTTCCCTTTGAAAGGGTAGGGGTTGACATAGTTGGCCCCCTTGACCCTCCTACTGCTTCAGGCAATAGATTCATCTTGGTGGAAGTGGACCATGCCACAAGATACCCTGAAGCTATTCCTTTAAGGACCACTACAGCTCCTGCAGTGTCAAAGGCCCTCCTGGGAATCTTTTCAAGGGTGGGCTTCCCAAAAGAGGTGGTATCAGACAGGGGAAGCAATTTCATGTCTGCTTACTTTAAAGGCCATGTGGAAGGAGTGTGGGGTAACATACAAGTTCACCACACCCTATCATCCACAAACAAATGGACTGGTAGAGAGATTTAACAAAACTCTCAAAGGCATGATTATGGGACTCCCTGAAAAACTCCGCAGGAGATGGGATATCCTTTTACCATGCCTCCTTTTTGCTTACAGGGAGGTACCCCAGAAAGGAGTGGGCTTTAGCCCGTTTGAACTCCTCTTTGGACACCGTGTGAGAGGTCCTCTAACAATTGTTAAGGAGGGTTGGGAACAACCTTTAAAAGCTCCAAAGCAAGACATAGTAGACTATGTACTTGGCCTCAGATCAAGGATGGCTGAGTACATGAAAAAGGCCAGTAAAAACCTTCAGGCCAGCCAAGAGCTCCAGAAGCAATGGCATGATCAGATGGCTGTTTTGGTTCAGTACCAACCAGGGGAGAAAGTGTGGGTCTTGGAGCCTGTGGCCCCAAGAGCACTCCAAGATAAATGGAGTGGACCCCACACAATTGTTGAGAAAAAGGGTGAAGTTCCCTACTTAGTTGACTTAGGCACTGCCAGGAGTCCCCTTAGGGTGCTCCATGTCAATCGCCTGAAACCCTACTATGACAGGGCTGATCTCACCCTGCTCATGGCAACTGATGAAGGACAGGAAGAAGACAGTGATGCTCTGCCTGATCTCTTCTCCTCCACAGAACAAGATGATCTAGTGGAAGGGGTTGTACTGCTGGTGATGGTCTTCCTTGCAGAATTCCCCTATCACGACTTCTGTGCTCTCTGGGGAACTTAGGTGCACTTTACACCTACTTTTTAAGGTCTTGGGGTGGGCTATTTTTCTAACCCTCACTGTTTTCTTACAGTCCCAGCGACCCTCTACAAGGTCATATAGGTTTGGGGTCCATTCGTGCTTTGCTTTCCACTTCTACAGTATATGGTTTGTGTTGCCCCTATCCCTATGTGCCCCCATTGAATTCTATTGTGACTATACATTGTTTGCACTGTTTTCTATTGCTATTACTGCATATTTTGGTATTGTGTACATATATCTTGTGTATATTTGCTATCCTCATACTGAGGGTACTCACTGAGATACTTTGGCATATTGTCATAAAAATAAAGTACCTTTATTTTTAGTATATCTGTGTATTGTGTTTTCTTATGATATTGTGCATATGACACTAGTGGTACTGTAGGAGCTTCACTTGTCTCCTAGTTCAGCCTAAGCTGCTCTGCAAAGCTACCTTTTCTATCAGCCTAAGCTGCTAGACACCTCTCTACACTAATAAGGGATACCTGGGCCTGGTGCAAGGTGTAAGTACCCCTTGGTACTCACTACAAGCCAGTCCAGCCTCCTACAGTACCTGTTCCAAGGGAATCATCAGCTGGCATAGCTGTACTCTCTGAGGTGGAAGTACCTCTCTGTGGGATAACTCATATTGGTGAGAAAAAGAGCACCATTTTAGTTAACATGGAGCATCCCTCCAACCCTCCCAGAGAAACTTTAGTGAAGAAACCCTGCACTGCCTCACAACACTTAGGACAGCATCCCTGCACTAGCGTGGAGCTCATAGGACAGCATCCCTGCCCTGCTCCAACTCAAGAGAAACAACATCCCTGTTCTCTCTTCCAGCCATATGGACAACGTTTTTGCCCAGCTATGGCTTTTCTGAGACAGCATCCCTGTCTGGCATTCTCATCACTAGAAATAGGTTGAGTGGACAATTCCCACTGTTCTAAACTAAAACTTACTGATAGAAACCCTGAAAATATATCTTCACATTGTTGCTTAGCTAAAAAACTTCAAACAGGGTGGTTTACATCCCCACAGGGAAGTACCCATATAGTGGATGATAAAGGGAGTAACCAGTCTATTGCAGAGCTACTCTCTACTTATCACCACTAAGACAATAAAGTCTCAACTGGACAAGATTAGCCTTATTGTCCTTCGTTTGGGGGTGGGGGGGTTGTGTGAGAAAGTAGCCTCTTTCTAGCATTGTTACCCCCACTTTGGGCCTGTTTGTGAGTGTATGTCAGGGTGTTTTCACTGTCTCACTGGGATCCTGCTAGCCAGGGCCCAGTGCTCATAGTGAAAACCCTATGTTTTCAGTTTGTTTGTTATGTGTCACTGGGACCCTGCTAGCCAGGACCCCAGTGCTCATAAGTTTGTGACCTATATGTATGTGTTCCCTGTGTGATGCCTAACTGTCTCACTGAGGCTCTGCTGACCAGAACCTCAGTGGTTATGCTCTCTCTTTACAAATTGTCACTAACAGGCTAGTGACCAATTTCACCAATTCAGATTGGCATACTGGGACACCCTTATAATTCCCCAGTATGTGCCCATCACAGCATTTCCAGAGGCTGGGGGAGGCTACTCCTCCCCAGCCCTGACACCTTTTTCCAAAGGGAGAGGGTGTAACACCCTCTCTCTGAGGAAGTCCTTTGTTCTGCCTTCCTGGGCCATGCCTGGCTGGACCCCAGGAGGGCAGAAACCTGTCTGAGGGGTTGGCAGCAGCAGCTGCAGTGAAACCCCGGGAAAGGCAGTTTGGCAGTACACGGGTCTGTGCTAGAGACCCGGGGAATCATGGGATTGTCTCCCCAATACCAGGATGGCATTGGTGGGACAATTGCATGATCTTAGACATGTTACATGGCCATATTCGGAGTTACCATTGTGAAGCTACACATAGGTAGTGACCTATGTGTAGTGCACGCGTGTAATGGTGTCCCCGTACTCACAAAGTCCGGGGAATTGGCCCTGGACAATGTGGGGGCACCTTGGCTAGTGCCAGGGTGCCCACACACTAAGTAACTTAGCACCCAACCTTTACCAGGTAAAGGTTAGACATATAGGTGACTTATAAGTTACTTAAGTGCAGTGTAAAATGGCTGTGAAATAACGTGGACGTTATTTCACTCAGGCTGCAGTGGCAGGCCTGTGTAAGAATGGTCAGAGCTCCCTATGGGTGGCAAAAGAAATGCTGCATCCCATAGGGATCTTCTGGAACCCCAATACCCTGGGTACCTCAGTACCATAGACTAGGGAATTATAAGGGTGTTCCAGTATGCCAATATGAATTGGTGAAATTGGTCATTAGCCTGTTAGTGACAATTTGGAAAGACATGAGAGAGCATAACCACTGAGGTTCTGGATAGCAGAGCCTCAGTGAGACAGTTAGTCATAACACAGGTAACACATACAGGGCACAATTATGACCACTGGGGCCCTGGCTGGCAGGGTCCCAGTGACACACACAACTAAAACAATGTATATACAGTGAAATATGGGGGTAACATGCCAGGCAAGATGGTACTTTCCTACACAACCCCCCCAAACGAAGGACAATAAGACTAGCCATGACCTGATGAGTCTTCATTGTCTAAGTGGAAATATCTGGAGAGTCCATCTGCATTGGAGTGGCTACTCCCAGGTCTATGTTCCACTGTATAGTCCATTCCCTGTAGGGATATGGACCACCTCAACAATTTAGGGTTTTCACCTTTCATTTGTTTTAGCCAAAGTAGAGGTTTGTGGTCTGTCTGAACAATGAAGTGAGTGCCAAACAGGTATGGCCTCAACTTCTTCAGTGCCCAGACCACAGCAAAGGCCTCCCTCTGTATGGCAGACCAACGCTTTTCTCTAGGGGTCAACCTCCTGCTGATAAAAGCAACAGGTTGATCCTGGCCCTCAGAATTAAGCTGTGATAAGACTGCCCCTACCCCTTGTTCAGATCCATCAGTTTGGACAATGAATTTTTTGAAGTAACAGGGGCTTTTCATGACAGGTGCAGAGCACATGGCCTGCTTCAGCTCCTCAAAAGCTTTCTGACAGTTTGCTGTCAATAATACCTTCTTAGGCATTGTTTTAGATGTGAGGTCATTAAGAGGGGCTGCAATGGAGCCATAGTTCTTTATGAACCTCCTATAGTACCCAGTGAGGCCTAAAAAGGCTCTCACCTGAGTCTGAGTTGTGGAGGGAACCCAATCTATAATAGTTTGGATTTTCCCCTGAAGTGGTGCAATCTGTTCTCCACCTAACAGGTGTCCCAGATAAACCACTTTCCCTTGCCCTATCTGGCACTTTGAAGCCTTGATAGTGAGGCCTGCCTTTTGCAGGGCCTCCAAAACTTTCCATAGGTGGACCAGGTGATCATCCCAGCTGGAGCAAAAGACAGCTATATCATCTAGATATGCTGCACTAAAAGCTTCCAGCCCTTGCAGGACTGTGTTCACCAACCTTTGAAAAGTGGCAGGTGCATTTTTCAATCCAAAAGGCATTACTGTGAATTGGTAATGGCCTCCAATGGTTGAAAATGCAGTTTTTTTATTTTGCATCTTCTGATAACTTGATCTGCCAATACCCTGCAGTCAAATCAAAAGTGCTTAGATACTTGGCAGATGCCATTGTATCTATTAGCTCATCTGCCCTGGGTATAGGGTGAGCATCAGTTTTGGTTACTTGGTTGAGACCTCTATAGTCTACCCAAAACCGCATTTCTTTCTTTCCATCCTTGGAATGAGGTTTTGGTACAAGTACTACAGGAGAGGCCCATGGACTTTCAGAGTGCTCAAACACTCCCAGTTCAAGCATTTTCTGCACTTCTTGTTTCATGCAGTCTCTGACATAGTCAGGCTGCCTATAGATCTTACTTTTGACAGGAAAGCTGTCTCCAGTATCTATAGTGTGCTCACACCAAGAAGTGGTGCCTGGCACAGTAGAGAAGAGTTCAGAAAACTGACCCAGGAGATTTATGCAGTGGTCTTTCTGCTCAGCAGTAAGACAATCTGCCAGTACTACACCTTCCACTAGAGCATCTTGTTCTGTGGAAGAGAAGAGATCAGGGAGAGGGTCACTCTCTTCTTCCTGTCCCTCATCTGTTGCCATGAGCAGGGTGAGATCAGCCCTGTCATAGTAGGGTTTCAGGCGATTGACATGGAGCACCCTAAGGGGACTCCTGGCGGTGCCTAAGTCAACTAAGTAGGTGACTTCACCCTTCTTTTCAACAATTATATGGGGTCCACTCCATTTGTCTTGGAGTGCTCTTGGGGCCACAGGCTCCAAGACCCACACTTTCTGCCCTGGTTGTTACTGAACCAAAACAGCCTTCTGGTCATGCCATTGCTTTTGGAGCTCTTGGCTGGCCTGAAGGTTTTTACTGGCCTTTTTCATGTACTCAGCCATCCTAGATCTTAGGCCAAGTACATAGTCCACTATGTCTTGCTTTGGAGCTTTTAAAGGTTGTTCCCAACCCTCCTTAACAAGTGTTAGAGGACCTCTTACAGGGTGTCCAAATAGGAGTTCAAAGGGGCTGAAGCCCACTCCTTTTTGGGATACCTCCCTGTACGCAAAAAGGAGGCAAGGTAACAGGATATCCCATCTCCTGCAGAGTTTTTCAGGGAGTCCCATTATCATACCTTTGAGAGTTTTGTTAAATCTCTCCACCAGTCCATTTGTTTGTGGATGATAGGGTGTGGTGAACTTGTATGTAACCCCACATTCCTTCCACATGGCCTTTAAGTAAGCAGACATGAAATTGCTTCCTCTGTCTGATACCACCTCTTTTGGGAAGACCAACCCTGGAAAAGATTCCCAGGAGGGCCTTTGCCACTGCAGGACCTGTAGTGGTCCTTAGATGAATTGCTTCAGGATATCTGATGGCATGGTCCACTACCACCAAGACAAACCTATTGACTGAAGCAGTAGGAGGGCCAAAGGGGCCAACTATGTCAACCCCTACCCTTTCAAAGGGAACCCCAACCACAGGCAGTGGAATAAGGGGTGCCTTTGGAGTGCTACCTGTCTTGCCACTGGCTTGACAGGTTTCACAGGACTTACAAAATTCCTTTGTGTCCTCTGACATTCTAGGCCAATGAAACAAGGGAACAAGCCTGTCCCAAGTTTTCATTTGCCCCAAATATCCAGCTAAGGGAATGTCGTGGGCTAGAGTTAGGAGGAACCTTCTGTACTCCTGAGGAATCACCAATCTCCTGGCAGCTCCAGGTTTAGGATCCCTTGCTTCAGTGTACAAAAGGTTATCCTCCCAGTAAACTCTGTGAGAGTCACTGACATCCCCATTTGCTTGTTTGACAGCTTGCTGCCTTAGACCCTCTAGTGTGGGACAGGTATGCTGTGCCACACTCAACTCCTCCCTGGCAGGCCCCCCTTCACCCAAAAGCTCAGCAGTGTCTGCTTCCAGCTCCTCTGGTGTAGGTTCTGCACAGGGAGGAAATTCTTCTTCCGCAGAAGTAGAATCCACTGTAGAGGGAGGGATAGTAGGTAGTGTTTTACGTTTACTAACCCATTGCTTTAGGGCAGCAACTGGTACATTCTTCCAGGATCCAAGTCACCCTGTCCTTTTTGCTTTTTGGCCTGAGCCCTGGTTAAAGCAAAAATATGCCCTGGAATGCCCAGGATTGCTGCATGAGCCTCCAACTCCACTTCTGCTCAAGCTGATGTCTCTAAATTATTCCCTAATAGACAGTCTACAGGTAAATCTGAGGCAACCACAACTTTCTTTGGACCAGTAACCCCCACCCCCCCAGTTGAGATTCACAACAGCCATGGGGTGGCTAAGAGTGTTGTTATGAGTATCGGTTACTTGGTACTGGTGACCACGTAGGTGTTGTTCAGGGTGGACCAGTTTCTCTATTACCATTGTAACACTGGCACCTGTGTCCCTTTAGGCCTGAACCTCAACACCATTTATTAGGGGTAGTTGCTTGTATTATCCATGTTAAGGGGACAAGCAGCCAAGGTGGCTAAATCAATAGCCCCCTCAGAGACTAACACAGCCTCTCTGGTGTCCCTAATTAGACCAACCCCAACTAAGTTACCAAAAGTGAGCCCAGCTACTCCCTTGGATTGGCTATTAGCAGGTTTGCTCCCACCGCCACTGCTATTACTAGGGGCACTAGGTGTAGCAGCAGGGGTTGTAGTGGTAGGAGGCTTGGTGCTTTTCTTTGGACAACTGGGATCTGTTGTCCAATGGCCTTTTATTTTACATAAATAGCACCAAGGTTTCTTTTCTTTGTTTTGATTTGAAGAGGATTTGGGCCCACCACCCCCACCAGAGTCTTTTTGTGGGTCTGATGAAGACTCATTTTTAGATTTGTCCCCACCCTTGTCAGAAGACTTACCATCCTTCTTCTTGTCATCTTTGTCACCCCCTGTATGAACTTTTCTGTTCACCCTTGTTCTGACCCATTGTAGGAGGCTGGACTGTCTTGTAGTGTAAGGTGGTCATATGCAAGTTTGGACAGATCAACATTTTGGCCTGTGCCAGACATTTTTAGAGAGAGTTAAAGTGATAGAAAAAGAGAAAACAGTTTTCAGAACTTTTTAGAAAGACAGAAAAATACTTTTTAAACTTTTAAGAACTTTTTGAAGGTTTAGAAGTACTTTTCAGCACTTAGAAAACAGTGAAAAGAGGAAATGCAAAACTTTTTAGCTATGTGTACACACACTGAACTTGTTTTGTATATTTTTCTCTTATGAAAAGTACAATGGCAAGAGTGGTAAGTAGTCTCAAAGCACTTATTCCACCGCTGCACAACCAATGTAGGAGGCTGGACTGGCTTGTAGTGAGTACCAAGGGGTACTTACACCTTGCACCAGGCCCAGGTATCCCTTATTAGTGTAGAGGGGTGTCGAGCAGCTTAGGCTGATATAAAAGGTAGCTTAGCAGAGCAGCTTAGGCTGAACTAGGAGACAAGTGAAGCTCCTACAGTACCACTAGTGTCATATGCACAATATCATAAGAAAACACAATACACAGATATACTAAAAATAAAGGTACTTTATTTTTATGACAATATGCCAAAGTATCTCAGTGATTACCCTCAGTATGAGGATAGCAAATATACAAAAGATATATGTACACAATACCAAAATATGCAGGAATAGCAATAGAAAACAGTGCAAACAATGTATAGTTACAGTAGCATGCAATGGGGGCACATAGTGATAGGGGCAACACAAACCATATACTCCAAAAGTGGAATGCGAACCAGAAATGGACCCCAAACCTATGTGACCTTGTAGAGGGTCGCTGGGACTGTAAGAAAACAGTGAGGGTTAGAAAAATAGCCCACCCCAAGACCCTGAAAAGTGAGTGCAAAGTGCACTGAAGTTCCCCAAAGAGCACAAAAGTCGTGATAGGGAAATTCTGCAGGAAAGACCAACACCAGCAATGCAACAACGATGGATTTCCAGACGAGAGTACCTGATGAACAAGGGGACCAAGTCCAAAAGTCACGATCAAGTCGGGAGTGGGCAGATGGCCAGGAAATGCCAGCTGTGGGTGAAAAGAAGCTGCCACCTGATGGTAGAAGCTGAGGATTCTGCAAGAACGACAAGAGCTAGAAACTTCCCCTTTGGAGGACTGATGTCCCACGTGAAGAGTCGTGCAGAAGTGTGTTCCCGCAGAAAGACCGCAAAAAAGCCTTGCTAGCTGCAAAGCTCGCAGTTAGGGTTTTTGGATGCTGCTGTGGCCCAGGAGGGACCAAGATGTCACCAATTGCGTGAGGGGACAGAGGGGGGATTCCAGCAAAAGACAAGGAGCCCTCTCAGAAGCAGGCAGTGTAGGAAAGTACCATCTTGCCTGGCATGTTACCCCCATTTTTCACTGTATATATGTTGTTTTAGTTGTATGTGTCACTGGGACCCTGTTCTCCAGGGCCCCAGTGCTCATAAGTGTGCCTGAATGTGTTACCTATGTAGTGACTAACTGTCTCACTGAGGCTCTGCTAATCAGAACCTCAGTGGTTATGCTCTCTCATTTCTTTCAAATTGTCACTAACAGGCTAGTGACCAATTTTACCAATTTACATTGGCTTTCTGGAACACCCTTATAATTCCCTAGTATATGGTACTGAGGTACCCAGGGTATTGGGGTTCCAGGAGATCCCTATGGGCTGCAGCATTTCTTTTGCCACCCATAGGGAGCTCTGACAATTCTTACACAGGCCTGCCACTGCAGCCTGAGTGAAATAACGTCCACGTTATTTCACAGCCATTTTACACTGCACTTAAGTAACTTATAAGTCACCTATATGTCTAACCTTTACCTGGTAAAGGTTAGGTGCAAAGTTACTTAGTGTGAGGGCACCCTGGCACTAGCCAAGGTGCCCCCACATTGTTCAGGGCTAATTCCCTGAACTTTGTGAGTGCGGGGACACCATTACACGCGTGTACTACATATTGGTCACTACCTATATGTAGCTTCACAATGGTAACTCCGAATATGGCCATGTAACATGTCTAAGATCATGGAATTACCCCCTCTATGCCATCCTGGCATTATTGGGACAATTCCATGATCCCAGTGGTCTGTAGCACAGACCCTGGTACTGCCAAACTGCCTTTTCTGGGGTTTCACTGCAGCTGCTGCTGCTGCCAACCCCTCAGACAGGTTTCTGCCCCCCTGGGGTCAAGCCAGGCTTGTCCCAGGATGGCAGAACAAAGGACTTCCTCTGAGAGAGGGTGTTACACCCTCTCCCTTTGGAAAATGGTGTGAAGGCAGGGGAGGAGTAGCCTCCCCCAGCCTCTGGAAATGCTTTCTTAGGCACAGATGTGCCCAATTCTGCATAAGCCAGTCTACACCGGTTCAGGGACCCCTTAGCCCCTGCTCTGGCGCGAAACTGGACAAAGTAAAGGGGAGTGACTACTCCCCTGACCTGCACCTCCCCAGGGAGGTGTCCAGAGCTCCTCCAGTGTGCTCCAGACCTCTGCCATCTTGGAAACAGAGGTGCTGCTGGCACACTGGACTGCTCTGCGTGGCCAGTGCCACCAGGTGACGTCAGAGACTCCTTCTGATAGGCTCCTTCAGGTGTTAGTAGCCTATCCTCTCTCCTAGGTAGCCAAACCCACTTTTCTGGCTATTTAGGGTCTCTGTCTCTGGGGACACTTTAGATAACGAATGCAAGAGCTCATCAGAGTTCCTCTGCATCTCTCTCTTCACCTTCTGATAAGGAATCGACTGCTGACCGCGCTGGAAGCCTGCAAAACTGCAACAAAGTAGCTAAGATGACTACTGCAACTCTGTAACGCTGATCCTGCCGCCTTCTCAACTGTTTTCCTGTTTGTGCATGCTGTGGGGGTAGTCTGCCTCCTCTCTGCACCAGAAGCTCCGAAGAAATCTCCCGTGGGTCGACGGAATCTTCCCCCTGCAACCGCTGGCACCAAAAAGCTGCATTACCGGTCCCTTGGGTCTCCTCTCAGCACGACGAACGAGGTCCCTTGAATCCAGCAACTCTGTCCAATTGACTCCCACAGTCCAGTGACTCTTCAGTCCAAGTTTGGTGGAGGTAAGTCCTTGCCTCCCCACTCCAGACTGCATTGTTGGTAACCACGACTTTTGCAACTTCTCCGGCCCCTGTGCACTTCCGGTGGAAATCCTTTGTGCACAGCCAAGCCTGGGTCCACGGCACTCTAACCTGCATTGCACGACTTTCTAAGTTGGTCTCCGGCGACGTGAGACTCCTTTGTGCAACTTCGGCGAGCACCGTTTCACGCATCCTTGTAGTGCCTGTTTCTGGCACTTCTCCGGGTGCTACCTGCTGCTAAGAGGGCTCCCTGTCTTGCTCGACGTCCCCTCTCTCTCTTGGTCCAATTTGCGACCTCCTGGTCCCTCCTGGGCCACAGCAGCATCCAAAAACGCTAACCGCACGATTTGCAGCTAGCAAGGTTTGTTGGCATTCTTTTGGCGGGAGAATACTTCTGCACAACTCTCCACGGCGAAAGGAATCCGTCCTACAAAGGGGAAGTCTCTAGCCCTTTTCGTTCCTGCAGAAACCTTTGCTTCTTCTGTCCAGTAGAAGCTCCTTTGCACCCACAGCTGGCATTTCCTGGGCATTTGCCCATCTCCGACTTGATTGTGACTTTTGGACTTGGTCCCCTTGTTCCACAGGTACCCTAGATTGGAAATCCATCGGTGTTGCATTGTTGGTTTGTGTCTTTCCTGCATTATTCCTCTATCACGACTTCTTTGTCCTCTGGGGAACTTCAGTGCACTTTGCACTCACTTTTCAGGGTCTTGGGGTGGGCTATTTTTCTAACCCTCACTATTTTCTAATAGTCCCAGCGACCCTCTACAAGGTCACATAGGTTTGGGGTCCATTCGTGGTTCGCATTTCACTTTTGGAGTATATGGTTTGTGTTGCCCCTATCCCTGTGTGTCTCCATTGCATCCTATTGTAACTATACATTGTTTGCACTGTTTTCTAAGACTATACTGCATATTTTTAATACTGTGTACATATAACTTGTGTATATTTGCTATCCTCACTCTGAGGGTACACTCTGAGATACTTTGGCATATTGTCATAAAAATAAAGTACCTTTATTTTTAGTATAACTGTGTATTGTGTTTTCTTATGATATTGTGCAAGTGACAATTGTGGTACTGTAGTAGCTTCACACGTCTCCTAGTTCAGCCTAAGCTGCTCTGCTAAGCTACCATTATCTATCAGCCTAAGCTGCTAGACACCCTATACACTAATAAGGGATAACTGGGCCTGGTGCAAGGTGCAAGTACCCCTTGGTACTCACTACAAGCCAGTCCAGCCTCCTACAGGCAGCACCCGCAAAAGTGCCGGAACAGGCACTACAAAGTGGAGTGAAACGGTGCTCACCCGAAGTTGCACAAGAGAGTCCCACGCCGCCGAAGGACAACTCAGGAGGTCGTGCAATGCAGGTTAGAGTGCCGTGGACCCAGGTTTGGCTGTGCACAAAGGAAATCCTCGGTGAGTGCACAGGAGCCGGAGTAGCTGCAAAACACGCGGTTCCCAGCAATGCAGTCTAGCGTAGGGAGGCAAGGACTTACCTCCACCAAACTTGGACTGAAGAGTCGCTGGACTGTGGGAGCCACTTGGACAGAGTTGCTGAGTTCAAGGGACCTCGCTCGTTGTGCTGAGAGGAGACCCAGAGGACCGGTGATGCAGTTGTTTGGTGCCTGCGGTTGCAGGGGTAAGATTCCGTCGACCCACGGGAGATTTCTTCGGAGCTTCTAGTGCAGAGAGGAGGCAGACTACCCCCATAGCATGCACCACCAGGAAAAGAGTCGAGAAGGCGGCAGGATCAGCGTTAAAATGTCACAGTAGTCGTCTTTGCTACTTTGTTGCAGTTTTGCAGGTTTCCAGCGCGGTCAGCAGTCGATTCCTTGGCAGAAGGTGAAGAGAGAGATGCAGAGGAACTCTGATGAGCTCTTGCATTCGTTATCTAAAGAATTCCCCAAAGCGGAGACCCTAAATAGCCAGAAAAGGAGGTTTGGCTACTTAGGAGAGAGGATGGGCTAGCAACACCTGAAGGAGCCTATCAGAAGGAGTCTCTGACTTCACCTGCTGGCCCTGGCCACTAAGAGCAGTCCAGTGTGCCAGCAGCACCTCTGTTTCCAAGATGGCAGAGATCTGTAGCCCACTGGAGGAGCTCTGGAACCTCCCAGGGGAGGTGCAGGTCAGGGGAGTGGTCACTCCCCTTTCCTTTGTCCAGTTTCACGCCAGAGCAGGGCTGAGGGGTCCCTGAACCGGTGTAGACTGGCTTATGCAGAAATGGGCACCATCTGTGCCCATGAAAGCATTTTCAGAGGCTGGGGGAGGCTACTCCTCCCCTGCCTTAACACCTTTTTCTAAAGGGAGAGGGTGTAACACCCTCTCTCTGAGGAAGTTCTTTGTTCTGCCTTCCTGGGCCAAGCCTGGCTGGACCCCAGGAGGGCAGAAACCTGTCTGAGGGGTTGGCAGCAGCAGCAGCTGAAGTGAAACCCCTGAAAAGGCAGTTTGGTAGTACCCGGGTCTGGGCTAGAGACCCGTGGGATCATGGAATTGTGCCAACAAAGCCAGGATGGCATAGAGGGGGCAATTCCATAATCATAGACATGTTACATGGCCATATTCGGAGTTACCATTGTGAAGCTGTACATAGGTAGTGACCTATGTATAGTGCACGCGTGTAATGGTGTCCCCGCACTCACAAAGTCCGGGGAATTTGCCCTGAACAATGTGGGAGCACCTTGGCTAGTGCCAGGGTGCCCACACACTAAGTAACTTAGCACCAAACCTTTACCAGGTAAAGGTTAGACATATAGGTGACTTATAAGTTACTTAAGTGCAGTGGTAAATGGCTGTGAAATAACGTGGAAGTTATTTCACACAGGCTGCAGTGGCAGGCCTGTGTAAGAATTGTCAGAGCTCCCTATGGGTGGCAAAAGAAATGCTGCAGCCCATAGGGATCTCCTGGAACCCCAATACCCTGGGTACCTCAGTACCATATACTAGGGAATTATATGGGTGTTCCAGTATGCCAATGTAAATTGATGAAATTGGTCACTAGCCTGTTAGTGACAATTTGGAAAGAAATGAGAGAGCATAACCACTGAGGTTCTGGTTAGCAGAGCCTCAGTGAGACAGTTAGGCACCACACAGGGAACACATACATATAGGTCACAAACTTATGAGCACTGGGGTCCTGGCTGGTAGGGTCCCAGTGACACATAACAAACATACTGAAAACATAGGGCTTTCACTATGAGCACTGGGCCCTGGCTAGCAGGATCCCAGTGAGACAGTGAAATCACCCTGACATACACTCACAAACAGGCCAAAAGTGGGGGTAACAAGGCTAGAAAGAGGCTACTTTCTCACACAACCCCCCCCCCCCCAAACGAAGGACAATAAGGCTAACCTTGGCCAGTTGAGACTTTATTGTCTAAGTGGTGATAAGTAGAGAGTAGCTCTGCAATAGACTGGTTACTCCCTTTATCATCCACTATATGGTTATTTTCCTGTGGGGATGTAAACCACCCTGTTTGAAGGTTTTTAGCTAAGCAAGAATGTGAAGATGTATTTTCAGAGTTTCTATCAGTAAGTTTTAGTTTAGAGCAGTGGGAATAGTCCACTGAACCTATTTGTAGTGATGGAAATGCCAGACAGGGATGCTGTCACAGTGAAGCCATAGCTGGGCAAAAACTTTGTCCATATGGCTGGAAGACAGAACAGGGATGCTGTTTCTCTTGAGTTGGAGCAGGGCAGGGATGCTGTCCTATGAGCTCCACACTAGGACAGGGATGCTGTCCTAAGTGTTGTGAGGCAGTGCAGAGTTTCTGCACTAAAGTTTCTCTGGGAGGGTTGTAGGGATGCTCCATGTTAACTAAAATGGTGCTTTTTTTCTCACCAATGTTAGTTATCCCACAGAGAGGTACTTCTACCTCAGGGAGTACAGCTTTGCCAGCTGATGATTCCCTTGGAACAGGTGCCACCCCAGGAGAGGCTTTTCCTACCACAGGAATTATATCCTGGTTGGCAGGGTGGTTAGGGGGTACTGTGATACCCTTTTTACCTGCTGTTGGAGAGGGATCCTGATTTTTCAGGCATTCTTCTCTCCTTTGCTTTTTCATTTCAGTAGAAATGAGAGGGAACAATTCCTCTGGGATGCCAAGCATGGCTGCATGGGCATAAAACTCTACATCAGCCCAACCTGAGGCCTCTAGGTCATTACCTAAGAGACAGTCTACAGGTAAGCTAGGTGATACCACTACCTGCTTAGGGCCAGTAACTCCACCCCAAATAAACTGAATTATAGCTAAGGGAAGAAACTTAGTGGAGTTATGGACATCAATAATCTTATACTGTTGTCCAATTATGTGTTGTTCAGGATGCACTAGGTTTTCAGTCACCAAAGTGAAACTGGCACCTGTGTCCCTGTAGGCCAAGGCCTCAACACCATTTATTGAAACTGTCTGCCTGTACTTATCCATTGTAAGGGGACAAGCAGCCAGTGTGGCAAGGCTCATGCCACTAGGTGTGACAGAAACTGTCTTGGGACTAACTACCCCAGTTTCTATTATGGACCCATAAGTGAACCCAACTACACCCTTAACTTGACTGTTGCCAGCAGTCCCACCACTAGTACCACTACTGCTAGGGGCACTAGAGCTTGATGTATTAGTGGTGGTAGGCTCAGGGGGTTTACCTGGACAGGACTTATCCCCTGGCATATGGCCTCTGTTTTTACACACAAAGCACCAAGGCTTTTTAAATTGTGTAGGTTGAGAAGAAGAGGAAGAATTTGTTTTATCCCCACCCCCTGAAGAGTGTTTAAGATTTGAAGAAGGATCTTTGGTTTTACCCTTATCCCCATGCTTATCTTGAGATTTCTCACCATCTTTCTTCTTGCCATCCTTGTCACCACCTGTATGAACTTTTCTGTTCACTCTTGTTCTGACCCATTTGCCTGCCTTCTTTCCCAATTCTTGGGGAGAGGTCAGATCTGAGTCCACTAGATACTGGTGAAACAAATCAGACACACAATTTTTAAGAATATGCTCTCTCAGGATTAAGTTATACAGGCTTTCATAATCAGTAACTGTAGGAAAGTACCATCTTGCCTGGCATGTTACCCCCATTTTTCACTGTATGTATGTTGTTTTAGTTGTATGTGTCACTGGGACCCTGGTATCCAGGGCCCCAGTGCTCATAAGTGTGCCTGAATGTGTTACCTGTGTAGTGACTAACTGTCTCACTGAGGCTCTGCTAATCAGAACCTCAGTGGTTATGTTCTCTCATTTCTTTCAAATTGTCACTAACAGGCAAGTGACCAATTTTACCAATTTACATTGGCTTACTGGAACACCCTTATAATTCCCTAGTATATGGTACTAAGGTACCCAGGGAATTAGGGTTACAGGAGATCCCTATGGGCTGCAGCATTTCTTTTGCCACCCATAGGGAGCTCTGACAATTCTTACACAGGCCTGCCACTGCAGCCTGAGTGAAATAACGTCCACGTTATTTCACAGCCATTTTACACTGCACTTAAGTAATTTATAAGTCACCTATATGTCTAACCTTTACCTGGTAAAGGTTAGGTGCAAAGTTACTTAGTGTGAGGGCACCCTGGCACTAGCCAAGGTGCCCCCACATTGTTCAGGGCCAATTCCCCGGACTTTGTGAGTGCGGGGACACCATTACACGCCTGCACAACATATAGGTCACTACCTATATGTAGCTTCACAATGGTAACTCCGAATATGGCCATGTAACATGTCTATGATCATGGAATTGCCCCCTCTATGCCATCCTGGCTCTCCCTTTGGAAAATGGTGTGAAGGCAGGGAGGAGTAGCCTCCCACAGCCTCTGGAAATGCTTTCATGGGCACATTTGGTTCCCATTTCTGCATAAGCCAGTCTACACCGGTTCAGGGACCCCTTAGCCCTGCTCTGGCGCGAAACTGGACAAAGGAAAGGGGAGTGACCACTCCCCTGACCTGCACCTCCCCTGGGAAGTGTCCAGAGCTCCTCCAGTGTGCTCCAGACCTCTGCCATCTTGGAAACAGAGGTGCTGATGGCACACTGGACTGCTCTGAGTGGCCAGTGCCACCAGGTGACGTCAGGGACTCCTTCTGATAGGCTCCTTCAGGTGTTACTAGCCTATCCTCTCTCCTAGGTAGCCAAACCCTCTTTTCTGGCTATTTAGGGTCTCTGTCTCTGGGGAAACTTTACATAACGAATGCAAGAGCTCATCTGAGTTCCTCTGCATCTCTCTCTTCACCTTCTGCTAAGGAATCGACTGCTGACCGCGCTGGAAGCCTGCAAAACTGAAACAAAGTAGCTAAGACGACTACTGCAACTCTGTAACGCTGATCCTGCCGCCTTCTCGACTGTTTTCATGGTGGTGCATGCTGTGGGGGTAGTCTGCCTCCTCTCTGCACTAGAAGCTCCGAAGAAATCTCCCGTGGGTCGACGGAATCTTCCCCCTGCAACCGCAGGCACCAAAGAACTGCATTACCGGTCCCTTGGGTCTCCTCTCACCACGAAGAGCGAGGTCCCTTGAATCCAGCAACTCTGTCCAAGTGACTCCCACAGTCCAGTGACTCTTCAGTCCAAGTTTGGTGGAGGTAAGTCCTTGCCTCCCCACGCCAGACTGTATTGCTGGGAACCGCGACTTTTGCAGCTACTCCGGACCCTGTGCACTTCCGGCGGAAATCCTTTGTGCACAGCCAAGCCTGGGTCCATGTCACTCTAACCTGCATTGCACGACTTTCTAAGTTGGTCTCCGGCGACGTGGGACTCCTTTGTGTAACTTCGGGTGAGCACTGTTTCACGCATCCTCGTAGTGCCTGTTTCTGGCACTTCTCTTGGTGCTACCTGCTGCTGAGAGGACTCCTTGTCTTGCTCGACGTCCCCTCTGTCTCCTGACGCAGTTTGCGATATCCTGGTCCCTCCTGGGCCACAGCAGCGTCCAAAAACGCTAACCGCACAATTTGCAGCTAGCAAGGCTTGTTGGCAGTCTTTCGGCGGGAAAACACTTCTGCACTACTCTCCACGGCGTGCGGTATCCGTCCTCCAAAGTGGAAGTCTCTAGCCCTTGTCGTTCCTGCAGAAACCTAAGCTTCTTCTGTCCAGCAGAAGCTTCTTTGCACCCACAGCTGGCATTTCCTGGGCATCTGCCCATCTCCGACTTGCTTGTGACTTTTGGACTTGGTCCCCTTGTTCCACGGGTACCCTCGACTGGAAATCCATCGTTGTTGCATTGCTGGTTTGTGTCTTTCCTGCAGAATTCCCCTATCACGACTTCTTTGTCCTTTGGGGAACTTTAGTGCACTTTGCACTCACTTTTCAGGGTCTTGGGGTCGGCTATTTTTCTAACCCTCACTATTTTCTAATAGTCCCAGCGACCCTCTACAAGGTCACATAGGTTTGGGGTCCATTCGTGGTTCGCATTCCACTTTTGGAGTATATGGTTTGTGTTGCCCCTATCCCTATGTGTCCCCATTGCATCCTATTGTAACTATACATTGTTTGCACTGTTTTCTAAGACTATACTGCATATTTTTGGTATTGTGTACATATAACTTGTGTATATTTGCTATCCTCATACTGAGGGTACACTCTGAGATACATTGGCATATTGTCATAAAAATAAAGTACCTTTATTTTTTGTATAATTGTGTATTGTGTTTTCTTATGATATTGTGCAATTGACATTAGTGGTACAGTAGGAGCTTCACTCGTCTCCTAGTTCAGCCTAAGCTGCTCTGCTAAGCTACCATTATCTATCAGCCTAAGCTGCTAGACACCCTATACACTAATAAGGGATACCTGGGCCTGGTGCAAGGTGTAAGTACCCCTTGGTACTCACTACAAGCCAGTCCAGCCTCCTACAGTAACTTTACTGCCATGTAACCACCCCTCCAAGGCCTTCACTGAATGGTCAACAAAGTCTACCCAGTCTTGTGAAGACTCCTTTTTGGTATCTCTGAACTTCATCCTGTACTGTTCAGTGGTTAAGCCATAACCATCTAGGAGTGCATACTTAAGAACTTTAAAATTATTGGCATCACTTTCTTTCACAGTATGGAGCCTATCCCTACCCTTTCCACTAAATGATAGCCATAGGATAGCAGCCCACTGCCTTTGAGGGACATCCTGTACAACACAGGCCCTCCCAAGTGTAGCAAACCACTTGTTAATGTCATCCCCCTCTTATAAGGGGGAACTATCTTGTGCAGATTCCTAGAATCATGCTCTCTTGCAGGATGACTATTTTGAATACTGCTGCTGCCACCATGGGTTTGTAAACCCAATTTCTGTCTTTCTCTTTCTATTTCCAATGACTGCCTATCTAAATCCAGCTGTTGCTTCTTGAGCTTCAACCTGGATTGTTCCACTCTCAATCTATTGAGCTCACTTTCTACCATTCTGTCATCAGGGTGGGTGGGAGAGGCATGTCTAGAAACAGAAGTATGCTGAGAATGAACAGAAGGAGACCTGGCCCTAACAAATGGCACTCTAACATTCTGGCCTACAGAAGTAACACTTTTACTGTGATTAGAAACAACACCATGACTGTGATGAGAAACAACACTATTACTATGATGTGAAATCACATCAGTACCAGCTATGCTAGGTGGCTTGCTAGGGGGCAGGTTGGAAAGGTTCCCTCCCACATCTTTTGCTAGGGGTGCCCCAGAATCAGAGTGGGAACCATCAGCTAATTTCGCACCAGAAGTGTCACCTAAGGTCTTATCTTGTTCAATGAGCATATTAACCAACAGTTGTCTTGAGGGATTCTTCCCTACCCCTAAACCTCTATCTATACAGAGACTCCTTGCTTCCTTCCAGCTAAGGTTGTCATAAACTATGTTGGACAGATCAAGAGTTTGGCCTGTACCAGACATTATAGACAGTGTTTAAGGGATAGAAAAAGTGAGAACAAGATTTTCAGAACTTTTTGAAAGACAGAAAAAAAACTTTTAAAACTTTTTAAGAACTTTTTAGAAAGTTTAGAGGTACTTTTCAGCACTTAGTAAAGAAGTGAGAGAAGAAAAGCAAAACTTTTTGGTTAGGTGTACATACACTGAACTTGTTTTGTATATTTTTCTCTTATGAAAAGTACAATGACAAAAGTGGTAAGTAGTTGCAAAGAACTTATCCCACCGCTGCACAACCAATGTAGGAGGCTGGACTGGCTTGTGGTGAGTACCAAGGGGTACTTACACCTTGCACCAGGCCCAGGTATCCCTTATTAGTGTAGAGGGGTGTCTAGCAGCTTAGGCTGATAGAAAAGGTAGCTTAGCAGAGCAGCTTAGGCTGAACTAGGAGATGAGTGAAGCTCCTACAGTACCACTAGTGTCTCTTGCACAATACCATAAGAAAACACAATACACAGATATACTAAAAATAAAGGTACTTTATTTTTATGACAATATGCCAAAGTATCTCAGTGAGTACCCTCAGTATGAGGATAGCAAATATACACAAGATATATGTACACAATACCAAAATATGCAGGAATAGCAATAGAAAACAGTGCAAACAATGTATAGTTACAGTAGGATGCAATGGGGGCACATAGGGATAGTGGCAACAAAAAAAATATACTCCAAAAGTGGAATGCGAACCATGAATGGACCCCAAACCTATGTGACCTTGTAGAGGGTCGCTGGGACTGTAAGAAAACAGTGAGGGTTAGAAAAATAGCCCACCCCAAGACCCTGAAAAGTGAGTGCAAAGTGCACTGAAGTTCCCCAAAGAGCACAAAAGTCGTGATAGGGGAATTCTGCAGGAAAGACCAACACCAGCAATGCAACAACGATGGATTTCCAGACGAGAGTACCTGTGGAACAAGGGGACCAAGTCCAAAAGTCACGATCAAGTCGGGAGTGGGCAGATGCCCAGGAAATGCCAGCTGTTGGTGCAAAGAAGCTGCCACCTGATGGTAGAAGCTGAGGATTCTGCAAGAACGACAAGAGCTAGAAACTTCCCCTTTGGAGGATGGATGTCCCATGTCGTGAGGAGTTGTGCAGAAGTGTTTTCCCGCCGAAAGACCGCAAACAAGCCTTGCTAGCTGCAAAGCTCGTGGATAGGGGTTTTGGATGCTGCTGTGGCCCAGGAGGGACCAGGATGTCATCAATTGCGCGAGGAGACAGAGGGGGCGTCCAGCAAGACAAGGAGCCCTCTCAGAAGCAGGCAGCACCCGCAGAAGTGCCGGAACAGGCACTACAAAGTGGAGTGAAACAGTGCTCACCCGAAGTTGCACAAGAGAGTCCCACGCCGCCGGAGGACAACTCAGGAGGTTGTGCAATGCAGGTTAGAGTGCCGTGGACCCAGGCTTGGCTGTGCACGAAGGAAATCCTCAGTGAGTGCACAGGAGCCAAAGTAGCTGCAAAACACGCGGTTCCCAGCAATGCAGTCTAGCGTGGGGAGGCAAGGACTTACCTCCACCAAACTTGGACTGAAGAGTCACTGGACTGTGGGAGTCACTTGGACAGAGTTGCTGAGTTCAAGGGACCTCGCTCGTCGTGCTGAGAGGAGATCCAGAGGACTGGTGATGCAGTTCTTTGGTGCCTGCGGTTGCAGGGGGAAGATTCCGTCGACCCACGGGAGATTTCTTTGGAGCTTCTAGTGCAGAGAGGAGGCAGACTACCCCCACAGCATGCACCACCAGGAAAACAGTCGAGAAGGCGGCAGGATCAGCGTTACAATGTCACAGTAGTCGCCTTTGCTACTTTGTTGCAGTTTTACAGGCTTCCAGCGCGGTCAGCAGTCGATTCCTTGGCAGAAGATGAAGAGAGAGATGCAGAGGAACTCTGATGAGCTCTTGCATTCATTATCTGAAGAATTCCCCAAAGCAGAGACCCTAAATAGCCAGAAAAGGAGGTTTGGCTACTTAGGAGAGAGGATAGGCTAGCAACACCTGAAGGAGCCTATCAGAAGGAGTCTCTGACGTCACCTGCTGGCCCTGGCCACTCAGAGCAGTCCAGTGTGCCAGCAGCACCTCTGTTTCCAAGATGGCAGAGGTCTGGAGCACACTGGAGGAGCACTTGAACCTCCCAGGGGAGGTGCAGGTCAGGGGAGTGGTCACTCCCCTTTCCTTTGTTCAGTTTCGCGCCAGAGCAGGGCTGAGGGGTCCCTGAACCGGTGTAGACTGGCTTATGCAGAAATGGGCACCATCTGTGCCCATGAAAGCATTTCCAGAGGCTGGGGGAGGCTACTCCTCCCCTGCCTTAAACCCTTTTTCTAAAGGGAGAGGGTGTAACACCCTCTCTCTGAGGAAGTTCTTTGTTCTGCCTTCCTGGGCCAAGCCTGGCTGGACCCCAGGAGGGCAGAAACCTGTCTGAGGGGTTGGCAGCAGCTGCAGTGAAACCCCTGAAAAGGCAGTTTGGCAGTACCCGGGTCTGGGCTAGACACCCGTGGGATCATGGGATTGTGCCAACAATGCCAGGATGGCATAGAGGGGGCAATTCTATGATCATAGACATATTACATGGCCATATTCGGAGTTACCATTGTGAAGCTATACATAGGTAGTGACCTATGTATAGTGCACGCGTGTAATGGTGTCCCCGCACTCACAAAGTCCGGGGAATTTGCCCTGAACAATGTGGGAGCACCTTGGCTAGTGCCAGGGTGCCCACACACTAAGTAACGTAGCACCTAACCTTTACCAGGTAAAGGTTAGACATATAGGTGACTTATAAGTTACTTAAGTGCAGTGGTAAATGGCTGTGAAATAACGTGGACGTTATTTCACTCAGGCTGCAGTGGCAGGCCTGTGTAAGAATTGTCAGAGCTCCCTATGGGTGGCAAAAGAAATGATGTAGCCCATAGGGATCTCCTGGAACCCGAATACCCTGGGTACCTCAGTACCATATACTAGGGAATTATAAGGGTGTTCTAGTATGCCAATGTAAATTGGTGAAATTGGTCACTAGCCTGTTAGTGACAATTTGGAACGAAATGAGAGAGCATAACCACTGAGGTTCTGGTTAGCAGAGCCTCAGTGAGACAGTTAGGCACCACACAGTTAACACATACATATAGGTCACAAACTTATGAGCACTGGGGTCCTGGCTAGCAGGGTCCCAGTGACACATAACAAACTTACTGAAAACATAGGGCTTTCACTATGAGCACTGGGCCCTGGCTAGCAGGATCCCAGTGAGACAGTGAAAACACCCTGACATACACTCACAAACAGGCTAAAAGTGGGGGTAACAAGGCTCGAAAGAGGCTACTTTCTCACACCCATTTGTCTGCCTTATTTCCCAATTCTTGGGGAGAGGTCAGATCAGAGTCCACCAGGTACTGGTGTAACAAATCAGACACACAATTATTAAGAATATGCTCTCTCAGGATTAAGTTATACAGGCTTTCATAGTCAGAAACTTTACTGCCATGTAACCACCCCTCCAAAGCCTTCACTGAATGGTCAACAAAGTCTACCCAGTCTTGTGAAGACTCCTTTTTGGTTTCTCTGAACTTCATTCTGTACTGTTCAGTGGTTAAGCCATAACCATCTAGGAGTGCATTCTTAAGAACTGCAAAATTATTGGCATCACTTTCTTTTACAGTAAGGAGCCTACCCCTCCCCTTTCCACTGAAAGATAGCCAAAGGATAGCAGCCCACTGCCTTTGAGGGACCTCCTGTACAACACAGGCCCTCTCAAGTGCAGCAAACCACTTGTTAACGTCATCCCCATCCTTGTAAGGGGGAACTATCTTATGCAGATTCCTAGAATCATGCTCTTTTGCAGGATGACTATTTGGAATACTGCTGCTGCCACCATGGGTTTCGAAACCCAATTTCTGTCTTTCTGTTTCTATCTCCAAGGACTGCGTATCTAAATCCAGCTGTTGCTTCTTGAGCTTCAGCCTGGATTGTTCCACTCTCAATCTATTGAGCTCCCTTTCTAACACTCTGTCATCAGGGTGGGTGGGTGAGGCATGTCTTGAAACAGAAGTATGTTGAGAATGAACAGAGGGAGACCTGACCCTAACAGATGGCACTCTATCAACCTGGCTAACAGAAGTAACACTCCTACTATGATGGGAAGGAACACTCTTACTGTGATGTGAGGTAACACTATTACTGTGGTGTGAAATCACATCAGTACCAGTTATGCTAGGTGGTCTGCTAATGGGCAGGTTGGGAAGGTTCCCTTCTAAATCCTTTGCTAGGGGTGCCCCAGGGTCAGATTGGGAAACATCAGCTAATTTCTCAACAGAAGTGCCAACTCTGGTCTTATCTTGTTCAATGAGCATATTAACCAACAGTTCTCTACAGGGATTCTTCCCTACCCCTAAACCTCTTTCAATGCAGAGACTCCTTGCTCCTTTCCAGGTAAGGTGATCATAAGCAAGTTTGGACAGATCAACAGTTTGGCCTGTACCAGACATTTTAGAAAGTGTTTAAGGGATAGAAAACGTGAGAAAAAAGTTTTTCAGAACTTTTTGAAAGACAGAAAAAAAAAGTTTTAAAACTTTTTAAGGACTTTTTAGAAAGTTTAGAGGTACTTTTCAGCACTTAGCAAAGAAGTGAGAGAAGAAAAGCAAAACTTTTTGGTTAGGTGTACATACACTGAACTTGTTTTGTATATTTTTCTCCTATGAAAAGTACAATGACAAAAGTGGTAAGTAGTTGCAAAGTACTTATCCCACCGCTGCACAACCAATGTAGGAGGCTGGACTGGCTTGTAGTGAGTACCAAGGGGTACTTACACCTTGCACCAGGCCCAGGTATCCCTTATTAGTGTAGAAACGGTGTCTAGCAGCTTAGGCTGATAGAAAAGGTAGCTTAGCAGAGCAGCTTAGGCTGAACTAGGAGACGAGTGACGCTCCTACAGTACCACTAGTGTCATATGCACAATGTCATAAGAAAACACAATACACAGGCATACTAAAAATAAAGGTAATTTATTTTTATGACAATATGCCAAAGTATCTAAGTGAGTACCCTCAGTATGAGGATAGCAAATATACACAAGATATATGTACACAATACCAAAATATGCAGTAATAGCAATAGAAAACAGTGCAAACAATATATAGTCACAATAGAATGCAATGGGGGCACATAGGGATAGGGGCAACACAAACCATATACTCTAGAAGTGGAATGCGAACCACGAATGGACCCCAAACCTATGTAACCTTATAGAGGGTTGCTGGGACTGTAAGAAAACAGTGAGGGTTAGAAAAATAGCCCACCCCAAGACCATGAAAAGTGGGTGCAAAGTGCACCTAAGATCCCCAAAGAGCACAGAAGTCGTGATAGGGGAATTCTGCAGGAAAGACCAACACCAGCAATGCAACAATGATGGATTTCAAGACGAGAGTACCTGTGGAACAAGGGGACCAAGTCCAAAAGCCACGATTAAGTCGGGAGTGGGCAGATGCCCAGGAAATGCCAGCTGTGGGTGCAAAGAAGCTGCCACTGGATGGTAGAAGCTATAGATTCTGCAAGAACAACAAGGGCTAGAAACTTCCCCTTTGGAGGATGGATGTCCCACGTCGTGAAGAGTCGTGCAAAAGTGTTTTCCCACAGAAAGACCGCAAACAAGCCTTGCTAGCTGCAAGGGTTGCAGTTAGGGTTCTTCGATGCTGCTGTGGCCCAGGAGGGACCAGGATGTCGCCAATTGCGTGAGGAGACAAAGGGGGCATCCAGCAAGACAAAGAGCCCACTCAGAAGCAAACAGCACCTGCAGAAGTGCCAGATAAGGCACTACAAAGTGGAGTGAACCGGAACTCACCCGTTGCACAAGAGGGTCCCACGAAGCCGGAGGGCAACTCAGGAGGTCGTGCAATGCAGGTTAGAGTGCCGGGACCCAGGCTTGGCTGTGCACAAAGGAAATCCTGGTAGAGTGCACAGGAGCCGCAGTAGCTGCAAAACACGCGGTTCCCAGCAATGCAGTCTAGCATGGGGAGGCAAGGACTTACCTCCACCAAACTTGGACTGAAGAGTCACTGGACTGTGGAATTCACTGGGACAGTGTTGCTGAGTTCAAGGGACCTCGCTCGTCGTGCTGAGAGGAGACCCAGAGGACCGGTGATGCAGTCCTTTGGTGCCTGCGGTTGCAGGGGGAAGATTCCGTCGACCCACGGGAGAGTTCTTCGGAGCTTCTAGTGCAGAGAGGAGGCACACTACCCCACAGCATGCACCACCAGAAAAACAGCAGAGAAGGCGGCAGGATCAGCGTTACAAGGTCGCAGTAGTCGTCTTTTCTACTTTGTTGCAGTTTTGCAGGCTTCCAGCGCGGTCAGCAGTCGATTCCTTGGCAGAAGGTGAAGACAGAGATGCAGAGGAACTCTGATGAGCTCTTGCATTCGTTATCTAAGGAATTCCCCAAAGCAGAGACCCTAAATAGCCAGAAAAGGAGGTTTGGCTACCTACGAGAGAGGATAGGCTAGCAACACCTGAAGGAGCCTATCAGAAGGAGTCTCTGACGTCACCTGCTGGCACTGGCCACTCAGAGCAGTCCAGTGTGCTAGCAGCACCTCTGTTTCCAAGATGGCAGAGGTCTGGAGCACACTGGAGTAGCTCTGGGCACCTCCCAGGGGAGGTGCAGGTCAGGGGAGTGGTCACTCCCCTTTCCTTTGTCCAGTTTCGGGCCAGAGCAGGGCTGAGGGATCCCTGAACCGGTGCAGACTGGCTTATGCAGAGATGGGCACCATCTGTGCCCATCAAAGCATTTCCAGAGGCTGGGCGAGGCTACTCCTCCCCAGCTCTGACACCTTTTTCCAAACGGAGAGGGTGTAACACCCTCTCCCTGAGGAAGACCTTTGTTCTGCATTCCTGGGCCAGGCCTGGCTGGACCCCAGGAGGGCAGAAACCTGTCTGAGGGGTTGGCAGCAGCAGCAGCTGCAGTGAAACCCCGGGAAAGGTAGTTTGGCAGTACCCGGGTCTGAGCTAGAGACTCAGGGGATCATGGAATTGTCTCCCCAATGCCAGAATGGCATTGGGGTGACAATTCCATGATCTTAGACATGTTACATGGCCATGTTCGGAGTTACCATTGTGACGCTATTCATATGTCGTGGCATATGTATAGTGTCTGCGTGTAATGGTGTCCCCGCACTCACAAAGTCCGGGGAATTTGCCCTGAACAATGTGGGGGCACCTTGGCTAGTGCCAGGGTGCCCACACACTAAGTAACTTAGCACCCAACCTTTACCAGGTAAAGGTTAGACATATAGGTGACTCATTGTAGGAGGCTGGACTGGCTTGTAGTGAGTACCAAGGGGTACTTACACCTGGCACCAGGCCCAGGTATCCCTTATTAGTGTATAGGGTGTCTAGCAGCTTAGGCTGATAGATAATGGTAGCTTAGCAGAGCAGCTTAGGCTGAACTAGGAGACGTGTGAAGCTACTACAGTACCACAAGTGTCACTTGCACAATACCATAAGAAAACACAATACACAGTTATACTAAAAATAAAGGTACTTTATTTTTATGACAATATGTCACAGTATCTCAGAGTGTACCCTCAGAGTGAGGATAGCAAATATACACAAGTTATATGTACACAGTACTAAAAATATGCAGTATAGTCTTAGAAAACAGTGCAAACAATGTATAGTTACAATAGGATGCAATGGAGACACATAGGGATAGGGGCAACACAAACCATATACTCCAAAAGTGGAATGTGAACCACGAATGGACTCCAAACCTATGTGACCTTGTAGAGGGTCGCTGGGACTATTAGAAAATAGTGAGAGTTAGAAAATTAGCCCTCCCCAAGACCCTGAAAAGTGAGTGCAAAGTGCACTGAAGTTCCCCAAAAGACAAAGAAGTCGTGATAGAGGAATAATGCAGGAAAGACACAAACCAACAATGCAACAACTGTGGATTTCCAATCTAGGGTACCTGTGGAACAAGGGGAGCAAGTCCAAAAGTCACAAGCAAGTCGGAGATGGGCAAATGCCCAGGAAATGCCAGCTGTGGGTGCAAAGGAGCTTCTACTGGACAGAAGAAGCAAAGGTTTCTGCAAGAACGAAAAGGGCTAGAGACTTCCCCTTTGGTGGACGGATCCCTCTGGCCGTGGAGAGTCGTGCAAAAGTATTTTCCTGCCGAAAGAACGTCAACAAGCCTTGCTAGCTGCAAATCGTGCAGTTAGCGTTTTTGGACGCTACTGTAGCCCAGGAGGGACCAGGAGGTCGCAAATTGGACCAGAAGGAAGAGGAAACGTCGTGCAAGACAAAGAGCCCTCTCAGCAGCAGGTAGCACCCGGAGAAGTGCCAAAAACAGGCACTACAAGGATGCGTGAAACGGTGCTCACCCGAAGTTACACAAAGGAGTCCCACGTCGCCGGAGACCAACTTAGAAAGTCGTGCAATGCAGGTTAGATTGCCGTGGAACCAGGCTTGGCTGTGCACAAAGGATTTCTGCCGGAAGTGCACAGGGGCCGGAGAAGTTGCAAAAGTCGCGGTTACCAACAATGCAGACTGGAGTGGGGAGGCAAGGACTTACCTCCACCAAACTTGGACTGAAGAGTCACTGGACTGTGTGAGTCACTTGGACAGAGTTGCTGGATTCAAGGGACCTCGCTCATCGTGCTGAGAGGAGACCCAAAGGACCGGTAATGCAGCTTTTTGGTGCCTGCGGTTGCAGGGGGAAGATTCCGTCGACCCACGGGAGATTTCTTCGGAGTTTCTGGTGCAGAGAGGAGGCAGACTACCCCCACAGCATGCACAAGCAGGAAAACAGTCGAGAAGGCGGCAGGATCAGCGTTACAGAGTTGCAGTAGTCGTCTTTGCTACTATGTTGCAGGTTTGCAGGCTTCCAGCGCGGTCAGCAGTCGATTCCTTATCAGAAGGTGAAGAGAGAGATGCAGAGGAACTCGGATGAGCTCTTGCATTCGTTATCTAAAGTTTCCCCAGAAACAGAGACCCTAAATAGCCAGAAAAGAGGGTTTGGCTACCTAGGAGAGAGGAGAGGCTACTAACACCTGAAGGAGCCTATCACAAGGAGTCTCTGACGTCACCTGGTGGCACTGGCCACTCAGAGCAGTCCAGTGTGCCAGCAGCACCTCTGTTTCCAAGAGGGCAGAGGTCTGGAGCACACTGGAGGAGCTCTGAACACCTCCCAGGGGAGGTGCAGGTCAGGGGAGTGGTCACTCCCCTTTCCTTTGTCCAGTTTCGCGCCAGAGCAGGGGCTAAGGGGTCCCTGAACCGGTGTAGACTGGCTTATGCAGAATTGGGCACATCTGTGCCCAAGAAAGCATTTCCAGAGGCTGGGGGAGGGTACTCCTCCCCTGCCTTCACACCATTTTCCAAAGGGAGAGGGTGTAACACCCTCTCTCAGAGGAAGTCCTTTGTTCTGCCATCCTGGGACAAGCCTGGCTTGACCCCAGGAGGGCAGAAACCTGTCTGAGAGGTTGGCAGCAGCAGCAGCTGCAGTGAAACCCCAGGAAAGGCAGTTTGGCAGTACCAGGGTCTGTGCTACAGACCACTGGGATCATGGAATTGTCCCAATAATGCCAGGATGGCATAGAGGGGGCCATTCCATGATCTTAGACGTTACATGGCCATATTCGGAGTTACCATTGTGAAGCTACATATAGGTAGTGACCTATATGTAGTGCACACGTGTAATAGTGTCCCCGCACTCACAAGGTTCAGGGAATTGGCTCTGAACAATGTGGGGGCACCTTGGCTAGTGCCAGGGTGCCCTCACACTAAGTAACTTTGCACCTAACCTTTACCAGGTCAAGGTTAGACATATAGGTGACTTATAAGTTACTTAAGTGCAGTGTAAAATGGCTGTGAAATAACGTGGACATTATTTCTCTCAGGCTGCAGTGGCAGGCCTGTGTAAGAATTGTCAGAGCTCCCTATGGGTGGCAAAAGAAATGCTGCAGCCCATAGGGATCTCCTGGAACCCCAATACCCCGGGTACCTCAGTACCATATACTAGGGAATTATAAGGGTGTTCCAGAAAGCCAATGTAAATTGGTAAAATTGGTCACTAGCCTGTTAGTGACAATTTGAAAGAAATGAGAGAGCATAACCACTGAGGTTCTGGTTAGCAGAGCCTCAGTGAGACAGTTAGGCACCACACAGGGAACACATACAGTACATATAGGCCACAAACTTATGAGCACTGGGGTCCTGACTAGCAGGGTCCAGTGACACATAACAAACATACTGAAAACATAGGGTTTTCACTATGAGCACTGGGCCCTGGCTAGCAGGATCCCAGTGAGACAGTGAAAACACCCTGACATATACTCACAAACAGGCCAAAAGTGGGGGTAACAAGGCTAGAAAGAGGCTACTTTCTCACACTCATAAGTTACTTAAGTGCAGTGGTAAATGGCTGTGAAATAACGTGGACGTTTTTTCACTCAGGCTGCACTGGCAGGCCTGTGTAAGAATTGTCAGATCTCCCTATGGGTGGCACAAGAAATGCTGCAGCCCATAGGGGTCTCCTGGAGCCCCAATACCCTGGGTACCTCAGTACCATATACTAGGGAATTATAAGGGTGTTCCAGTAAGCCAATCTGAATTGGTGAAGTTGGTCACTAGCCTGTTAGTGACAATTTGTAAAGAGAGAGCATAACCACTGAGGTTCTGGTTAGCAGAGCCTCAGTGAGACAGTTAGGCACCACACAGGGAACACATACAGGGCACACTTATGAGCACTGGGGCCCTGGCTGGCAGGGTCCCAGTGACACATACACTAAAACAACATATATACAGTGAAATATGGGGGTAACATGCCAGGCAAGATGGTACTTTCCTACAACCTTCATCCTGCCAAGGATAGGGTGAGTGGCTGCCTTTCTCCACTGGTTCTGGAGGGGGCTTTGTGCCCAGTCTGCTTCATCCTGCCAAGGATAGGGTGAGTTGATGCCTTTCTCCACTGGCTCTGGAGGGGGCTTTATGCCCAGTGATGCAACACTTTGGGTGTGGCAGTTCACGGTACCTCCCTTGGGAGTCTGAGGCACGAGATTTGCAGGGGCCAGGTTGCATGATAATCCATGGAGGCAGGGCTAGACTCCATCCTGCGGCGGCTACGGCTGCAAACTGGTGGTTGAGCCAGTGCTGATGTTGCCAGTGGTGGAGGGAGGCTCCAGTCCTTCACCTGCAGCCTTGGACAGCTGCCCACTGGGGCTGATGCTGCTGGTAGTGGTGCTACTGTCAGAGTGCAAGTGGCGGTGCTTGCGGCGGTGCTTGCGGCGGTGCCTGCGGCGGTGCTACCGGCGGTGCAGGTGGCGTTGCTGGCCGTGGTGCAGGTGCTGGTGCTGCCAGTGGTGGAGGGAGGCTCCAGCCCTTCCCCTTCAGCCTCAGACGGCTGCCCACTGGGGCTGCTGTTGCTGGCAGTAGTAGTGCTTGCAGCGGTGCAGGTGGCGGTGCAGGTGGCGGTGCTAGCGGCGGGGCTGCTGGTGGTGCTGGCCCCAGTGCAGGTGGCGGTGCTGGCGGGTGAGCTGGTAGCCACCAGGCCTTCACCTGCAGCCTCGGATGACTGAAGTGCCGTGCCTGTTGTTTTCTGCCCCTTCCTCACCCTGTCAGATGGTGGTGTGACCTTGGGTTTGGCAGCTGGAGTCTTGGAGGTGGCCTTGCTGGGTGGTTATGGCTCCTTCCCCTTGCTGGATGCTGTCCCCCTCTTTACCTTGCCAGGTGGCAGAATGGCTTTGGCCTAGGCTGGGGTTAGTGGCACACTGGCTGAGCTGACGAGTGCCCCCTTTGAGCCTCTGAAAGCTGCAGGAACCACAGCGGACGTCGACTTGGTGGCTGAGGTGCTGGCCTTGGTTCTGGCCACCTTGTCCCGAGGGGAAGGACGGGGGGAAGGGTGGGGAAGAGGTCAATGTTTGCCAGGAAAATCCTCTTAGGGACACTGGGGCGGGAAGAGGGAGAGGGTTCGGGAGTGGAGGAAGAGGGAGTGGTTGTAGGAGGTGTCTGTCTGCTGAGTTTGGGTGCAGGTGCATGGGCTGGATGCTGTTGTGAGGTGGATTGGTGTTGGGTCGGTGGGTGCCTACGTTGGTGTACTTTGGGAGGAGGGGTCACAGACACACTGGGAGAGGACACAGGGATGTGTGCATGGATGTGGGGGTGGTGACTGGCAGTGAGGGGTGTGTTGTGATGGGCGTGCTGGTGATGGAGGTAGTGTATGAGGATGTAGTGCATGCAGGTGTGAGTGGAGATGCTATTGGGAGGGAGGTGGATGACGAAGAGGAGGGGGACACAGTGGAGGCAGTGGATGTTGGTGTGTCTGCATGGGGATGGTGCTTGTGTGAGTGCCTGTGATATGAAGTGTGGTGCTTGTGTTTGCCTGAGCCACTTTTGTGTGTTGATTTGGATGAATGCTGGTCTGAAGGTGTGCTTGGGATTGGCTGGGGTTCAGGGGATTGGGACTGGGTAGAGGAAGTTGGAGGGGGGTGGCTGGACACAGGGACAATGGCTACCATCAGTGCTGAGGCCAGAGCCTGAAATGCTCTCTGTTGGGCCACCACACCAGAGTGAATGCCCTCCAGGGATGCATTTGTTTGTTGCAAATGCCTCTCGACACCCTGGATGGTATTCAGAATGGTTGACTGCCCAACAGTGAGGTATCTCAGGAGGTCAATAGCCTCCTCCCTTACGGCAGCAGGGCTGACTGCGGCAGGGCCTGAGGTGCCTGGGGCAAAGGAGATGTCCACCCTCCTGGGTGAGCGGGCACGGAAAACACGCTGTGGGGCTGCTGGGAGGGCGGTGCTGGTGGGGGGGTGACTGCTGTACCTGTTGTTGGCGTGGGTACAGAGGTGTCCGCCACCCCCAGGGAGCTTCCATCGGAGGAGGAGTTGTTGTCTGTGGTGTCCCCTCCTGTGCCCCGTCGTGGTGTTCCCCTCGCCCTCCGTCCCACTGGTGCCCTCAACGTCGCTGGATTCGGCCTCCAGGCCCATGTGGAATGCAGCTCCCTCTGTTGCCGGTGCCTCTGCTCCTCCGCCAGATGATGCTAATGCACACAAGGACAGGGTGACAAAATAAAAAGGGGGGAGAGACAGAGGATACACTTTGTCAATGCAAGCAACACCACTAGTGTTGGCGTACACAACACACAGGGAGCAGCCCCATGCACTAGGCCATGCACTACCAGTTACTATGATAGTCACCAGCCCATGAGGTACAATGCCTAACGCCATTAGCTGCACACCTGAAACCCACAGGACCCTGTCCAGTAGTAGATACCCACTAACACTATTGGGTTTGGAGTGCTTCAGAGCCTGCCCAGCAAGGGACCTACCCTGCCATGTTCGCCCTGGCCTAGGGGCACCCACAGCCCACATCCCCCACCCAGGTACAACCTTAACCCGCACACATTAATTAATCTGATTCTGTACTCACCCCCTTGTGGCTGTGGTAATGCCTTCAAGCGCCCATCCAACTCTGGATAGGCCACCGCCAGGATGCGAAACATAAGGGGGGCCAGGTTACGACAGACACCCCTTCCTTGTCGGGAGGCCAGTCCGAGCTGGGCCTCCGCCGTCTTCCTTGCCCAGCGGCGCAGGTCCCCCTACCATTTGCGGCAGTGGGTGCTCCGCCTGTCAAAGACCCCCAGGGTCTGCACCTCCTTGGCGATGGCACATCAAATACCCTTTTTCTGATGGGAGCTGACCTGCATGAAAAATACAGCAGAAAAGGGAATTACTAAACCTCCAGACCGTCACACTCATGGCCCACCAGATCCCTCCCATCCCCTTACGTACATACATTGACCACCATCCATGCCGCACTCTGGCCAGGACGCCTCAGCCCCCCCCCACATGTGGTTTACACACACAGCAATCCATACATTCATGGCCCACGCATCATGCTCACAGTGTACTCATCTGTTTGTCTGGAGGACCGTAGAGTAACGTGTACTAGGGTAGGACCCCGTCCACCAGTTTCTCCAACTCCTCTGCAGTGAAGGCAGGGGCCTTTTCCCCAGACACTCAAGCCATTGTCGCTTCCAGACACAGGTCACAGCAGCACTTGCAGTGTAGGTCCTCTCCTGCTGAAGGTCAGGTAGCAAGTGAGTGAATAGATAGAAAATGGAGGTCACGTCCACGGCGGTGCGTACTGTCACCGCCGGCATTCATGGCCATTGGATCCTGGAACCCATAGGCCCAATGATAACCAACACGAAGTTGCGCGCCGTTCATCGACCGCCTACCGCAAGGGCGCACAACGCCAGTGGAATTACCTCATTTCCACTTGTCCCTCCTCACAGGTCAGGCAGCCGCCATTTCAGGGGGGGCACAGGCCATGGCACCTAACTGCGTCACAGCAGACATTGGCACAGAAACTGACTCTCAGATTCACATACAGGTTCTGTAAAGGAAAAGATGCATCATTATTGTAATAGATGTGTGAATATGACCCCATGCTCACCGTTTTCCTTCATAGACTTCAACAGCTGAGGATGAATATGAGATGGCGACATCCTCCTGTGTACAGACCCCTGGTAGACCTTGCGACAATGGAGGACAGACACATTATCCTAACATACAGACTTGATCGAGCAACAATCCAAGAACGGTGTGCCCAATTGGAGCCAGACCTAATGTCAGCTATCATCCAGCCCACAGGTATCCCCCCTCTAGTGCATGTCCTGTCAGTGCTCCATTTCCTGGCAAGTGGTTTCCTTCAAACAACAGTGGCCATGCCATCAGTGATGTCTCAGCCAATGTTCTCCAATGTGTTGACCAGAGTGCTGTCAGCCTTGCTGAAACACATGCACAGCTACATCGTATTCCCCCAGGTGGAAGATTTGGCCACCGTGAAAGCTGACTTTTATGCCCTGGGACATATCCCCAACATCATTGGTGCCATTGATGGAACAAGTGTTCAGGAATAGAAAAAGCTATCACTCTCTGAATGCGCAGATGGTGTGTTTAGCGGACCAGTACATCTCCCATGTGAATGCCAAGTATCCTGGCTCTGTGCATGACGCCTTTATCTTGAGGAATAGCAGCATCCCATATGTGATGGGCCAACTCCAGAGGCACCGGGAGTGGCTAATAAGTGAGCCCAAGGTCCCCACCATGTATAAGTTGGTGTCTGGGTATGGGGTTGTCCCTAAGGGTTAGTATGTGTCTTACAGGTATCCCTCGATATTTGCAGGTGACTCTGGTTACCCCAATCTCTCATGGCTACTGACCCCAGTGAGGAATGCCAGGACAAGGGCAGAGGAACGTTACAATGGGGCACATGGGCGAAAAAGGAGGATAATTGAAAAAACCTCTGGTCTCCTGTAGGCCAGGTTCCGGTGCCTCCATCTGACAGGTGGATCCCTGTACTACTCACTGAAGAAGGTGTGCTAGATCATCGTTGCATGTTGCATGTTGCACAACCTGGCCTTGAGACACCAGGTGCCTTTTCTGCAGGAGGATGAGCTTTGTGATGGTCTTGTGGCAGCGGTGAAGCCTGTTGACAGTGAGGAAGAGGAGGCAGAGGAGGAAGATCTGGACAACAGAAGTAATATTATACAGCGGTATTTCCAGTAACACACAGGTAAGACACTGTAACTTCACTTTACTTTTCAGTTTTGTGTTGGACATTGTACATGGCAGCTGATTTCCCTATGCCTATGGCCACTCACTGTACCCTTTGGCAACTCTGTTTTCAGATCTCTGTGGCCCACTCTGACTCCTGGTATGTTTACTGCTGCCCACTAAAGGTCATACCAATATATATATAACTCTACATATGACTTGCAATGTTTTCAGAATGTTGTACTAATACATATTTCAATCATTTGACAGACTCAAGATTTGTATTTGTTCCAAGGGTGTTTATTTAAGTGCTCATACGTAGAGGGGGATGTGCAATCAGCTGGGGTGATGGTGGAAGAATGTCCAGTTAGAGTCCAGTCTCTTGGTATCACAGGTGCATTGTCCAATGGGGCATAGGAACGGGAGTAATGGCAGTCGAAGGTGGACAGAGTGACAGAGTGGGACAGAAGGGTGACAATCAGGAGAGTCCTATTTCCTGGCGGCGGTCTTGGCAATGTTCTATAGCTTCTGCTTGGATCGCAGGGACCGTTTGCAGGGTGGTTCTCCTTCTGCAGAGGGTGGGGTGCTGGTGGCCTGTTGTTCCTGTGGTGGGGCCTCCTGTCCAGTAGCGCCAGCGGAGGTGGAGGGCTGTTCTTCGGTGTGGCCAGTGTCAGGGGCCCATTGTTGTGCCACTGCCTCCTTCATGGTCTTGCCCATGTGAGCCAGCACCCTTGCATTGGTGACCGGGATGGTCTAGATGTTTTTGAGGTCCTTCCTGATCCCCAGGTACTGTCCCTCCTGCAGCCACTGGGTCCCCTGCAACTTGGCCAGTATCTGGCCCATGGTCTCTTGGGGATGGTGGTATGCTCCCAGGATGTTGGTGAGTGCCTCATGGAGAGTGGATTCCCTGGGCCTGTCTTCCCCCTGTCGCACTGCAGGCCTCCCAGCTTCCATGTTGTCCTGTGCCTCTGTCCTCCGAACCGTGTGCCCACTGCCACTGACCCCAGGTCCGTGATCGTCCTGTGTTTGTGGGGTGGCCTGGGGTCCCTGTAGTGGTGGACACACTGCTGATTGACGTGTCCTGGGGACAGTGACATGGGCCTGCTGGGTGGGTGCTGTGCTGGTGTTTCCTGAGGGGGGAGTGTCTGTGGTGGGTTGGCACTATGGCAGGGTAACCGACTGTCCAGAGGTCCCTGATGGGCCAGGTTGGTCTTCATGATCCAGGCGTGCAAAGCTGCTGTCATCACTGTGGGCCTCCTCTGGGGGGGACTGGATGTTGCTGGCAACTCCTCTCCAGTGACGTTGAGTAGGGCTCCTGTGGGGATGTAAATGCAGAGTTATTGTATCTGCATGTGCCATCTTGTGCACCGGTGTGTTTCCCTGTATGGTTGAGACAGCCCTGTTAGCTTTGCCTTGTGTGCGTGGTGATTTTGTGAGCTAGGTGGTTGTCTCTAGTGTGCATGCTGTGGTGATGGGTGTCCATGCAGGTCTGTGATTGGGGTCCATGGATTGGTGTTACATGCAGGACTTAGTTTTGGGATGGGTGGGTTGTGATAATGGGGTATTTGTTAAGTGGTGGAGTGATGGGGGTGAGGGTAGGGGTAGGAGTTTGTGATGGCAAGCAGGTAGGGTGGGGGATATAGTAGTGAAGATATGACTTACCAGAGTCCAGCCCTCCTGCTACTTGCTCCTCCCATGTTGTTAGTTGTGGGGGAGGAGGTGGGGGTCCACCGCCAGTCCTCTGTACAGCTATCTGGTGTCTTGCAACCATGGAACGCACCTTCCCCCATAGGTCGTTCCACCTCTTCCTGATGTCATCCCTTGTTCTTGGATGCTGTCCCACAGCATTAACCCTCTCTACGACTCTCCACCATAGCTCCATCTTCCTAGCAATGTACATCTGCTGCACCTGTGATCTGAATAGCTGTGGCTCTACCCGGATGAATTCCTCCACCATGACCCTTACCTCCTCCTCTGAAAACCTGGGGTGTCTTTGGGGTGCCATGGATGTGGTGTGAGTGATATGTATGAGGATGTGTGGGGTGTTGAGTGGGGTGATGTGTTGTAGTGTGTGCTGTGAGGTGCGTGGATGGTGTATGGGTGATGGTGTTCTGTGGCTCAGATTGATTGGGTGCTCCTGACTTGTGTCTCTCTCTGTTGGCAATCTTTTTTTTCATTGAAAGGGTTGTGGGTAATGAGGGTGGGTGTTTTATAGTGGTGTGGGTGTGTGGGTATGGTGTGTGTATGTGTGTCAGGTGTGTGTATTTTGAATTGTCCAATGTGGTGTAGTTTTGTAAGTGTGTGTGTATTTTGAGGAGGCAGTGTCTGTGAGAAGGTAGCCTCTTTCTAGCCTTGTTACCCCCACTTTTGGCCTGTTTGTGAGTGTATGTCAGGGTGTTTGTCACTGTTTTCACTGTCTCACTGGGATCCTGATAGCCAGGCCTCAGTGCTCATAGTGAAAACACCATGTTTTCAGTATGGTTGTTATGTGTCACTGGGATCCTGCTGGTCAGGACCCCAGTGCTCATAGGTTTGTGGCCTATATGTATGTGTCACTGGGACCCTGTCACACAGGGCCCCAGTGCTCATAGGTGTGCATGTGTATGTTCCCTGTGTGGTGCCTAACTGTCTCACTGAGGCTCTGCTAACCAGAACCTCAGTGGTTATGCTCTCTCATTTCTTTCCAAATTGTCACTGACAGGCTAGTGACCATTTTTACCAATTTACATTGGCTTACTGGAACACCCTTATAATTCCCTAGTATATGGTACTGAGGTACCCAGGGTATTGGGGTTCCAGGAGATCCCTATGGGCTGCAGCATTTCTTTTGCCACCCATAGGGAGCTCTGACAATTCTTACACAGGCCTGCCACTGCAGCCTGAGTGAAATAACGTCCACGTTATTTCACAGCCATTTTACACTGCACTTAAGTAACTTATAAGTCACCTATATGTCTAACCTTTACCTGGTAAAGGTTAGGTGCAAAGTTACTTAGTGTGAGGGCACCCTGGCACTAGCCAAGGTGCCCCCACATTGTTCAGAGCCAATTCACTGAACTTTGTGAGTGCGGGGACACCATTACACGCGTGCACTACATATAGGTCACTACCTATATGTAGCTTCACCATGGTAACTCCGAATATGGCCATGTAACATGTCTATGATCATGGAATTGCCCCCTCTATGCCATCCTGGCATTGTTGGTACAATTCCATGATCCCAGTGGTCTGTAGCACAGACCCTGGTACTGCCAGACTGCCCTTCCTGGGGTTTCTCTGCAGCTGCTGCTGCTGCCAACCCCTCAGACAGGCAGCTGCCCTCCTGGGGTCCAGCCAGGCCTGGCCCAGGATGGCAGAACAAAGAACTTCCTCTGAGAGAGGGTGTGACACCCTCTCCCTTTGGAAAATGGTGTGAAGGCAGGGGAGGAGTAGCCTCCCCCAGCCTCTGGAAATGCTTTGTTGGGCACAGGTGTGCCCAATTCTGCATAAGCCAGTCTACACCGGTTCAGGGACCCCTTAGCCCCTGCTCTGGCGCGAAACTGGACAAAGGAAAGGGGAGTGACCACTCCCCTGACCTGCACCTCCCCTGGGAGGTGTCCAGAGCTCCTCCAGTGTGCTCCAGACCTCTGCCATCTTGGAAACAGAGGTGCTGCTGGCACACTGGACTGCTCTGAGTGGCCAGTGCCACCAGGTGACGTCAGAGACTCCTTGTGATAGGCTCCTTCAGGTGTTAGTAGCCTTTCCTCTCTCCTAGGTAGCCAAACCCTCTTTTCTGGCTATTTAGGGTCTCTGTCTCTGGGGAAACTTTAGATAACGAATGCATGAGCTCAGCCGAGTTCCTCTGCATCTCCCTCTTCACCTTCTGATAAGGAATCGACCGCTGACCGCGCTGGAAGCCTGCAAACCTGCAACATAGTAGCAAAGACGACTACTGCAACTCTGTAACGCTGATCCTGCCGCCTTCTCGACTGTTTTCCTGCTTGTGCATGCTGTGGGGGTAGTCTGCCTCCTCTCTGCACCAGAAGCTCCGAAGAAATCTCCCGTGGGTCGACGGAATCTTCCCCCTGCAACCGCAGGCACCAAAAAGCTGCATTTCCGGTCCCTTGGGTCTCCTCTCAGCACGACGAGCGAGGTCCCTCGAATCCAGCGACACCGTCCAAGTGACCCCCACAGTCCAGTGACTCTTCAGCCCAAGTTTGGTGGAGGTAAGTCCTTGCCTCACCTCGCTGGGCTGCATTGCTGGGAACCGCGACTTTGCAAGCTTCTCCGGCCCCTGTGCACTTCCGGCGGAAATCCTGTGTGCACAGCCAAGCCTGGGTCCACGGCACTCTAACCTGCATTGCACGACTTTCTAAGTTGGTCTCCGGCGACGTGGGACTCCTTTGTGCAACTTCGGCGAGCACCGTTTCACGCATCCTCGTAGTGCCTGTTTCTGGCACTTCTCCGGGTGCTACCTGCTTCAGTGAGGGCTCCTTGTCTTGCTCGACGTCCCCTCTCTCTGCAGGTCCAATTTGCGACCTCCTGGTCCCTCCTGGGCCCCAGCAGCGTCCAAAAACGCCAAACGCACGATTTGCGTGTAGCAAGGCTTGTTGGCGTCCATCCGGCGGGAAAACACTTCTGCACGACTCTCCAAGGCGTGGGGGATCCATCCTCCAAAGGGGAAGTCTCTAGCCCTTGTCGTTCCTGCAGTATTCACAGCTCTTCAGCCTAGTACGAGCTTCTTTGCACCAACCGCTGGCATTTCTTGGGCATCTGCCCAGCTACGAGCTGCTTGTGACTTTTGGACTTGGTCCCCTTGTTCCACAGGTACCCTCAGACAGGAATCCATCGTTGTTGCATTGCTGATTTGTGTTTTCCTTGCATTCTCCCTCTAACACGACTATTTTGTCCTTAGGGGAACTTTGGTGCACTTTGCACTCACTTTTCAGGGTCTTGGGGAGGGTTATTTTGCTAACTCTCACTATTTTCTAATAGTCCCAGCGACCCTCTACAAGGTCACATAGGTTTGGGGTCCATTCGTGGTTCGCATTCCACTTCTGGAGTATATGGTTTGTGTTGCCCCTATCCCTATGTTTCCCCATTGCATCCTATTGTAACTATACATTGTTTGCACTGTTTTCTAAGACTATACTGCATATTTTTGCTATTGTGTATATATATCTTGTGTATATTTCCTATCCTCTCACTGAGGGTACACTCTAAGATACTTTGGCATATTGTCATAAAAATAAAGTACCTTTATTTTTAGTATAACTGTGTATTGTGTTTTCTTATGATATTGTGCATATGACACTAAGTGGTACTGTAGTAGCTTCACACGTCTCCTAGTTCAGCCTGAGCTGCTTTGCTAAGCTACCATTATCTATCAGCCTAAGCTGCTAGACACCCTATACACTAATAAGGGATAACTGGGCCTGGTGCAAGGTGCAAGTACCCCTTGGTACTCACTACAAGCCAGTCCAGCCTCCTACATTGGTTGTGCAGTGGTGGGATAAGTGCTTGAGACTACTTACCACTCTTGTCATTGTACTTTTCATAAGAGAAAAATATACAAAACAAGGTCAGTGTATATACACATAGCCAAAAAGTTTTGCATTTCCTCTTTTCACTCTTTTCTAAGTGCTGAAAAGTACTACTAAACTTTCAAAAAGTTCTTAAAAGTTTAAAAAGTTTTTTTCTGTCTTTCCAAAAAGTTCTGAAAACTTTTTTCTCTTTGTCTATCACTTTAACTCTCTCTAAAAATGTCTGGCACAGGCCAAAATGTTGAACTGTCCAAACTTGCATATGATCACCTTAGCTGGAAAGGAGCAAGGAGTCTCTGCATAGAGAGAGGTTTGAGTGTAGGGAAGAATCCTTCCTTAGAACTGTTAATTAATATGCTTAGAGTACAGGATAAGGCCATAAGTGCCCAATCTGTAGAAAAAGTAGCTAATGGTTCTCAATCTGATCCAGGGACTCCCCCAGGAAAAGGTTCAGGAAAGAAACTTCTCAGCCTGCCCATTACTAGACAGTCTAGCATAGTTGGTACAGAGGTTGAATCACACCATACTGATGATGTGATCTCACATTATGCTGGTAGCCAAGCTGTTAGGGTGCCCTCTGTAAGGGACAGGTCTCCTTCTGTTCATTCCCATCATACCTCTGTATCTAGAAATGTCCCTCCCACCCACCCTGATGACAGATTGTTAGAAAGGGAGCTCAATAGATTGAGAGTGGAACAAACCAGACTGAAGCTCAAGAAGCAACAGCTGGATTTGGATAGACAGTCTTTAGAAGTAGAGAGGGAAAGACAGAACTTGGGTTTAGAAACCCATGGTGGCAGCAGCAGTATTCCCCATAGTCATCCTGCAAAAGAGCATGATTCCAGGAATCTGCACAAGATAGTTCCCCCTTATAAGGAGGGGGATGACATTAACAAGTGGTTTGCTGCACTTGAGAGGGCCTGTGCTGTACAGGATGTCCCTCAAAGGCAGTGGGCTGCTATCCTATGGCTATCATTTAGTGGAAAGGGTAGGGATAGGCTCCTTACTGTGAAAGAAAATGATGCCAATAATTTTACAGTTCTTAAGAATGCACTCCTGGATGGTTATGGCTTAACCACTGAACAGTACAGGATAAAGTTCAGAGAGACCAAAAAGGAGTCTTCACAAGACTGGGTTGATTTCATTGACCAGGCAGTGAAGGCCTTGGAGGGGTGGTTACATGGCAGTAAAGTTACTGATTATGAAAGCCTGTATAACACAATCCTGAGAGAGCATATACTTAATAATTGTGTGTCTGATTTGTTGCACCAGTACCTGGTAGACTCTGATCTGACCTCTCCCCAAGAATTGGGAAAGAAGGCAGACAAATGGGTCAGAACAAGGGTGAACAGAAAAGTTCATACAGGGGGTGACAAAGATGGCAATAAGAAGAAAGATGGTGAGAAATCTCAAGATAAGCATGGGGATAAGGGTAAAACCAAAGATCCCACTTCAAATCTTAAACACTCTTCAGAGGGTGGGGATAAAACAAATTCTTCCTCTTCTTCCCAACCTGCACACATTAAAAAGCCTTGGTGCTTTGTGTGTAAAAACAGAGGCCATAGGCCAGGGGATAAGTCCTGTCCAGGTAAACCCCCTGAGCCTACCACCACTAATACATCAAGCTCTAGTGCCCCTAGCAGTAGTGGTACTAGTGGTGGGACTGCTGGCAACAGTCAAGCAAAGGGTGTAGTTGGGTTCACTTATGGGTCCATAGTGGAAACTGATGTAATCAGTCCCAAGACAGTTTCTGTCACACCTAGTGGCATTGGCCTTGCCACACTGGCTGCTTGTCCCCTTACAATGGATAAGTACAGGCAGACAGTTTCAATAAATGGTGTTGAGGCCTTGGCCTACAGGGACACAGGTGCCAGTTTCACTTTGGTGACTGAAAACCTAGTGCCTCCTGAACAACACATCATTGGACAACAGTATAAGATTATTGATGTCCATAACTCCACTAAGTTTCTTCCCTTAGCTATAATTCAGTTTAGTTGGGGTGGAGTTACTGGCCCTAAGCAGGTGGTGGTATCACCTAGCTTACCTGTAGACTGTCTCTTAGGTAATGACCTAGAGGCCTCAGGTTGGGCTGATGTAGAGTTTTATGCCCATGCAGCCATGCTGGGCATCCCTGAGGAATTGTTCCCTCTCATTTCAAGTGAAATGAAAAAGCAAAGGAGAGAAGGCCTGAAAACTCAGGATCCCTCTCCATCAACAGGTAAAAAGGGTATCACAGTATCCCCTAACCACCCTACCATTCAGGATACTATTCCTGTGGTGGGAGAAACCTCTCCTGGGGTGGCACCTGTTCCAAGGGAATCATCAGCTGGCAAAGCTGGACTCCCTGAGGTGGAAGTACCTCTCTGTGGGATAACTAACATTGGTGAGAAAAAGAGCACCATTTTAGTTAACATGGAGCATCCCTCCAACCCTCCCAGAGAAACTTTAGTGCAGAAACTCTGCACTGCCTCACAACACTTAGGACAGCATCCCTGCCCTAGTGTGGAGCTGATAGGACAGCATCCCTGCCCTGCTCCAACTCAAGAAAAACAGCATCCCTGTTCTCTCTTCCAGCCAGATGGACAACGTTTTTGCCCAGCTATGGCTTTTCTGAGACAGCATCCCTGTCTGGCATTTCCATCACTACAAATAGGTTCAGTGGACAATTCCCACTGCTCTAAACTAAAACTTACTGATAGAAACTCTGAAAATACATCTTCACATTGTTGCTTAGCTAAAAAACTTCAAACAGGGTGGTTTACATCCCCACAGGGAAGTAACCATATAGTGGATGATAAAGGGAGTAACCAGTCTATTGCAGAGCTACTCTCTACTTATCACCACTTAGACAATAAAGTCTCAACTGGCCAAGGTTAGCCTTATTGTCCTTCGTTTGGGGGGGGGTTGTGTGAGAAGGTAGCCTCTTTCTAGCCTTGTTACCCCCACTTTTGGCCTGTTTGTGAGTGTATGTCAGGGTGTTTGTCACTGTTTTCACTGTCTCACTGGGATCCTGATAGCCAGGCCTCAGTGCTCATAGTGAAAACACCATGTTTTCAGTATGGTTGTTATGTGTCACTGGGATCCTGCTGGTCAGGACCCCAGTGCTCATAGGTTTGTGGCCTATATGTATGTGTCACTGGGACCCTGTCACACAGGGCCCCAGTGCTCATAGGTGTGCATGTGTATGTTCCCTGTGTGGTGCCTAACTGTCTCACTGAGGCTCTGCTAACCAGAACCTCAGTGGTTATGCTCTCTCATTTCTTTCCAAATTGTCACTGACAGGCTAGTGACCATTTTTACCAATTTACATTGGCTTACTGGAACACCCTTATAATTCCCTAGTATATGGTACTGAGGTACCCAGGGTATTGGGGTTCCAGGAGATCCCTATGGGCTGCAGCATTTCTTTTGCCACCCATAGGGAGCTCTGACAATTCTTACACAGGCCTGCCACTGCAGCCTGAGTGAAATAACGTCCACGTTATTTCACAGCCATTTTACACTGCACTTAAGTAACTTATAAGTCACCTATATGTCTAACCTTTACCTGGTAAAGGTTAGGTGCAAAGTTACTTAGTGTGAGGGCACCCTGGCACTAGCCAAGGTGCCCCCACATTGTTCAGAGCCAATTCACTGAACTTTGTGAGTGCGGGGACACCATTACACGCGTGCACTACATATAGGTCACTACCTATATGTAGCTTCACCATGGTAACTCCGAATATGGCCATGTAACATGTCTATGATCATGGAATTGCCCCCTCTATGCCATCCTGGCATTGTTGGTACAATTCCATGATCCCAGTGGTCTGTAGCACAGACCCTGGTACTGCCAGACTGCCCTTCCTGGGGTTTCTCTGCAGCTGCTGCTGCTGCCAACCCCTCAGACAGGCAGCTGCCCTCCTGGGGTCCAGCCAGGCCTGGCCCAGGATGGCAGAACAAAGAACTTCCTCTGAGAGAGGGTGTGACACCCTCTCCCTTTGGAAAATGGTGTGAAGGCAGGGGAGGAGTAGCCTCCCCCAGCCTCTGGAAATGCTTTGTTGGGCACAGGTGTGCCCAATTCTGCATAAGCCAGTCTACACCGGTTCAGGGACCCCTTAGCCCCTGCTCTGGCGCGAAACTGGACAAAGGAAAGGGGAGTGACCACTCCCCTGACCTGCACCTCCCCTGGGAGGTGTCCAGAGCTCCTCCAGTGTGCTCCAGACCTCTGCCATCTTGGAAACAGAGGTGCTGCTGGCACACTGGACTGCTCTGAGTGGCCAGTGCCACCAGGTGACGTCAGAGACTCCTTGTGATAGGCTCCTTCAGGTGTTAGTAGCCTTTCCTCTCTCCTAGGTAGCCAAACCCTCTTTTCTGGCTATTTAGGGTCTCTGTCTCTGGGGAAACTTTAGATAACGAATGCATGAGCTCAGCCGAGTTCCTCTGCATCTCCCTCTTCACCTTCTGATAAGGAATCGACCGCTGACCGCGCTGGAAGCCTGCAAACCTGCAACATAGTAGCAAAGACGACTACTGCAACTCTGTAACGCTGATCCTGCCGCCTTCTCGACTGTTTTCCTGCTTGTGCATGCTGTGGGGGTAGTCTGCCTCCTCTCTGCACCAGAAGCTCCGAAGAAATCTCCCGTGGGTCGACGGAATCTTCCCCCTGCAACCGCAGGCACCAAAAAGCTGCATTTCCGGTCCCTTGGGTCTCCTCTCAGCACGACGAGCGAGGTCCCTCGAATCCAGCGACACCGTCCAAGTGACCCCCACAGTCCAGTGACTCTTCAGCCCAAGTTTGGTGGAGGTAAGTCCTTGCCTCACCTCGCTGGGCTGCATTGCTGGGAACCGCGACTTTGCAAGCTTCTCCGGCCCCTGTGCACTTCCGGCGGAAATCCTGTGTGCACAGCCAAGCCTGGGTCCACGGCACTCTAACCTGCATTGCACGACTTTCTAAGTTGGTCTCCGGCGACGTGGGACTCCTTTGTGCAACTTCGGCGAGCACCGTTTCACGCATCCTCGTAGTGCCTGTTTCTGGCACTTCTCCGGGTGCTACCTGCTTCAGTGAGGGCTCCTTGTCTTGCTCGACGTCCCCTCTCTCTGCAGGTCCAATTTGCGACCTCCTGGTCCCTCCTGGGCCCCAGCAGCGTCCAAAAACGCCAAACGCACGATTTGCGTGTAGCAAGGCTTGTTGGCGTCCATCCGGCGGGAAAACACTTCTGCACGACTCTCCAAGGCGTGGGGGATCCATCCTCCAAAGGGGAAGTCTCTAGCCCTTGTCGTTCCTGCAGTATTCACAGCTCTTCAGCCTAGTACGAGCTTCTTTGCACCAACCGCTGGCATTTCTTGGGCATCTGCCCAGCTACGAGCTGCTTGTGACTTTTGGACTTGGTCCCCTTGTTCCACAGGTACCCTCAGACAGGAATCCATCGTTGTTGCATTGCTGATTTGTGTTTTCCTTGCATTCTCCCTCTAACACGACTATTTTGTCCTTAGGGGAACTTTGGTGCACTTTGCACTCACTTTTCAGGGTCTTGGGGAGGGTTATTTTGCTAACTCTCACTATTTTCTAATAGTCCCAGCGACCCTCTACAAGGTCACATAGGTTTGGGGTCCATTCGTGGTTCGCATTCCACTTCTGGAGTATATGGTTTGTGTTGCCCCTATCCCTATGTTTCCCCATTGCATCCTATTGTAACTATACATTGTTTGCACTGTTTTCTAAGACTATACTGCATATTTTTGCTATTGTGTATATATATCTTGTGTATATTTCCTATCCTCTCACTGAGGGTACACTCTAAGATACTTTGGCATATTGTCATAAAAATAAAGTACCTTTATTTTTAGTATAACTGTGTATTGTGTTTTCTTATGATATTGTGCATATGACACTAAGTGGTACTGTAGTAGCTTCACACGTCTCCTAGTTCAGCCTGAGCTGCTTTGCTAAGCTACCATTATCTATCAGCCTAAGCTGCTAGACACCCTATACACTAATAAGGGATAACTGGGCCTGGTGCAAGGTGCAAGTACCCCTTGGTACTCACTACAAGCCAGTCCAGCCTCCTACAGTGTCTACCGCCAATGGTTTACTGCGGTTGAAAGACTTTGGTGGCGATTCGTGGGTCCTGATACTGTGGGCGTATTCCTGTTGGCGTAACGGTGTGGGTTTTGGTACTGCAAATTTATCTGGCAGACTTGTGTGGGTGCCTGTATTGTGGCGGATTTCTCAATGTGGGTGTTAATACCCGTAGCGGAATACCACCTCGGTTACGATATTTTGGCGGCCGTCAGCAAGGCGGTAGGCGTCATTTACCGCCAGGGTTGTAATGAGGGCCATAATATGATGCATGAAGGTATCTGTCAGACAACAAACTACGATGACACACTCATGTTTGTGGCACCACATGAAGTGGACCCCCATTGTAGATGTACTATTCCAATAACAGTTTCCCATAAACCTATATGTGAGGGAATACAGACATCATCTCATCCATATAGGTAGAACATGCATTAAACTGCAGCATAGAAATGTTTTCTAAAGAGAAAGAAACACATGCTGACATGTAGGCACAATAAATGGTGGCAACAGTGATCATTCATGTCAATGGACATTTCCAACTTACGAAGGTAAAGTAGTTTGCTACAACTGCACGCAAATCTGGCTCTGTATATATTATATCAAAATGAGATACAGTGTGCACAGAGGCCAGGGGTTTCCCAGAGGCTCAACATAGGCTAAAGTAGATAATGCTAATGTTCTCTTGTGTAATAGTGTGGTCGAGCAGCTAGGCTTATCACAGGGTGGTGCAAAGCATTTGTTGTACACACAGACAATAGAAGAAGCACACACTCAGGGGGTCATTCTGACCTCGGCGGTAAAAGGTGCTTACCACCGGTCAGAAGACCGCCATAACACCGCCGCGGCCGCGGTAAACCGCCACGGTCATTCTGACCCGCAACTGGCAAACCGCCAAAAACCCGACATCCACAAAAGTCCGCCACACCAAAGGTCAGCGGGAAACTGGTGATGACCAAACCTCCACCGTCACGCCAACAGAAATACGCCCATGCCATTACGAACAACGAATCCATGCGGCGGTCTTTCAACCGCGGTATTCCATTGGCGGTACACACCGCCGCGGTCGAAATACACACACTTCTACAAAACACAACCACATTGGACAATTCGAAATACACACACCTGATACACATACAAACAACACTCCCACACACCCAATACAATATAAAACACACACCCACATCACCCACAAACCCTTACGACTGAAAAAAACGACAGAAAGCCAGAGACAGACAGCACTGCTTAGAGAACACCATCATACCGAGGCAAACCACACCATCACCCACACAATATCCACGCACAAAACACCACACATCACCACACTCACCACACTCTACAACACATACACCACCCCACACATCATCCACACCACCCCATGGCACCCTAAAGACACCCCCGGTTTTCAGACGCCGAACTCCGGGTCATGGTGGAGGAAATAGTTTGGGTAGAGCCCCAGCTCTTCGGGACACAGGTGCAGCACACCAGCATTGCCAGGAAGATGGAGCTATGGCAAAGGATAGTCGACAGGGTCAACGCTGTGGGACAGCATCCACGAAATTGGGACGACATCAGGAAGCGCTGGAATGACCTACGAGGGAAGGTGCGTTCCATGGTATCAAGGCACAACATCACGGTGCAGAAGACTGGCGGCGTACCCCCATCTACTCCCCCAGAATTTACAGCATGGGAGGAGGAAGTCTTGCACATCCTGCATCCTGAAGGCCTCGCAGGAGTATCTGGAGGAATGGACTCTGGTAAGTCAAATCTTAATTACTTCACCCCCCCCCCCACCCCACCTGCATCCCAAATCATACCCCCACCCTCTCCCTCACCCCCATCACACCTACTCCCTGCAAATGTCTCACCATCACAACCCACCCATCCCAACACCTAGCCCTGCATGCGTCCACAAAGCATGGACACCCATCACCAAAGCATGGCCACTGCACATGCACATCTCCCCCACAAGCCACCCTCACAAAAGCCCCCACACAGGAATGCCAGCCCTGGGGTGCACGGGCACCCACCCATTGCACGATATGGCACACACTGAAGCAATAACCATACCTCTATACCCCTGCAGGACCCGAACGCCACCACACCGCCCAGGAGGGTCCAGAAATGTCCATCCCACCCCCAGAAGAGGCCACCAGTGATGACAGCAGCTCTGTCTCCCTGGACCCAGATGACCAGCCCGGCACATCGGGGACCTCGGGACAGTCGGTTCCCCTAACACAGCCACTGGCCACAGCAGACCCAACCCCCTCTGGGAACACCAGCACAGCTCCCACCCAGCGGGCCCATGCCTCAGTCTCCAGGACACGTCAATCAGTGGTGTGTCCACCACTACAGGGTACCCAGGTTAACCCACCACCCCAACAACAACAGGGACCTGGGGGCAGTGGTAGTGGGCACACCGTCCAGGGGACAGAGGCCCAGGGAAACAGGGGAACTGGGAGGGCTGCTGTGCGACAGGGGGGGGACAGGCCAAGGGAACCCACTCTCCATGAGGCCCTCTCCTCCATCATGGGAGCATACCACCACTCCCAGGAGACGATGGCGACGGTACTGGCCAGGTTCCAGAAGATCCAGGTCATGCATGAGCAACAGTACATGGGGTTCAGGGAAGAACTTAGAAGCATCAGTTCCTCAATGGGCACCATCGTCGGGGCACTCAACCAGATTGTCACCACATTGCGGGACCATGTGGCACCACAAAGGGCCCCTGTCACTAGCATGGACCAAGAACAGGCTACCACCTCCGCCGGCGCTAGTGGACAGGAGGCCCCCACACAACAACAGGCCACCAGAACCCCACCTCCTGCAGAAGAAGAAACACCCCGCAAGCGGGGCCTGAGATCTCAGAAGAAGACAGAGTAGGATGCCAAGACCCCCGCCAGCAAAGGATACCCCCTGATGTCATCCCACTGTCCCACATTGTCACCCTGTCCAACCTTTAACTGCCCCTGCTCCATCCTTCCACAGGCATATGGACAATGCACCTGTGAGACAGAAAAGCAGGACTCTGCCATGGACATTCCTCCACCATCACCCATCACCGATTTGCAACCATGTCCCTAAATTCAGCACTTTAATAAAAACACTTCTTCCACAAAAATCATCTTGAGTCTGCCTGTATTGTGAACAAATGTATCAGACATAACGCCGCCAAAATGTCCTGTTACACAGTGATGAGAACATACCACTGTCACACAGCTGTAGTCCATGGGGAAACCAAGCAGAGGTCACGCAGTGGGGGCCACATCGCTGAAATTTAAAGGGGAAAGTCACAAATCAGTCAACATACACTGGGGGAATATGACAGACAGTGGAGAGGCAGGAGACTGAAAGTAATCGTAAAATGCCGGTGTTGAATCTTACCTGTGTCTTATTGAAAATACTGTTGTATCACTATGTCCTTGTTGTCTGTGTCGTCCCCGTCGTCTTCCTCCTCTTCACTCTCCACAGGTTCCACCGCCGCCACAACACCACCATCTGTACCATCCTCCTGCAGGAAAGACACCTGGCGTCGCAAAGCCAGGTTGTGAAACATACAGCAGGCAACGATGATATGAAACACCTTCTTTGGTGAGTACATTAGGGATCCACCTGTCATATGCAGGCACCTAAACCTGGCCTTCAGGAGGCCGAAGGTCCGGTCGATCACCCTCCTAGTACGCCCATGGGCCTCATTGTACAGTTCCTCTGCCCTGGTCCTGGGATTCCTTACTGGGGTCAGTAGCCAGGACAGGTTGGGGTAACCAGAGTCACCTATTAGCCACACACGGTGTCTCTGTAGCTGTTCCATCACATAAGGGATGCTGCTATTTCGCATGATGTAGGCGTCATGCACTGACCCAGGGAGCTTGGCATTTACATGGGAGATGTACTGGTCAGCCAAACAGACCACCTGGACATTCATCGAATGATAACTTTTTCTGTTCCTGTACACCTGTTCACTTCCTCTGGGGGGAACCAAAGCCACATGGGTCCCATCAATGGCACCAATGATGTTGGGAATATGTCCAAGGGCATAGAAATCACCCTTCACTGTAGCCAAATCGCCCACCTCCGGGAAAACAATGTAGCTCCGAATGTATTTCATCAGGGCAGACAACACCTTTGAAAACATAGGCTGGGACATCCCTGATGAAATGGCCACTGTAGATTGAAATGACCCACTTGCCAAAAAATGGAGTACTGACAGAACTTGCACTAGAGGTGGGATCCCTGTGGGTTGGCGGATGGGTGACATCAGGTCTGGCTCCAGCTGGGCACACAGTTCCTGTATAGTGGCACGGTCAAGTCTGTATGTAAGTATGACATGTCTTTCTTCCATTGTCGACAGGTCCACCAGCGGTCTGTACACCGGAGGATTCCTCCATCTCCTCGCAAGTCCCAGCGGACGGTGCCTAGGAAGGACAACATGGAGCACAGAGTCAATCAACCCACAGGTACGTTCACACAGCTTGCACAGTACTCGATTCTCTATGCAGTGAATGGCTTTCATGAGTGGCAATGCAAGGCCTAGGCCTGTGTGACGCAGTAGAAATTAAGCCATGTGGGCCCTTGAAATGGCGGCTGCCTGACCTGTGAAGTGTGACAATGGGATGTGAGGTCAATGCGCTGGCGTGGCACACCGTGGCGGTGCAAAGCCGCATTGGTTAACATTGAACCCTATGGGTTTCAGGAGCCAATGAGGAAGTGCGCCGGCGGTCGCGGTACGCACCGCCGCGGTACGCACCGCCGCGGGCGTGACCGCCATTTTCTATCTGCTTAATCACTCGAGACCTGATCATCCACAGGAGAGGACCTATACTGCAAGTGCTGCTGTGACCTCGGTCTGGAAGAGACAATGGCTGCTGCGACTGGGGAAAGGGCCCCTGTCTTCACTTCAGAAGAATTGGACAAACTTGTGGATGGGGTCCTACCCCAGTATGCGCTACTCTACGGTCCTCCAGACCAACAGGTAAGTACACTGGGACCATGTTTTGTGGCCAATGGCTGGGTTGAGTGGGGTGAATGAAAGATAGTGGGGAGGGGAGCGAATGAGGCATGCATCGCACGACAGATGAGAGCATGTGACATATGGCAAGGTTGGGGAGGGGGGGCCACTCACATCGACCATGCAGAAAATTATGATATTTATTTTCCCTCCCTGTACATGTCACTTAGGTCAGCGCCCATCAGAAGATCGACATTTGGCGTGCCATCGCCAAGGACGTCCGGACCCTGGGGGTCCACAACAGATGGGGCACCCACTGCTGAAAGAGGTGGGAGGACATCCGCCGCGGGAGCAGAAAGACTGCGGAGGCTCTGCTGGGGATGGCCTCCCAACCTAGGAGGGGTGCCACACGGCAATTGACCCCCATGATGTCCCGGATCCTGGCGGTGGCCTACCCTGATTTGGATGGGCGCGTGAGGACATTACAGCAGACACAAGGGGGTGAGTACCAGCAAATTCTGCTATATTAGCACACAGTGGAGGTGTCTGGGTGGGGGAGGAGGGCTGTGGCTATCTCTAGGCCAGGGCGATTTCTGTAGGCTAGGCCCCTCCGTAAGGCATGGCCCTGTGCCCCCGCCCCCCACCTCTGTAGGGTGCTAAGTACAGCTATCCATGGCCCTGGGTCACCTATGTGTGCAATTGTCGTCCATAGGCTTGTAGGCCAAGTCACAATAATTGAGTAGTGTACACCGAGTGCGCGGCGTAGAGCAGGGGGGTTCTGTGTCTGTCCTCTCCGCCAACGGTGTCGCCAATGCATCCACTCAACATGTCTTTGTTTCTCCCCCCCCTTTTGTTGTGGTCTTCCTGTTCATGTGTGCATTAGCATCATCAGGCGGAGGAGAAGTGGCATCGGAGCACGAGGGAGCTGCATCTCACATGGCCCCGGAGGGCCATGCAACCGACTCCGAGTTCACCAGTGAGACGGAGGGCGAGGGGAGCTCCACAACGGGGACCGGTGGAGACGTCAGCGACACAGACACGTCCTCGGAAGGGAGCTTCCTTGTGGTGGCGGCAACATCCGTGCCCACCGCTACAACAGGTACAGCCGCCACCCAGCGCACCAGCTCCGCCCTCCCAGCAGCCCCTCAGCGTTCGCCCCGTGCCCGCTCGGCCAGGAAGGCGGGCATCTCCTTCGCCCCAGGCACCTCAGGCCCTGCCCCAGTTACCCCTGCCGCCCTCAGTGAGGAGATCATTGACCTCCTCCAGACGCTCATTGTTGGGCAACCCTTTTGAATGCCATCCAGGGTGTAGAAAGGGAGGTGCACCGGAGCAATGCATACCTGGAGGGCATTCATTCGGGTCAGGCTGCCCATCAGCGATCGTTCAACGCTCTGGCCTCAGCACTGACGGCAGCCATTGTCCCTGTCTCCTGCCTCCCCCCTCCAATTTCCTCATCCCAGTCCCACTCCCCTGTTCCTCTGCCTATCCCAGCCACACCTACAGACCAGCCTGCACACACCTCAACACCCAAGGGCAGCTCATCCAGACATAAGCACCACACATCCCACAAGCATTCACACAAGCAACATCCACATGCAGACATGCCAACAGCCACTGCCTCCTCTGTGTCCCCCTCCTCCTCGTCTTCCTCCTCCCTCCCTGTGACGTCTCACCTCACACCTGCATGCACACCACCATCAGCCAGTACGTCCATCCCCAGCACACCCACCAGAACACTCCACACACGTGCAGTCTCCACCCCCACTGCCATTTACACGTCCCCTGTGTCCTCTCCCAGTGTGTCTGTCACCCCCTCGTCCAAACCACACAAACGCAGGCAGCCACCCACCCAACAGCCATCCACCTCACGACAGCCTCCGTCACAAGCACCTGCACCCAAACACAGCACACTTGACTCTCCTACAACTACATCCTCTTCCTCCACTCCCATACCCACTACACCTACACTTCCCACTGCTCCTAAAAAGTTTTTCCTCTCCAAAATTAACCTCTTTGCATCACCTGACCCACCCCTTCCATCTCGTAAGAGTCCAAACAGCACCTCAGCCACCACAAGCCCTGCACCTACAAGGACCATAGTGCAGGGCTATTGGAGTCCACCACCTTCTAGGGCAGCAACATCGGCCAGCAGCAAGGGGACAGCAAGCCCACCCCCTGGGAAAAAAAACAAAAAAGGGAAGGGACGGCGTGAGAGGCCAGAGACGCCAGCCCCCAAAGGCACTACCCTGGCACCGTCACCTGGCACATCCATGAAGGGAGGCAAGGGCCCCAGAGAATCGGAGAAGGAGGGCAAGGGCAGCAGGGCGGACAAGTACGGCAGCAGGCGAGCTGCCCAGGAGGGCCCCACCAGCCCCATTTCGGATATGAAGGAGGACACCCACGGGCCCAGGACTCCTGCACAGGAGGGCCCCGCAAGCAAAAGGTCGGATGGGGACTGAGCAGAAAATATTGGCCCGATCTGGTTCCCTGGGAACACGTCACGCACCGCTGAACAGGGCCCCGCTGTGACAAGCACCGCTGAACAGGGCCCCACCGTGCAAGCACCGCTGAACTGGGCCCTTCAAGACAAGCACCGCTGAACTGGGCCCTTCAAGACAAGCACCGCTGAACTGGGCACCGCCGTGACAAGCACCGCTGAACAGGGCCCCGCCGTGACAAGCACCGCTGAACAGGGCCCCGCCGTGACAAGCACTGCTGAACAGGGCCCCACCGTGAAAAGCACCGCTGAACTTGGCCCTTCAAGACAAGCACCGCTGAACAGGGCCCCGCCGTGACAAGCACCGCTGAACTAGGCCCTTCAAGACAAGCACCGCTGAACTGGGCCCTTCAAGACAAGCACCGCTGAACTGGGCCCTTCAAGACAAGCACCGCTGAACAGGGCCGCGCCGTGACAAGCACCGCTGAACAGGGCCCCGCCGGGACAAGCACCGCTGAACAGGGCCCTTCAAGACAAGCACCGCTGAACTGGGCCCTTCCTGTCAAGCACCGCTCCGCTGGGCCCTTCCTGTCAAGCACCGCTCCGCTGGGCCCTTTATCTCAAGCACCACTCCGCTGGGCCCTTCATCTCAAGCACTGCTCCGCTGGGCACCGCTGTCTCTGCACCGCTGGGCACCGCCGTCTCTGCACCGCTCCGCTGGGCACCGCCGTCTCTGCACCTCTCTGCTGGGCACCGCTGTAGGAGGCTGGACTGGCTTGTAGTGAGTACCAAGGGGTACTTGCACCTTGCACCAGGCCCAGTTATCCCTTATTAGTGTATAGGGTGTCTAGCAGCTTAGGCTGATAGATAATGGTAGCTTAGGAGAGCAGCTTAGGCTGAACTAGGAGATGTGTGAAGCTACTACAGTACCACTTAGTGTCATATGCACAATATCATAAGAAAACACAATACACAGTTATACTAAAAATAAAGGTACTTTATTTTTATGACAATATGCCAAAGTATCTTAGAGTGTACCCTCAGTGAGAGGATAGGAAATATACACAAGATATATATACACAATAGCAAAAATATGCAGTATAGTCTTAGAAAACAGTGCAAACAATGTATAGTTACAATAGGATGCAATGGGGAAACATAGGGATAGGGGCAACACAAACCATATACTCCAGAAGTGTAATGCGAACCACGAATGGACCCCAACCCTATGTGACCTTGTAGAGGGTCGCTGGGACTATTAGAAAATAGTGAGAGTTAGCAAAATAACCCTCCCCAAGACCCTGAAAAGTGAGTGCAAAGTGCACCAAAGTTCCCCTAAGGACAAAATAGTCGTGTTAGAGGGAAAATGCAAGGAAAACACAAATCAGCAATGCAACCACAATGGATTCCTGACTGAGGGTACCTGTGGAACAAGGGGACCAAGTCCAAAAGTCACAAGCAGCTCGGAGATGGGCAGATGCCCAAGAAATGCCAGCGGTTGGTGCAAAGAAGCTCTTACTAGGCTGAAGAACTGTGAATACTGCAGGAACGACAAGGGCTAGAGACTTCCCCTTTGGAGGATGGATCCCACACGCCTTGGAGAGTCGTGCAGAAGTGTTTTCCCGCCGAATGGACGCCAACAAGCCTTGCTACACGCAAATCGTGCGTTTGGCGTTTTTGGACGCTGCTGGGGCCCAGGAGGGACCAGAAGGTCGCAAATTAGACCTGCAGAGAGAGGGGACGTCGAGCAAGACAAAGAGCCCTCACTGAAGCAGGTAGCACCCGGAGAAGTGCCAGAAACAGGCACTACGAGGATGCGTGAAACGGTGCTCGCCGAAGTTGCACAAAGGAGTCCCACGTCGCCGGAGACCAACTTAGAAAGTCGTGCAATGCAGGTTAGAGTGCCGTGGACCCAGGCTTGGCTGTGCACGAAGGATTTCCGCCGGAAGTGCACAGGGGCCGGAGTAGCTTGCAAAGTCGCAGTTCCCAGCAATGCAGCCCAGCGAGGTGAGGCAAGGACTTACCTCCACCAAACTTGGGCTGAAGAGTCACTGGACTGTGGGGGTCACTTGGACGGTGTCGCTGGATTCGAGGGACCTCGCTCGTCGTGCTGAGAGGAGACCCAAGGGACCGGTAATGCAGCTTTTTGGTGCCTGCGGTTGCAGGGGGACGATTCCGTCGACCCACGGGAGATTTCTTCGGAGCTTCTGGTGCAGAGAGGAGGCAGACTACCCCCACAGCATGCACAAGCAGGAAAACAGTCGAGAAGGCGGCAGGATCAGCATTACAGAGTTGCAGTAGTCGTCTTTGCTACTATGTTGCAGGTTTGCAGGCTTCCAGCGCGGTCAGCGGTCGTTTCCTTATCAGAAGGTGAAGAGAGTGATGCAGAGGAACTCGGCTGAGCTCATGCATTCGTTATCTAAAGTTTCCCCAGAGACAGAGACCCTAAATAGCCAGAAAAGAGGGTTTGGCTACCTAGGAGAGAGGAAAGGCTACTAACACCTGAAGGAGCCTATCAGCAGGAGTCTCTGACGTCACCTGGTGGCACTGGCCACTCAGAGCAGTCCAGTGTGCCAGCAGCACCTCTGTTTCCAAGATGGCAGAGGTCTGGAGCACACTGGAGGAGCTCTGGACACCTCCCAGGGGAGGTGCAGGTCAGGGGAGTGGTCACTCCCCTTTCCTTTGTCCAGTTTCGCGCCAGAGCAGGGGCTAAGGGGTCCCTGAACCGGTGTAGACTGGCTTATGCAGAATTGGGCACATCTGTGCCCAACAAAGCATTTCCAGAGGCTGGGGGAGGCTACTCCTCCCCTGCCTTCACACCATTTTCCAAAGGGAGAGGGTGTCACACCCTCTCTCAGAGGAAGTTCTTTGTTCTGCCATCCTGGGCCAGGCCTGGCTGGACCCCAGGAGGGCAGCTGCCTGTCTGAGGGGTTGGCAGCAGCAGCAGCTGCAGAGAAACCCCAGGAAGGGCAGTCTGGCAGTACCAGGGTCTGTGCTACAGACCACTGGGATCATGGAATTGTACCAACAATGCCAGGATGGCATAGAGGGGGCAATTCCATGATCATAGACATGTTACATGGCCATATTCGGAGTTACCATGGTGAAGCTACATATAGGTAGTGACCTATGTGTAGTGCACGCGTGTAATGGTGTCCCCGCACTCACAAAGTTCAGTGAATTGGCTCTGAACAATGTGGGGGCACCTTGGCTAGTGCCAGGGTGCCCTCACACTAAGTAACTTTGCACCTAACCTTTACCAGGTAAAGGTTAGACATATAGGTGACTTATAAGTTACTTAAGTGCAGTGTAAAATGGCTGTGAAATAACGTGGACGTTATTTCACTCAGGCTGCAGTGGCAGGCCTGTGTAAGAATTGTCAGAGCTCCCTATAGGTGGCAAAAGAAATGCTGCAGCCCATAGGGATCTCCTGGAACCCCAATACCCTGCGTACCTCAGTACCATATACTAGGGAATTATAAGGGTGTTCCAGTAAGCCAATGTAAATTGGTAAAAATGGTCACTAGCCTGTCAGTGACAATTTGGAAAGAAATGAGAGAGCATAACCACTGAGGTTCTGATTAGCAGAGCCTCAGTGAGACAGTTAGTCACTACACAGGTAACACATTCAGGCACACTTATGAGCACTGGGGCCCTGGGTTACCAGGGTCCCAGTGACACATACAACTAAAACAACATATATACAGTGAAAAATGGGGGTAACATGCCAGGCAAGATGGTACTTTCCTACACAACCCCCCCCCCCCCCAAACGAAGGACAATAAGACTAGCCATTACCTGATGAGTCTTCATTGTCTAAGTGGAAATATCTGGAGAGTCCATCTGCATTGGAGTGGCTACTCCCAGGTCTATGTTCCACTGTATAGTCCATTCCCTGTAGGGATATGGACCACCTCAACAATTTAGGATTTTCACCTTTCATTTGTTTTAGCCAAAGTAGAGGTTTGTGGTCTGTCTGAACAATGAAGTGAGTGCCAAACAGGTATGGCCTCAACTTCTTCAGAGCCCAGACCACAGCAAAGGCCTCCCTCTCAATGGCAGACCAACGCTTTTCTCTAGGGGTCAACCTTCTACTAATAAAAGCAACAGGTTGATCCTGGCCCTCAGAATTAAGTTGTGATAGGACTGCCCCTACTCCTAATTCAGATGCATCAGTTTGGACATAGAATTTTTTAGAGTAACAAGGGCTTTTCAGGACAGGTGCAGAGCACATGGCCTGCTTCAGCTCCTCAAAAGCTTTCTGACAGTTTGCTGTCCATAATACCTTTTTAGGCATTTTCTTGGATGTGAGGTCATTAAGAGGGGCTGCAATGGAGCCATAGTTCTTAATGAACCTCCTGTAATACCCAGTGAGGCCTAGGAAGGCTCTCACCTGAGTCTGAGTGGTAGGGGGAACCCAATCAATAATAGTTTGGATTTTCCGCTGAAGTGGTGCTATCTGTTCCCCACCAACAAGGTGTCCCAGATAAACCACCTTACCCTGCCCTATCCGGCACTTTGAAGCCTTGATAGTGAGGCCTGCCTTTTGCAGGGCCTCCAAAACTTTCCAAAGATGGACCAGGTGATCATCCCAGCTGGAGCTAAAGACAGCTATATCGTCCAAATATGCTGCACTGAAAGCTTCCAGCCCTTGCAGGACTGTGTTCACCAACCTCTGAAAAGTGGCAGGTGCATTTTTCAAACCAAAAGGCATTACAGTAAACTGGTAATGTCCTCCAATGGTAGAAAATGCAGTCTTAGGTTTAGCATCTTCTGACATTTTGATCTGCCAATACCCTGCAGTCAAATCAAAAGTGCTTAGATACTTGGCAGATGCCAGTGTATCTATTAGCTCATCTGCCCTGGGTATAGGGTGAGCATCAGTTTTGGTTACCAAGTTGAGACCTCTATAGTCTACACAAAACCTCATTTCCTTCTTTCCATCTTTAGAATTGGGTTTTGGTACCAGTACCACAGGAGAAGCCCATGGACTGTCAGAGTGCTCAACCACTCCTAGTTCCAACATCTTCTGAACTTCTTGCTTTATGCAGTCCCTGACATGGTCAGGCTGCCTATAGATCTCACTTTTGACAGGTAAACTGTCTCCAGTATCTATAGTGTGCTCACACCAAGAAGTGGTGCCTGGCACAATGGAGAAGAGTTCTGAAAATTGTCCTAGGAGATTTATGCAATTATCTTTCTGCTCAGCAGTAAGACAATCAGCCAAAACTACACCTTCCACAAGAGCATCTTGTTCTGTGGAAGAGAAGAGATCAGGTAGAGGATCACTGTCTTCTTCCTGTCCCTCATCTGTTGCCATGAGCAGGGTGAGATCAGCCCTGTCATAGTAGGGTTTCAGGCGGTTGACATGGAGCACCCTAAGGGGACTCCTGGCAGTGCCTAAGTCAACCAAGTAGGTGACTTCACCCTTCTTTTCAACAATTGTGTGGGGTCCACTCCATTTATCTTGGAGTGCTCTTGGGGCCACAGGCTCCAAGACCCACACTTTCTGCCCTGGTTGGTACTGAACCAAAACAGCCTTCTGATCATGCCATTGCTTCTGGAGCTCTTGGCTGGCCTGAAGGTTTTTACTGGCCTTTTTCATGTACTCAGCCATCCTTGATCTGAGGCCAAGTACATAATCCACAATATCCTGCTTAGGAGCTTTTAAAGGTTGTTCCCAACCCTCCTTTACAAGTGTGAGTGGACCCCTAACAGGGTGTCCAAAAAGAAGTTCAAAGGGGCTGAAGCCCACTCCTTTCTGGGGTACCTCCCTGTAGGCAAAAAGGAGGCATGGTAGAAGGATATCCCATCTCCTGCGGAGTTTTTCAGGGAGTCCCATAATCATGCCTTTGAGAGTTTTATTAAATCTCTCCACCAGTCCATTTGTTTGTGGATGATAGGGTGTTGTGAACTTGTAAGTTACACCACACTCCTTCCACATGGCCTTTAAGTATGCAGACATGAAATAGCTTCCTCTGTCTGATACTACTTCCTTTGGGAAGCCCACCCTGGAAAATATTCCCAGGAGGGCCTTTGCCACTGCAGGAGCTGTAGTGGTCCTTAAAGGAATTGCTTCAGGATATCTTGTGGCATGGTCCACTACCACCAAGATAAACCTATTGCCTGAAGCAGTAGGAGGGCCAAGGGGGCCAACTATGTCAACCCCTACACTTTCAAAGGGAACCCCAACCACAGGCAGTGGGATAAGGGGTGCCTTTGGAGTGCCACCTGTCTTGCCACTGGCTTGACAGGTTTCACAGGACTTACAAAATTATTTTGTGTCCTCAGACATCCTAGGCCAATGAAACAGTGGTACCAATCTGTCCCAAGTTTTCATTTGACCCAGGTGCCCAGCTAAGGGAATGTCATGTGCCAGTGTTAGGAGGAACTTTCTGTACTCCTGAGGAATCACTAATCTCCTGGCAGCTCCAGGTTTAGGATCCCTATGCTCAGTGTACAAGAGGTTGTCCTCCCAGTAAACTCTGTGTGAGTCACTGACATCCCCATTAGCCTGTTTGACAGCTTGCTGTCTGAGACCCTCTAATGTGGGACAGGTTTGCTGTGCCACACTCAGCTCCTCTCTGGCAGGCCCCCCTTCACCCAAAAGCTCAGCAGTGTCTGCTTCCAGCTCCTCTGGTGTAGGTTCTGCACAGGGAGGGAATTCTTCTTCCTCAGAAGTAGAATCCACTGTAGAGGGAGGGATAGTAGGAAGTGGTTTGCTTCTACTAGCCCTAGCTTTAGGGAGCACTTGGTCCATTGTTCCAGGATCCAAGCTTCCCTGTCCTTTTTGCTTTTTGGCCTGAGCCCTTGTCAAAGCTAAAAAATGCCCTGGGATGCCCAGCATTGCTGCATGGGCCTCCAACTCAACATCTGACTAAGCTGATGTCTCCAAATAATTCCCTAATAGACAGTCTACAGGTAAATCTGAAGCTACCACAACTTTCTTTGGACCAGATACCCCCCCCCCAGTTGAGATTTACAACAGCCATGGGGTGGCTTTGTGTTATGTTGTGAGCATCGGTTACTTGGTACTGGTGTCCAAGTATGTGTTGTTAAGGGTGCACCAGTTTCTCAATCACCATTGTGACACTGGCACCTGTGTCCCTGTAGGCCTGGACCTCAACACCATTTATTAGGGTTAGTTGCTTGTACTTCTCCAAGTTATGGGGGCAAGCAACCAAAGTGGCTAAGTCATTAGCCCCTTCAGAGACTAAAGTAGCCTCTGTGGTCTCCCTAATTAGACCAACCCCAACTAAATTACCAAAAGTGAGCCCAGCTACTCCCTTGGATTGGCTATTAGTAGGTTTGCTCCCACCACCACTGCTATTAGTAGGGACACTAGGTGTAGCAGTAGGGGTTGTAGTGGTAGGAGCTGTGGTGCCTTTCTTTGGACAACTGGGATCTGTTGTCCAATGGCCTTTTATTTTACATAAATAGCACCATGGTTTCTTTTCCTTGTTCTGATTAAAGGAGGATTTGGGCCCACCACCCCCACCAGAGTGTTTTTGTGGGCCTGATGAAGACTCATTTTTAGATTTGTCCCCACCCTTGTCAGAAGACTTACCATCCTTCTTTTTGTTGCCATCTTTGTCACCCCCTGTATGAACTTTTCTGTTCACTCTTGTTCTGACCCATTTGTCTGCCTTCTTTCCCAATTCTTGGGGAGAGGTCAGATCAGAGTCCACCAAGTACTGGTGCAACAAATCAGACACACAATTATTAAGAATATGCTCTCTCAGGATCAAGTTATACAGGCTGTCATAATCAGTAACTTTACTGCCATGTAACCACCCCTCCAAGGCCTTCACTGCCTGGTCAATGAAATCAACCCAGTCTTGTGAAGACTCCTTTTTGGTATCTCTGAACTTTATCCTGTACTGTTCAGTGGTTAAGCCATAACCATCCAGGAGTGCATTCTTAAGAACTTGGAAATTGTTAGCATCATTTTCTTTTACAGTAAGGAGCCTATCCCTACCTTTTCCAGTAAATGATAGCCATAGGATAGCAGCCCACTGCTTTTGAGGGACATCCTGTACAGCACAGGCCCTCTCAAGTGCAGCAAACCACTTGTTAATGTCATCCCCCTCCTTATAAGGGGGAACTATCTTGTGCAGATTCCTGGAATCATGCTCTTTTGCAGGATGACTATGGGGAATACTGCTGCTGCCACCATGGGTATCTAAACCCATCTTCTGTCTTTCCCTCTCTATTTCTAAAGACTGTCTATCCAAATCCAGCTGTTGCTTCTTGAGCTTCAGTCTGGTTTGTTCCACTCTCAATCTATTGAGCTCCCTTTCTAACAATCTGTCATCAGGGTGGGTGGGAGGGACATTTCTAGATACAGAGGTATGATGGGAATGAACAGAAGGAGACCTGTCCCTTACAAGGGGCACCCTAACAGCTTGGCTACCAGCATAATGTGAGAGCACATCATCAGTATGATGTGATTCAACCTCTGTACCAACTATGCTAGACTGTCTAGTAATGGGCAAGCTGAGAAGTTTCTTTCCTGAACCTTTTCCTGGGGGAGTCCCCGGATCAGATTGAGAACCATTAGCTACTTTTTCTACAGATTGGGCACTTATGGCCTTATCCTGTACTCTAAGCATATTAATTAACAGTTCTAAGGAAGGATTCTTCCCTACACTCAAACCTCTCTCTATGCAGAGACTCCTTGCTCCTTTCCAGCTAAGGTGATCATATGCAAGTTTGGACAGTTCAACTTTTTGGCCTGTGCCAGACATTTTTAGAGAGAGTTAAAGTGATAGACAAAGAGAAAAAAGTTTTCAGAACTTTTTGGAAAGACAGAAAAAAACTTTTTAAACTTTTAAGAACTTTTTGAAAGTTTAGAAGTACTTTTCAGCACTTAGAAAAGAGTGAAAAGAGGAAATGCAAAACTTTTTGGCTATGTGTATATACACTGACCTTGTTTTGTATATTTTTCTCTTATGAAAAGTACAATGACAAGAGTGGTAAGTAGTCTCAATGCACTTATCCCACCGCTGCACAACCAATGTAGGAGGCTGGACTGGCTTGTAGTGAGTACCAAGGGGTACTTGCACCTTGCACCAGGCCCAGTTATCCCTTATTAGTGTATAGGGTGTCTAGCAGCTTAGGCTGATAGATAATGGTAGCTTAGCAGAGCAGCTTAGGCTGAACTAGGAGACGTGTGAAGCTACTACAGTACCACTTAGTGTCATATGCACAATATCATAAGAAAACACAATACACAGTTATACTAAAAATAAAGGTACTTTATTTTTATGACAATATGCCAAAGTATCTTAGAGTGTACCCTCAGTGAGAGGATAGGAAATATACACAAGATATATATACACAATAGCAAAAATATGCAGTATAGTCTTAGAAAACAGTGCAAACAATGAATAGTTACAATAGGATGCAATGGGGAAACATAGGGATAGGGGCAACACAAACCATATACTCCAGAAGTGGAATGCGAACCACGAATGGACCCCAACCCTATGTGACCTTGTAGAGGGTCGCTGGGACTATTAGAAAATAGTGAGAGTTAGCAAAATAACCCTCCCCAAGACCCTGAAAAGTGAGTGCAAAGTGCACCAAAGTTCCCCTAAGGACAAAATAGTCGTGTTAGAGGGAAAATGCAAGGAAAACACAAATCAGCAATGCAACAACGATGGATTCCTGACTGAGGGTACCTGTGGAACAAGGGGACCAAGTCCAAAAGTCACAAGCAGCTCGGAGATGGGCAGATGCCCAAGAAATGCCAGCGGTTGGTGCAAAGAAGCTCTTACTAGGCTGAAGAACTGTGAATACTGCAGGAACGACAAGGGCTAGAGACTTCCCCTTTGGAGGATGGATCCCGCACGCCTTGGAGAGTCGTGCAGAAGTGTTTTCCCGCCGAATGGACGCCAACAAGCCTTGCTACACGCAAATCGTGCGTTTGGCGTTTTTGGACGCTGCTGGGGCCCAGGAGGGACCAGAAAGTCGCAAATTGGACCTGCGGAGAGAGGGGACGTCGAGCAAGACAAAGAGCCCTCACTGAAGCAGGTAGCACCCGGAGAAGTGCCAGAAACAGGCACTACGAGGATGCGTGAAACGGTGCTCGCCGAAGTTGCACAAAGGAGTCCCACGTCGCCGGAGACCAACTTAGAAAGTCGTGCAATGCAGGTCAGAGTGCCGTGGACCCAGGCTTGGCTGTGCACGAAGGATTTCCGCCGGAAGTGCACAGGGGCCGGAGTAGCTTGCAAAGTTGCGGTTCCCAGCAATGCAGCCCAGCGAGGTGAGGCAAGGACTTACCTCCACCAAACTTGGGCTGAAGAGTCACTGGACTGTGGGGGTCACTTGGACGGTGTCGCTGGATTCGAGGGACCTCGCTCGTCGTGCTGAGAGGAGACCCAAGGGACCGGTAATGCAGCTTTTTGGTGCCTGCGGTTGCAGGGGGACGATTCCGTCGACCCACGGGAGATTTCTTCGGAGCTTCTGGTGCAGAGAGGAGGCAGACTACCCCCACAACATGCACAAGCAGGAAAACAGTCGAGAAGGCGGCAGGATCAGCATTACAGAGTTGCAGTAGTCGTCTTTGCTACTATGTTGCAGGTTTGCAGGCTTCCAGCGCGGTCAGCGGTCGTTTCCTTATCAGAAGGTGAAGAGAGAGATGCAGAGGAACTCGGCTGAGCTCATGCATTCGTTATCTAAAGTTTCCCCAGAGACAGAGACCCTAAATAGCCAGAAAAGAGGGTTTGGCTACCTAGGAGAGAGGAAAGGCTACTAACACCTGAAGGAGCCTATCAGCAGGTGTCTCTGACGTCACCTGGTGGCACTGGCCACTCAGAGCAGTCCAGTGTGCCAGCAGCACCTCTGTTTCCAAGATGGCAGAGGTCTGGAGCACACTGGAGGAGCTCTGGACACCTCCCAGGGGAGGTGCAGGTCAGGGGAGTGGTCACTCCCCTTTCCTTTGTCCAGTTTCGCGCCAGAGCAGGGGCTAAGGGGTCCCTGAACCGGTGTAGACTGGCTTATGCAGAATTGGGCACATCTGTGCCCAACAAAGCATTTCCAGAGGCTGGGGGAGGCTACTCCTCCCCTGCCTTCACACCATTTTCCAAAGGGAGAGGGTGTCACACCCTCTCTCAGAGGAAGTCCTTTGTTCTGCCATCCTGGGACAAGCCTGGCTTGACCCCAGGAGGGCAGAAACCTGTCTGAGGGGTTGGCAGCAGCAGCAGCTGCAGTGAACCCCGGGAAAGGCAGTTTGGCAGTACCAGGGTCTGTGCTACAGACCACTGGGATCATGGAATTGTCCCAATAATGCCAGGATGGCATAGAGGGGGCCATTCCATGATCTTAGACATGTTACATGGCCATATTCGGAGTTACCATAGTGAAGCTACATATAGGTAGTGACCTATATGTAGTGCACGCGTGTAATGGTGTCCCCGCACTCACAAAGTTCAGGGAATTGGCTCTAAACAATGTGGGGGCACCTTGGCTAGTGCCAGGGTGCCCTCACACTTAGTAACTTTGCACCTAACCTTTACCAGGTAAAGGTTAGACATATAGGTGACTTATAAGTTACTTAAGTGCAGTGTAAAATGGCTGTGAAATAACGTGGACGTTATTTCACTCAGGCTGCAGTGGCAGGCCTGTGTAAGAATTGTCAGAGCTCCCTATGGGTGGCAAAAGAAATGCTGCAGCCCATAGGGATCTCCTGGAACCCCAATACCCTGGGTACCTCAGTACCATATACTAGGGAATTATAAGGGTGTTCCAGAAAGCCAATGTAAATTGGTAAAATTGGTCACTAGCCTGTTAGTGACAATTTGAAAGAAATGAGAGAGCATAACCACTGAGGTTCTGATTAGCAGAGCCTCAGTGAGACAGTTAGTCACTACACAGGTAACACAGTCAGGCACACTTATGAGCACTGGGGCCCTGGAGAACAGGGTCCCAGTGACACATACAACTAAAACAACATATATACAGTGAAAAATGGGGGTAACATGCCAGGCAAGATGGTACTTTCCTACACCTCCCAACTGCCACACCCACACTCCCCTCCTCTTATGGCAGCCGCGGCGCGGTAAGGAGGAGCAACCCTTGACCCTGCTTCTGCAGGGAGGTCGCTCCCCGCTCCGCCGCCCAGCGCCATCCTCACCATTCTCCTCTTTGACTTTTCCCCTGCCGCTGCATCCACTGCTGCCCCTCCTGCCTCCCTCCTCCATTTTCTCACTGTTCTCCTCTTTGTCATTTCCCCTGCCGCTGCGTCCCCTGTGGCCCCTCCCGCCTCCCCCCTCCTTTTCTCACCGTTCTCCTCTTTGTCTTTTCCCCTGCCGCTGCGGCCCCTCCCGCCTCCCTTCTCCTTTTCTCACCGTTCTCCTCTTTGTCATTTCCCCTGCCGCTGCGTCCCCTGCGGCCCCTCCCCCCTCCTTTTCTCACCGTTTTCCTCTTTGTCTTTTCCCCTGCCGCTGCGTCCCCTGCGACCCCTCCCGTCTCCCCCTCCTTTTCTCACCGTTCTCCTCTTTGTCTTTTCACCGTTCTCCTCTTTGTCTTTTCCCCTGCCGCTGAGTCCCGTGCGGCCCCTCCCGCTTCCCCCTCCTTTTCTCACCATTCTCCTCTTTGTCTTTTCCCCTGCCGCTGCGTCCCCTGACGCCCTTCCTGCCTCCCCCTCCTTTTCTCACCATTCTCCTCTTTGTCTTTTCACTGTTCTCCTCTTTGTCTTTTCCCCTGCCGCTGCGTCTCCTGAAGCCCCTCCCACCTCCCCCTCCTTTTCTCACCATTCTCCTCTTTGTCTTTTACACTGTTCTCCTCTTTGTCTTTTCCCCTGCCGCTGCGTCCCCTGCGGCCCCTCCCGCCTCCCCCCTCCTTTTCTCACCATTCTCCTCTTTGTCTTTTCCCCTGCCGCTGTGTCCCCTGCGGCCCCTCCCGCCTCCCCCCCCTTTTCTCACCATTCTCCTCTTTGTCTTTTCACTGTTCTCCTCTTTGTCTTTTCCCTTGCCGCTGCATCCCCTGCGGCCCTTCCCACCTCCCCCCTCATTTTCTCACCACTCTCCTCTTTGTCTTTTACCCTGCCACTGCGTCCCCTGCGGCCCCAGCCCTCTCATTGGACAAGCCCCCCCCGCCTCCCAGCTGCCACTTCCACCCTCCACTCCTCATTTGGCAGCCGTGGCGCGGTAACGAGGAGCAACCCTTGACCCTGCTTCTGCAGGCAGGTCGCTCCCCGCTGCCCCGCCCAGCGCCATCCTCACCGTTCTCCTCTTTGTCTTTTCCCCTGCCGCTGCGTCCCCTGTGGCCCCTCCTGCCTCCACCCTCCTTTTTCTCACCGTTCTCCTCTTTGTCATTTCCCCTGCCGCTGCGTCCCCTGCGGCCCCTCCCGCCTCCCCCCCTTTTCTCACCATTCTCCTCTTTGTCATTTCCCCTGCCGCTGCGTCCCCTGCGGCCCCTCCCACCTCCCCCCTCCTTTTCTCACCGTTCTCCTCTTTGTCTTTTCCCCTGCCGCTCTGTCCCCTGCGACCCCTCCCGCCTCCACCGTCCTTTTCTCACCATTCTCCTCATTGTCTTTTCACCGTTCTCCTCTTTGTCTTTTCCCCTGCCGCTGCGTCCCCTGCAGCCCCTCCCGCCTCCCCCTCCTTTCCTCACCATTCTCCTCTTTGTCTTTTCCCCTGCCGCTGCGTCCCCTGAGGCCCCTCCCGCCTCCCCCTCCTTTGCTCACCATTCTCCTCTATGTCTTTTCACCGTTCTCCTCTTTGTCTTTTCCCCTGCCGCTGCGTCCCCTGCGGCCCCTCCCGCCCCCCCTCCTTTTCTCACCGTTCTCCTCTTTGTCTTTTCCACTGTTCTCCTCTTTGTCTTTTCCCCTGTCGCTGCGTCCCCAGCGGCCCCTCCCGCCTCCCCCCTCCTTTTCTCACCGTTCTCCTCTTTATCTTTTCCCCTGCCGCTGCATCACCTGCGGCCCCTCCCGCCTCCCCCCTCATTTTCTCAACATTCTCCTCTTTGTCTTTTCCCCTGCCACTGCGTTCCCTGCAGCCCCAGCCCTCTCATTGGACAAGCCCTCCCGCCTACCAGCTGCCACTCCCACCCTCCCCTCCTATTATGGCAGCCGCGGCGTGGTAACGAGGAGCAACCCTTGACCCTGCTTCTGCAGGCAGGTTGCTCCCCGCTCCGCCGCCCAGCGCCATCCTCACCATTCTCCTCTTTGTCTTTTACCCTGCCACTGCGTCCCCTGCGGCCCCAGCCCTCTCATTGGACAAGCCCCCCCCGCCTCCCAGCTGCCACTCCCACCCTCCCCTCCTCATTTGGCAGCCGCGGCACGGTAACGAGGAGCAACCCTTGACCCTGCTTCTGCAGGCAGGTCGCTCCCCGCTCCCCCGCCCAGCGCCATCCTCACCGTTCTCCTCTTTGTCTTTTCCCCTGCCGCTGCGTCCCCTGTGGCCCCTCCTGCCTCCCCCCTCCTTTTTCTCACCGTTCTCCTCTTTCTCATTTCCCCTGCCATTGCGTCCCCTGCGGCCCCTCCCACCTCCCCCCTCCTTTTCTCACCATTCTCCTTTTTGTCTTTTGCCTTGCCGCTGCGTCCCCTGCGGCCCCTACCACCTCCCTCCTCCTTTTTTCACCATTCTCCTCTTTGTCATTTCCCCTGCTGCTGCGTCCCCTGTGGCCCCTCCCCCCTCCTTTTCTCACCGTTCTCCTCTTTGTCTTTTCCCCTACCGCTGCGTCCCCTGCGGCCCCTCCCGCCTCCCCCCTCCTTTTCTCACCGTTCTCCTCTTTGTCTTTTCCCCTGCCGCTCTGTCCCCTGAGACCCCTCCCGCCTCCACCGTCCTTTTCTCACCATTCTCCTCATTGTCTGTTCACCGTTCTCCTCTTTGACTTTTTCCCTGCCGCTGCGTCCCCTGCAGCCCCTTCCGCCTCTCCCTCCTTTCCTCACCATTCTCCTCTTTGTCATTTCCCCTGCCGCTGCGTCCCCTGCGGCCCCTCCCACCTCCCCCCTCCTTTTCTCACTGTTCTCCTCTTTGTCTTTTCCCCTGCCGCTGCTTCCCCTGCGGCCCCTCCTGCATCCCCCCTCCTTTTCTCACCGTTCACCTCTTTGTCTTTTCCCCTGCTGCTGTGTCCCCTGCGGCCCCTCCCACCTCCCCCCTCCTTTTCTCACCGTTCTCCTCTTTGTCTTTCCCCCTGTTGCTGCGTCCCCTGTGGCCCCAGCCCTCTCATTGGACAAATCCCCCGCCTCCCATCTGCCACTCCCACCCTCCCCTCCTCTTATGGCAGCCGCGGCACGGTAACGAGGAGCAACCCTTGACCCTGCTTCTGCAGGCAGGTCGCTCCCCGCTCCGCCGCCCAGCGCCATCCACACCGTTCTCCTCTTTGTCTTTTCCCCCACGGCTGCATCCCCTGCGGCACCTCCCACCTCCCCCCTCCTTTTTCTCACCGTTCTCCTCTTTGTCATTTCCCCTGCTGCTGTGTCCCCTGTTGCCCCTCCCGCCTCCCCCCTCCTTTTCTCACCGTTCTCCTCTTTGTCTTTTCCCCTGCCACTGCGTCCCCTGCGGCCCCTCCCGCTTCCCCCTCCTTTTCTCACCATTCTCCTCTTTGTCTTTTCACCGTTCTCTTCTTTGTCTTTTCCCCTGCTGCTGCATCCCCTGCGGTCCCTCCTGCCTCCCTCCTCCTTTTCTCACCTTTCTCCTCTTTGTCTTTTCCCCTGCCGGTGCATCCCCTGCGGCCCCACCCCCAGCCCTCTTATTGGAAAAGCCCCCCCGCCTCCCAGCTGCCCCTCCCACCCTCCCCTCCTCTTATGGCAGCCGCGGCGCAGTAACGAGGAGCAACCCTTGACCCTGCTCCTGCAGCCAGGTCGCGCCCGCTCCGCCGCCCAGCGCCATCCTCACTGTTCTCCTCTTTGTCTTTTCCCCTGCCGCTGCATCCACTGCGGCCCCTCCTGCCTCCCCCCTCCTTTTTCTCACTGTTCTCCTCTTTGTCATTTCCCCTGCCGATGCGTCCCCTGTGGCCCCTCCCCCCTCCTTTTCTCACCGTTCTCCTCTTTGACTTTTCCCCTGCCGCTGCGTTTCCTGCAGCCCCTCCTGCTTCCCCATCCTTTTCTCAGCATTCTCCTCTTTGTCTTTTCACCGTTCTCCTCTTTGTTTTTTCCCCTGCTGCTGCATCCCCTGCGGCCCCTCCCGCCTCCCCCCTCCTTTTCTCACCGTTCTCCTCTTTGTCTTTTCCCCTGCCGCTGCGTCCCCTGCGGCCCCACCCACCAGCCCTCTCATTGGACAAGCCCCCCGCCTCCCAGCTGCCACTCCCACCCTCCCCTCCTCTTATGGCAGCCGCAGCGCAGTAACGAGGAGCAACCATTGACACTGCTTCTGAAGGCAGGTCGCTCTCCGCTCCGCCACCCAGTGCCATCCTCACCGTTCTCCTCTTTGTCTTTTCCACTGCCGGTGCATCCCCTGCGGCCCCTCCCGCCTCCCCCCTCCTTTTCTCACCGTTCTCCTCTTTGTCTTTTCCCCTGCCGCTGCCTCCCCTGCGGCCCCTCCCGCCTCCCCCCTCCTTTTCTCACCGTTCTCCTCTATGTCATTTCCCCTGCTGCTGCGTCCCCTGCAGCCCCTCCCGCCTCCCCCTCCTTTCCTCACCATTCTCCTCTATGTCTTTTCACCGTTCTCCTCTTTGTCTTTTCCCCTGACGCTGCGTCCCCTGCGGCCCCTCCCGCCTCCCCCCTCCATTTCTCAACGTTCTCCTCTTTGTCTTTTCCACTGTTCTCCTCTTTGTCTTTTCCCCTGCCGCTGCATCCCCTGCGGCCCCTCCCGCCTCCCCCCTCCTTTTCTCACCGTTCTCCTCTTTATCTTTTCCCCTGCCACTGCATCACCTGCGGCCCCTCCCGCCTCCCCCCTTATTTTCTCACCATTCTCCTCTTTGTCTTTTCCCCTGCCACTGCGTCCCCTGCGGCCCCACCCCCCAGCCCTCTCATTGGACAAGCCCCCCCGCCTACCAGCTGCCACTCCCACCCTCCGCTCCTATTATGGCAGCTGCGGCGCGATAACGAGGAGCAACCCTTGACCCTGCTTCTGCAGGCAGGTTGCTCCCCGCTCCGCCGCCCAGCGCCATCCTCACCGTTCTCTTTGTTTTTTCCCCTGCCGCTGCATCCCCTGCGGCCCCTCCTGCCTCCCCCTCCTTTTTCTCACCGTTCTCATCTTGTCATTTCCTCTGCTGCTGCATCCCCTGCGGCCCCTCCCGCCTCCCCCCTCCTTTTCTCACTGTTCTCCTCTTTGTCTTTTCCCCTGCCGCTGCGTCCCCTGCGGCCCCTCCCACCTCCCCCCTCCTTTTCTCACCGTTCTCCTCTTTGTCTTTTCACCGTTCTCCTCTTTGTCATTTCCCCTGCCGCTGCGTCCCCTGCGGCCCCTCCCGCCTCCCCCCTCCTTTTCTCACCGTTCGCCTCTTTTTCTTTTCCCCTGCTGCTGCGGCCCCTGCTGCACCTCCCACCTCCCCCCTCCTTTTCTCACCGTTCTCCTCTTTGTCATTCCCCCTGTCGCTGCGTCCCCTGCGGCCCCACCCCCAGCCCTCTCATTGGACAAACCCCCCACCTCCCATCTGCCACTCCCTGTAGGAGGCTGGACTGGCTTGTAGTGAGTACCAAGGGGTACTTACACCTTGCACCAGGCCCAGGTATCCCTTATTAGTGTATAGGGTGTCTAGCAGCTTAGGCTGATAGATAATGGTAGCTTAGCAGAGCAGCTTAGGCTGAACTAGGCACCCTATACACTAATAAGGGATACCTGGGCCTGGTGCAAGGTGTAAGTACCCCTTGGTACTCACTACAGGCCAGTCCAGCCTCCAACATTGGTGGCAGCGGTGGCAGGGGGAAGATTCCGTCGACCCACGGGAGATTTCTTCGCAGCTTCTAGTGCAGAGAGGAGGCAGACTACCCCCACAGCATGCACCACCAGGAAAACAGTCGAGAAGGCGGCAGGATCAGCGTTACAGAGTTGCAGTAGTCGTCTTTGCTACTATGTTGCAGGTTTGCAGGCTTCCAGCGCGGTCAGCAGTCGATTCCTTGGCAGAAGGTGAAGAGAGAGATGCAGAGGAACTCTGATGAGCTCTTGCATTCGTTATCTAAAGTTTCCCCAGAGACAGAGACCCTAAATATCCAGAAAAGAGGGTTTGGCTACCTAGGAGAGAGGATAGGCTACTAACACCTGAAGGAGCCTATCAGAAGGAGTCTCTGACGTCACCTGCTGGCCCTGGCCACTCAGAGCACTCCAGTGTGCCAGCAGCACCTCTGTTTCCAAGATGGAAGAGGTCTGGAGAACACTGGAGGAGCTCTGGGCAGCTCCCAGGGGAGGTGCAGGTCAGGGGAGTGGTCACTCCCCTTTCCTTTGTCCAGTTTCGCTCCAGAGCAGGGGCTAACGGGTCCCTGAACCGGTGTAGACTGGCTTATGCAGAATTGGGCACATCTGTGCCCAAGAAAGCATTTCCAGAGGCTGGGGGAGGCTACTCCTCCCCTGCCTTCACACCATTTTCCAAAGGGAGAGGGTGTAACACCCTCTCTCAGAGGAAGTCCTTTGTTCTGCCATCCTGGGACAAGCCTGGCTTGACCCCAGGGGGGCAGAAACCTGTCTGAGGGGTTGGCAGCAGCAGCAGCTGCAGTGAAACCCCAGGAAAGGCAGTTTGGCAGTACCCGGGTCTGTGCTACAGACCACTGGGATCATGGAATTGTACCAACAATGCCAGGATGGCATAGAGGGGGCAATTCCATGATCTTAGACATGTTACATGGCCATATTCGGAGTTACCATTGTGAAGCTACATATAGGTAGTGACCTATATGTAGTGCACGCGTGTAATGGTGTCCCCGCACTCACAAAGTTCAGGGAATTGGCCCTGAACAATGTGGGGGCACCTTGGCTAGTGCCAGGGTGCCCTCACACTAAGTAACTTTGCACCTAACCTTTACCAGGTAAAGGTTAGACATATAGGTGACTTATAAGTTACTTAAGTGCAGTGTAAAATGGCTGTGAAATAACGTGGACGTTATTTCACTCAGGCTGCAGTGGCAGGCCTGTGTAAGAATTTTCAGAGCTCCCTATGGGTGGCAAAAGAAATGCTGCAGCCCATAGGGATCTCCTGGAACCCCAATAACCTGGGTACCTCAGTACCATATACTAGGGAATTATAAGGGTGTTCCAGTAGCCAATGTAAATTGGTAAAATTGGTCACTAGCCTGTTAGTGACAATTTGAAAGAAATGAGAGAGCATAACCACTGAGGTTCTGATTAGCAGAGCCACAGTGAGACAGTTAGTCACTACACAGGTAACACATTCAGGCACACTTATGAGCACTGGGGCCCTGGCGAACAGGGTCCCAGTGACACATACAACTAAAACAACATATATACAGTGAAAAATGGGGGTAACATGCCAGGTAAGATGGTACTTTCCTACACAACCCCCCCCTCAAACGAAGGACAATAAGACTAGCCATGACCTGATGAGTCTTCATTGTCTAAGTGGAAATATCTGGAGAGTCCATCTGCATTGGAGTGGCTACTCCCAGGTCTATGTTCCCCTGTATAGTCCATTCCCTGTAGGGATATGGACCACCTCAACAATTTAGGATTTTCACCTTTCATTTGTTTTAGCCAAAGTAGAGGTTTGTGGTCTGTCTGAACAATGAAGTGAGTGCCAAACAGGTATGGCCTCAACTTCTTCAGTGCCCAGACCATAGCAAAGGCCTCCCTCTCTATGGCAGACCAACGCTTTTCTCTAGGGGTCAACCTCCTACTAATAAAAGCAACAGGTTGATCCTGGCCCTCAGAATTAAGATGTGATAGGACTGCCCCTACTCCTAATTCAGATGCATCAGTTTGGACATAGAATTTTTTAGAGTAACAAGGACTTTTCAGGACAGGTGCAGAGCACATGGCCTGCTTTATCTCCTCAAAAGCTTTCTGACAGTTTGCTGTCCATAATACCTTTTTAGGCATCTTCTTTGAAGTGAGGTCATTAAGAGGGGCTGCAATTGAGCCATAGTTCTTAATGAACCTCCTGTAATACCCAGTGAGGCCTAGGAAGGCTCTCACCTGAGTCTGTGTAGTAGGGGGAACCCAATCAAAAATTGTTTGGATTTTCCCCTGTAGTGGTGCAATCTGTTCACCACCAACAAGGTGTCCCAGATAAACCACCTTACACTGCCCTATCTGGCACTTTGAAGCCTTGATAGTGAGGCCTGCCTTTTGCAGGGCCTCCAAAACTTTCCATAGGTGGACCAGGTGATCATCCCAGCTGGAGCTAAAGACAGCTATATCGTCCAAATATGCTGCACTGAAAGCTTCCAGCCCTTGCAGGACTGTGTTCACCAACCTTTGAAAAGTGGCAGGTGCATTTTTCAAGCCAAAAGGCATTACAGTGAACTGGTAATGTCCTCCAATGGTTGAAAATGCTGTTTTAGGTTTAGCATCTTCTGATAATTTGATCTGCCAATACCCTGCAGTCAAATCAAAAGTGCTTAGATACTTGGGAGATGCCAGTGTATCTATGAGCTCATCTGCCCTGGGTATAGGGTGAGCATCAGTTTTGGTTACAAGGTTGAGACCTCTATAGTCTACACAAAACCGCATTTCCTTCTTTCCATCTTTGGAATGGGGTTTTGGTACAAGTACAACAGGAGAAGCCCATGGACTTTCAGAGTGCTCAACCACTCCTAGTTCTAACATTTTCTGGACCTCTTGCTTTATGCAGTCCCTGACATGGTCAGGCTGCCTATAGATCTTACTTTTGACAGGCAAGCTGTCTCCAGTATCCATAGTGTGCTCACACCAAGAAGTGGTACCTGGCACAGTAGAGAAGAGTTCAGAGAATTGATCTAGGAGATTTCTGCAATGGTCTTTCTGCTCAGCAGTAAGACAATCTGCCAAAACTACACCTTCCACAAGAGCATCTTGTTCTGTGGAAGAGAAGAGATCAGGTAGAGGATCACTGTCTTCTTCCTGTCCCTCATCAGTTGCCATGAGCAGGGTGAGATCAGCCCTGTGATAGTAGGGTTTTAGGCGGTTGACATGGAGCACCCTAAGGGGACTCCTGGCAGTGCCTAAGTCAACTAAATAAGTGACTTCACCCTTTTTCTCAACAATTGTGTGGGGTCCACTCCATTTATCTTGGAGTGCTCTTGGGGCCACAGGCTAAAAGACTCACACTTTCTGCCCTGGTTGGTACTGAACCAAAACAGCCTTCTGATCCTGCCATTGCTTCTGGAGCTCTTGGCTGGCCTGAAGGTTCTTACTGGCCTTTTTCATATACTCAGCCATCCTTGATCTGAGGCCAAGTACATAATCCACAATATCCTGCTTAGGAGCTTTTAAAGGTTGTTCCCAACCCTCCTTCACAAGTGTTAGTGGGCCCCTAACAAGGTGTCCAAAAAGAAGTTCAAAGGGGCTGAAGCCCACTCCTTTCTGGGGTACCTCCCTGTAGGCAAAAAGGAGGCATGGTAAAAGGATATCCCATCTCCTGCGGAGTTTTTCAGGGAGACCCATAATCATGCCTTTGAGAGTTTTGTTAAATCTCTCCACCAGTCCATTTGTTTGTGGATGATAGGGTGTGGTGAACTTGTAAGTTACCCCACACTCCTTCCACCTGGCCTTTAAGTATGCAGACATGAAATTGCTTCCCATGTCTGATACTACTTCCTTTTTGAAGCCCATCCTGGAAAATGTTCCCAGGAGGGCCTTTGCCACTGCAGGAGCTGTAGTGGTCCTTAAAGGAATAGCTTCAGGGTATCTTGTGGCATGGTCCACTACCACCAAGATGAATCTATTGCCTGAAGCAGTAGGAGGGTCAAGGGGGCCAACTATGTCAACCCCTACCCTTTCAAAGGGAACCCCAACCACAGGCAGTGGAATAAGGGGTGCCTTTGGGGTGCCACCTGTCTTGCCACTGGCTTGACAGGTTTCACAGGACTTACAAAACTCTTTTGTGTCCTCAGACATCCTAGGCCAATGAAACAAGGGAACACATCTGTCCCAAGTTTTCATTTGTCCCAGATGCCCTGCTAGGGGAATGTCGTGGGCAAGAGTTAGGAGGAACTTTCTGTATTCCTGAGGGATCACTAATCTCCTGGCAGCTTCAAGGTTTAGGATCCCTTGCCTCAGTATACAAGAGATTGTCCTCCCAGTAAACTCTGTGAGAGTCACTGACATCCCCATTAGCCTGTTTGACAGCTTGCTGTCTCAGACCCTCTAATGTGGGACAGGTTTGCTGTGCCACACTCAGCTCCTCTCTGGCAGGCCCCCCTTCACCCAAAAGCCCAGCAGTGTCTGCTTCAAGCTCCTCTGGTGTAGGTTCTGCACTGGGAGGGAATTCTTCTTCCTCAGAAGTAGAATCCACTGTAGAGGGAGGGATAGTAGGAAGTGGTTTGCTTCTACTAGCCCTAGCTTTAGGGAGCACTTGGTCCATTGTTCCAGGATCCAAGCTTCCCTGTCCTTTTTGCTTTTTGGCCTGAGCCCTTGTCAAAGCAAAAATATGCCCTGGGATGCCCAGCATTGCTGCATGGGCCTCCAACTCCACATCTGACCAAGCTGATGTCTCCAAATCATTTCCTAGTAGACAGTCTACAGGTAAATCTGTGGCTACCACAACTTTCTTTGGACCAGCAACCCCCCCCCAGTTGAGATTTACAACAGCCATGGGGTGGCTAAGTGTGTTGTTGTGAGCATCGGTTACTTGGTACTGGTGACCAAGTAGGTGTTGTTCAGGGTGGACCAGTTTCTCTATGACCATAGTCACACTGGTACCAGTGTCCCTGTAGGCCTGAACCTCAACACCATTTATTAGGGTTAGCTGCTTGTACTTATCCATATTAAGGGGACAAGCAACTAAGGTGGCTGAATCAATAGCCCCCTCAGAGACTAACACAGCCTCTGTGGTCTCCCTAACAAGACCAACCCCAACTAAGTTACCAATAGTGAGCCCAGCTACTCCCTTGGATTGGCTATTAGTAGGTTTGCTCCCACCACCACTGCTATTAGTAGGGACACTAGGTGTAGCAGTAGGGGTTGTAGTGGTAGGAGCGTTGGTGCTTTTCTTTGGACAACTGGGATCTGTTGTCCAATGGCCTTTTATCTTACATAAATAGCACAATGGTTTCTTTTCCTTGTTCTGATTTGAAGAGGATTTGGGCCCACCACCCCCACCAGAGTGTTTTTGTGGGCCTGATGAAGACTCATTTTTAGATTTGTCCCCACCCTTGTCAGAAGACTTACCATCCTTCTTCTTGCCATCTTTGTCACCCCCTGTATGAACTTTTCTGTTCACCCTTGTTCTGACCCATTTGTCTGCCTTCTTTCCCAATTCTTGGGGAGAGGTCAGATCAGAGTCCACCAAGTACTGGTGCAACAAATCAGACACACAATTATTAAGAATATGCTCTCTCAGGATTAAGTTATACAGGCTGTCATAATCAGTAACTTTACTGCCATGTAACCACCCCTCCAAGGCCTTCACTGAATGGTCAATGAAATCAACCCAGTCTTGTGAAGACTCCTTTTTGGTCTCTCTGAACTTTATCCTGTATTGTTCAGTGGTTAAGCCATAACCATCCAGGAGTGCATCCTTAAGAACATGGAAATTATTGGCATCACTTTCTTTCACAGTAAGGAGCCTATCCCTACCTTTTCCACTAAATGATAGCCATAGGATAGCAGTCCACTGCCTTTGAGGGACATCCTGTACAACACAGGCCCTCTCAAGTGCAGCAAACCACTTGTTAATGTCACCCCCCTCCTTATAAGGGGGAACTATCTTGGGCAGATTCCTGGAATCATGCTCTTTTACAGGATGACTATGGGGAATACTGCTGCTGCCACCATGGGTTTCAAAACCCAACTTCTGTCTTTCCTTCTCTAGTTCAAAAGACTGTCTATCCAAATCCAGCTGTTGCTTTTTAAGCTTCAGTCTGGTTTGCTCCACCCTCAATTTATTGAGTTCCCTCTCTAACATTCTGTCATCAGGGTTGGTGGGAGGGACATTCCTAGATACAGAGGTATGATGGGAATGAACAGAAGGAGACCTGTCCCTTACAGAAGCCACCCTAACAGCTTGGTTAACATAAACATCACTACCAGTATGGTGAGAATAAATGCTTTGGCTATGATATGAGACAACACTATTTGTATGGTGTGGCTCATCATCATTACCAACTATGCTAGACTGTCTAGTAATGGGCAGGCTAGGAAGTTTTTTTCCTGAATCTTTTCCTGGGTGAGTCCCTGGATTAGATTGGGAACCATTAGCTACTTTTTCAACAGATGGGGCACTTTTTGCCTTATCTTGTTCTCTAAGCATGTTAATTAACAATTCCAAGGAAGGATTCTTCCCTACACTCAAACCTCTCTCTATGCAGAGACTCCTTGCTCCTTTCTAGCTAAGGTGATCATATGCAAGTTTGGACAGATCAGCATTTTGGCCTGTGCCAGACATTTTTAGAGAGAGTTAAAGTGATAGAAAAAGAGAAAAAAGTTTTCAGAACTTTTTGGAAAGACAGAAAAAAAACTTTTTAAACTTTTAAGAACTTTTTGAAAGTTTAGAAGTACTTTTCAGCACTTAGAAAACAGTGAGAAGAGGAAATGCAAAACTTTTTAGCTATGTGTACACACACTGAACTTGTTTTGTATATTTTTCTCTTATGAAAAGTACAATGACAAGAGTGGTAAGTAGTCTCAAAGCACTTATCCCACCGCTGCACAAATGTAGGTGGCTGGACTGGCTTGTAGTGAGTACCAAGGGGTACTTACACCTTGCACCAGGCCCAGGTATCCCTTATTAGTGTATAGGGTGTCTAGCAGCTTAGGCTGATAGATAATGGTAGCTTAGCAGAGCAGCTTAGGCTGAACTAGGCACCCTATACACTAATAAGGGATACCTGGGCCTGGTGAGAGGTGTAAGTACCCCTTGGTACTCACTACAAGCCAGTCCAGCCTCCTACATTGGTGGCAGCGGTGGCAGGGGGAAGATTCCGTCGACCCACGGGAGATTTCTTCGCAGCTTCTAGTGCAGAGAGGAGGCAGACTACCCCCACAGCATGCACCACCAGGAAAACAGTCGAGAAGGCGGCAGGATCAGCGTTACAGAGTTGCAGTAGTCGTCTTTGCTACTATGTTGCAGGTTTGCAGGCTTCCAGCGCGGTCAGCAGTCGATTCCTTGGCAGAAGGTGAAGAGAGAGATGCAGAGGAACTCTGATGAGCTCTTGCATTCGTTATCTAAAGTTTCCCCAGAGACAGAGACCCTAAATATCCAGAAAAGAGGGTTTGGCTACCTAGGAGAGAGGATAGGCTACTAACACCTGAAGGAGCCTATCAGAAGGAGTCTCTGACGTCACCTGGTGGCACTGGCCACTCAGAGCTGTCCAGTGTGCCAGCAGCACCTCTGTTTCCAAGATGGCAGAGGTCTGGAGCACACTGGAGGAGCTCTGGACACCTCCCAGGGGAGGTGCAGGTCAGGGGAGTGGTCACTCCCCTTTCCTTTGTCCAGTTTCGCGCCAGAGCAGGGGCTAAGGGGTCCCTGAACCGGTGTAGATTGGCTTATGCAGAATTGGGCACATCTGTGCCCAAGAAAGCATTTCCAGAGGCTGGGGGAGGCTACTCCTCCCCTGCCTTCACACCATTTTCCAAAGGGAGTGGGTGTAACACCCTCTCTCAGAGGAAGTCCTTTGTTCTGCCATCCTGGGACAAGCCTGGCTTGACCCCAGGGGGGCAGAAACCTGTCTGAGGGGTTGGCAGCAGCAGCAGCTGCAGTGAAACCCCAGGAAAGGCAGTTTGGCAGTACCAGGGTCTGTTCTACTGGGATCATGGAATTGTACCAACAATGCCAGGATGGCATAGAGGGGGCAATTCCATGATCTTAGACATGTTACATGGCCATATTCGGAGTTACCATTGTGAAGCTACATATAGGTAGTGACCTATATGTAGTGCATGCGTGTAATGGTGTCCCCGCACTCACAAAGTTCAGGGAATTGGCCCTGAACAATGTGGGGGCACCTTGGCTAGTGCCAGGGTGCCCTCACACTAAGTAACTTTGCACCTAACCTTTACCAGGTAAAGGTTAGACATATAGGTGACTTATAAGTTACTTAAGTGCAGTGTAAAATGGCTGTGAAATAACGTGGACGTTATTTCACTCAGGCTGCAGTGGCAGGCCTGTGTAAGAATTGTCAGAGCTCCCTATGGGTGGCAAAAGAAATGCTGCAGCTCATAGGGATCTCCTGGAACCCCAATACCCTGGGTACCTCAGTACCATATACTAGGGAATTATAAGGGTGTTCCAGTAGCCAATGTAAATTGGTAAAATTGGTCACTAGCCTGTTAGTGACAATTTGAAAGAAATGAGAGAGCATAACCACTGAGGTTCTGATTAGCAGAGCCTCAGTGAGACAGTTAGTCACTACACAGGTAATACATTCAGGCACACTTATGAGCACTGGGGCCATGGAGAACAGGGTCCCAGTGACACATACAACTAAAACAACATATATACAGTGAAAAATGGGGGTAACATGCCAGGTAAGATGGTACTTTCCTACACTCCCACCCTCCCCTCCTCTTATGGCAGCCGCGGCAGGGTAACGAGGAGCAACCCTTGACCCTGCTTCTGCAGGCAGGTCGCTCCCCGCTCCACCGCCCAGCGCCATCCTCACCGTTCTCCTCTTTATCTTTTCCCATACCGCTGCGTCCCCTGCGGCCCCTCCCACCTCCCCCCTCCGTTTTCTCACTGTTCTCCTCTTTGTCATTTCCCCTGCTGCTGTGTCCCCTGTTGCCCCTCCCGCCTCCCCCCTCCTTTTCTCACCATTCTCCTCTTTGTCTTTTCCCCTGCCGCTGCATCCCCTGCGGCCCCTCACGCTTCCCCCTCCTTTTCTCACCATTCTCCTTTTGTCTTTTCACCGTTCTCCTCTTTGTCTTTTTACCTGCTGCTGCATCCCCTGCGGTCCCTCCTGCCTCCCTCCTCCTTTTCTCACCTTTCTCCTCTTTGTCTTTTCCCCTGCCGGTGCATCCCCTGCGGCCCCACCCCCCAGCCCTCTTATTGGAAAAGCCCCCCAACCTCCCAGCTGCCACTCCCACCCTCCCCTCCTCTTATGGCAGCCGTGGCGCAGTAACGAGGAGCAACCCTTGACCCTGCTTCTGCAGCCAGGTCGCTCCTGCTCCGCCGCCCAGCGCCATCCTCACTGTTCTCCTCTTTGTCTTTTCCCCTGCCGCTGCGTCCCCTGCGGCCCCTCCCGCCTCCCCCCTCCTTTTTCTCACCATTCTCCTCTTTGTCTTTTCCCCTGCCGCTGCGTCCCCTGCGGCCCCTCCCGCCTCCCCCCTCTTTTTCTCACCATTCTCCTCTTTCTCTTTTCCCCTGCCGCTGCGTCCCCTGCAGCCCCTCCCGCCACCCCCCTCCTTTTCTCACCGTTCTCCTCTTTGTCTTTTCACCGTTCTCCTTTTTGTCTTTTCCCCTGCCGCTGCCTCCCCTGCGGCCCCTTCCGCCTCCCCCCTCCTTTTCTCACCGTTCTCCTCTTTATCATTTCCCCTGCCGCTGCGTCCCCTGCAGCCCCTCCCGCCTCCCCCCCCCCTTTTCTCACCGTTCTCCTCTTTGTCTTTTCCCCTGCCGCTGCGACCCCTGTGGCCACTCCCGCCTCCCCCTCCTTTTCTCACCATTCTCCTCTTTGTCTTTTCACCGTTCTCCTCTTTGTCTTTTCCCCTGCTGCTGCGTCCCCTGTGGCCCCTCCTGCCTCCCCCCTCCTTTTCTCACCGTTCTCCTCTTTGTCTTTTCACCGTTCTCCTCTTTGTCTTTTCCCCTGCCGCTGCGTCCCCTGCGGCCCCTCCCGCCTCACCCCTCCTCTTCTCACCGTTCTCCTCTTTGTCATTTCCCCTGCCGCTGCATCCACTGCGGCCCCTCCCGCCTCCCCCTCCTTTTCTCACCGTTCTCCTCTTTGTCTTTTCCCCTGCCGCTGCGTCCCCTGCGGCCCCTCCCACCTCCCCCCTCCTTTTCTCACCGTTCTCCTCTTTGTCTTTCCCCCTGTCGCTGCGTCCCCTGCGGCCCCACTCCCAGCCCTCTCTTTGGACAAACCCCCCGCCTCCCAGCTGCCCAAAGGCAAGCCCATCTGCGCCCGTCCGCGCCTGGACCGCGCCCAGCTCCAGAACTCCTGGCCCTCCCAGACACACCTACTCCCCCCTCACCCTCCGCTCTCTCAACCCAGGCCCCCGTCCCACATGCACCATATCTAGCCCCACACACACTCATGGCCCCTTCACCTGCCACACCTGCCACTTCTGCTCACCATCCCTCACACCACACACCAACCATAGCGACCCCACCGTCAACAAACACAACATCCCCAACACAAGACTCACCCACCCTGCCCCTACCAATCAACCCCGCAGCAGACCAGCCCACAACCAGAACACACCCCGCAACAACACCCCCACGCACCACACCAACGCCACCCACCACAACCACCTGAACTGCCTGCTCCTCAACATCCGCTCCCTTCACAAACATGCCATAGAACTCTGGAACCTCATCACTTCACACTCACCTGACATTGCCTTCCTCACGGAAACCTGGACCAACCCCTCCTCAGAACCCGACATAGCCATAGCCACCACCAAGGGATACAAACTCCAACGGAAAGACCGCCTCAACAGGCCAGGCGGGGGCATCGCCATCCTACACAGATACACCATCAAAGTCACCACCAGCTCCCAAGACACTATCTGCAACACTGAACACTTGCACTTCCTCATCCACATCAACAACAGCTCCACCCTCAGAGGTACACTAATCTACAGACCACCCGGACCACGCCCCGTCTTCTGCGACACCATCGCCGACAGCATCAGCCCGTACGTCCTCACCTCCACAGACTACATCACCCTCGGTGACTTCAACTTTGACTTAGAAAACCAACACGACCACAACACTACTTCCCTCGTAGACAACCTCAACAACCTCAGACTGAAACAACTGGTCACCGCACCCACCCACTCAGCAGGACACACGCTGGACGCAAACTTCACCTCAAGCCAACACATAGCCTACACCCACACCACCGAACTCATCTGGACTGACCCCCGCTGCGTCCACTTCTCCTTCACCAAACCCCCCACACACTACTATCAACACACCACACCCTACCGCATGTGGGACAAGATCCCCACAGAACGACTAAACTCCCAACTGGCCCACAACCCTCCCCTTACCAACGACCCCAACGCAGGAGCACACAACCTCTCCAAATGGATCACTACCTGCGCAGACACACTAGCACCCCTCAGAAAACACATCACCACCCGCAACATCAAGAACGCCCCCTGGTTCACCCCGGAACTCCAAGACTCCAAGCGCAAATGCCGCCAAGCTGAGAAAATATGGAGACTAGAACCCTCCTCAACCAAATTCTCCACCCTCAAAACCACCATTCGCACCCATCACCAACTCATACGCACCGCCAAAAGAGATCACTACAAGACACGCCTTGAAAACAACTCCCAAAACAGCAAAGAACTCTTCACCATCATCAATGAACTTGCCAAACCCAAAGCCAACAACATAGACCCCACATACACACAGCCCCTATGTGACGCCCTTTCCAACCACTTCCTCCACAAAATCCTAGACATCCACAACAGCTTCACATCACACACACCCACCACACATACCCCTCACTCACCCAACTCAAACCCCACCCAAGACCCCCCCACCACACTATCCACATGGACCCCTACCACAAATGAAGAAATCGAAAAAAACATGAACTCCATCCACTACGGTTCCCCTTCCGACCCCTGCCCACACTGCATCTACAACAAAGCTAGCCCTACCATCGCCCCCATACTATACAAGATAATCAACTCCTCTTTTGACTCCACCACCTACCCAGACCCCTGGAAGCACGCGGAAATCACTGCTCGCCTAAAAAAAAAACAAGCCGACCCGGAGATCCTCTCCAACTACCTCCCCATCTCCCTCCTCCCTTTCCCCGCCAAGGTTGCAGAGAAATTAGTCAACACCCGCCTATCCCACTTCCTCGATGCAACCAACACCCTTGACCCATTACAATCTGGGTTCCTCAAGAACCACAGCACAGAAACCGCCCTCATCGCATGCACTGACGACATCAGGAGCAAAGTCGACAAAGGCGAGACTGTCGCACTCATCCTCCTAGACCTCTCTGTAGCTTTTGACACCGTCTGCCACCACACACTCCGCACACGCCTCCACAACATAGGAATCTGCCACAAAGCCTTAGACTGGCTCACCTCATTCCTCACCCACCGAACACAGAGAGTCCGCCTTCCACCCTTCCACTCCACCACTACCAAGATCACCTGCAGAGTCCCCCAAGGGTCCTCCCTCAGCCCCACACTCTTCAACATCTACATGATCCCCCTAGCCAACATTCTCCGAGCACACTGAATCACTATCCTCTCCTATGCAGATGACACCCAACTCATCCTCTCCCTCACCCGCAACCCCACCAACGCCAAAACTAACCTACACGCCGCTCTCCTAGACACCGCCAACTGGATGACCACTAACCACCTCAAGCTCAACTCAAACAAAACCGAAATCGTCTTCGCCCCCAACAAAACCACATGGGATGACTCCTGGTGGCCCACCGCCCTAGGTCCCGCACCCACCCCCGCAACCCATGCACGCAACCTCGGCATCATCCTCGACCCCTCCCTCTCCATGACACAGCAAATCAATGCTCTAACCTCCTCCTGCTTCCACACACTCCGCACTCTAAAAAAATCCTTCAAATGGATCCCCCCAGAAACCAGAAAGACAGTCACCCACGCACTCATCAGCAGCAGACTGGACTACGGCAACGCCCTCTACGCCGGCACCACACTCAAACTCAGACGCAAACTCCAAAGAATCCAGAAGACAGCCGCACGCCTCGTCCTTGGCCTCCCCCGCCACGAACGAATCTCACCACCTCTCAAATCCCTTCACTGGCTCCCCATAGACAAGAGAATCACATTCAAGATCCTCATCCACGCACACAAATCCCTCCAGAACACTGGCCCAACCTACCTCAATGAAAGGGTAAACTTCCACACTCCCACACGCAACCTCCGATCAGCCGACCTCGCCCTAGCCACAGTCCCCCGCATCCAGCACACCACCACAGGAGGCAGGTCCTTCTCCTACCTCACCCCCAAAACCTGGAACTCCCTCCCAACCAACCTTCGCAAAACCAAAGACCCTCTGGTCTTCAGAAAGAACATCAAGACTTGGCTGCTCGACCAGTGACCCCTCCCTGCCCCCCAATTACCCCCCACCCCCACCCCCAAGGCCTTGAGACCCTCACGGGTGAGTAGCCCGCTCTACAAATTTCTTTGATTGATTGATTGTTTGATTGACCCACCACCCCCAGAGGATTTTTGTGGGCCTGTTGAAGACTCAGGATGTTTTTTATCTTTGTCCCCACCCTTGTCAGAAGACTTACCATCCTTCTTCTTGCCATCCTTGTCACCCCCTGTATGAACATTTCTGTTCACTCTAGTTCTGACCCATTTGTCTGCCTTCTTTCCCAATTCTTGGGGAGAGGTCAGATCTGAGTCTACCAAGTACTGGTGCAACAAAGCAGACACACAATTGTTTAGAATATGCTCTCTCAGAATAAGATTATACAGGCTTTCATAGTCAGAAACTCTACTGCCATGTAACCACCCCTCCAAGGCCTTCACTGAACAGTCTACAACGCCTGTCCAGTCTTGAGAGGACTCTTTTCTGGTGTCTGTGAACTTAATCCTGTATTGTTCAGTGGTTAAGCCAAATCCATCCAAGAGTGCATCCTTCAAAACTTTGTAATTGTTAGCATCACTTTCTCTGACAGTAAGGAGCCTATCCCTACCATTACCAGCGAAAGGTAGCCACAAGATAGCAGCCCACTGCCTTTGAGAGACCAACTGTACCATACAGGCCCTCTCAAGTGCAGCAAACCACTTGTTAATGTCATCCCCCTCCTTGTAAAGGGGAACTATCTTATGCAGGGTTCTGGAATCTTGTTCTCTAACAGGATTACTATCAAAAACACTGCTGCTGCCACCATGGGGAACTAACCCCAATCTCTGCCTTTCCCTCTCTACATCCAGAGATTCCTTGTCTAAGGCCAGCTGCTGCTGTTTAAGCTTCAGCCTGGCCACTTCCAACCTCAGCTTTCTGAGTTCCCTTTCCATTAAGTTATCCTCAGGGTGGGAGGCTTGGGAATTGTGAGACACAGAGGAAATATGGGAATTGGCACAGAGAGACCTGTCCCTATCTGGCTGGACCCTAGTAACCTGGCCTTTAGGAGTGAAAGGTGCCCTACTAATGTGTGACCCCCTCCCACTATCAGTGTCACAGGGTGGCCTGCTAGATGGCAGGTCTTTAGAAGAACCCTCCCTAGTCTCTTCAGGAGATTCCTTTGAGTCTGACTGGGGAACCTCCCCTCTTACCTCCTGTTCCTGGGATGGTCCAGACTGGTTCTGGTCGCTTTCTAGGAGAAGGCTCAAGAGAAAGTCTTTGGTAGGATTCATACCAATGCTTAAACCTCTTTCTATGCAGAGATCCCTCAAACTTTTAAAGTTTAAACTCTCATATGTTGCCTGAACAACTTTGGGAGTAGGCTATACTGCAGACATGATGGAAAATGTTTAGGACAGAGAGAGAAAACGTTTTAGAACTTTTGAAAGCATAGAGAAAAACGTTTTCAAACTTTTTGAAAACTTTAGGAAGTTACAAGTACTTATCCCACTGCTGCACCACCATTGTTGGAGGCTGGCCTGGCTTATAGTAGGTACCAAGTGGTACTTACACCTTGTGCCAGGTCCAGTCATCCCTTATTAGTAGATTAGAGATGTTCTAGCAGCTTAGGCTGATAGAGGTAGCTATAGCAGAGCAGCTTAGGCTGAACTAGGAGACATGCAAAGCTCCTACTATACCACTTATATCACTTGGTACTATATCACAAGGAACACAATACTCAGGGTTGCCACAAATAAAGGTACAATATGCCAATATAGTGACAATATGCCAAAAGTATCTCAGAGGATATACTCCCTTAGGAGGTAAGTAAAATATACAAAATATATACACAGACCAAAATCAGGTAAGTAAAACACTTAGAAAAGTAGTGCAAACACTGTCGAACACAATAGAATGCAATAGGAGACAAAAGGCCTAGGGGCAACACAAACCATATACTCTGAAAGTGGACTGCGAACCATGAAGAGACCCCAGGCCTAGTGTAGAGTGTAGAGGGTCGCTGGGAGTGTAAGAAAACACTAAGGGTGTCCAAGATGCCCCACCCCAAGACCCTGAAAAGTAGGAGTAAAGTTACCCTACTACCCCAGACAAACAGGAAAGTCGAGATAGGGGATTCTGCAAAGACAACAACTGACTGCGAAGCACTGAGGACGGATTCCTGGACCTGAGGACCTGTAAAGGAAGGGGACCAAGTCCAAAAGTAACAAAAGTGTCCGGGGGGGAGCAGGAGCCCACTAAACCCCTGATGAAGGTGCAAAAGGGTTGCCTTCTGGTGGAAGAAGCTGAAGATTCTGCAACAACAGAAGGTGCCAGGAACTTCTCCTTTGGTCAGAAGAGGTCCCACGAAGTGCTGGAGGATGCAGAGTTGTTTCCATGCAGAAAGACCACAAAGAAGCCATGCTAGCTGCAAGAGTCGTGGTTAAAGGTTTTGGGTGCTGCCAGGTCCCAGGAAGGACCAGGAGGTCGCCCCTTGGAGGAGGAGACAGAAGGGGCACTCTGCAACATGGAGAGCCCAAGCAGAAGCAGGCAGCACCTGGGGCTGGGCTGCCCAGGCCCCAGGGGGGAGGAAACCTGTCTGAGGGTTGACAGCAGCGTTAGCTGCAGAGAAAACCGCAGAGAGTTAGTTTGTCAGTACCCGGGCTCTATGCTGGAGCCCCGGGGATGCATGGAATTGTCCCCCCAATACCAGAATGGTATTGGGGTGACATTTCCATGATCCTAGACATGTTACATGGCCATGTTCGGAGTTACCAAGGTGACAATACATATAGGTATTGACATATATGTAATGCACTCGTGTAATGGTGTCCCCGCACTCACAAATTCCGTGGAAATTGCCCTTGGCAATGTGGGGCCACCCTAGCTAGTGCCAGGGTGCCCTCACACTAAGTAACTTTGCACCTAACCTTCACTAAGTGAGGGTTAGACATATAGGTGACTTATAAGTTACTTAAGTGCAGTGTAAAATGGCTGTTAAATAATGTGGACGTTATTTCACTCAGGCTGCAGTGGCAGTCCTGTGTAAGAATTGTCTGAGCTCCCTATGGGTGGCAAAAGAAATGCTGCAGCCCATAGGGATCTCCTGGAACCCCAATACCCTGGGTACCTCTGTACCATATACTAGGGAATTATAAGGGTGTCCCAGTGTGCCAATGAGAATTGGTAAAATTAGTCACTAGCCTGCAGTGACAATTTTAAAACAGAGAGAGCATAAACACTGAGGTTCTGGTTAGCAGAGCCTCAGTGATACAGTTAGGCACCACACAGGGAACACATATAGGTCACAAACTTATGAGCAGGATCCCAGTGACACATATCAAACATACTGACAACATAGGGTTTTCACTATGAGCACTGGGCCCTGGCTAGCAGGATCCCAGTGAGACAGTAAAAACACCCTGACATATACTCACTAACAGGCTAAAAGTGGGGGTAGCAAGGCTAGAAAGAGGCTACCTTCCTGCAAGCTCCACCTGGGATGATCACCTGGTCCACCTGTGGAAAGGTTTGGAAGCCCTGCAAAAGGCAGGCCTCACTATCAAGGCCTCAAAGTGCCAGATAGGGCCAGGGAAAGTGGTTTATCTGGGCCACCTAGTAGGTGGAGAACAGATTGCAACACTACAGGGGAAGATCCAAACCACTATCGAATGGACTCCCCCTACAACTCAGACCCAGGTGAGAGCCTTCCTAGGCCTCACTGGGTATTACAGGAGGTTCATTAAGAATTATGGCACCATAGCTGCCCCTCTTAATAACAACACATCAAAGAAAATGCCTAAAAACATATTATGGACAGCTAGCTGTCAAAAGGCTTTTGGTGAGCTCAAACAGGCCATGTGCTCTGCACTTGTCCTCAAAAGCCCTTGTTACTCCAAAAAAATCATAGTACAGACTGATGCTTCTGAATTAGGGGTAGGGGCAGTTCTATCAAAGCTAAACAGAGAGGGCCAGGATCAATCTGTTGCTTTCATCAGCAGAAGGTTGACCCTTAGAGAAAAGTGTTGGTCTGCTATAGAGTGGGAGGCCTTTGCTGTGGTCTGAGCCTTGCAAACGTTGAGACCATACCTCTTTGGGACTCACTTTATTGTTCAAACAGACCACAAACCTCTATTATGGGTTAAACAAATGAAAGGTGAAACCCCTAAATTGTTGAGGTGGTCCATCTCCCTACAGGGAATGGACTATACAGTGGAACATAAACCTGGGAGTACCCACTCCAATGGAGTTGGACTCTCCAGATATTTCCACTTAGACAATGAAGACTCATCTGGGCAAGATTAGCCTTATTGTCCCTCGTTTGGGGGGTATTGTGTAGGAAAGTAACCATCTTTCTTGGCATGTTACCCCCATTTTAAATGGATGTCAGTATGTTTTTGCCTGTCTCACTGGGATCCTGTTAGCCAGAACCATAGTGCTCATAGTTTGTGGCCTAATGTGCATGCCTGTGTAGTGCCTAACTGTGTCACTGAGGCTCTGCTAATCAGAACCTCAGTGCTCATGCTCTCTCTGCCTTTAAATTTGTCACTATAGGCTAGTGACTACATTTACCAATTCTGATTGGCATACTGGACCCCCCTTATAAGTCTATAGTACATGGTAGTGGGATTCCAGGAGATCCATATGGGCTGAAGCATTTCTTTTGCCAGCCATAGGGAGCTCAGACAAACCCTTACACAGGACTGCCATTGCAGCCTGCGTGAAATAACGCACACGTTATATCACAGCCATTTTCACTACACTAAAGTAACTTATAAATCACCTATATGTCTAAACCTACAAAGTTACTAAGTATGAGTGCATCCTTGCACTAGCAACAGTGCCTTCACATAGTTCAGGCCCATTTCCCCGAACTTTGTGATTGCGAGGATACCATTATAAGCGTGCACTACATATAAGTCAATACCTATATGTAGCTTCACAATGGTAACTCCGAATATGGCCATGAAACATGTCTAAGATCATGGAATTGTCCCCTATTCCAAATCTGATATTGGGGAGTCAATTCAATGCATCCTGGAGGCTCCACTATGGACCCCCAGTACTGCCAAACCAGCTCGCTGAGGCTTGCACTGCAGCTACAGCCGCTGCCACCTCACAGACAGGGTTCTGCCCTCCTGGGGTCTGGGCAGCCCAGTCCCAGGAAGGCAGAACAAAGTATTTCCTCTGAGAGCAGAGTGTTACACCCTCTCCCTTTGGAAATAGGTGTTACAGGTTGGGGAAGTGGAGCCTCCCCCAGCCTCTGGAAATGCTTTGAAGGGCACAGATGGTGCCCTCCCTGCACAAACCAGTCTACACCGGTTCAGGGACCCTTCTCCCCTTCTCTGGCGGGAAACTGGACAAAGGAAAGGGGAGTGACCACTCCCCTGTCCATCACCACCCCAGGGGTGGTGCCCAGAGCTCCTCCAGTGTGTCCCAGATTTCAGACATCTTGCTTAGCAGGGTGTGGCCGCTAGGCGGTCCGATCTTAGGTCGTAATGAGGGCCATAGGTGACTTATAAGTTACTTAAGTGCGGTGAAATTGGCTGTGAAATAATGTGTGCGTTATTTCACGCAGGCTGCAATGACAGTCCTGTGTAAGGGTTTGTCTGAGCTCCCTACGGGTGGCAAAAGAAATACTGCAGCCCATATGGATCTCCTGGAACCCCAATGCACCTAGGTACCATATACTAGGGACTTATGAGGGGTTCCAGTGTGCCAATTGAAATTGGTAAATGTAGTCACTGACAGTGACAAATGTAAAAACAGAGAGAGCATAAGCACTGAGGTTCTGATTAGCAGAGCCTCAGTGACACAGTTAGGCACCACACAGGCTAACACAATAGGCCACAAACTATGAATACTTGGGTCCTGGCTAGCAGGATCCCAGCGAGAAAGGCAAAACACACCGACACACAGGTTTTTATCTATGAGCACTGGGGTCCTGGCTAGCAGTTTCCCAGTGACACAGTAAAAACTCACTGACACACACTCACAAACAGGCCAAAAGTTGGGGTAACCATGCTAGAAAAAGGCTACTTTCCTACAGCAGGGAACTCTGGGAGCATCTGAATGGCCAGCGCCCCTGATAGGTGCTTACCTGTTTAGTTGACCAATCCCCCCTTCAGGGCTATTTAGGGTCTCTCCTTTGGGTGGTTCTTCAGATTCGGATTGCAAGACTCCAGCAGGAATCCTCTGCATCCTCCACTTCACCTTCTCACTGAAGAAACTGCATCTGGACACTCCAGGAACTCTTCAAATTGCAAAAAAGAAGCAAAGATGGCTTCTGCAACATTGTATGTTCACCTCCAGCCACCAACTACAACTGTTTCCCGGTCGTGCATCCTGAGAGGACAGCCTGTCTTCAGCCTGCACCAGAAGAGCGAAGGAATCTTCCTTGGAGTGAAGAAGTCACTTCCCTGCTTCAGCAGGCATCTCACTGCATCGACGACCAGCTGCGTGAATCCCCTCTCCTGACGAGCTACATGGATCTTGCATCACACGTGGTAAACTGAAATGGTCCCGAAGGACCTGACGTCCTACTGTCCAACTATGGTGGAGGTGAGAGCTTGCCTCCCCATGCAAGACAGTACTCCTATCTGCTGCGTGTTTTGCAGTTGCCAAGGCTTGTTGGCATCCTTCCACGAAGTTCTTGGTGCACTGTGCAGCTCCCGCACCCAGCACTCTATATTGTGATGCACATCTTCCTGAGTGGTTCTCCGGCGGCGTGGGGTCTTTGATGTACTGCTGCATAAGCCTCTTTTTGCACCTCGTTTGTCCCAGTGCAGTGGGACTTCTGTGTGTGCTGCCTGGTCTTCTGTGGGCTCTCTGAATTGCTGAGAACACCCTCAAGCTCCCCTTCCTGGGTAGAGTACACCTGGTCCTTCCTGGCCCCGGGCAGAGCCATTTTGCGCTAACTGCAAGCTTTGCATGTGTCAAGGCTTGTTGGCAAACTCCAGCGATGCAAACCAGACTGCAGTCTTCCATCCGGCGTGAACCATCATCTGCACCAACCAGGAACCCGAATCCGTCTTCTTGAGTGCAGTACTGACTGTCCTTCTTCACCAGTAGTTCTTCATTTGCACCTATATCCAGGTAAGCAGTGGCTCCTCTATTCCCTGGACTCTTCTGTGCTTCTTGGACTTGGTCCTCTTCATCCACAGGTCTTCAGGTCCAGGAATCCACTGTTGGTGTCTTGCAGTCCCTTCTGGTTCTTGCATAATCTACTTTCTCGTGTTTCTGTGTGTTCTAGGAAAGGTATTGCGTTTTACTCCTGCTTTCCTGGGCTCTGGGGTGGGTTCTATTACTTATCTTTGGTACTTTCTAATACTCTCAGTGCCCCTCTACTCTCTACTCTTGGCTAGGCGGGAAACCAACATTCACATTCCACTTTCTTAGTATATGGTTTGTGTTCCCCAGGCCCATTTCTAACTATTTTGATTTTCACTAATTGCACTGTTTTCTAACTGTTTTTATGCCTATTTCTGCATACTAGTGTATATCATTTGTGTATTACTTACCTCCTAGGAAAGTATAGTCTATATGGTATTTTTGGCATTTATGTCACCAAAATAAAGTACCTTTATTTTTGTAACACTGAGTATTTTCTTTCATGTGTGTGAGTACTGTATGACTACAGTGGTATTGCATGAGCTTTGCATGTCTCCTATATAAGCCTTGGCTGCCCAGCTATAGCTACCCCTAGAGAGTCTGGCTTCTAGACACTGCCTACATTTCACTAATAAGGGATAACTGGACCTGGTATAAGGTGTAAATACCATAGGTACCCACTACAAACCAGGCCAGCCTCCTACAGCTGGTAAGTGGGTTAACAGTGAAGATGGCCAAAGATGAGCGGTGAGCAATATATTTTGGTGAGATATTTTGTGTTGTGACTTACCAGACTCCACTCCCACAAGTATTGCTGTCAAGCCCTCGAGATGCAGGATGGTCAATACCTACTCCTCCCGGGATGTGAGTTATAAGGGAGGAGGTGGGGGACCACCGCCAGTCTTCTGGACCTGCAGCTGGTGCCTGGAAGCCATGGAACGGACCTTCCCCCTGAGGTTGTTGCACATCTTCCTGTTGTCATCCTTTGTGTGCGGGATGGGACCTACAGAATTCACTCTGTCCACATACCTTTGCCACATTTCCATTTTCCTGGCAATAGTAGTGTGCTGGACTTGTGATCCAAATAAATGTGGCTCTACTTTTATGATTTTATCCACCATGACTATTAATTCATCGTCAGTGAATCGGGGATTTTTCTGGGGTGATATGGTGTTCCTAAGGGAAATTAATAGGTGAATATATGTTTATGAGTTGGGAAGTGCAAATAGATGTGACTTAAAAATAAGTATGAGGGGTGTGGTATGTGATTTGAGAAAAATTGCAGTTGTGCCTAATCAATGGTTACAATTCTCTGGCTTCAGTCCATAGACGTGTAGATGCAAAGGATTATGGACTGTGAAGGGGTGTGTTTTATAGTGTGCTTTAAAGGTGTATCTTGGTTTGGAATGAGTCATCTGTGTTGTATTCAAATCCATACACTGTGGTGCTGTGTATTACCGTGGTGTGCGCGAACAGCTGTGGTATAGACCGTCATTAGAAGACCACCACGGCTGAACCGCCACTGCGACTTTTGACTTATAATACAGTCGGTAGTTGGTCATTGGGCTGTCGGTGCTGGTGGTCATACCACCTATTTTCCGCCCTCCACGGGACTGGTGGTCTTGCTTTTTGCTGATTTTTGGTGGCCCAGCCTGTGTAACTTGTAATACAGCGGTTTGTATGACTTCCGTCATGGTGGTTTTTTGGCAGCCACCACTATGGCGGGCTGGCGGTCAGACAGCAAAACTCATAATGAGGCCCAAAAATGAAGGTATGAGAAAAAAATCCTGTAGCTCTTGAATCAGGATGAAGATTAGAAATGAAAAAGAAAGAACAATAAAGCAAATCAATTTTTCGGTTGAAGAACTGTAGAAAAAGATAACAATGTTGAAAGAAAAATTCTGGTGCAAAATAAAATTTCCATTGTAAGCTCCATCATCGAGTCAGAAACTCAAATAAGATTCAACAAAGGTTCTATGGTCAAACCACCATCTTGCATTGGCTGATTGTAAGGCTTGTCTACTCAACCTTTCATAACGTCAAGATTCTCATTATTATGACTGAAGAAAAAATACATTCTCTTAGCTTTTCTAAAATCTATGTCACTGAAGCCACCGTTTGTGCCTGGTGTCCTGCTACACACTCCTCTGGGCCCTCCTAGATACAGACCTTACAGAACAGTACAACCAGCATGAGCAATGAGCATACTCTATCTAAATTCTCAGAGATGCGAAGGCCTGCAGCTCGAAGAATGCTCCTTGACTTCCTACGCATATGCAAACTGTTAAAATACATTACTATTATTCTGGGTAAGATGTAACACTACGCCCCCATCTTCAAGCTCCAGGCTTATCAGGGTTCTGTTAAAAAATGAAATTCACAAATCTCCTGGACCTAATACAGAGGTTGCCCTTGTACCACCACTGGCATTAGTTCAGATGGATGCAATTGATAAGGACTTCAAATTTGAGGAATTAAAAATGAGGAAGAAAAAGATCAGCCAAATAGAAGGGTGTGAGTCATAGTTACGTTAGGACACACATCATAGTTAATTGAGATGATGATAATTGGTATATTCACTGGTTATGTGTATTTAAAATGGAATGTTTTAATTGACATTTTCACCAAATTATAACATCCCCTTAACCTTTGTTTTTTCAGTTAATGTTTAGGGTTTTTTGGAATACCTAATTATAACTGTCACGTTAATCTTTGTGTCTTTCAGTGAATTTCTAGGTTTCTATTTTCAACATATAACGGGCAAGATATTGCTTTTCTCATTAAACATTTTAAATAAAACATTTATAGTGAAGAAAATATTAAACATACATAAATGTCTTTTTACATCTCTCAGGCGACACAAAGCCAACTACCACTGCACTTAAGTAACTTATAAGTCACCTATATGTCTAACCTTTACCTGGTAAATGTTGGGTGCTAAGTTACTTAGTGTGTGGGCACCCTGGCACTAGCCAAGGTGCTCCCACATTGTTCAGGGCAAATTCCCCGGACTTTGTGAGTGCGGGGACACCATTACACGCGTACACTACACAGAGGTCACTACCTATGTGTAGCGTCACAATGGTAACTCCGAACATGGCCATGTAACATGTCTAAGATCATGGAATTGACACCTCAATACCATTCTGGTATTGGGGGGACAATTCCATGATCCCCCGGGTCTCTAGCACTTACGTGCAGTGGTAAATGGCTGTGAAATAACGTGGACGTTATTTCACCCAGGCTGCAGTGGCAGGCCTGTGTAAGAATTGTCAGAGCTCCCTATGGGTGGCAAAAGAAATGCTGCAGCCCAAAGGGATCTCCTGGAACCCCAATACCCTGGATACCTCAGTACCATATACCAGGGAATTATATGGGTGTACAAGTATGCCACTGTGAATTGGTAAATTTAGTCACTAGCCTGTTAGTGACAAATTTTGAAAGCAGAGAGAGCATAACCACTGAGGTTCTGGTTAGCAGAGCCTCAGTGAGACAGTTAGGCATCACACAGGGAACACATATAGGGCACATACTCATGAGCACTGGGGCCCTGCCGGCAGGGTCCCAGTGACACATGGACTGAAGCAACATACATACAGTGAAATATGGGGGTAACATGCCAGGCAAGATGGTACTTACCTACACCTATACATACAGAATGAAAGACAGAGGTTGGGGTTAGTTCCCCATGGTAGCAGCAGCAGTATTCCTGATATTCCTGTGTGGGCACCCTGGCACTAGCCATCGTTCAGGGCAAATTCCCCAGACTTTGTGAGTGCGGGGACACCATTACACGCGTGCACTGTACATAGGTCACTACCTATGTACAGCATCACAATAGTAACTCCGAACATTGCCATGTAATATGTCTAAGATCATGGAATTGTCACCCCAATGCCATCCTGGCATTGGGGGGACAGTTCCATGATCCCCCGGGTCTCTAGTTCAGAACCCGGGTACTGCCAAACTGCCTTTCCGGGGTTTCCACTGCAGCTGTTGCTGCTGCCAACCCCTCAGACAGGTTTCTGCCCTCTTGGGTCCAGGCAGGCCTGGCCCAGGAAGTAAGAAAAAAGGACTTCCTCTGAGAGAGGGTGTTCCACCCTCTCCCTTTGGAAATAGGTGTCAGTGCTGGGGAGGAGTAGCCTCCCAAGCCTCTGGAAATGCTTTGATGGGCACAGATGGTGCCCATCTCTGCATAAGCCAGTCTACACCGGTTCAGGGATCCCCCAGCCCTGCTCTGGCACAAAACTGGACAAAGGAAAGGGGAGTGACCACTCCCCTGACCTGCACCTCCCAGGGGAGGTGCCCAGAGCTCCTCCAGCGTGCCCCAGACCTCTGCCATCTTGGATTCAGAGGTGTGCTGGCACACTAGACTGCTCTGTGTGGCCAGGGCCAGCAGGTGACGTCAGAGACTCCTTCTGATAGGCTCTTACCTCTCTTAGTAGCCAATCCTCCTTCCTAGGTAGCCAAACCTCCTTTTCTGGCTATTTAGGGTCTCTGCTTTGGGGAATTCTTCAGATACCGAATGCAAGAGCTCATCAGAGTTTCTCTGCATCTCTATCTTCACCTTCTGCCAAGGAATCGACAGCTGACTGCTCTGGACGCCTGCAAAACCGCAACAAAGTAGCAAAGACGACTACTGCAACCTTGTATCGCTGATCCAGCCGCCTTCTCGTCTGCTTTCCTGGTGGTGCATGCTGTGGGGGTAGTCTGCCTCCTCTCTGCACTAGAAGCTCCGAAGAAATCTCCTGTGGGTCGACGGAATCTTCCCCCTGCAACCGCAGGCACCAAAAGACTGCATCACCGGTCCTCTGGGTCCCCTCTCAGCACAACGAGTGTGGTCCCTGGAACTCAGCAACTCTGTCCAAGTGACTCCCACAGTCCAGTGACTCTTCAGTCCAAGTTTGGTGGAGGTAAGTCCTTGCCTCCCCACGCTAGACTGCATTGCTGGGTACCATGTGATTTGCAGCTGCTCCGGCTCCTGTGCACTCTTCCAGGATTTCCTTTGTGCACAGCCAAGCCTGGGTACCTGACACTCTAACCTGCAGTGCACGACTTCTTGAGTTGTCCTCCGGCGTTGTGGGACCTTCCTTTGTGACTTTGGGTGAGCTCCGGTTCACTCCTCTTTGTAGTGCCTGTTCCGGCACTTCTGCAGGTGCTGCCTGCTTCTGAGAGGGCTCCTTGTCTTGGTGGGCGCCTTGTCTGTCTGCTCACGTAATTGGCGACATCCTGGTCCCTCCTGGGCCACAGCAGCATCCAAAAAACCCTAACCACGACCCTTGTAGCTAGCAAGGCTTGTTTGTGGTCTTTCTGCGTGGGAACACCTCTGCAAGCTTCTTCACGACATGGGACATCCATCCTCCAAAGGGGAAGTTCCTAGTCCTCTTCGTTCTTGCAGAATCCACAGCTTCTACCATCTGGTGGCAGCTTCTTTGGACCCTCAGCTGGCATTTCTTGGGCATCTGCCCACTCACGACTTGAGTGTGACTCTTGGACTTGGTCTCCTTGTTCCACAGGTACTCTCGTCTGGAAATCCATCGTTGTTGCATTGCTGGTGTTGGTCTTCCTTGCGGAATTCCCCTATCACGACTTCTGTGCTCTTTGGGGAACTTATGTGCACTTTGCACCCACTTTTCAGGGTCTTGGGGTGGGCTATTTTTCTAACCCTCACTGTTTTCTTACAGTCCCAGCGACCCTCTACAAGCTCACATAGGTTTGGGGTCTATTCGTGGTTCGCATTCCACTTTTGGAGTATATGGTTTGTGTTGCCCCTATACCTATGTGCACTCATTGCAATCTATTGTGACTGTACATTGCTTGCTTTGCTTTCTATTGCTATTACTGCATAATTTTGGTATTGTGTACATATATCTTGTGTATATTTGCTATCCTCATACTGAGGGTACTCACTGAGATACTTTTGGCATATTGTCATAAAAAGAAAGTACCTTTATTTTTAGGATATCTGTGTATTGTGTTTTCTTATGATATTGTGCATATGACACAAGTGGTATAGTAGGGGCTTTGCATATCTCCTAGTTCAGCCTAAGCTGCTCTGCTAAGCCACCTTTTCTATCAGCCAAAGCTGCTAGACACCTCTTCTATACTAATAAGGGATACCTGGACCTGGTGCAGAGTGTAAGTACCCCTGGGTACCCACAACAAACCAGGCCAGCCTCCTACATTGGTTGTGCAGCGGTGGGATAAGTACTTGCAACTACTTACCACTGTGTCATTTTGTACTTTTCATAACAGAAAAATATACAAAACAAGTTCAGTGTATGTACACCTAACCAAAAAGTTTTGCTTTTCTTCTCTTACTCTTTTGCTAAGTGCTGAAAAGTACCTCTAAAACTTGCAAAAAGTTTCTTAAAAGTTGAAAAAGTTTTTTTTTCTGTTCCTTAAAAAGTTCTGAAACTTTTTCATTCTTGTTCTGTCCCTTAAACTCTTTTCTATCATGTCTGGTACAGGTCAAACTCTGGATCTGGCCAGCACAGCTTATGACAACCTTAACTGGAAAGGTGTAAGGAGTCTCTGCATTGATAGAGGTTTAGGGGTAGGGAAGAATCCCTCTAGAGAATTGTTAGTTAATATGCTCATAGAAAATGATAAGGCCTTAGCTGGCACATCAGGTGACAGATTAGCTGATGGTTCACACTCTGATTCTGGGGTAGCCCCAGCAAAAGTGTTATATGAGAATCTTCCCAACCAGCCCCTTAGCAGGCCACCTAGCATGGCTGGTACTAATGTGAGCTCTCATCACAGTCGGAATATCACTCCTTTAGGCCAGGTTGTTAGAGTGCCATCTGTTAGGGACAGGTCTCCCTCTGTCCATGCACACCATTCTTCTGTGTCTAAGCATGCCCAACCCACCCACCCTGATGACAGAGTGTTAGAAAGGGAACTCAATAGATTGAGAGTGGAAGAGTCCAGGCTGAAGCTTAAAAAGCAACAACTGGATCTAGACAGGAAAGCATTTGACTTAGAAAAAGAAAGGCAGAGGTTGGGGTTTGGACCCCATGGTGGCAGCAGCAGTATTACAGATAGTAATCCTGTAAAAGAGCATGATTCTAGAAATCTGCACAAGATAGTTCCCCCTTACAAGGAGGGGGATGACATTAACAAGTGGTTTGCTGCACTTGAGAGGGCCTGTGTTGTACAGGTGGTCCCTCAAAGGAAGTGGGCTGCTATCCTATGGCTATCTTTCAGTGGAAAGGGTAGGGATAGGCTCCTTACTGTGAAGGAAAGTGATGTCACTAATTTTACAGTTTTAAAGAATGCACTCCTAGATGGTTATGGCTTAACCAAAGAACAGTACAGGATCAAGTTCAGAGAAACCAAAAAGGAGTCTTCACAAGACTGGGTAGACTTTGTCGACCATTCAGTGAAGGCCTTGGAGGGGTGGTTACATGGCAGTAAAGTTTCTGACTATGAAAGCCTGTATAACCTAATCCTGAGAGAGCATATTCTTCATAACTGTGTGTCTGATTTGTTGCACCAGTATCCAGTGGACACAGATCCACAGGTCAGAATAAGAGTGAACAGAAAAGTTCATACAGGGGGTGACAAGGATGGCAAGAAGAAGGATGGTAAGTCTTCAGACAAAGGTGGGGACAAATCTAAAAATGAGTCTTCATCAGGCCCACAAAAACACTCTGGTGGGGGTGGTGGGCCCAAATCCTCTTCTAATCAAGTAAAGAAACCATGGTGCTATTTATGTAAAGTAAAAGGCCATTGGACAACTGATGCCAGTTGTACAAAGAAAAGCACCAAGCCTCCCACCACTACAACCCCTGCTGCTACACCTAGTGCCCCTAGTAATAGCAGTGGTGGTGGGAGCAAACCTACTAATAGCCAATCCAAGGGAGTAGCTGGGCTCACTTTTGGTAATTTAGTTGGGGTTGGTCTTGTTAGGGAGACCACAGAGGCTGTGCTAGTCTCTGAAGGTGCCATTGATTTGGCCACCTTGGTTACTTGTCCCCTTAATATGGATAAGTACAAGCAACTTCCCCTAATAAATTGTGTTGAGGTTCAGGCCTACAGGGACACAGGTGCCAGTGTTACCATGGTAATAGAGAAACTGGTCCACCCTGAACAACACCTACTTGGTCACCAGTACCAAGTGACTGATGCTCATAACAACACTCTTAGCCACCCCATGGCTGTTGTGAATCTCAACTGGGGGGGTTACTGGTCCTTAGAAAATTGTGGTTGCCTCAGATTTACCTGTAGACTGTTTACTAGGGAACGATTTAGAGACATCAGCTTGGGCAGAAGTGGAGTTGGAGGCTCATGCAGCAATGCTGGGCATTCCTGGGCATATTTTTGCTTTGACAAGGGCTCAGGCCAAAAAGCAAAAAGGACATGGTGACTTGGATCCTGGAACAATGGACCAATTGCTCCCTAAAGCTAGGGTTAGTAAAGGTAAATCCCTACCTACTATTCCTCCCTCTACAGTGGATTCTACTTCTGAGGAAGAAGAATTTCCCCCTGTGCAGAACCTTCACCAGAGAGCTGGAAGCAGACACTGCTGAGCTTTTGGGTGGAGGGGGGCCTGCCAGGGAGGAGCTGAGTGTGGCACAGCAGACCTGCCCCACACTAGAGGGTCTAAGACAGCAAGCTGTCAAACAGCAAAATGGGGATGTCAGTGACTCTCACAGAGTTTACTGGGAGGACAACCTCTTGTATACAGAAGCAAGGGATCCAAAACCTGGAGCAGCCAGGAGATTGGTGATTCCCCTGCAATACAGAGAGTTCCTCCTAACTCTAGCCCACGACATTCCCTTGGCTGGACATTTAGGGCAGATGAAAACATGGGATAGGCTTGTCCCCCTGTTTCATTGGCCTAGAATGTCAGAGGACACAAAGGAATTTTGTAAGTCCTGTGAAACCTGTCAAGCCAGTGGCAAAACAGGTGGCACTCCAAAGGCTCCCCTTATTCCACTACCTGTGGTTGGGGTCCCCTTTGAAAGGGTAGGGGTTGACATAGTTGGCCCCCTTGACCCTCCTATTTCTTCAGGCAATAGGTTTATCTTGGTGGTAGTGGACCATGCCGCCAGATATCCTGAAGCAATTCCTCTAAGGACCACTACAGCTCCTGCAGTGGCAAAGGCCCTCCTGGGAATCTTTTCCAGGGTGGGCTTCCAAAAGAGGTGGTATCAGACAGGGGTAGCAACTTTATGTCTGCTTACTTAAAGGCCATGTGGAAGAAATGTGGTGTAACATACAAATGCACCACACCCTATCATCCATAAACAAATGGACTGGTTGAGAGATTTAACAAAACTCTCAAAGGAATGATAATGGGACTCCCTGAAAAACTCAGGAGGAGATGGGATGTCCTGTTACCTTGCCTCCTTTTTGCTTACAGGGAGGTACCCCAGAAAGGAGTGGGCTTCAGCCCCTTTGAACTCCTAATTGGGCACCCTGTAAGAGGTCCTCTAACACTTGTAAAGGAGGGTTGGGAACAACCTTTAAAAGCTCCTAAGCAAGACATAGTGGACTATGTACTTGGCCTAAGATCCAGAATGGCTGAGTATATGAAAAAGGCCAGCAAAAACCTTCAGGCCAGCAAAGAGCTCCAAAAGCAATGGCATGACCAGAAGGCTGTTCTGATTCAGTACCAACTAGGACAGAAGGTGTGGGTCTTGGAGCCTGTGGCCCCATGAGCACTCCAAGACAAATGGAGTGGTCCCCACATTATTGTTGAGAAAAAGGGAGAAGTCAACTACTTGGTTGACTTAGGCACTGCCAGGAGTCCCCTTAGGGTGCTCCATGTCAATCGCCTGAAACCCTCCTATGACAGGGCTGATCTCACCCTGCTCATAGCAACAGATGAAGGACAGGAAGAAGAGAGTGACCCTCTCCCTGATCTCTTCTCTTCCACAGAACAAGATGCTCTAGTGGAAGGTGTAGTTTTGGCAGATTGTCTTACTGTTGAGCAGAAAGACCACTACATAAATCTCCTGGGTAAGTTTTCTGAACTCTTCTCTACTGTGCCAGGCACCACTTCTTGGTGTGAGCACACTACAGATACTGGAGACAGCTTGAATGTCAAAAGTAAGATCTATAGGCAGCCTGACCATGTCAGGGACTGCATAAAACAAGAGGTTCAGAAAATGCTTGAACTGGGAGTGGTTGAGCACTCTGAAAGTCCATGGGAGTCTCCTGTGGTACTGGTACCAAAACCTCATTCCAAAGATGGAAAGAAGGAAATTAGATTTTGTGTTGATTACAGAGGTCTCAACCAGGTAACTAAAACTGATGCTCACCCTATACCCAGGGCAGATGAGCTAATAGATACACTGGCATCTGCCAATTATCTAAGCACCTTTCATTTGACTGCAGGGTATTGGCAGATCAAGTTATCAGAGGATGCTAAAGCAAAAACTGAATTTTCGTCTATTGGAGGGCACAACCAATTCACAGAAATGCCCTTTCATTTGAAAAATGCACCTGTCACTTTTCAGAGGTTGGTGAATGCAGTCCTGCAAGGATTGGAGGCTTTTAGTGCAGCATATCTAGATGATATAGCTGTCTTTAGCTCCACCTGGGATGATCACCTGGTCCACCTGTGGAAAGTTTTGGAGGCCCTGCAGAAGGCAGGCCTCACTATCAAGGCTTCAAAGTGCAGATAGGGCAGGGGAAATTGGTTTATCTGGGACACCTGGTAAGTGGGGAACAGATTGCACCACTTCAGGGGAAAATCCAAACTATCATAGATTGGGTTCCCACTACAACTCAGACCAAGGTGAGAGCCTTCTTAGGCCTCACTGGGTATCACAGGAGGTTCATAAAGAACTATGGCTCAATAGCAGCCCCTCTTAATGACCTCACATCTTAGAAAATGCCTAAAAAGGTATTATGGACAGCTAGCTGACAGAAAGCTTTTGAGGAGCTGAAACAGGCCATGTGCTCTGCACCTGTCCTAAAAAGCCCTTGTTACTCCAAGAAATTCATTGTTCAAACTGATGCATCTGAATTAGGGGTAGGGGCAGTCTTATCACAACTCAATTCTGAGGGTCAGGATCAACCTGTTGCTTTTATCAGCAGGAGGTTGACCCCTAGAGAAAAGCGTTGGTCTGCCATAGAGAGGGAGGCCTTTGCTGTGGTCTGGGCAATGAAGAAGTTGAGGCCATACCTGTTTGGCACTCACTTCATTGTTCAGACAGACCACAAACCTCTACTTTGTCTAAAACAAATGAAAGGTGAAAACCCTAAATTGTTGAGGTGGTCCATATCTCTACAGGGAATGGACTTTACAGTGGAACATAGACCTGGGAGTACCCACTCCAATGCAGATGGACTCTCCAGATATTTCCACTTAGACAATGAAGACTCATCAGGTCATGGCTAGTCTTATTGTCCTTCATTTGGGGAAGGGGGTTGTGTAGGAAAGAACCATCTTGCCTGGCATGTTACCCCCATATTTACTACACATATGTTGTTTTAGTTGTATGTGTCACTGGGACCCTGCCAGCCAGGGCCCCAGTGCTCATAAGTGTGCCCTGTATGTGTTACCTGTGTTATGACTAACTATCTCACTGAGGCTCTGCTAACCAGAACCTCAGTGGTTATGCTCTCTCATTTCTTTCCAAATTGTCACTAACAGGCTAGTGACCAATTTCACCAATTTACATTGGCATACTGGAACACCCTTATAATTCCCTAGTATATGGTACTGAGGTACCCAGGGTATTGGGGTTCCAGGAGATCCCTATGGACTGCAGCATTTCTTGTGCCACCCATAGGGAGCTCTGACAATTCTTACACAGGCCTGCCACTGCAGCCTGAGTGAAATAATGTCCACGTTATTTCACAGCCATTTACCACTGCACTTAAGTAACTTATAAGTCACCTATATGTCTAACCTTTACCTGGTAAAGGTTGGGTGCTAAGTTACTTAGTGTGTGGGCACCCTGGCACTAGCCAAGGTACCCCCACATTGTTCAGGGCAAATTCCCCGGACTTTGTGAGTGCAGGGACACCATTACACTCGTGCACTATACATAGGTCACTACCTATGTATAGCTTCACAATGGTAACTCCGAATATGGCCATGTAACATGTCTAAGATCATGGAATTGCCCCCCCAATGCCATCCTGGCATTGGTGAGACACCCCCATGATCCCACGGGTCTCTAGCACAGAGCTGGGTACTGTCAAAGTACCTTTCCCGGGGTTTCAGTGCAGCTGCTGCTGCTGCCAGCCCTCAGACAGGTTTCTGCCCTCCTGGGGTCCAGCCAGGCTTGGCCCAGGAAGGCAGAACAAAGAACTTCCTCAGAGAGAGGGTGTTACACCCTCTCCCTTTGGAAAAAGGTGTCAGGGCTGGGGAGGAGAAGCCTCCCCCAGCCTCTGGAAATGCTTTGATGGGCACAGATGGTGCCCATCTCTGCATAAGCCAGTCTACACCGGTTCAGGGATCCCCCAGCCCTGCTCTGGCGCGAAACTGGACAAAGGAAAGGGGAGTGACCACTCCCCTGACCTGCACCTCCCCTGGAAGGCGCCCAGAGCTCCTCCAGTGTGCTCCAGACCTCTGCCATCTTGGAAACAGACGTGCTGCTGGCACACTGGACTGCTCTGAGTGGCAGTGCCAGCAGGTGACGTGAGAGACTCCTTCTGATAGGCTCCTCCAGGTGTTGCTAGACTATCCTCTCTCCTAAGTAGCCAAACCTCCTTTTCTGGCTATTTAGGGTCTCTGCTTTGGGGAATTCTTTAGATAACGAATGCAAGAGCTCATCAGAGCTCCCCTGCATCTCTCTCTTCACCTTCTGCCAAGGAATCGACTGCTGACCGTGCTGGAAGCCTGCAAAACTGCAACAAAGTAGCAAAGACGACTACTGCGACCTTGTAACGCTGATCCTGCCGCCTTCTCGACTGTTTTCCTGGTAGTGCATGCTGTGGGGGTAGTCTGCCTCCTCTCTGCACTAGAAGCTCCGAAGAAATCCCCCGTGGGTCGACGGAATCTTCCCCCTGGAACCGCAGGCACCAAAGAACTAGATCACTGGTGTAGGAGGCTGGACTGGCTTGTAGTGAGTACCAAGGGGTACTTACACCTTGCACCAGGCCCAGGTTTCCCTTATTAGTGGATAGGGTGTCTAGCAGCTTAGGCTGATAGATAATGGTAGCTTAGCAGAGCAGCTTAGGCTGAACTAGGAGACGTGTGAAACTACTACAGTACCACAAGTGTCACTTGCACAATACCATAAGAAAACACAATACACAGTTATACTAAAAATAAAGGTACTTTATTTTTATGACAATATGCCAAAGTATCTCAGAGTGTACCCTCAGAGTGAGGATAGCAAATATACACAAGTTATATGTACACAGTACTAAAAATATGCAGTATAGTCTTAGAAAACAGTGCAAACAATGTATAGTTACAATAGGATGCAATGGAGACACACAGGGATAGGGGCAACACAAACCATATACTCCAAAAGTGGAATGCGAACCACGAATGGACCCCAAACCTATGTGACCTTGTAGAGGGTCGCTGGGACTATTAGAAAATAGTGAGAGTTAGAAAAATAGCCCTCCCAAGACCCTGAAAAGTGAGTGCAAAGTGCACTAAAGTTCCCCAGAAGACAAAGAAGTCGTGATAGAGGAATAAAGCAGGAAAGACACAAACCAACAATGCAACACCGATGGATTTCCAATCTAGGGTACCTGTGGAACAAGGGGACCAAGTCCAAAAGTCACAAGCAAGTCGGAGATGGGCAAATGCCCAGAAAATGCCAGCTGTGGGTGCAAAGGAGCTTCTACTGGACAGAAGAAGCAAAGGTTTCTGCAGGAACCAAAAGGGCTAGAGACTTCCCCTTTGGTGGAAGGATCCCTCTCGCCTTGGAGAGTTGTGCAGAAGCTCCGAGGAAATCTCCCGTGGGTCGACGGAATCTTCCCCCTGCAACCGCAGGCACCAAAAAGCTGCATTTCTGGTCCCTTGGGTCTCCTCTCAGCACGACGAGCGAGGTCCCTTGAATCCAGAAACTCTGTCCAAGTGACTCCCACAGTCCAGTGACTCTTCAGTCCAAGTCCTTGCCTCCCCACGCCAGACTGCATTGCTGGTAACCGCGACTTTTACAGCTACTCCGGCCCCTGTGCACTTCCGGCGGAAATCCTCTGTGCACAGCCAAGCCTGGGTCCACGGCACTCTTACCTGCATTGTACGACTTTCTAAGTTGGTCTCTGGCGACGTGGGACTCCTTTGTGTAACTTCGGGTGAGCACCGTTTCACGCATCCTCGTAGTGCCTGTTTCTGGCACTTCTCCGGGTGCTACCTGCTGCTGAGAGGGCTCCTTGTCTTGCTCGACGTCCCCTCTACCTCCTGGTCCAATTTGTGACCTCCTGGTCCCTCCTGGGCCATAGCAGCATCCAAAAACGCTAACCGCATGATTTGCAGCTAACAAGGCTTGTTGGCGTTCTTTCGGCGGGAAAACACTTCTACACGAGTCTCCATGGCGAGAGGGATACGTCCACCAAAGGGGAAGTCTCTAGCCCTTTTCGTTCCTGCAGAATCCTCAGCTTCTTCTGTCAAGAAGAAGCTTCTTTGCATCCACAGCTGGCATTTCCTGGGCATCTGCCCATCTCCGACTTGCTTGTGACTTTTGGACTTGGTCCCCTTGTTCCACAGGTACCCTCGACTGGAAATCCATTGTTGTTGCATTGCTGGTTTCTGTCTTTCCTGCATTATTCCCTTATCACGACTTCTATGTCCTTTTCGGAACTTTAGTGCATTTTGCACTCACTTTTCAGGGTCTTGGGGTGGGCTATTTTTCTAACCCTTGCTATTTTCTAATAGTCCCAGCGACCCTCTACAAGGTCACATAGGTTTGGGGTCCATTCGTGGTTCGCATTCCACTTTTGGAGTATATGGTTTGTGTTGCCCCTATCCCTATGTGCCTCCATTGCATCCTACTGTAACTATACATTGTTTGCACTGTTTTCTAAGACTATACTGCATATTTTTGGTACTGTGTACATATAACTTGTGTATATTTGCTATCCTCACTCTGAGGGTACACTCTGAGATACTTTGGTATATTGTCATAAAAATAAAGTACCTTTATTTTTAGTATAACTGTGTATTGTGTTTTCTTATGATATTGTGCAAGTTACACTTGTGGTACTGTAGTAGCTTCACACGTCTCCTAGTTCAGCCTAAGCTGCTCTGCTAAGCTACCATTATCTATCAGCCTATGCTGCTAGACACCCTATACACTAATAAGGGATAACTGGGCCTGGTGCAAGGTGCAAGTACCCCTTGGTACTCACTACAAGCCAGTCCAGCCTCCTACATTGGATGTGCAGCGGTGGGATAAGTGCTTTGAGACTACTTACCACTCTTGTCATTGTACTTTTCATAAGAGAAAAATATACAAAACAAGTTCAGTGTGTGTACACATAGCTAAAAAGTTTTGCATTTCCTCTTTTCACTGTTTTCTAAAGTGCTGAAAAGTACTTCTAAACATTCAAAAAGTTCTTAAAAGTTTAAAAAGTTTTTTTTCTGTCTTTCTAAAAAGCTCTGACAAACTTTTTTCTCTTTTTCTATCACTTTAACTCTCTCTAAAAATGTCTGGCACAGGCCAAAATGTTGATCTGTCCAAACTTGCATATGACCACCTTAGCTGGAAAGGAGCAAGGAGTCTCTGTGTAGAGAGAGGTTTGAGTGTAGGGAAGAATCCTTCCTTGGAATTGTTGCTTAATATTCTTACAGAACAAGATATGGCCAAAGGGGCCACATCTGTTGAAAAAGTAGCAAATGGTTCCCAATCTGATCCAGGGACTCCCCCAGGAAAAGATTCAGGAAAGAAAGTTCCCAGCCTGCCCATTACTAGACAGTCTAGCATAGTTGGTAATGATGAAGAGTCACACCATACAAATAGTGTTGTCTCACATCATAGCAAGAGCATCAATTCTCACCACAGTAGAAGTGATGTTTCTGTTAGCCAAGCTGTTAGGGTGTCTTCTGTAAGGGACAGGTCTCCTTCTGTTCATTCTCATCATTCTTCTGTGTCTAGGAATGTCCCTCCCACCAACCCTGATGACAGATTGTTAGAAAGGGAACTCAATAAGTTGAGAGTGGAACAAACCAGACTGAAGCTTAAAAAGCAACAGCTGGATTTGGATACACAGTCCTTAGAACTAGAGAAGGAAAGACAGAAATTGGGTTTTGAAACCCATGGTGGCAGCAGCAGTATTCCCCATAGTCATCCTGAAAAAGAGCATGATTCCAGGAATCTGCATAAGATAGTTCCCCCTTATAAGGAGGAGGATGACATTAACAAGTGCTTTGCTGCACTTGAGAGGGCCTGTGTTGTACAGGATGTCCCTCAAAGGCAGTGGGCTGCTATCCTATGGCTATCATTTAGTGGAAAAGGTAGGGATAGGCTCCTTACTGTGAAAGAAAGTGATGGCAATAATTTTACAGTTCTTAAGAATGCACTCCTGGATGGTTATTGCTTAACCACTGAACAATACAGGATAAAGTTCAGAGAGACCAAAAAGGAGTCTTCACAAGACTGGGTTGATTTCATTGACCATTCAGTGAAGGCCTTGGAGGGGTGGTTACATGGCAGTAAAGTTACTTATTATGACAGCCTGTATAACTTGATCCTGAGAGAGCATATTCTTAATAATTGTGTGTCTGATTTGTTGCACCAGTACTTGGTGGACTCTGATCTGACCTCTCCCCAAGAATTGGGAAAGAAGGCAGACAAATGGGTCAGAACAAGGGTGAAAAGAAAAGTTCATACAGAGGGTGACAAAGATGGCAACAAAAAGAAGGATGGTAAGTCTTCTGACAAGGGTGGGGACAAATCTAAAAATGAGTCTTCATCAGGCCCACAAAAACCGTCTGGTGGGGGTGGTGGGCCCAAATCCTCTTTTAATCAAAACAAAGAAAAGAACCCATGGTGCTATTTATGTAAAGTAAAAGGCCATTGGACAACAGATCCCAGTTGTCCAAAGAAAAGCACCAAGCCCCCTACCACTACAACCCCTACTGCTACCCCTAGTATCCCTACTAATAGCAGTGGTGGTGGGAGCAAACCTACTAATAGCTGTAGGAAAGTACCATCTTGCCTGGCATGTTACCCCCATTTGTCACTGTATATATGTTGTTTTAGTTCTCCAGGGCCCCAGTGCTCATAAGTGTGCCTGAATGTGTTACCTGTGTAGTGACTAACTGTCTCACTGAGGCTCTGCTAATCAGAACCTCAGTGGTTATGCTCTCTCATTTCTTTCAAATTGTCACTAACAGGCTAGTGACCAATTTTACCAATTTACATTGGCTTACTAGAACACCCTTATAATTCCCTAGTATATGGTACTGAGGTACCCAGGGTATTGGGGTTCCAGGAGATCCCTATGGGCTGCAGCATTTCTTTTGCCACCCATAGGGAGCTCTGACAATTCTTACACAGGCCTGCCACTGCAGCCTGAGTGAAATAACATCCACGTTATTTCACAGCCATTTTACACTGCACTTAAGTAACTTATAAGTCACCTATATGTCTAACCTTTACCTGGAAAAGGTTAGGTGCAAAGTTACTTAGTGTGAGGGCACCCTGGCACTAGCCAAGGTGCCCCCACATTGTTCAGGGCCAATTACCTGAACTTTGTGAGTGCGGGGACACCATTACACGCGTGCACTACATATAGGTCACTACCTATATGTAGCTTCACAATGGTAACTCCGAATATGGCCATGTAATATGTCTAAGATCATGGAATTGCCCCCTCTATGCCATCCTGGCATTGTTGGCACAATTCCATGATCCCAGTGGTCTGTAGCACAGACTCTGGTACTGCCAAACTGCCTTTCCTGGGGTTTCACTGCAGCTGCTGCTGCTGCCAACCCCTCAGACAGGTTTCTGCCCCCCTGGGGTCAAGCCAGGCTTATCCCAGGATGGCAGAACAAAGGACTTCCTCTGAGAGAGGGTGTTACACCCTCTCCCTTTGGAAAATGGTGTGAAGGCAGGGGAGGAGTAGCCTCCCCCAGCCTCTGGAAATGCTTTCTTGGGCACAGATGTGCCCAATTCTGCATAAGCCAGTCTACACCGGTTCAGGGACCCCTTAGCCCTGTTCTGGCGTGAAACTGGACAAAGGAAAGGGGAGTGACCACTCCCCTGACCTGCACCTCCCCTGGGAGGTGTCCAGAGCTCCTCCAGTGTGCTCCAGACCTCTGCCATCTTGGAAACAGAGGTGCTGCTGGCACACTGGACTGCTCTGAGTGGCCAGTGCCACCAGGTGACGTCAGAGACTCCTTCTGATAGGCTCCTTCAGGTGTTAGTAGCCTATCCTCTCTCCTAGGTAGCCAAACCCTCTTTTCTGGCTATTTAGGGTCTCTGTCTCTGGGGAAACTTTAGATAACGAATGCAAGAGCTCATCAGAGTTCCTCTGCATCTCTCTCTTCACTTTCTGCCAAGGAATCGACTGCTGACCGCGCTGGAAGCCTGCAAAACTGCAACAAAGTAGCTAAGACGACTACTGCAACTCTGTAACGCTGATCCTGCCGCCTTCTCGACTGTTTTCCTGGTGGTGCATGCTGTGGGGGTAGTCTGCCTCCTCTCTGCACTAGAACCTGCAAAGAAATCTCCCGTGGGTCGACGGATTCTTCCCCCTGCAACCGCAGGCACCAAAAAGCTGCATTACCGGTCCCTTGGGTCTCCTCTCAGCACGACGAGCGAGGTCCCTTGAATCCAGCAACTCTGTCGAAGTGACTCCCACAGTCCAGTGACTATTCAGGCCAAGTTTGGTGGAGGTAAGTCCTTGCCTCCCCACGCCAGACTGCATTGTTGGTAACTGCGACTTTTGCAACTTCTCCGGCCCCTGTGCACTTCCGGTGGAAATCCTTTGTGCATAGCCAAGCCTGGGTCCACGGCACTCTAACCTGCATTGCACGACTTTCTAAGTTGGTCTCCGGCGAAGTGGGACTCCTTTGTGTAACTTCGGGTGAGCACTGTTTCACGCATCCTTGTAGTGCCTGTTTCTGGCACTTCTCCGGGTGCTACCTGCTGCTAAGAGGGCTCCTTGTCTTGCTCGACGTCGTCTCTACCTCCTGGTCCAATTTGGGACCACCTGGTCCCTCCTGGGCCAGAACAGCGTCCAAAAATGCTAACCATACGATTTGCAGCTAGCAAGCCTTGTTGGCGATCTTTCGGTGGGAAAACAATTCTGCACAACTCTCCACGGCGAGAGGGATCCGTCCACCAAAGGGGAAGTCTCTAGCCCTTTTCGTTCCTGCAGAAACCTCTGCTTCTTCTGTCCAGGAGAAGCTTCTTTGCACCCACAGCTGGCATTTCCTGGACATTTGCCCATCTCCGACTTGCTTGTGACTTTTGGACTTGGTCCCCTTGTTCCACAGGTACCCTAGATTGGAAATCCATCGTTGTTGCATTGTTGGTTTGTGTCTTTCCTGCATTATTCCTCTATCACGACTTCTTTGTCTTCTGGGGAACTTTAGTGCACTTTGCACTCACTTTTCAGGGTCTTGGGGTGGGCTATTTTTCTAACCCTCACTATTTTCTAATAGTCCCAGCGACCCTCTACACGGTCTCATAGGTTTGGGGTCCATTCGTGGTTCGCATTCCACTTTTGGAGTATATGGTTTGTGTTGCCCCTATCCCTATGTGTCTTCATTGCATCCTCTTGTAACTATACATTGTTTGCACTGTTTTCTAAGACTATACTGCATATTTTTGGTACTGTGTACATATAACTTGTGTATATTTGCTATCCTCACTCTGAGGGTACACTCTGAGATACTTTGGCATATTGTCATAAAAATAAAGTACCTTTATTTTTAGTATAACTGTGTATTGTGTTTTCTTATGATATTGTGCAAGTGACACTTGTGGTACTGTAGTAGCTTCACACGTCTCCTAGTTCAGCCTAAGCTGCTCTGCTAAGCTACCATTATCTATCAGCCTAAGCTGCTAGACACCCTATACTCTAATAAGGGATACCTGGGCCTGGTGTAAGTACCCCTTGGTACTCACTACAAGCCAGTCCAGCCTCCTACATTGGTTGTGCAGCGGTGGGATAAGTGCTTTGAGACTACTTACCACTCTTGTCATTGTACTTTTCATAAGAGAAAAATATACAAAACAAGTTCAGTGTGTGTACACATAGCTAAAAAGTTTTGCATTTCCTCTTTTCACTGTTTTCTAAGTGCTGAAAAGTACTTCTAACCTTTCAAAAAGTTCTTAAAAAGTTAAAAAGTTTTTTTTTCTGTCTTTCTAAAAAGTTCTGAAAACTTTTTTCTCTTTTTCTATCACTTTAACTCTCTCTAAAAATGTCTGGCACAGGCCAAAATGCTGAGTTGTCCAAACTTGCATATGATCACCTTAGCTGGAAAGGAGCAAGGAGTCTCTGCATAGAGAGAGGTTTGAGTGTAGGGAAGAATCCTTCCTTGGAATTGTTAATTAACATGCTTAGAGAACAAGATAATGCAAAAAGTGCCCCATTTGGTGAAAAAGTAGCTAATGGTTCCCAATCTGACCCAGGGACTCCCCCAGGAAAAGATTCAGGAAAGAAACTTCCTAGCCTGCTGTAGGAAAGTACCATCTTGCCTGGCATGTTACCCCCATTTTTTCACTGTATATATGTTGTTTTAGTTGTATGTGTCACTGGGACCCTGGTAACCCAGGGCCCCAGTGCTCATAAGTGTGCCTGAATGTGTTACCTGTGTAGTGACTAACTGTCTCACTGAGGCTCTGCTAATCAGAACCTCAGTGGTTATGCTCTCTCATTTCTTTCCAAATTGTCACTGACAGGCTAGTGACCATTTTTACCAATTTACATTGGCTTACTGGAACACCCTTTTAATTCCCTAGTATATGGTACTGAGGTACCCAGGGTATTGGGGTTCCAGGAGATCCCTATGGGCTGCAGCATTTCTTTTGCCACCCATAGGGAGCTCTGACAATTCTTACACAGGCCTGCCACTGCAGCCTGAGTGAAATAACGTCCACGTTATTTCACAGCCATTTTACACTGCACTTAAGTAACTTATAAGTCACCTATATGTCTAACCTTTACCTGGTAAAGGTTGGGTGCAAAGTTACTTAGTGTGAGGGCACCCTGGCACTAGCCAAGGTGCCCCCACATTGTTCTGAGCCAATTCCCTGAACTTTGTGAGTGCGGGGACACCATTACACGCGTGCACTACATATAGGTCACTACCTAGATGTAGCTTCACCATGGTAACTCCGAATATGGCCATGTAACATGTCTATGATCAAGGAATTGCCCCCTCTATGCCATCCTGGCATAGTTGGCACAATCCCATGATCCCAGTGGTCTGTAGCACAGACCCTGGTACTGCCAAACTGCCCTTCCTGGGGTTTCACTGCAGCTGCTGCTGCTGCCAACACCTCAGACAGGCATCTGCCCTCCTGGGGTCCAGCCAGGCCTGGCCCAGGATGGCAGAACAAAGAACTTCCTCTGAGAGAGGGTGTGACACCCTCTCCCTTTGGAAAATGGTGTGAAGGCAGGGGAGGAGTAGCCTCCCCCAGCCTCTGGAAATGCTTTGTTGGGCACAGAGGTGCCCAATTCTGCATAAGCCAGTCTACACCGGTTCAGGGACCCCTTAGCCCCTGCTCTGGCGTGAAACTGGACAAAGGAAAGGGGAGTGACCACTCCCCTGACCTGCACCTCCCCTGGGAGGTGTCCAGAGCTCCTCCAGTGTGCTCCAGACCTCTGCCATCTTGGAAACAGAGGTGCTGCCGGCACACTGGACTGCTCTGAGTGGCCAGTGCCACCAGGTGACGTCAGAGACTCCTGCTGATAGGCTCCTTCAGGTGTTAGTAGCCTATCCTCTCTCCTAAGTAGCCAAACCCTCTTTTCTGGCTATTTAGGGTCTCTGTCTCTGGGGAAACTTTAGATAACGAATGCATGAGCTCAGCCGAGTTCCTCTGCATCTCTCTCTTCACCTTCTGATAAGGAAACGACTGCTGACCGCGCTGGAAGCCTGCAAACCTGCAACATAGTAGCAAAGACGACTACTGCAACTCTGTAACGCTGATCCTGCCGCCTTCTCGACTGTTTTCCTGCTTGTGCATGCTGTGGGGGTAGCCTGCCTCCTCTCTGCACCAGAAGCTCCGAAGAAATCTCCCGTGGGTCGACGGAATCTTCCCCCTGCAACCACAGGCACCAAAAAGCTGCATTATCGGTCCCTTGGGTCTCCTCTCAGCACGACGAGCGAGGTCCCTCAAATCCAGCGACTCTGTCCAAGTGACCCCCACAGTCCAGTGACTCTTCAGCCCAAGTTTGGTGGAGGTAAGTCCTTGCCTCACCTCGCTGGGCTGCATTGCTGGGAACCGCGACTTTGCAGCTACTCCGGCCCCTGTGCACTTCCGGCGGAAATCCTTTGTGCACAGCCAAGCCTGGGTCCACGGCACTCTAACCTGCATTGCACGACTTTCTAAGTTGGTCTCCGGCGACGTGGGACTCCTTTGTGCAACTTCGGCGAGCACCATTTCACGCATCTTTGTAGTGCCTGTTTCTGGCACTTCTCCGAGTGCTACCTGCTTCAGTGAGGTCTCTTTGTCTTGCTCGACGTCTCCTCTCTCTTCAGGTCCAATTTGCGACCTCCTGGTCCCTCCTGGGCCCCAGCAGCGTCCAAAAACGCCAAACGCACGATTTGCGTGTAGCAAGGCTTGTTGTCGTCCATCCGGCGGGAAAACACTTCTGACCGACTCTCCAAGGCGAGAGAAATCCGTCCACCAAAGGGGAAGTCTCTAGCCCTTTTCGTTCCTGCAGAAACGTCAGCTTCTTCTGTCCAGTCGAAGCTTCTTTGCACCAGCAGCTGGCATTTCCTGGGCATCTGCCCATCTCCGACTTGCTTGTGACTTTTGGACTTGGTCCCCTTGTTCCACAGGTACCCTAGATTGGAAATCCACAGTTGTTGCATTGCTGGTTTGTGTCTTTCCTGCATTATTCCTCTAACACGACTGTTTTGTCCTTAGGGAACTTTAGTGCACTTTGCACTCACTTTTCAGGGTCTTGGGGAGGTTTTTTTTGCTAACTCTCACTATTTCCTAATAGTCCCAGCGACCCTCTACAAGGTCACATAGGTTTGGGGTCCATTCGTGGTTCGCATTCCACTTTTGGAGTATATGGTTTGTGTTGCCCCTATCCCTATGTTTCCCCATTGCATCCTATTGTAACTATACATTGTTTGCACTGTTTTCTAAGACTATACTGCATATTTTGCTATTGTGTATATATATCTTGTGTATATTTCCTATCCTCTCACTGAGGGTACACTCTAAGATACTTTGGCATATTGTCATAAAAATAAAGTACCTTTATTTTTAGTATAACTGTGTATTGTGTTTTCTTATGATATTGTGCATATGACACTAAGTGGTACTGTAGTAGCTTCACACGTCTCCTAGTTCAGCCTAAGCTGCTCTGCTAAGCTACCATTATCTATCAGCCTAACCTGCTAGACACCCTATACACTAATAAGGGATAACTGGGCCTGGTGCAAGGTGCAAGTACCCCTTGGTACTCACTACAAGCCAGTCCAGCCTCCTACACCTGCCCATTACTAGACAGTCTAGCATAGTTGGTAATGATGATGAGCCACACCATACAAATAGTGTTGTCTCACATCATAGCAAAAGCATTTATTCTCACCATACTGGTAGTGATGTTTCTGTTAACCAAGCTGTTAGGGTGGCTTCTGTAAGGGACAGGTCTCCTTCTGTTCATTCACATCATACCTCTGTATCTAGGAATGTCCCTCCCACCAACCCTGATGACAGAATGTTAGAGAGGGAACTCAATAAGTTGAGGGTGGAACAAACCAGACTGAAGCTTAAAAAGCAACAGCTGGATTTGGATAGACAGTCTTTTGAACTAGAGAAGGAAAGACAGAAGTTGGGTTTAGATACCCATGGTGGCAGCAGCAGTATTCCCCATAGTCATCCTGTAAAAGAGCATGATTCCAGGAATCTGCACAAGATAGTTCCACCTAATAAGGAGGGGGATGACATTAACAAGTGGTTTGCTGCACTTGAGAGGGCCTGTGTTGTACAGGATGTCCCTCAAAGGCAGTGGGCTGCTATCCTATGGCTATCATTTAGTGGAAAAGGTAGGGATAGGCTCCTTACTGTGAAAGAAAGTGATGCCAATAATTTCCATGTTCTTAAGAATGCACTCCTGGATGGTTATGGCTTAACCACTGAACAATACAGGATAAAGTTCAGAGAGACCAAAAAGGAGTCTTCACAAGACTGGGTTGATTTCATTGACCATTCAGTGAAGGCCTTGGAGGGGTGGTTACATGGCAGTAAAGTTACTGATTATGACAGCCTGTATAACTTAATCCTGAGAGAGCATATTCTTAATAATTGTGTGTCTGATTTGTTGCACCAGTACTTGGTGGACTCTGATCTGACCTCTCCCCAAGAATTGGGAAAGAAGGCAGACAAATGGGTCAGAACAAGGGTTAACAGAAAAGTTCATACAGGGGGTGACAAAGATGGCAAGAAGAAGGATGGTAAGTCTTCTGACAAGGGTGGGGACAAATCTAAAAATGAGTCTTCATCAGGCCCACAAAAACACTCTGGTGGGGGTGGTGGGCCCAAATCCTCTTCAAATCAGAACAAGGAAAAGAAACCATGGTGCTATTTATGTAAGATAAAAGGCCATTGGACAACAGATCCTAGTTGTCCAAAGAAAAGCACCAACGCTCCTACCACTACAACCCCTACTACTACCCCTAGTGTCCCTACGAATAGCAGTGGTGGTGGGAGCAAACCTACTAATAGCCAATCCAAGGGAGTAGCTGGGCTCACTATTGGTAACTTAGTTGGGGTTGGTCTTGTTAGGGAGACCACAGAGGCTGTGTTAGTCTCTGAGGGGGCTATTGATTTAGCCACCTTAGTTGCTTGTCCCCTTAATATGGATAAGTACAAGCAGCTACCCCTAATAAATGGTGTTGAGGTTCAGGCCTACAGGGACACTGGTGCCAGTGTGACTATGGTCATAGAGAAACTGGTCCACCCTGAACAACACCTACTTGGTCACCAGTACCAAGTAACCGATGCTCACAACAACACACTTAGCCACCCCACGGCTGTTGTGAATCTCTACTGGGGGGGGGGGGTTACTGGTCCAAAGAAAGTTGTGGTAGCCACAGATTTACCTGTAGACTGTCTACTAGGAAATGATTTGGAGACATCAGCTTGGTCAGATGTGGAGTTGGAGGCCCATGCAGCAATGCTGGGCATCCCAGGGCATATTTTTGCTTTGACAAGGGCTCAGGCCAAAAAGCAAAAAGGACAGGGAAGCTTGGATCCTGGAACAATGGACCAAGTGCTCCCTAAAGCTAGGACTAGTAGAAGCAAACCACTTCCTACTATCCCTCCCTCTACAGTGGATTCTACTTCAGAGGAAGAAGAATTCCCTCCCTGTTCAGAACCTACACCAGAGGAGCTTGAAGCAGATAATGCTGAGCTTTTGGGTGAAGGGGGGCCTGCCAGAGAGGAGCTGAGTGTGGCACAGCAAACCTGTCCCACATTAGAGGGTCTGAGACAGCAAGCTGTCAAACAGGCTAATGGGGATGTCAGTGACTCTCACAGAGTTTACTGGGAGGACAACCTCTTGTACACTGAGCATAGGGATCCTAAACCTGGAGCTGCCAGGAGATTAGTGATTCCTCAGGAGTACAGAAAGTTCTTCCTAACTCTGGCACACGACATTCCCCTAGCTGGGCATCTAGGACAAATGAAAACTTGGGACAGACTTGTTCCTCTGTTTCATTGGCTAGAATGTCTGAGGACACAAAGGAATTTTGTAAGTGCTGTGAAACCTGTCAAGCCAGTGGCAAGACAGGTGGAACTCCAAAGGCACCCCTTATTCCACTGCCTGTGGTTGTGGTTCCCTTTGAAAGGGTAGGGGTTGACATAGTTGGCCCCCTTGACCCTCCTACTGCTTCAGGCAATAGATTCATCTTGGTGGTAGTGGACCATGCCACAAGATACCCTGAAGCTATTCCTTTAAGGACCACTACAGCTCCTGCAGTGGCAAAGGCCCTCCTGGGAATATTTTCCAGGGTGGGCTTCCCAAAGGAAGTAGTATCAGACAGGGGAAGCAATTTCATGTCTGCATACTTAAAGGCCATGTGGAAGGAGTGTGGGGTAACTTACAAGTTCACCACACCCTATCATCCGCAAACAAATGGACTGGTGGAGAGATTTAACAAAACTCTCAAAGGCATGATTATGGGTCTCCCTGAAAAACTCCGCAGGAGATGGGATATCCTTTTACCATGCCTCCTTTTTGCCTACAGGGAGGTACCCCAGAAAGGAGTGGGCTTTAGCCCCTTTGAACTTCTTTTTGGACACTGTATGAGGCTGGACTGGCTTGTAGTGAGTACCAAGGGGTACTTGCACCTTGCACCAGGCCCAGTTATCCCTTATTAGTGTATAGGGTGTCTAGCAGCTTAGGCTGATAGATAATGGTAGCTTAGCAAAGCAGCTCAGGCTGAACTAGGAGACGTGTGAAGCTACTACAGTACCACTTAGTGTCATATGCACAATATCATAAGAAAACACAATACACAGTTATACTAAAAATAAAGGTACTTTATTTTTATGACAATATGCCAAAGTATCTTAGAGTGTACCCTCAGTGAGAGGATAGGAAATATACACAAGATATATATACACAATAGCAAAAATATGCAGTATAGTCTTAGAAAACAGTGCAAACAATGTATAGTTACAATAGGATGCAATGGGGAAACATAGGGATAGGGGCAACACAAACCATATACTCCTGAAGTGGAATGCGAACCACGAATGGACCCCAAACCTATGTGACCTTGTAGAGGGTCGCTGGGACTATTAGAAAATAGTGAGAGTTAGAAAAATAACCCTCCCCAAGACCCTGAAAAGTGAGTGCAAAGTGCACTAAAGTTCCCCTAAGGACAAAATAGTCGTGTTAGAGGGAGAATGCAAGGAAAACACAAATCAGCAATGCAACAACGATGGATTCCTGACTGAGGGTACCTGTGGAACAAGGGGACCAAGTCCAAAAGTCACAAGCAGCTCGGAGATGGGCAGATGCCCAAGAAATGCCAGCGGTTGGTGCAAAGAAGCTCTTACTAGGCTGAAGAACTGTGAATACTGCAGGAACGACAAGGGCTAGAGACTTCCCCTTTGGAGGATGGATCCCCCACGCCTTGGAGAGTCGTGCAGAAGTGTTTTCCCGCCGGATGGACGCCAACAAGCCTTGCTACACGCAAATCGTGCGTTTGGCGTTTTTGGATGCTGCTGGGGCCCAGGAGGGACCAGAAGGTCGCAAATTGGACCTGCGGAGAGAGGGGACGTCGAGCAAGACAAAGAGCCCTCACTGAAGCAGGTAGCACCCGGAGAAGTGCCAGAAACAGGCACTACGAGGATGCGTGAAACGGTGCTCGCCGAAGTTGCACAAAGGAGTCCCACGTCGCCGGAGACCAACTTAGAAAGTCGTGCAATGCAGGTTAGAGTGCCGTGGACCCAGGCTTGGCTGTGCACACAGGATTTCCGCCGGAAGTGCACAGGGGCCGGAGAAGCTTGCAAAGTCGCGGTTCCCAGCAATGCAGCCCAGCGAGGTGAGGCAAGGACTTACCTCCACCAAACTTGGGCTGAAGAGTCACTGGACTGTGGGAGTCACTTGGACGGTGTCGCTGGATTCGAGGGACCTCGCTCGTCGTGCTGAGAGGAGACCCAAGGGACCGGTAATGCAGCTTTTTGGTGCCTGCGGTTGCAGGGGGAAGATTCCGTCGACCCACGGGAGATTTCTTCGGAGCTTCTGGTGCAGAGAGGAGGCAGACTACCCCCACAGCATGCACAAGCAGGAAAACAGTCGAGAAGGCGGCAAGATCAGCGTTACAGAGTTGCAGTAGTCGTCTTTGCTACTATGTTGCTGGTTTGCAGGCTTCCAGCGCGGTCAGCGGTCGATTCCTTATCAGAAGGTGAAGAGGGAGATGCAGAGGAACTCGGCTGAGCTCATGCATTCGTTATCTAAAGTTTCCCCAGAGACAGAGACCCTAAATAGCCAGAAAAGAGGGTTTGGCTACCTAGGAGAGAGGAAAGGCTACTAACACCTGAAGGAGCCTATCAGCAGGAGTCTCTGACGTCACCTGGTGGCACTGGCCACTCAGAGCAGTCCAGTGTGCCAGCAGCACCTCTGTTTCCAAGATGGCAGAGGTCTGGAGCACACTGGAGGAGCTCTGGACACCTCCCAGGGGAGGTGCAGATCAGGGGAGTGGTCACTCCCCTTTCCTTTGTCCAGTTTCGCGCCAGAGCAGGGGCTAAGGGGTCCCTGAACCGGTGTAGACTGGCTTATGCAGAATTGGGCACATCTGTGCCCAACAAAGCATTTCCAGAGGCTGGGGGAGGCTACTCCTCCCCTGCCTTCACACCATTTTCCAAAGGGAGAGGGTGTCACACCCTCTCTCAGAGGAAGTTCTTTGTTCTGCCATCCTGGGCCAGGCCTGGCTGGACCCCAGGAGGGCAGCTGCCTGTCTGAGGGGTTGGCAGCAGCAGCAGCTGCAGTGAAACCCCAGGAAGGGCAGTTTGGCAGTACCAGGGTCTGAGCTACAGACCACTGGGATCATGGGATTGTGCCAACTATGCCAGGATGGCATAGAGGGGGCAATTCCATGATCATAGACATGTTACATGGCCATATTCAGAGTTACCATGGTGAAGCTACATATAGGTAGTGACCTATATGTAGTGCACGCGTGTAATGGTGTCCCCGCACTCACAAAGTTCAGTGAATTGGCTCTGAACAATGTGGGGGCACCTTGGCTAGTGCCAGGGTGCCCTCACACTAAGTAACTTTGCACCTAACCTTTACCAGGTAAAGGTTAGACATATAGGTGACTTATAAGTTACTTAAGTGCAGTGTAAAATGGCTGTGAAATAACGTGGACGTTATTTCACTCAGGCTGCAGTGGCAGGCCTGTGTAAGAATTGTCAGAGCTCCCTATGGGTGGCAAAAGAATTGCTGCAGCCCATAGGGATCTCCTGGAACCCCAATACCCTGGGTACCTTAGTACCATATACTAGGGAATTATAAGGGTGTTCCAGTAAGCCAATGTAAATTGGTAAAATTGGTCACTAGCCTGTTAGTGACAATTTGAAAGTAATGAGAGAGCATAACCACTGAGGTTCTGGTTAGCAGAGCCTCAGTGAGACAGTTAGGCACCACACAGGGAACATATACATGCACACCTATGAGCACTGGGGCCCTGTGTGACAGGGTCCCAGTGACACATACATATAGGCCACAAACCTATGAGCACTGGGGTCCTGACTAGCAGGATCCCAGTGACACATAACAACCATACTGAAAACATAGTGTTTTCACTATGAGCACTGAGGCCTGGCTATCAGGATCCCAGTGAGACAGTGAAAACAGTGACAAACACCCTGACATACACTCACAAACAGGCCAAAAGTGGGGGTAACAAGGCTAGAAAGAGGCTACCTTCTCACACAACCCCCCCCCCCCAAACGAAGGACAATAAGGCTAACCTTGGCCAGTTGAGACTTTATTGTCTAAGTGGTGATAAGTAGAGAGTAGCTCTGCAATAGACTGGTTACTCCCTTTATCATCCACTATATGGTTACTTCCCTGTGGGGATGTAAACCACCCTGTTTGAAGTTTTTTAGCTAAGCAACAATGTGAAGATGTATTTTCAGAGTTTCTATCAGTAAGTTTTAGTTTAGAGCAGTGGGAATTGTCCACTGAACCTATTTGTAGTGATGGAAATGCCAGACAGGGATGCTGTCTCAGAAAAGCCATAGCTGGGCAAAAACGTTGTCCATCTGGCTGGAAGAGAGAACAGGGATGCTGTTTCTCTTGAGTTGGAGCAGGGCAGGGATGCTGTCCTATCAGCTCCACACTAGGGCAGGGATGCTGTCCTAAGTGTTGTGAGGCAGTGCAGAGTTTCTGCACTAAAGTTCCTCTGGGAGGGTTGGAGGGATGCTCCATGTTAACTAAAATGGTGCTCTTTTTCTCACCAATGTTAGTTATCCCACAGAGAGGTACTTCCATCTCAGGGAGTCCAGCTTTGCTAGCTGATGATTCCCTTGGAACAGGTGCCACCCCAGGAGAGGTTTCTCCCACCACAGGAATAGTATCCTGAATGGTAGGGTGGTTAGGGGATACTGTGATACCCTTTTTACCTGTTGATGGAGAGGGATCCTGAGTTTTCAGGCCTTCTCTCCTTTGCTTTTTCATTTCACTTGAAATGAGAGGGAACAATTCCTCAGGGATGCCCAGCATGGCTGCATGGGCATAAAACTCTACATCAGCCCAACCTGAGGCCTCTAGGTCATTACCTAAGAGACAGTCTACAGGTAAGCTAGGTGATACCACCACCTGCTTAGGGCCAGTAACTCCACCCCAACTAAACTGAATTATAGCTAAGGGAAGAAACTTAGTGGAGTTATGGACATCAATAATTTTATACTGTTGTCCAATGATGTGTTGATCAGGGTGCACTAGGTTTTCAGTCACCAAAGTGAAACTGGCACCTGTGTCCCTGTAGGCCAAGGCCTCAACACCATTTATTGAAACTGTCTGCCTGTACTTATCCATTGTAAGGGGACAAGCAGCCAGTGTGGCAAGGCCAATGCCACTAGGTGTGACAGAAACTGTCTTGGGACTGATTACATCAGTTTCCACTATGGACCCATAAGTGAACCCAACTACACCCTTTGCTTGACTGTTGCCAGCAGTCCCACCACTAGTACCACTACTGCTAGGGGCACTAGAGCTTGATGTATTAGTGGTGGTAGGCTCAGGGGGTTTACCTGGACAGGACTTATCCCCTGGCCTATGGCCTCTATTTTTACACACAAAGCACCAAGGCTTTTTAATGTGTGCAGGTTGGGAAGAAGAGGAAGAATTTGTTTTATCCCCACCCTCTGAAGAGTGTTTAAGATTTGAAGTGGGATCTTTGGTTTTACCCTTATCCCCATGCTTATCTTGAGATTTTTCACCATCTTTCTTCTTATTGCCATCTTTGTCACCCCCTGTATGAACTTTTCTGTTCACCCTTGTTCTGACCCATTTGTCTGCCTTCTTTCCCAATTCTTGGGGAGAGGTCAGATCAGAGTCTACCAGGTACTGGTGCAACAAATCAGACACACAATTATTAAGTATATGCTCTCTCAGGATTGTGTTATACAGGCTTTCATAATCAGTAACTTTACTGCCATGTAACCACCCCTCCAAGGCCTTCACTGCCTGGTCAATGAAATCAACCCAGTCTTGTGAAGACTCCTTTTTGGTCTCTCTGAACTTTATCCTGTACTGTTCAGTGGTTAAGCCATAACCATCCAGGAGTGCATTCTTAAGAACTGTAAAATTATTGGCATCATTTTCTTTCACAGTAAGGAGCCTATCCCTACCTTTTCCAGTAAATGATAGCCATAGGATAGCAGCCCACTGCTTTTGAGGGACATCCTGTACAACACAGGCCCTCTCAAGTGCAGCAAACCACATGTTAATGTTATCCCCCTCCTTGTAAGGGGGAACTATCTTATGCAGATTCCTGGAATCATGCTCTTTTGCAGGATGACTATGGGGAATACTGCTGCTGCCACCATGGGTATCTAAACCCATCTTCTGTCTTTCCCTCTCTATTTCTAAAGACTGTCTATCCAAATCCAGCTGTTGCTTCTTGAGCTTCAGTCTGGTTTGCTCCACTCTCAATCTATTGAGCTCCCTTTCTAACAATCTGTCATCAGGGAGGGGGGGAGGGACATTTCTAGATACAGAGGTATGATGGGAATGAACAGAAGGAGACCTGTCCCTTACAGAGGGCACCCTAACAGCTTGGCTACCAGTATAATGTGAGAGCACATCATCAGTATGATGTGATTCAACCTCTGTACCAACTATGCTAGACTGTCTAGTAATGGGCAGGCTGAGAAGTTTCTTTCCTGAACCTTTTCCTGGGGGAGTCCCTGGATCAGATTGAGAACCATTAGCTACTTTTTCTACAGATTGGGCACTTATGGCCTTATCCTGTACTCTAAGCATATTAATTAACAGTTCTAAAGAAGGATTCTTCCCTACACTCAAACCTCTCTCTATGCAGAGACTCCTTGCTCCTTTCCAGCTAAGGTGATCATATGCAAGTTTGGACAGTTCAACTTTTTGGCCTGTGCCAGACATTTTTTTAGAGAGAGTTAAAGTGATAGACAAAGAGAAAAAAAAAATTCAGAACTTTTTGGAAAGACAGAAAAACTTTTTAAACTTTTAAGAACTTTTTGAAAGTTTAGAAGTACTTTTCAGCATTTAGAAAAGAGTGAAAAGAGGAAATGCAAAACTTTTTGGCTATGTGTATATACACTGACCTTGTTTTGTATATTTTTCTCTTATGAAAAGTACAATGACAAGAGTGGTAAGTAGTCTCAAAGCACTTATCCCACCGCTGCACAACCAAAGTAGGAGGCTGGACTGGCTTGTAGTGAGTACCAAGGGGTACTTGCACCTTGCACCAGGCCCAGTTATCCCTTATTAGTGTATAGGGTGTCTAGCAGCTTAGGCTGATAGATAATGGTAGCTTAGCAAAGCAGCTCAGGCTGAACTAGGAGACGTGTGAAGCTACTACAGTACCACTTAGTGTCATATGCACAATATCATAAGAAAACACAATACACAGTTATACTAAAAATAAAGGTACTTTATTTTTATGACAATATGCCAAAGTATCTTAGAGTGTACCCTCAGTGAGAGGATAGGAAATATACACAAGATATATATACACAATAGCAAAAATATGCAGTATAGTCTTAGAAAACAGTGCAAACAATGTATAGTTACAATAGTATGCAATGGGGAAACATAGGGATAGGGGCAACACAAACCATATACTCCTGAAGTGGAATGCGAACCACGAATGGACCCCAAACCTATGTGACCTTGTAGAGGGTCGCTGGGACTATTAGAAAATAGTGAGAGTTAGAAAAATAACCCTCCCCAAGACCCTGAAAAGTGAGTGCAAAGTGCACTAAAGTTCCCCTAAGGACAAAATAGTCGTGTTAGAGGGAGAATGCAAGGAAAACACAAATCAGCAATGCAACAACGATGGATTCCTGACTGAGGGTACCTGTGGAAAAAGGGGACCAAGTCCAAAAGTCACAAGCAGCTCGGAGATGGGCAGATGCCCAAGAAATGCCAGCGGTTGGTGCAAAGAAGCTCTTACTAGGCTGAAGAACTGTGAATACTGCAGGAACGACAAGGGCTAGAGACTTCCCCTTTGGAGGATGGATCCCCCACGCCTTGGAGAGTCGTGCAGAAGTGTTTTCCCACCGGATGGACGCCAACAAGCCTTGCTACACGCAAATCGTGCGTTTGGAGTTTTTGGACGCTGCTGGGGCCCAGGAGGGACCAGAAGGTCGCAAATTGGACCTGCTGAGAGAGGGGACGTCGAGCAAGACAAAGAGCCCTCACTGAAGCAGGTAGCTCCCGGAGAAGTGCCAGAAACAGGCACTACGAGGATGCGTGAAACGGTGCTCGCCGAAGTTGCACAAAGGAGTCCCACGTCGCCGGAGACCAACTTAGAAAGTCGTGCAATGCAGGTTAGAGTGCCGTGGACCCAGGCTTGGCTGTGCACACAGGATTTCCGCCGGAAGTGCACAGGGGCCGGAGAAGCTTGCAAGTCGCGGTTCCCAGCAATGCAGCCCAGCGAGGTGAGGCAAGGACTTACCTCCACCAAACTTGGGCTGAAGAGTCACTGGACTGTGGGAGTCACTTGGACGGTGTCGCTGGATTCGAGGGACCTCGCTCGTCGTGCTGAGAGGAGACCCAAGGGACCGGTAATGCAGCTTTTTGGTGCCTGCGGTTGCAGGGGGAAGATTCCGTCGACCCACGGGAGATTTCTTCGGAGCTTCTGGTGCAGAGAGGAGGCAGACTACCCCCACAGCATGCACAAGCAGGAAAACAGTCGAGAAGGCGGCAGGATCACCGTTACAGAGTTGCAGTAGTCGTCTTTGCTACTATGTTGCAGGTTTGCAGGCTTCCAGCGCGGTCAGCGGTCGATTCCTTATCAGAAGGTGAAGAGGGAGATGCAGAGGAACTCGGCTGAGCTCATGCATTCGTTATCTAAAGTTTCCCCAGAGACAGAGACCCTAAATAGCCAGAAAAGAGGGTTTGGCTACCTAGGAGAGAGGAAAGGCTACTAACACCTGAAGGAGCCTATCAGCAGGAGTCTCTGACGTCACCTGGTGGCACTGGCCACTCAGAGCAGTCCAGTGTGCCAGCAGCACCTCTGTTTCCAAGATGGCAGAGGTCTGGAGCACACTGGAGGAGCTCTGGACACCTCCCAGGGGAGGTGCAGGTCAGGGGAGTGGTCACTCCCCTTTCCTTTGTCCAGTTTCGCGCCAGAGCAGGGGCTAAGGGGTCCCTGAACCGGTGTAGACTGGCTTATGCAGAATTGGGCACCTCTGTGCCCAACAAAGCATTTCCAGAGGCTGGGGGAGGCTACTCCTCCCCTGCCTTCACACCATTTTCCAAAGGGAGAGGGTGTCACACCCTCTCTCAGAGGAAGTTCTTTGTTCTGCCATCCTGGGCCAGGCCTGGCTGGACCCCAGGAGGGCAGCTGCCTGTCTGAGGGGTTGGCAGCAGCAGCAGCTGCAGTGAAACCCCAGGAAGGGCAGTTTGGCAGTACCAGGGTCTGTGCTACAGACCACTGGGATCATGGGATTGTGCCAACTATGCCAGGATGGCATAGAGGGGGCAATTCCATGATCATAGACATGTTACATGGCCACATTCGGAGTTACCATGGTGAAGCTACATATAGGTAGTGACCTATATGTAGTGCACGCGTGTAATGGTGTCCCCCGCACTCACAAAGTTCAGTGAATTGGCTCTGAACAATGTGGGGGCACCTTGGCTAGTGCCAGGGTGCCCTCACACTAAGTAACTTTGCACCTAACCTTTACCAGGTAAAGGTTAGACATATAGGTGACTTATAAGTTACTTAAGTGCAGTGTAAAATGGCTGTGAAATAACGTGGACGTTATTTCACTCAGGCTGCAGTGGCAGGCCTGTGTAAGAATTGTCAGAGCTCCCTATGGGTGGCAAAAGAATTGCTGCAGCCCATAGGGATCTCCTGGAACCCCAATACCCTGGGTACCTTAGTACCATATACTAGGGAATTATAAGGGTGTTCCAGTAAGCCAATGTAAATTGGTAAAATTGGTCACTAGCCTGTTAGTGACAATTTGAAAGTAATGAGAGAGCATAACCACTGAGGTTCTGGTTAGCAGAGCCTCAGTGAGACAGTTAGGCACCACACAGGGAACATATACATGCACACCTATGAGCACTGGGGCCCTGTGTGACAGGGTCCCAGTGACACATACATATAGGCCACAAACCTATGAGCACTGGGGTCCTGACTAGCAGGATCCCAGTGACACATAACAACCATACTGAAAACATAGTGTTTTCACTATGAGCAATGAGGCCTGGCTATCAGGATCCCAGTGAGACAGTGAAAACAGTGACAAACACCCTGACATACACTCACAAACAGGCCAAAAGTGGGGGTAACAAGGCTAGAAAGAGGCTACCTTCTCACAGACACCCTGTTAGGGGACCACTAACACTTGTGAAGGAGGGTTGGGAACAACCTTTAAAAGCTCCTAAGCAGGATATTGTGGATTATGTACTTGGCCTCAGATCAAGGATGGCTGAGTATATGAAAAAGGCCAGTAAGAACCTTCAGGCCAGCCAAGAGCTCCAGAAGCAATGGCATGATCAGAAGGCTGTTTTGGTTCAGTACCAACCAGGGCAGAAAGTGTGGGTCTTGGAGTCTGTGGCTCCAAGAGCACTCCAAGATAAATGGAGTGGTCCCCACACAATTGTTGAGAAAAAGGGTGAAGTCACTTATTTAGTTGACTTAGGCACTGCCAGGAGTCCCCTTAGGGTGCTCCATGTCAACCGCCTGAAACCCTACTATGACAGGGCTGATCTCACCCTGCTCATGGCAACTGATGAGGGACAGGAAGAAGACAGTGATCCTCTACCTGATCTCTTCTCTTCCACAGAACAAGATGCTCTTGTGGAAGGTGTAGTTTTGGCTGATTGTCTTACTGCTGAGCAGAAAGACCATTGCATAAATCTCCTGGGTCAGTTTTCTGAACTCTTCTCTACTGTGCCAGGTACCACTTCTTGGTGTGAGTACACTATAGATACTGGAGACAGCTTGCCTGTCAAAAGTAAAATCTATAGGCAGCCCGACCATGTCAGAGACTGCATAAAGCAAGAGGTGCAGAAAATGTTAGAACTGGGAGTGGTTGAGCACTCTGAAAGTCCATGGGCTTCTCCTGTGGTACTTGTACCAAAACCCCATTCCAAAGATGGAAAGAAGGAAATGCGGTTTTGTGTAGACTACAGAGGTCTCAACCTAGTAACCAAATCTGATGCTCACCCTATACCCAGGGCAGATGAGCTCATAGATACACTGGCATCTGCCAAGTATCTAAGAACTTTTGATTTGACTGCAGGGTATTGGCAGATCAAATTATCAGAAGATACTAAACCTAAAACTGCATTTTCAACCATTGGAGGGCATTACCAGTTCACAGTAATGCCTTTTGGATTGAAAAATGCACCTGCCACTTTTCAGAGGTTGGTGAACACAGTCCTGCAAGGGCTGGAAGCTTTCAGTGCAGCATATCTAGACGATATAGCTGTCTTTAGCTCTAGCTTGGATGATCACCTGGTCCACCTATGGAAAGTTTTGGAGGCCCTGCAAAAGGCAGGCCTCACTATCAAGGCTTCAAAGTGCCAGATAGGGCAGGGTAAGGTGGTTTATCTGGGACACCTTTTTGGTGGGGAACAGATTGCACCACTGCAGGGAAAAATCCAAACAATTATTGATTGGGTTCCCCCTACTACTCAGACTCAGGTTTGAGCCTTCCTAGGCCTCACTGGGTATTACAGGAGGTTCATTAAGAACTATGGCTCCATTGCAGCCCCTCTTAATGACCTCACATCCAAGAAAATGCCAAAAAAGGTATTATGGACATCTAACTGTCAGAAAGCTTTTGAGGAGCTGAAGCAGGCCATGTGCTCTGCACCTGTCCTGAAAAGCCCTTGTTACTCTAAAAAATTCTATGTCCAGACTGATGCATCTGAATTAGGAGTAGGGGCAGTCCTATCACAAGTTAATTCTGAGGGCCAGGATCAACCTGTTGCTTTTATTAGTAGGAGGTTGACCCCTAGAGAAAAGCGTTGGTCTGCCATAGAGAGGGAGGCCTTTGCTGTGGTCTGGGCACTGAAGAAGTTGAGGCCATACCTGTTTGGCACTCACTTCATTGTTCAGACAGACCACAAACCTCTACTTTGGCTAAAACAAATGAAAGGTGAAAATCCTAAATTGTTGAGGTGGTCCATATCCCTACAGGGAATGGACTATACAGTGGAACATAGACCTGGGAGTAGCCACTCCAATGCAGATGGACTCTCCAGATATTTCCACTTAGACAATGAAGACTCATCAGGTCATGGCTAGTCTTATTGTCCTTCGTTTGGGGGGAGGGTTGTGTAGGAAAGTACCATCTTGCCTGGCATGTTACCCCCATTTTTCACTGCATATATGTTGTTTTAGTTGTATGAGTCACTGGGACCCTGGTACCCAGGGCCCCAGTGCTCATAAGTGTGCCTGAATGTGTTACCTGTGTAGTGACTAACTGTCTCACTGAGGCTCTGCTAATCAGAACCTCAGTGGTTATGCTCTCTCATTTCTTTCAAATTGTCACTAACAGGCTAGTGACCAATTTTACCAATTTACATTGGCTACTGGAACACCCTTATAATTCCCTAGGATATGGTACTGAGGTACCCAGGGTATTGGGGTTCCAGGAGATCCCTATGGGCTGCAGCATTTCTTTTGCCACCCATAGGGAGTTCTGACAATTCTTACACAGGCCTGCCACTGCAGCTTGAGTGAAATAAGGTCCACGTTATTTCACAGCCATTTTACACTGCAGTTAAGTAACTTATAAGTCACCTATATGTCTAACCTTTACCTGGTAAATGTTAGGTGCAAAGTTACTTAGTGTGAGGGCACCCTGGCACTAGCCAAGGTGCCCCCACATTGTTCAGGGCCAATTCCCCGGACTTTGTGAGTGCGGGGACACCATTACACGCGTGCACTACATATAGGTCAATACCTATATGTAGCTTCACAATGGTAACTCCGAATATGGCCATGTAACATGTCTATGATCATGGAATTGCCCCCTCTATGCCATCCTGGCATAGTTGGCGCAATCCCATGATCCCAGTGGTCTGTAGCACAGACCCTGGTACTGCCAAACTGCCTTTCCTGGGGTTTCACTGCAGGTGCTGCTGCTGCAAACCCCTCAGACAGGTTTCTGCCCTCCTGGGGTCAAGCCAGGCTTGTCCCAGGATGGCAAAACAAAGGACTTCCTCTGAGAGAGGGTGTTACACCCTCTCCCTTTGGAAAATGGTATGAAGGCAGGGGAGGAGTAGCCTCCCCTAGCCTCTGGAAATGCTTTCATGGGCACATTTGGTGCCCATTTCTGCATAAGCCAGTCTACACCGGTTCAGGGACCCCTTATCCCTATTCTGGCGCGAAACTGGACAAAGGAAAGGGGAGTGACCACTCCCCTGACCTGCACCTCCCCTGGGAGGTGTCCAGAGCTCCTCCAGTGTGCTCCAGACCTCTGCCATCTTGGAAACAGAGGTGCTGCTGGCACACTGGACTACTCTGTGTGGCCAGTGCCACCAGGTGACGTCAGAGACTCATTCTGATAGGCTCCTTCAGGTGTTGCTAGCCTATCCTCTCTCCTAGGTAGCCAAACCCTCTTTTCTGGCTATTTAGGGTCTCTGTCTCTGGGGAAACTTTAGATAACGAATGCAAGAGCTCATCATAGTTCCTCTGCATCTCTCTCTTCACCTTCTGCCAAGGAATCGACTGCTGACCGCGCTGGAAGCCTGCAAAACTGCAACATAGTAGCAAAGACGACTACTGCAACTCTGTAACGCTGATCCTGCCGCCTTCTCGACTGTTTTCCTGGTGGTGCATGCTGTGGGGGTAGTCTGCCTCCTCTCTGCACTAGAAGCTGCGAAGAAATCTCCTGTGGGTCGACGGATTCTTCCCCCTGCAACCGCAGGCACCAAAAAGCTGCATTACTGGTCCCTTGGGTCTCCTCTCAGAACGACGAGCGAGGTCCCTTCAATCCAGCAACTCTGTCCAAGTGACTTTCACAGTCCAGTGACTCTTCAGTCCAAGTTTGGTGGAGGTAAGTCCTTGCCTCCCCACGCAAGACTGCATTGCTGGTAACCGCGACTTTTGCAGCTACTCCGGCCCCTGTGCACTTCCGGCAGAAATCCTTTGTGCACAGCCAAGCCTGGGTCCACGGCACTCTAACCTGCATTGCACGACTTTCTAAGTTGGTCTCCGGCGACGTGGGACTCCTTTGTGTAACTTCTGGTGAGCACTGTTTCACGCATCTTTGTATTGCCTGTTTCTGGCACTTCTCCATGTGCTACCTGCTGCTGAGAGGGCTCCTTGTCTTGCTCGACGTCCCCTCTATCTCCTGGTCCGATTTGCAACCTCCTGGTCCCTCCTGGGCTATACCAGCATCCAAAAACGCTTACCGCATGATTTGCAGCTAGCAAGGCTTGTTGGCATTCTTTCGGCGGGAAAACACTTCTGCACAACTCTCCACGGCAAGTGGGATCCGTCTACTAAAGGGGAAGTCTGTAGCCTTTTTCGTTCCTGCAGAATCCTCAGCTTCTTCTGTCCAGTAGAAGCTTCTTTGCACCCACAGCTGGCATTTCCTGGGCATCTGCCCATCTCCGACTTGCTTGTGACTTTTGGACTTGGTCCCCTTGTTCCACAGGTACCCTCGACTGGACATCCATTGTGGTTGCATTGCTGGTTTGTGTCTTTCCTGCATTATTCCCTTATCACGACTTCTATGTCCTTTGGGGAATTTTAGTGCACTTTGCACTCACTTTTCAGGGTCTTGGGGTGGGCTATTTTTCTAACCCTTACTATTTTCTAATAGTCCCAGCGACCCTCTACAAGGTCACATAGGTTTGGGGTCCATTCGTGGTTCGCATTCCACTTTTGGAGTATATGGTTTGTGTTGCCCCTATCCCTATGTGCCTCCATTGCATCCTATTGTAACTATACATTGTTTGCACTGTTTTCTAAGACTATACTGCATATTTTTGGTACTGTGTACATATAACTTGTGTATATTTGCTATCCTCACTCTGAGGGTACACTCTGAGATACTTTGGCATATTGTCATAAACATAAAGTACCTTTATTTTTTAGTATAACTGTGTATTGTGTTTTCTTATGATATTGTGCAAGTGACACTTGTGGTACTGTAGTAGCTTCGCACGTCTCCTAGTTCAGCCTAAGCTGCTCTGCTAAGCTACCATTATCTATCAGCCTATGCTGCTAGACACCCTATACACTAATAAGGGATAACTGGGCCTGGTGCAAGGTGCAAGTACCCCTTGGTACTCAATACAAGCCAGTCCAGCCTCCTACAGCAACAACAAGGGATTTCCAGACTAGAGTACCTGTGGAACAAGGGGACCAAGTCCAAGAGTCACGATCAAGTCGGGAGTGGGCAGATGCCCAAGAAATGCCAGCTGTGGGTGCAAAGAAGCTGCCCCCGGATGGTAGAAGCTGTGGATTCTGCAAGAATGACAAGGGCTAGAAACTTCCCCTTTGGAGGATGGATGTGCCACGTCGTGTAGAAGCTTGCAGAGGTGTTTTCGTGCAGAAAGACTGCAAACAAGCCTTGCTAGCTGCAAGGAATGCGGTTAGGGTTTTTGGATGCTGCTGTGGCCCAGGAGGGACCAGGATGTAGCCAATTGCATGAGGAGACAGAGGGGGCGTCCAGCAAGACAAAGAGCCCACTCAGAAGCAGGCAGCACCCGCAGAAGTGCTGGAACAAGCTCTACGAAGTGGAGTGAACTGGAGCTCACCCGAAGAAACAAAGGAAGGTCCCACGACGCCGGAGGACAACTCAGGAGGTCGTGCACTACAGGTTATAGTGCCGGGGACCCAGGCTTGGCTGTTGTAGGAGGCTGGACTGGCTTGTAGTGAGTACCAAGGGGTACTTACACCTTGCACCAGGCCCAGGTATCCCTTATTAGTGTATAGGGTATCTAGCAGCTTAGGCTGATAGATAATGGTAGCTTAGCAGAGCAGCTTAGGCTGAACTAGGAGACGAGTGAAGCTCCTACAGTACCACTAGTGTCACTTGCACAATATCATAAGAAAACACAATACACAGATATACTAAAAATAAAGGTACTTTATTTTTATGACAATATGCCAAAGTATCTCAGAGTGTACCCTCAGTATGAGGATAGCAAATATACACAAGATATATGTACACAATACCAAACATATGCAGTATAGTCTTAGAAAACAGTGCAAACAATGTATAGTTACAATAGGATGCAATGGGGACACATAGGGATAGGGGCAACACAATCCATATACTCCAAAAGAGGAATGCGAACTACGAATAGACCCCAAATCTATGTCACCTTGTAGAGGGTCGCTGGGACTATTAGAAAATAGTAAGCGTTAGAAAAATAGCCCACCCCAAGACCCTGAAAAGTGAGTGCAAAGTGCACTAAAGTTCCCCAAAGGACATAGAAGTCGTGATAGGGGAATTCTGCAGGAAAGACACAAACCAGCAATGCAACAACGATGGATTTCCAGTCGAAGGTACCTGTGGAACAAGGGGACCAAGTCCAAAAGTCACAAGCAAGTCGGAGATGGGCAGATGCCCAGGTATTGCCAGCTGGGGGTGCAAAGAGACTGCTACTGGACAGAAGAAGCTGAGGATTCTGCAGGAACGACAAGGGCTAGAAACTTCCCCTTTGGAGGATCGATCCGGCACACAGTGGAGAGTCGTGCAGAAGTGTTTTCCTGCCAAAAGACTGCCAACAAGCCTCGCTAGCTGCAAGTTGAGCAGTTAGCGTTTTTGGATGTTGCTGTGGTCCAGGAGGGACCAGGATGTCGCCAATTACCTCTGAAGACAGAGGGGGCATGAGGCAAGTCAAGGAGCCCTCTCAGAAGCAGGCAGCACCCGCAGAAGTGCCAGAAAAGGCACTACGAAGAAGAGTGAAACGGTGCTCACCCGAAGTTGCACAAAGGAGTCCCACGTTGCCGGAGACCAACTTAGAAAGTCGTGCAATGCAGGTTAGAGTGCCGTGGACCCAGGCTTGGGTGTGCACAAAGGAGTTCCGCTGGAAGTGCACAGAGGCCGGAATAGCTGCAAAAGTCGTGGTTCCCAGCAATGCAGTCTGGCGTGGGGAGGCAAGGACTTACCTCCACCAAACTTGGACTGAAGAGTCACTGGACTGTGGGAGTCAATTGGACAGAGTTGCTGGAATCAAGGGACCTCGCTCGTCGTGCTGAGAGGAGACCCAGAGTACAGGTAATGCAGTTCTTTGGTGCCTGCGGTTGTAGGGGGAAGATTCCGTCGACCCACGGGAGATTTCTTCAGAGCTTCTACTGCAGAGAGGCGGCAGACTACCCCCACAGCATGCACCACCAGGAAAACAGTCGAGAAGGCGGCAGGATCAGCGTTACAGAGTTGCAGTAGTTGTCTTTGCTACTTTGTTGCAGTTTTGCAGGCTTCCAGCGCGGTCAGCAGTCGATTCCGTGGCAGAAGGTGAAGAGAGAGATGCAGAGGAACTCTGATGAGCTCTTGCATTCGTTATCTAAGGAAATCCCCAAAGCAGAGACCCTAAATAGCCAGAAAAGAGGGTTTGGCTACTTAGGAGAGAAGATAGGCTAGCAACACCTGAAGAAGCCTATCAGAAGGAGTCTCTGACGTCACCTGCTGGCCCTGGCCACTCAGAGCAGTCCAGTGTGCCAGGAGCACCTCTGTTTCCAAGATGGCAGAGGTCTGGAGCACACTGGAGGAGCTCTGGGCACCTCCCAGGGGAGGTGCAGGTCAGGGGAGTGGTCACTCCCCTTTCCTTTGTCCAGTTTCGCGCCAGAGCAAAGCTGAGGGGTCCCTGAACCGGTGTAGACTGGCTTATGCAGAAATGGGCACCATCTGTGCCCATGAAAGCATTCCCAGAGGCTGGGGGAGGCTACTCCTCCCCTGCCTTCACACCATTTTCCAAAGGGAGAGGGTGTAACACCCTTTTTCAGAGGAAATCCTTTGTTCTGCCATCCTGGGACAAGCCTGGCTTGACCCCAGAGGGGCAGAAACCTGTCTGAGGGTTGGCAGCAGCAGCAGCTGCAGTGAAACCCCAGGAAAGGCAGTTTGGTAGTACCAGGGTCTGTGCTACAGACCACTGGGACCATGGGATTGTGCCAACTATGCCAGGATGGCATAGAGGGTGCAATTCCATGATCATAGACATGTTACATGGCCATATTCGGAGTTACCATTGTGATGACGCGTGTAATGGTGTCCCCGCACTCACAAAGTCCGGGGAATTGGCCCTGAACAATGTGGGGGCACCTTGGCTAGTGCCAGGGTGCCCTCACACTTAGTAACTTTGCACCTAACCTTTACCAGGTAAAGGTTAGACATATAGGTGACTTATAAGTTACTGAAGTGCAGTGTAAAATGGCTGTGAAATAACGTGGACGTTATTTCACTCAGGCTGCAGTGTCAGGCCTGTGTAAGAATTGTCAGAGCTCCCTATGGGTGGCAAAAGAAATGCTGCAGCCCATAGGGATCTCCTGGAACCCCAATACCCTGGGTACCTCAGTACCATATCCTAGGGAATTATAAGGGTGTTCCAGTAGCCAATGTAAATTGGTAAAATTGGTCACTAGCCTGTTAGTGACACTTTGAAAGAAATGAGAGAGCATAACCACTGAGGTTCTGATTAGCAGAGCCTCAGTGAGACAGTTAGTCACTACACAGGTAACACAGTCAGGCACACTTATGAGCACTGGGGCCCTGGAGAACAGGGTCTAGTGACACATACAACTAAAACAACATATATACAGTGAAAAATGGGGGTAACATGCCAGGCAAGATGGTACTTTCCTACACAACCCCCCCCCCCAAACGAATGACAATAAGACTAGCCATGCCCTGATGAGTCTTCATTGTCTAAGTGGAAATATCTGGAGAGTCCATCTGCATTGGAGTGGGTACTCCCAGGTCTATGTTCCACTGTATAGTCCATTCCCTGTAGGGATATGGACCACCTCAACAATTTAGGGTTTTCACCTTTCATTTGTTTTAGCCACAGTAGAGGTTTGTGGTCTGTCTGAACAATGAAGTGAGTGCCAAACAGGTATGGCCTCAACTTCTTCAGTGCCCAGACCACAGCAAATGCCTCCCTCTCAATGGCAGACCAACGCTTTTCTCTAGGAGTCAACCTCCTACTAATAAAAGCAACAGGTTGATCCTGGCCCTCAGAATTAAGTTGCGATAGGACTGCCCCTACTCCTAATTCAGATGCATCAGTTTGGACATAGAATTATTTAGAGTAACAAGGGCTTTTCAGGACAGGTGCAGAGCACATGGCCTGCTTCAGCTCCTCAAAAGCTTTCTGACAGTTTGCTGTCCATAATACCTTTTTAGGCATTTTCTTGGAAGTGAGGTCATTAAGAGGGGCTGCAATGGAGCCATAGTTCTTAATGAACCTCCTGTAATACCCAGTGAGGCCGAGGAAGGCTCTCACCTGAGTCTGTGTAGTAAGGGGATCCCAATCAATAATTGTTTGGATTTTCCCCTGTAGTGGTGCAATCTGTTCCCCACCAACAAGGTGTCCCAGATAAACCACCTTAACCTGCCCTATCTGGCACTTTGAAGCCTTGATAGTGAGGCCTGCCTTTTGCAGGGCCTCCTAAACTTTCCATAGGTGGACCAGGTGATCATCCCAGCTGGAGCTAAAGACAGCTATATCGTCCAAAAATGCTGCACTGAAAGCTTCCAGCCCTTGCAGGACTGTGTTCACCAACCTCTGAAAAGTGGCAGGTGCATTCTTCAATCCAAAAGGCATTACAGTGAACTGGTAATGTCCTCCAATGGTTGAAAATGCAGTTTTAGGTTTAGCATCTTCTGATAATTTGATCTGCAAATACCCTGCAGTCAAATCAAAAGTGCTTAGATACTTGGCAGATGCCAGTGTATCTATGAGCTCATCTGCCCTGGGTATAGGGTGAGCATCAGTTTTGGTTACCAGGTTGAGACCTCTATAGTCTACACAAAACCGCATTTCCTTCTTTCCATCTTTGGAATGGGGTTTTGGTACAAGTACCACAGGAGAAGCCCATGGACTTTCAGAGTGCTCAACCACTCCTAGTTCTAGCATTTTGTGCACCTCTTGCTTTATGCAGTCTCTGACATGGTCAGGCTGCCTATAGATTTTACTTTTGACAGGCAAGCTGTCTCCAGTATCTATAGTGTGCTCACACCAAGAAGTGGTACCTGGCACAGTAGAGAAGAGTTCAGAGAATTGATCTAGGAGATTTATGCAATGGTCTTTCTGCTCAGCAGTAAGACAATCAGCCAAAACTACACCTTCCACTAGAGCATCTTGTTCTGTGGAAGAGAAGAGATCAGGAAGAGGATCACTGTCTTCTTCCTGTCCCTCATCAGTTGCCATGAGCAGGGTGAGATCAGCCCTGTCATAGTAGGGTTTCAGGCGGTTGACATGGAGCACCCTAAGGGGACTCCTGGCAGTGCCTAAGTCAACTACATAAGTGACTTCACCCTTTTTCCCAACAATTGTGTGGGGTCCACTCCATTTATCTTGGAGTGCTCTTGGGGCCACAGGCTCCAAGACCCACACTTTCTGCCCTGGTTGGTACTGAACCAAAACAGCCTTCTGATCATGCCATTGCTTCTGGAGCTCTTGGCTGGCCTGAAGGTTATTACTGGCCTTTTTCATATACTCAGCCATCCTTCATCTGAGGCCAAGTACATAATCCACAATATCTTGCTTAGGAGCTTTTAAAGGTTGTTCCCATCCCTCCTTTACAAGTGTTAGTGGACCCCTAACAGGGTGTCCAAAAAGAAGTTCAAATGGGCTAAAGCCCACTCCTTTCTGGGGTACCTCCCTGTAGGCAAAAAGGAGGCATGGTAACAGGATATCCCATCCCCTGCGGAGTTTTTCAGGGAGACCCATAATCATGCCTTTGAGAGTTTTATTAAATCTCTCCACCAGTCCATTTGTTTGTGGATGATAGGGTGTGGTGAATTTGTAAGTTACACCACACTCCTTCCACATGGCCTTTAAGTAAGCAGACATGAAATTGCTTCCCCTGTCTGATACCACCTCTTTTGGGAAGCCCACCCTGGAAAAGATTCCCAGGAGGGCCTTTGCCACTGCAGGAGCTGTAGTGGTCCTTAGAGTAATTGCTTCAGGATATCTGGTGGCATGGTCCACTGCCACCAAGATAAACCTATTGCCTGAAGCAGTAGGAGGATCAAGGGGGCCAACTATGTCAACCCCTACCCTTTCAAAGGGAACCCCAACCACAGGCAGTGGAATAAGGGGTGCCTTTGGGGCGCCACCTGTCTTGCCACTGGCTTGACAGGTTTCACAGGACTTACAAAATTCCTTTGTGTCCTCTGACATTCTAGGCCAATGAAACAAGGGAACAAGCCTGTCCCAAGTTTTCATTTGTCCCAGATGTCCTGCTAGGGGAATGTCGTGAGCAAGAGTTAGGAGGAACTTTCTGTGCTCCTGAGGGATCACTAATCTCCTGGCAGCTCCAGGTTTAGGATCCCTTGCCTCAGTATACAAGAGATTGTCCTCCCAGTAAACTCTGTGAGAGTCACTGACACCCCCATTAGCCTGTTTGACAGCTTGCTGTCTCAGACCCTCTAATGTGGGACAGGTTTGCTGTGCCACACTCAGCTCCTCTCTGGCAGGCCCCCCTTCACCCAAAAGCTCAGCAGTGTCTGCTTCCAGCTCCTCTGGTGTAGGTTCTGCACAGGGAGGGAATTCTTCTTCCTCAGAAGTAGAATCCACTGTAGAGGGAGGGATAGTAGGAAGTGGTTTGCTTCTACTAGCCCTAGCTTTAGGGAGCACTTGGTCCATTGTTCCAGGATCCAAGCTTCCCTGTCCTTTTTGCTTTTTGGCCTGAGCACTTGTCAAAGCAAAAATATGCCCTGGGATGCCCAGCATTGCTGCATGGGCCTCCAACTCCACATCTGCCCAAGCTGATGTCTCCAAATCATTTCCTAGTAGACAGTCTACAGGTAAATATGTGGCTACCACAACTTTCTTTGGACCAGTAACCCCCCCCAGTTGAGATTTACAACAGCCATGGGGTGGCTAAGTGTGTTGTTGTGAGCATCGGTTACTTGGTACTGGTGACCAAGTAGGTGTTGTTCATGGTGGACCAGTTTCTCTATGACCATAGTCACACTGGCACCAGTGTCCCTGTAGGCCTGAACCTCAACACCATTTATTAGGGGTAGCTGCTTGTACTTATCCATATTAAGGGGACAAGCAACTAAGGTGGCTAAATCAAAAGCCCCCTCAGAGACTAACACAGCCTCTGTGGTCTCCCTAACAAGACCAACCCCAACTAAGCTACCAATAGTGAGCCCAGCTACTCCCTTGGATTGGCTATTAGTAGGTTTGCTCCCACCACCACTGCTATTAGTAGGGACACTAGGGGTAGCAGTAGGGGTTGTAGTGGTAGTAGGCTTGGTGCTTTTCTTTGGACAACTGGCATCTGTTGTCCAATGGCCTTTTACTTTACATAAATAGCACCATAGTTTCTTTTCTTTGTTTTGATTAAAAGAGGATTTGGGCCCACCACCCCCACCAGAGTGTTTTTGTGGGCCTGATGAAGACTCATTTTTAGATTTGTCCCCACCCTTGTCAGAAGACTTACCATCCTTCTTTTTGTTGCCATCTTTGTCACCCCCTGTATGAACTTTTCTGTTCACCCTTGTTCTGACCGATTTGTCTGCCTTCTTTCCCAATTCTTGGGGAGAGGTCAGATCAGAGTCCACCAAGTACTGGTGCAACAAATCAGACACACAATTATTAAGAATATGCTCTCTCAGGATCAAGTTATACAGGCTTTCAAAATCAGTAACTTTACTGCCTTTTAACCACCCCTCCAAGGCCTTCACTGAATGGTCAATGAAATCAACCCAGTCTTGTGAAGACTCCTTTTTGGTCTCTCTGAACCTTATCCTGTATTGTTCAGTGGTTAAGCCATAACCATCCAGGAGTGCATTCTTAAGAACTGTAAAATTATTTGCATCACTTTCTTTCACAGTAAGGAGCCTATCCCTACCTTTTCCACTAAATGATAGCCATAGGATAGCAGCCCACTGCCTTTGAGGGACATCCTGTACAACACAGGCCCTCTCAAGTGCAGCAAACCACTTGTTAATGTCATCCCCCTCCTTATAAGGGGGAACTATCTTGTGCAGATTCCTGGAATCATGCTCTTTTACAGGATGACTATGGGGAATACTGCTGCTGCCACCATGGGTACCTAAACCTAACTTCTGTCTTTCCTTCTCTAGTTCAAAAGACTGTCTATCCAAATCCAGCTGTTGCTTTTTAAGCTTCAGTCTGGTTTGTTCCACCCTCAACTTATTGAGTTCCCTCTCTAACATTCTGTCATCAGGGTTGGTGGGAGGGACATTCCTAGATACAGAGGTATGATGGGAAAGAACAGAAGGAGACCTGTCCCTTACAGAAGCCACCCTAACAGCTTGGCTAACAGAAACATCACTTTCAGTGTGGTGAGAATGAATGATCTTGCTATGATGTGAGACAACACTATTTGTATGGTGTGGCTCTTCATCATTACCAACTATGCTAGACTGTCTAGTAATGGGCAGGCTAGGAAGTTTCTTTCCTGAATCTTTTCCTGGGGGAGTCCCTGGATAAGATTGTGAACCATTTGCTACTTTTTCAACAGATGTGGCCCCTTTGGCCTTATCTTGTTCTCTAAGCATGTTAAGCAATAATTCCAAAGAAGGATTCTTCCCTACACTCAAACCTCTCTCTACACAGAGACTCCTTGCTCCTTTCCAGCTAAGGTGGTCATATGCAAGTTTGGACAGATCAACATTGTGGCCTGTGCCAGACATTTTTAGAGAGAGTTAAAGTGATAGAAAAAGAGAAAAAAGTTTTCAGAACTTTTTGGAAAGACAGAAAAAAAAACTTTTTAAATTTGTAAGAACTTTTTGAAAGTTTAGAAGTACTTTTCAGCACTTTAGAAAACAGTGAAAAGAGGAAATGCAAAACATTTTAGCTATGTGTACACACACTGAACTTGTTTTGTATATTTTTCTCTTATGAAAAGTACAATGGCAAGAGTGGTAAGTAGTCTTAAAGCACTTCTCCCACCGCTGCACAACCAATGTAGGAGGCTGGACTGGCTTGTAGTGAGTACCAAGGGGTACTTACACCTTGCACCAGGCCCAGGTATCCCTTATTAGTGTATAGGGTGTCTAGCAGCTTAGGCTGATAGATAAGGGTAGCTTAGCAGAGCAGCTTAGGCTGAACTAGGAGACTTGTGAAGCTAGTACAGTACCACAAGTGTCACTTGCACAATATCATAAGAAAACACAATACACAGTTATACTAAAAATAAAGGTACTTTATTTTTATGACAATATGCCAAAGTATCTCAGAGTGTACCCTCAGAGTAAGGATAGCAAATATACACAAGTTATATGTACACAGTACTAAAAATATGCAGTATAGTCTTAGAAAACAGTGCAAACAATGTATAGTTACAATGGGATGCAATGGGGACACATAGGGATAGGGGCAACACAAACCATATACTCCAAAAGTGTAATGCGAACCACGAATGGACCCCAAACCTATGTGACCTTGTAGAGGGTCGCTGGGACTATTAGAAAATAGTGAGAGTTAGAAAAATAGCCCTCCCCAAGACCCTGAAAAGTGAGTGCAAAGTGCACTGAAGTTCCCCAAAAGACAAAGAAGTCGTGATAGAGGAATAATGCAGGAAAGACACAAACCAACAATGCAACAACGGTGGATTTCTAATCTAGGGTACCTGTGGAACAAGGGAACCAAGTCCAAAAGTCACAACCTAGTCGGAGATGGGTATATGCCCAGGAAATGCCAGCTGTAGGTGCAAAGAAGCTTCTACTGGACAGAAGAAGCTGAGGTTTCTGCAGGAACGAAAAGGGCTAGAGACTTCCCCTTTGGTGGACTTATCTACCTCGCCGTGCAAAGTCGTGCAGATGTATTTCCTGCCGAAAGAATGCCAGCAATCCATGCTAGCTGCAAATCGTGAAGTTAGCGTTTTTGGACGCTGCTGTGGCCCAGGAGGGACCAGGAGGTCGCAAATCGGACCAGGAGGTAGAGGGGACGTCGAGCAAGACAAGGAGCCCTCTCAGCAGCAGGTAGCTCCTGGAAAAGTGCCAGAAACAGGCACTACGAGGATGCATGAAATGATGCTCACCCGAAGTTACACAAAGGAGTCTCACGTCGCCGGAGACCAACTTAGAAAGTCGTGCAATGCAGGTTAGAGTGCCGTGGACCCAGGCTTGGCTGTGCACAAAGGATTTCCACCGGAAGTGCACAGTGGCCGGAGAAGTTGCAAAAGTCGCAGTTACCAACAATGCAGTCTGGCGTGGGGAGGCAAGGACTTACCTCCACCAAACTTGGACTGAAGAGTCACTGGACTGTGGGAGTCACTTGGACAGAGTTGCTGGATTCAAGGGACCTCGCTCGTCTTGCTGAGAGGAGACCCAAGGGACCGGTAAAGCAGCTTTTTGGTGCCTGCGGTTGCAGGGGGAAGATTCCGTCGACCCACAGGAGATTTCTTCGCAGCTTCTAGTGCAGAGAGGAGGCAGACTACCCCCACAGCATGCACCACCAGGAAAACAGTCGAGAAGGCGGCAGGATCAGCGTTACAGAGTTGCAGTAGTCGTCTTTGCTACTATGTTGCAGTTTTGCAGGCTTCCAGCGCGGTCAGCAGTCGATTCCTTGGCAGAAGGTGAAGAGAGAGATGCAGAGTAACTCTGATGAGCTCTTTTATTCATTATCTAAAGTTTCCCCAGAGACAGAGACCCTAAATAGCCAGAAAAGAGGGTTTGGCTACCTAGGAGAGAGGATATTCTAGCAACACCTGAAGGAGCCTATCAGAAGGAGTCTCTGACGTCACCTGGTGGCACTGACCACTCAGAGCAGTCCAGTGTGCCAGCAGCACCTCTGTTTCCAAGATGGCAGAGGTCTGGAGCACACTGGAGGAGCTCTGGACACCTCCCAGGGGAGGTGCAGGTCAGGGGAGTGGTCACTCCCCTTTCCTTTGTCCAGTTTCGCGCCAGAGCAGGGCTAAGGGGTCCCTGAACCGGTGTAGACTGGCTTATGCAGAAATGGGCACCAAATGTGCCCATGAAAGCATTTCCAGAGGCTGGGGGAGGCTACTCCTCCCCTGCCTTCACACCATTTTCCAAAGGGAGAGGGTGTAACACCCTCTCTCAGAGGAAGTCCTTTGTTCTGCCATCCTGGGACAAGCCTGGCTTGACCCCAGGGGGGCAGAAACCTGTCTGAGGGGTTGGCAGAAGCAGCAGCTGCAGTGAAACCCCAGGAAAGGCAGTTTGGCAGTACCAGGGTCTGTGCTACAGACCACTGGGACCATGGGATTGTGCCAACTATGCAAGGATGGCATAGAGGGGGCAATTCCATGATCATAGACATGTTACATGGCCATATTCGGAGTTACCATTGTGAAGCTACATATAGGTAGTGACCTATATGTAGTGCACGCGTGTAATGGTGTCCCCGCACTCACAAAGTCTGGGGAATTGGCCCTGAACAATGTGGGGGCACCTTGGCTAGTGCCAGGGTGCCCTCACACTAAGTAACTTTGCACCTAACCTTTACCAGGTAAAGGTTAGACATATAGGTGACTTATAAGTTACTTAAGTGCAGTGTAAAATGGCTGTGAAATAACGTGGACGTTATTTCACTCAGGCTGCCGTGGCAGGCCTGTGTAAGAATTGTCAGTGCTCCCTATGGGTGGCAAAAGAAATGCTGCAGCCCATAGGGATCTCCTGGAACCCCAATACCCTGGGTACCTCAGTACCATATCCTAGGGGAGTATAAGGGTGTTCCAGTAGCCAATGTAAATTGGTAAAATTGGTCACTAGCCTGTTAGTGACAATTTGAAAGAAATGAGAGAGCATAACCACTGAGGTTCTGATTAGCAGAGCCTCATTGAAACAGTTAGTCACTACACAGGTAACACAGTCAGGCAGACTTATGAGCACTTGGGCCCTGGAGAACAGGGTCCCAGTGACACATACAACTAAAACAACATATATACAGTGAAAAATGGGGGTAACATGCCAGGCAAGATGGTACTTTCCTACAATAACCACTGATGTTCTGGATAGCAGAGCCTCAGTGAGACAGTTAGTCATAACACAGGTAACACATTCAGGCACACACGTATGAGCACTGGGGCCCTGGCTGGCGGGGTCCCAGTGACACATACGACTAAAACAACATATATACAGTGAAAAATGGGGGTAACATGCCTGGCAAGATGGTACTTTCCTACACAACCCCCCCCCCAAATGAAGGACAATAAGACTAGTCATTACCTGATGGGTCTTCTTTGTCTAAGTGGAAATATCTGGAGAGTCCATCTGCATTGGAGTGGGTACTCCCAGGTCTATGTTCCACTGTATAGTCCATTCCCTGTAGGGATATGGACCACCTCAACAATTTAGGATTTTCACCTTTCATTTGTTTTAGCCAAAGTAGAGGTTTGTGGTCTGTCTGAACAATGAAGTGAGTGCCAAAGAGGTATGGCCTCAACTTCTTCAGTGCCCAGACCACAGCAAAGGCCTCCCTCTCTATGGCAGACCAACGCTTTTCTCTAGGGGTCAACCTCCTGCTGATAAAAGCAACAGGTTGATCCTGGCCCTCGGAATTAAGTTGTGATAGGACTGCCCCTACTCCTAATTCAGATGCATCAGTTTGGACATATAATTTTTTCAAGACAGGGGCTTGGAGAAGGGTGGAGACAAATCTAAAAATGAGTCTTCATCAGGCCCACAAAAACACTCTGGTGGGGGTGGTGGGCCCAAATCCTCTTCCAATCAAAACAAAGAAAAGAAATCATGGTGCTATTTATGTAAAGTAAAAGGCCATTGGACAAAAGATCCCAGTTGTCCAAAGAAAAGCACCAAGCCTCCTACCACTACAACCCCTACTGCTACACCTAAAGTCCCTACTAATAGCAGTGGTGGTGGGAGCAAACCTACTAATAGCCAATCCAATGGAGTAGCTGGGCTCACTATTGGTAACTTAGTTGGGGTTGGTCTGATTAGGGAGACCACAGAGGCTGTGTTAGTCTCTGAGGGGGCTATTGATTTAGCCACCTTGGTTGCTTGTCCCCTTAACATGGATAAGTACAAGCAACTACCCCTAATAAATGGTGTTGAGGTTCAGGCCTACAGGGACACAGGTGCCAGTGTTCAATGGTAATAGAGAAACTGGTCCACCCTGAACAACACCTACTTGGTCACCAATAGCAAGTAACCGATGCTCATAACAACACCCTTAGCCACCCCATGGCTGTTGTGAATCTCAACTGGGGGGGGAGTTACTGGTCCAAAGAAAGTTGTGGTTGCCTCAGATTTACCTGTAGACTGTCTATTAGGGAATGATTTGGAGACATCAGCTTGGGCAAAAGTAGAGTTAGAGGCTCATGCAGCAATGCTGCGCATTCCAGGGCATATTTTTGCTTTAACCAGGGCTCAGGCCAAAAAGCAAAAAGGACAGGGTGACTTGGATCCTGGAAGAATGGACCAAGTACTCCCTAAAGCTAGTGTTAGTAAAGGTAAAACACTACCTACTATCCCTATCTCTACAGTGAATTCTACTTCTGAGGAAGAAGAATTTCCACCCTGTGCAGAACCTACACCAGAGGAGCTGGAAGCAGACACTGCTGAGCTTTTGGGTGAAGGGGGGCCTGCCAGGGAGGAGCTGAGTGTGGCACAGCATACCTGGCCCACACTAGAGGGTCTAAGGCAGCAAGCTGTCAAACAAGCAAATGGGGATGTCAGTGACTCTCACAGAGTTTACTGGGAGGACAACCTCTTGTAAACTGAAGCAAGGGATCCAAAACCTGGAGCTGCCAGGAGATTGGTGATCCCTCAGGAGTACAGAAAGTTCCTCCTAACTCTAGCCCACACCATTCCCTTAGCTGGACATTTGGGGCAAATGAAAACTTGGGACAGGCTTGTTCCCTTGTTTCATTGGCCTAGAATGTCTGAGGACACAAAGCAATTTTGTAAGTCCTGTGAAACCTGTCAAGCCAGTGGCAAGACAGGTGGCACTCCAAAGGAACCCCTTATTCCACTGCCTGTGGCTGGGGTTCTTTTTGAAAGGGTAGGGGTTGACATAGTTGGCCCCCTTGACCCTCCTACTGCTTCAGACAATAGGTTTATCTTGGTGGTAGTGGACCATGCCACCAGATATCCTGAAGCAATTCCTCTAAGGACCACTACAGCTCCTGCAGTGGCAAAGGCCCTCCTGGGAATATTCTCCAGGGTTGGCTTCCCAAAAGTGGTAGTATCAGACAGGGGAAGCAATTTCATGTCTGCTTACTTAAAGGCCATGTGGAAGGAATGTGGTATGACATACAAGTTCACCACACCCTATCATCCACAAACAAATGGACTGGTGGAGAGATTTAACACAACTCTCAAAGGTATGATAATGGGACTCCCTGAAAAACTCCGCAGGAGATGGGATATCCTGTAACCTTGCCTCCTTTTTGCTTACAGGTAGGTACCCCAAAAAAGAGTGGGCTTCAGCCCCTTTGAACTCCTATTTGGTCACCCTGTGAGAGGTCCTCTAACACTTATTAAGGAGGGTTGGGAACAACCTTTAAAAGCTCCAAAGCAAGACATAGGCCCTCATTCTGACCCTGGCGGTCGGCGGAGAGACGGCGGTCGGACCGCGAACAGACCGGCGGTATTAAAAATGGCATTCTGACCGCGGCGGTCCCCGCCGCAACCGACCGCTACTTCTCCACTCCGACCGCCACGGCGGTCATGACCGCGGGGCTGGAGTTTGCGCACTCCGGCCCGGCGGTCGTCCCAAGACCGCCAAGGGTATTATGACCCTGCCTACCGCCGCGGTTTCTTGCGGGCGGGAACCGCCGTGCGAACCATGGCGGTAAGCACTATCGGGGCCAGGGAATTCCTTCCCTGGCACTGATAGGGGTCTCCAACACCCCCCACTACCCACCCGAGTCCTCCCCCCACACCCTCCACCCCCCTGCCACCCCCCAGAGGTGGTACGAACCCCCTCCCCACCCCCACCCCGACATGCACATACATGTACCCCGACATGCACACACTCCCAACATGCACATATACACACCCCCTACACACACATACACAACGGGGACACATACCCGCACACATACATGCCGACATGCGCACCTGCCGAACAGCACACATTACCCATAGACACAGCAGCACCCCCCGCCCGCATACACGCACTCACACACCCCCTCTACACACTCACACGCACACCCCCATGCACGCACACATCACACAACACCCCCCCACCCCCTCCCCTCACGGACGATCAACTTACCTTGTGCGTTGGTCCTCCGGGAGGCGACGGGAGCCATAGGGACGTGACCGCCAACAGAAGACCGCCAACAGAAGACCGCCACACAGAAATGTGGGTCGTAATTCTGTGGGCGGTGTTCTGCTGGCGTGGCGGTGGAGGTTGACCAGTCTCCACTTTCCCGCCGACCGCCAGTGTGGCTGCTGGCGGTTTTCCGGCGGAACGCTCCCAGCGGTCAGAATGCGCACAGCGGCACACCGCCGCGGTCGGCGGTCTTCACCGCGGCGGTAACTCAGCGGTCTTGCGAAAAGACCGCCAAGGTCAGAATGAGGGCCATAGTGGACTATGTACTTGGCCTAAGATCTAGGATGGCTGAGTACATGAAAAAGGCCAGTAAAAACCTTCAGGCCAGCCAAGAGCTCCAAAAGCAATGGCATGACCAGAAGGCTGTTTTGGTTCAGTACCAACCAAGGCAGAAAGTGTGGGTCTTGGAGCCTGAGGCCCCAAGAGCACTCCAAGACAAATGGAGTGGACCCCCCATAATTGTTGAGAAGAAGGGTGAAGTCACCTACTTAGTTGACTTAGGCACTGCCAGGAGGCCCCTTAGGGTGCTCCATGTCAATCGCCTGAAACCCTACTATGACAGGGCTGATCTCACCCTACTCATGGCAACAGATGAGGGACAGGAAGAATAGAGTGACCCTTTCCTTGATCTCTTCTCTTCCACAGAACAGGATGTTCTAGTGGAAGGTGTAGTACTGGCAGATTGTCTTACTGCTGAGCAGAAAGACCACTGCATAAATCTTCTGGGTCAGTTTTCTGAACTCTTCTCTACTGTGCCAGGCCCCACTTCTTGGTGTGAGCACACTATAGATACCGGAGACAGCTTGCCTGTCAAAAGTAAGATCTATAGGCAGCCTGACCATGTTAGAGACTGCATAAAGCAAGAAGTGCAGAAAATGCTTGAACTGGGAGTGGTTGAGCACTCTGAAAGTCCATGGGCCTCTCCTGTGGTACTTGTACCAAAACCTCATTCCAAGGATGGAAAGAAAGAAATGTGGTTTTGTGTAGTCTATAGAGGTCTCAACCAAGTAACCAAAACTGATGCTCACCCTATACCCAGGGCAGATGAGCTAATAGATACACTGGCATCTGCCAAGTATCTAAGCACTTTTGATTTGACTGCAGGGTATTGGCAGATCAAATTATCAGAAGATGCAAAAGCAAAAACTGCATTTGCAACCATTGGAGGCCATTGGCAATTCACAGTAATGCCTTTTGGATTGAAAAATGCACCTGCCACTTTTCAGAGGTTGGTGAACACAGTCCTGCAAAGGTTGGAAGCTTTTAGTGCAGCATATCTAGATGATATAGCTGTCTTTAGCTCCACCTGGGATGATCACCTGGTCCACCTATGGAAAGTTTTAGAGGCCCTGCAAAAGGCAGGCCTCGCTATCAAGGCTTCAAAAAGCCAGATAGGGCAGGGCAAAGTGGTTTATCTGGGACACCTGGTAGGTGGAGAACAGATTGCACCACTTCAGGTGAAAATCCAAACTATTATAGATTGGGTTCCCCCTACAACTCAGACTCAGGTGAGAGCCTTTTAAGGCCTCACTGGGTACTATAGGAGGTTCATAAAGAACTATGGCTCCATTGTATCCCCTCTTAATGACCTCACATCAAAAAAAATGACTAAAAAGTTTTTATGGACAGCAAACTGTCAGAAAGCTTTTGAGGAGCTGAAGCAGGCCATGTGCTCTGCACCTGTCCTGAAAAGCCCCTGTTACTCCAAAAAATTCATTGTCCAAACTGATGCATCTGAATTAGGGGTAGGGGCAGTCTTATCACAACTTAATTCTGAGGGCCAGGATCAACCTGTTGCTTTTATCAGCAGGAGGTTGACCCCTAGAGAAAAGCGTTGGTCTGCCATAGAGAGGGAGGCCTTTGCTGTGGTCTGGGCACTGAAGAAGTTGAGTCCATACCTGTTTGGCACTCACTTCATTGTTCAGACAGACCACAAACCTCTACTTTGGCTAAAACAAATGAAAGATGAAAACCCTAAATTGTTGAGGTGGTCCATATCTCTACAGGGAATGGACTATACAGTGGAACATAGACCTGGGAGTACCCACTCCAATGCAGATGGACTCTCCAGATATTTCCACTTAGACAATGAAGACTCATCAGGTCATGGCTAGTCTTATTGTCCTTCGTTTGGGGGGGTGTTGTGTAGGAAAGTACCATCTTGCCTGGCATGTTACCCCCATATTGCACTGTATAGATGTTGTTTTAGTTGTATGTGTCAGTGGGACCCTGCCAGCCAGGGCCCCAGTGCTCATAAGTGTGCCCTGTATATGTTACCTGTGTTATGACTAACTGTCTCACTGAGGTTCTGCTATCCAGAACCTCAGTGGTTATGCTCTCTCATATCTTTCCAAATTGTCACTAACAGGCTAGTGACCAATTTCACCAATTCATATTGGCATACTGGAACACCCTTATAATTCCCTTGTATATGGTACTGAGGTACCCAGTGTATTGGGGTTCCAGGAGATCCCTATGGGCTGCAGCATTTCTTTTGCCACACATAGGGAGCTCTGACCATTCTTACACAGGCCTGCCACTGCAGCCTGAGTGAAATAACATCCACGTTATTTCACAGCCATTTACCAGAGCAGTCCAGTGTGCCAGCAGCACCTCTGCTTCCAAGATGGCAGAGGTCTGTAGCACACTGGACGAGCTCTGGGCAACTCCCAGAGGAGGTGCAGGTCAGGGGAGTGGTCACTCCCCTTTCCTTTGTCCAGTTTCGCGCCAGAGCAGGGCTGGGGGATCCCTGAACCGGTGTAGACTGGCTTATGCAGAAATGGGCACCATCTGTGCCCATGAAAGCATTTCGAGAGGCTAGGGGAGGCTACTCCTCCCCAGCCCTAACACCTTTTTCCAAAGGGATAAGGTGTAACACCCTCTTTCTGAGGAAGTCCTTTGTTCTGCCTTCCTGGGCCAAGCCTGGCTGGACCCCAGGAGGGCAGAAACCTTTGTAGTGAATCCTAGTTTATTTTAATGGGATAACAGGAGTTAGCTTAGCCGTAGTCTTGTAAACTTGTGCCCCCGTCACCCAGTGACTTTTTACCTACTTAGCTTGCTCTGTCTTAGTCCATTTAATTATTTATTTCCGTTAAGATGGCGGCCTTGTTTATAGTTAGGCCACTTGTTATCAGTGTCACTGCGCTAAGGCGTCAAGATCAAGCACGAAAGACAAACATACAGTAGGCATTCACACTTAGGGATTTTCCCTCTCTATACTTTCGAGGGATTGTTGATATTAATTGCCGTCCCAAGCATGCCTATTATCTATTGTTTTGAATAACACTTATGTCAGGGGACCTTGTAGATCTGTATAAATACAACACACTTTTAGACAGATAATCAGAGGGATTCCGACCAGAGGGCATCGCCATCATCGCTGATACCGATGCTGCAGTCATCTTGACGCTGACCCAGTCTTCGTGTCCCTGCGGTGTCCCTGCGGTGTCTGCTTCAAGCTCCTCTGGTGTAGGTTCTGAACAGGGAGGGAATTCTTCTTCCTCAGAAGTAGAATCCACTGTAGAGGGAGGGATAGTAGGAAGTGCTTTACTTCTACTAGCCCTAGCTTTAGGGAGCACTTGGTCCATTGTTCCAGGATCCAAGCTTCCCTGTCCTTTTTGCTTTTTGGCCTGAGCCCTGGTTAAAGCAAAAATATGCCCTGGGATGCCCAGCATTGCTGCATGGGCCTCCAACTCCACATCTGACCAAGCTGATGTCTCCAAATCATTTCCTAGTAGACAGTCTACAGGTAAATCTGTGGCTACCACAACTTTCTTTGGACCAGTAACCCCAGTTGAGATTTACAACAGCCATGGGGTGGCTAAGTGTGTTGTTGTGAGCATCGGTTACTTGGTACTGGTGACCAAGTAGGTGTTGTTCAGGGTGGACCAGCTTCTCTATGACCATAGTCACACTGGCACCAGTGTCCCTGTAGGCCTGAACCTCAACACCATTTATTAGGGGTAGCTGCTTGTACTTATCCATATTAAGGGGACAAGCAACTAAGGTGGCTAAATCAATAGCCCCCTCAGAGACTAACACAGCCTCTGTGGTCTCCACAACAAGACCAACCCCAACTAAGTTACCAATAGTGAGCCCAGCTACTCCCTTGGATTGGCTATTAGTAGGTTTGCTCCCACCACCACTGCTATTAGTAGGGACACTAGGTGTAGCAGTAGGGGTTGTAGTGGTAGGAGGCTTGGTGCTTTTCTTTGGACAACTGGGATCTGTTGTCCAATGGCCTTTTATTTTACATTAATTGCACCATGGTTTCTTTTCTTTGTTTTGATTAGAAGAGGATTTGGGCCCACCACCCCCACCAGAGTGTTTTTGTGGGCCTGATGAAGACTCATTTTTAGATTTGTCCCCACCCTTGTCAGAAGACTTACCATCCTTCTTCTTGCCACGTTTGTCACCCCTTGTATGAACTTTTCTGTTCACCCTTGTTCTGACCCATTTGTCTGCCTTCTTTCCCAATTCTTGGGGAGAGGTCAGATCAGAGTCCACCAAGTACTGGTGCATCAAATCGGACACACAATTATTAAGAATATGCTCTCTCAGGATCAAGTTATACAGGCTCTCATAATCAGTAACTTTACTGCCATGTAACCACCCCTCCAAGGCCTTCACTGAATGGTCAATGAAATCAGCCCAGTCTTGTGAAGACTCCTTTTTGGTCTCTCTGAACTTTATCCTGTATTGTTCAGTGGTGAAGCCATAACCATCCAGGAGTGCATTCTTAAAAACTGTAAAATTATTGGCATCACTTTCTTTCACAGTAAGGAGCCTATCCCTACCTTTTCCACTAAATGATAGCCATAGGATAGCAGCCCACTGCCTTTGAGGGACATCCTGTACAACACAGGCCCTCTCAAGTGCAGCAAACCACTTGTTAATGTTATCCCCCTCCTTATAAGGGGGAACTATCTTGTGCAGATTCCTGGAATCATGCTCCTTTGCAGGATGACTATGGGGAATACTGCTGCTGCCACCATGGGTTTCAAAACCCAACTTCTGTCTTTCCTTCTCTAGTTCTAAAGACTGTCTATCCAAATCCAGCTGTTGCTTTTTAAGCTTCAGTCTGGTTTGTTCCACTCTCAACTTATTGAGTTCCCTTTCTAACAATCTGTCTTCAGGGTTGGTGGGAGGGACATTCTTAGACACAGAAGTGTGATGAGAATGGACAGAAGGAGACCTGTCCCTTACAGAGGGCACCCTAACAGCTTGGCTGACAGTGTAATGTGAGAGCACATCATCTGTATTATGTGACTCCACCTCAGTACCAACTATGCTAGACTGTCTAGTAATGGGCAGGCTAAGAAGTTTCTTTCCTGAATCTTTTCATAGGGGAGTCCCTGGATCAGATTGGGAACCATTTGCTACTTTTTCAACAGATGTGGCCCCTTTGGCCTTATCTTGTTCTCTAAGCATGTTAAGCAATAATTCCAAGGAAGGATTCTTCACTACGCTCAAACCTCTCTCTATGCAGAGACTCCTTGCTCCTTTCCAGCTAAGGTGATCCTATGCTATTTTGAACAGATCAACATTTTGGCCTGTGCCAGACATTTTTAGAGAGAGTTGAAGTGATAGAAAAAGAGAAAAAAGTTTTCAGAACTTTTTAGAAAGACAGAAAAAAAAAACTTTTTAAACTTTTAGAAAGTTTAGAAGTACTTTTCAGCACTTTAGAAAAGAGTGAAAAGAGGAAATGCAAAACTGTTTAGCTATGTGTACACACACTGAACTTGTTTTGTATATTTTTCTCTTATGAAAAGTACAATGACAAGAGTGGTAAGTAGTCTCAAAGCACTTATCCCACCGCTGCACAACCAATGTAGGAGGCTGGACTGGCTTGTAGTGAGTACCAAGGGGTACTTACACCTTGCACCAGGCCCAGTTATCCCTCATTAGTGTATAGGGTGTCTAGCAGCATAGGCTGATAGATAATGGTAGCTTAGCAGAGCAGCTTAGGCTGAACTAGGAGACGAGTGAAGCTCCTACAGTACCACAAGTGTCACCTGCACAATATCATAAGAAAACACAATACACAGTTATACTAAAAATAAAGGTACTTTATTTTTTATGACAATATGCCAAAGTATCTCAGTGAGCACCCTCAGTATGAGGATAGCAAATATACACAAGTTATATGTACACAATACCAAAAATATGCAGTATAGCCTTAGAAAACAGTGCAAACAATGTATAGTTACAATAGGATGCAATGGGGACACATAGGGATAGGGGCAACACAAACCATATACTCCAAAAGTGGAATGCGAACCACGAATGGACCCCAAACCTATGTGACCTTGTAGAGGGTCGCTGGGATTATTAGAAAATAGTGAGGGTTAGAAAAATAGCCCACCCCAAGACCCTGAAGAGTGAGTGCAAAGTGCACTAAAGTTCCCCAAAGGACAAAGAAGTCGTGATAGGGGAATTCTGCAGGAAAGACACAAACCAGCAATGCAACAACAATGGATTTTCAGTCGAGGGTACCTGTGGAACAAGGGGACCAAGTTCAAAAGTCACAAGTAAGTCGGAGATGGGCAGATGCCCAGGAAATGCCAGCTGTGGGTGCAAAGAAGCTTCTACTTGACAGAAGAAGCTTAGGTTTCTGCCAGAACGACAAGGGCTAGAGACTTCTCCTTTAGAGGACGGATCCCTCACGCTGTGGAGAGTCATGCAGAAGTCTTTTCCCACCGAAAGAACGCCAACAAGCCTTGCTAGCTGCAAATCATGCAGTTAGCGTTTTTGGATGTTGCTGTGGCCGAGGAGGGACCAGGATGTCGCAAATTGCGCCAGGAGACAGAGGGGACGTCGATGAAGACAAGGAGCCCTCTCAACAGCAGGTAGCACCCGGAGAAGTGCCAGAAACAGGTACTACTAGGATGCGTGAAATGGTGCTCACACGAAGTTACACAAAGGAGTCCCACGTCGCCGGAGACCAACTTAGAAAGTCGTGCAATGCAGGTTAGAGTGCCGTGGACCCACGCTTGGCTGTGCACAAAGGATTTCCGCCGGAAGTGCACAGGGGCCGGAGTAGCTGCAAAAGTCACGGTTCCCAGCAATGCAGTCTGGCATGGGGAGGCAAGGACTTACCTCCACCAAACTTGGACTGAAGAGTCACTGGACTGTGGGAGTCACTTGGACAGAGTTGCTGGATTCAAGGGACCTCGCTCGTCGTGCTGAGAGGAGACCCAAGGGACCGGTAATGCAGTTCTTTGGTGTCTGCGGTTGCAGGGGGAAGATTCCGTCGACCCACGGGAGATTTCTTCTGAGCTTCTAGTGCAGAGAGGAGGCAGACTACCCCCACAGCATGCACCACCAGGAAAACAGTCGAGAAGGCGGCAGGATCAGCGTTACAGAGTTGCAGTAGTAGTCTTAGCTACTTTGTTGCAGTTTTGCAGGCTTCCAGCGTGGTCAGCAGTCGATTCCTTGGCAGAAGGTGAAGAGAGAGATGCAGAGGAACTCGGATGAGCTCTTGCTTTTGTTATCTAAAGTTTCCCCAGAGACAGAGACCCTAAATAGCCAGAAAAGAGGGTTTGGCTACCTAGGAGAGAGGTTTGGCTAGCAACACCTGAAGGAGCCTATCAGAAGGAGTCTCTGACGTCACCTGGTGGCACTGGCCACTCAGAGCAGTCCAGTGTGCCAGCAGCACCTCTGTTTCCTAGATGGCAGAGGTCTGGAGCACACTGGAGGAGCTCTGGACACCTCCCAGGGGAGGTGCAGGTCAGGGGAGTGGTCACTCCCCTTTCCTTTGTCCAGTTTCGCGCCAGAGCAGGGCTAAGGGGTCCCTGAACTGGTGTAGACTGGCTTATGCAGAAATGGGCACCAAATGTGCCCATGAAAGCATTTCCAGAGGCTGGGGGAGGCTACTCCTCCCCTGCCTTCACACCATTTTCCAAAGGGAGAGGGTGTAACACCCTCTCTCAGAGGAAGTCCTTTGTTCTGCCATCCTGGGACAAGCCTGGCTTGACCCCAGGAGGGCAGAAACCTGTCTGAGGGGTTGGCAGCAGCAGCAGCTGCAGTGAAACCCCAGGAAAGGCAGTTTGGCAGTACCAGGGTCTGTGCTACAGACCACTGGGATCATGGGATTGTGCAACTATGCCAGGATGGCATAGAGGGGGCAATTCCATGATCATAGAAATGTTACATGGCCATATTCGGAGTTACCATTGTGAAGCTACATATAGGTAGTGGCCTATATGTAGTGCACGCGTGTAATGGTGTCCCCGCACTCACAAAGTCTGGGGAATTGGCCCTGAACAATGTGGGGGCACCTTGGCTAGTGCCAGGGTGCCCTCACACTAAGTAACTTTGCACCTAACCTTTACCAGGTAAAGGTTAGACATATAGGTGACTTATAAGTTACTTAAGTGCAGTGTAAAATGGCTGTGAAATAACGTGGACATTATTTCACTCAGGCTGCAGTGGCAGGCCTGTGTAAGAATTGTCAGAGCTCCCTATGGGTGGCAAAAGAAATGCTGCAGCCCATAGGGATCTCCTGGAACCCCAATACCCTGGGTACCTCAGTACCATATACTAGGGAATTATAAGGGTGTTCCAGTAAGCCAATGTAAATTGGTCAAATTGGTCACTAGCCTGTTAGTGACAATTTGCAAGAAATGAGAGAGCATAACCACTGAGGTTCTGGTTAGCAGAGCCTCAGTGAGACAGTTAGGCACCACACAGGGAACACATACATATAGGCCACAAACTTATGAGCACTGGGGTCCTGACTAGCAGGGCCCCAGTGACACATAACAAACATATTGAAAACATAGGGTTTTCACTATGAGCACTGGGCCCTGGCTAGCAGGATCCCAGTGAGACAGTGAAACCACCCTGACATACACTCACAAACAGGCCAAAAGTGGGGGTAACAAGGCTAGAAAGAGGCTACTTTCTCACACTAGGTCCTTTATGTAATGAAGGGCCTACATGGCCCATATTTGCCACATATACACCTCACCCAGGCATACAGACTATGCCGATTGTAGATTTGAGAATATCATATAATGAATTAGTGGCATTATATAGACGATTGGTTCAGTTCGTGATGCGAACATTGAACACTACACCAGCACGTCCAGCACCGCCTGTAGCTGGTGGATATCAATTGGCTACTGGGATTAATCGACAAACGGTGCATACCATTAAGGGTAAAGTGCCCACGGAACGAGAAAAACTACTGTCTGGATTGCTCAGAAAACAAATCAGCTGGAAGCTGTGTTCCCCCATACGGGGCCACAGGAGAAACATAGATTGCTCACTATGTGCTTGCCATTTGGGACGGTTCCCTCGGTGGATGAATGTGCCACTTGGGGTACAGTCTTCGCTGCCGTTTATACTACCACACATGGTACCCCTACACTTGCCAATTTACCAGAAGTGTTAAAACAAATACAAAATGAGCATGGGGCTGCACCGGCCCTAGATCTGGGGATGAAATTGATGCGTAACTTTGACGCCGTCTCCTCGATAATACTAAGTAATATTAAAGGGGAAGCGGTGGCACTGGCGATACGCCAGCGTCTCCGGGAAACTCCACATGTGGAACAGGAGAGACAGCTACCGAAAATAATATCCGATACCTATACTAGTATAGGACGGGATGGTCTGGGAGCCAAACCTAAAAAATTGGAGATACCGAATACCGCCCATAAGGAAGGTACAAAGCAAGCACAGGAGGGCTCTAAGAAGCGCAGGGACAAACAAAAAGATTTCAAAGATAGGAGAAGTAAAAGAGCTGATTCTCCACATCCGGAGTACTCCGAAAGGAGGTATAATCTCAGGAATAGGGATAACATTAGAACTCCAGAAAGATATACTGATTCACGTTCTTCTCGTTCCTTTCAGGACGCACCGGATAGACGTAGCGAGAGAGGGGGCCGTCAAGATTGACGTCCGGAATACGTGAAAGAAAAGAAAGACTCGCCACAGTCTACCATTAAAAAAGAAGAAAAGACTCCTCAGCAAAAGCCACAATTTAAAAAGAAGAAAGTGGCAGCACTGACCGTTAAAAATGGCAGTAGTATTGAGAACACTGTTGAGGAACAAGAGGTGGGCAGTGACTCTGTTGGACAGCTCTGCAGAGGTCACGATATGTCGCCAGAGTCTGAAAGATCATCTGGATGCGACAGCAACTAGCGATTACATTGCGGTTGAGACGGCGGATGGCTGCGTTCTCCCACCCGATCGGGTTTATGATTTAACAATTCAGATAGAGGGAGACGTGGAACGCATTATTAGTGTAATATTTTGGGATGAACTTACTAGTGATATCCTGCTGGCCGAGAGAGACTGGCCACCTGAACATGTCCGCAAGCTCCCACATGGGGAAGATGTCATTTTGCCTTCTTTCTCCGATCTTGTTCCGGAGGCAGACAAAAAAGCCTATGCTGCTGAATGGGCCTTAGCACACGCACCTACATTATACCGTAATCATGTAGGTTGGGACAAGGACTCTCCTTGTCATGTTATTCCCGTTCAGTCTACACCACACCCTCAGCCACAATACCCTGTTAAACATGAAGCGAAAGCTCCAGTGACGGAGATACTGTCACAACTTGAGTACCAGGGAGTAATTGAACCCTGTACATCGGCAATGAATAATCCGCTATTTCCCGTTGCCAAACCTGATCATTCATATAGAATAGTGGTTGATTATAGACACTTGAATAGTCATACACGCACTTATGCTATACAAAATTCACACAGCACAGCGCTGATTAATAATATAGTGCGTAAAAAATACAAAACTACATTGGATATATCTAATGGATTTTTCTGCCAGAATTTAGCACATGAAAGTAGGGACCTAAGTGCATTTTCCTTTGGCTCTCAGAAACGCTTTTGTCGTTTACCTCAAGGCTATAAAAACAGCCCAGGACTGTTTTCGGCCCGTGTAACATCAATCTTGCACGAGCTTGATTCCGTTGCATCGTATGTGGATGATATCTATCTCACTGACAACACCCTCGACATTCATCTTGCAAGGGTCGATCAGATAATTTTGGGATTTGCAGCCTTCGGCTATAAATTTAATTTTAAGAAAAGCAAGATAGCCTTTCTTAGTGTATTGTTCCTAGGATATGAGCTATCAAACGAGGGGAAGAGCCTGGCCCGCATTTCCTAGAAAAGTGTGCTCAGCTACAGCCTCCCAACACGCTTAAGAGATTACAGTCATTACTGGGTTTCTTTAATTTTGGCAGAACATACATTCCAGAGTATGCTGAACGCATCAAACCGCTTTATGACTTAATTAAGCCCAATTTTTCTAGCAGGCGATGGACAATTGATCACACACATATCCTTAGGGACATACAACGGGACATGCTGGAAGCTAGACACTTATACACACGTGATAATAAAGCAAATTTGGTCATCAGAATAATAGCTGGTGCCCTTGGATTTACCTATGTCACCTTTAATGAGGGTGACACGGTGCCGATAGCATACAAATCACATTTGTATTCCAATGCGGAGAAACGTTTTGCTCCTACTGAAAAAATTCTGACAGCAGTTCAGATGGCCATCATAAAGGAGAGGCCACTTGCCCAGGGGAAGCGCATTATTGTTGTCTCCCCGGTACCGGCCTTAGAGTCTGTCACTAAAGCGAGCGTTCCAAATGCTAAGGCATTACATCCACGGTGGATTCAATGGGCAACCTCTCTGACCGCCACTGATGTTGATTATGTGTTTGACCCAAGACTTCAGACGCAAGAATTTCTCCAGTATGAACAGGAGTACCCCGCTCCTCTACATATATTGCCAATAGACAGTTATGATACCATCATTTATACTGACGGATCGGCACAACCGGCTGTGGGTACTAAACATCAATACTCGGCAGCTTGCGCGGCCGTGTGCGGAGTAATGGAAGACGGAGTTTTCCATCCTCATAATACCTACACTCAGACCTTAGGGGACTGCACAGCCCAGTTGGCCGAGCTTAAGGCTCTTCTTCTAGCGCTCGAACATTCAGAGCCAGGAACACAGACTCTGATCGTCTGTGATTCATATTACTGCGTCCAGTCGTACAATGAATACCTCAATCATTGGAAACTGAAATTCACATACTTTTCTGGGCATGATACGAAGAAAGCTGAATCATATTATTTTAAATTACCTACAGCACAATTTAGAAAACTCTTGCTAACAGATACAAAACTGATTTATTCAGATCACTTTGTTTCCCGACTCTCGATTGAGGGTTATGAATATTGGAAGAACACTATCGATTTGAAAAGTGTATGGGGAACACAAGATTGGCAAATACAGGGTAGGGAGGCTTTGTTTCGAGCTTGCTTAATTCCAGTGCAAATGATTTTTTTGAATGACACTGTTGAGCAGACATCATGTCTGGGGTTAGCAAAAATTAAAGATTTAAACACGCCCAATATCCCTACACCGACAAAATTTAGAGATTGGCAACACTTTTTTAATGTTTCAGAGGACAGGCTAGATGCAATGGTTAAGGCTGGTGCTTATAATCCTTCACTTTCCCGTCCCGGGGGATGGTTGGTATGGCCCACCGACACTGATGAGTGTCAGAGGCGTTTTTTGAACTCTTCAGGGTTTTTTTCCATTCATAGGCCAGACCCTCGCTTTCTATCAGGTCAACATACTGGTATAATTACAACATACAGTGTGGGTAAGCTGTGCCAGCAATGGGTGCAGACAAACACTTTAACAGCGGTCAAAGAACACCTGAACACTCTTTCTGACAGTATAGACTTACAAGATTTCCTATTAGGTCCTAGGAAATAACGCTCAAAACGGTTTTTATATGCTATGTATAATGAAATTTGGAAAATTTCTCAAATTGAGGCTGCTGTACGTTTAAGGCAACTTGATAAGGAGAATTTGGAAAAAACATTGGCTGTTGTCGACAATGGCATGAACACGCTATCCAACAGGATTTATTCATTGTCGAATATAGTGTCATCTGCTATTGATATCACTCAGACTGACTTGTACCGGTTATATCATGGGTAAACACAGCTACGTTCCATCATGCAGCTGGGTTGGGCATTGCAGACACTGAGAAGTGGCCACATTCCATGGAAATACATTAATGGGAGTGAACTGTTCGCTGCTTTTAATTTTTCCAGGGAACAAGAGACGATGGCTAAAAGGGAGGCTTGTTTCACCTTGCTTCGGGTAGAGAAACTAGATAAGTTGCCCTTCACGGTAGCAGAGAGTCCTTCAACTATCTGGCTCTTACACGGCATTATTAATTTACCGTTTTCGACCTTTCGTTTCTCGAGCTGCCTGAAACATCTTGCAGTGGGACGATATGAACGGCTAGGAGATAGCTTTATTAAGGAAGAGTGGGAGTTGCCCTTTGAGTATTGATGTCTGAACGGCAAACAGGAGGTCTTTCTTAGCGGAAGTGAATGTGAGACTACTGTTCGTCATTCCATGATATGCAAACAGGTGTCTCTTCACGGTCTTTGCAATGCGGGGGTCGCAAATTTGGCCTGTTTTCTGAAGGGTACTCCCATCCCCTTGATTCGTTCAGTGTTTCATGTACTTTCTAATGGGAGTTATGTTCTACTGAGCGATGACAGCTGTTGCAGCTTGCGACCTGGAATTGCCTACGCAATCTCAGTCACGAAGGTCGTTACGTGTTGTGGCCATGTTTTGTTTCCCCCCACACGAGAGATACAAGTATCTGAAATGTGGCTCCACATTGATCCTATTAATGTGAACTATGACAAGTTGAGTAGACTAAAGGCGCTATTGTTTCAAAAACAGGTCGCCTTGACATCCGCAAAAGAGACGTATGCTCTCCAGATTGCGAGATCATCAGCCGAGATACAATCCCTTTTAAATACCGATTTCCCCAAACACTTTGGAGAATTGGTATCCAGAATATTCAATGCTTCAAGCACAACTGGGAATGTTCATTTCTTTAAGGCTGTCGGGTCTGGCTTCGTGTCCATCTTCCAGACTGTCTTCGGAGCCATCCCATCAGCCGTCCATTCTCTCTTTTCCAGTGTGTTTGGTGGCTTTCCAATTATTTTGGCTTTAATTGGCGGACTGCTACTGCTATTTTTTCTGATTCGCGGTGGTTGTTTTTTTCCAGCGACACAGAGCAATGGAGCCGCTCCCGTCAACCCCGCTGAGCCGTGAACGCATGGTTCGGATCTTCGGTACACCTTTGCTGGTGGAACTGGAGTTTGACTGGTCATTGTCATTCCGGCCTCTACTCTGGTGTGTACAACCGGTGTTCCGCTGTATATGGTGTCTCTTTGAACATCTGCCTATGGTCTGTCTTGCTGTTGCACCAACATCTCCTTCGGACCACGAACTGCTGATGTCCCCGATGAGGGTTCATACACGGTCATGCCCCTTGAGACTGAGGTTGCTCCGCGAGGCCACCTACGAGCCTTCTGTTATAAGATGTAACATGGATGAGGCCGCTGCGGCGAATGTCGGTACACCGATGAATGTGGCTCACTTCTGCTCTGTGGATCCGTTTGTCCGTCCAGCTCTCGATTTCACTTCAGATGATGTTGACTCGTTTTTAAGATCCTTGAATGGTGACTTCGATGACAATCTTCATGATCCTGCATATAGCACATAATTTGATGAATTTGCTTGCCAGTTCCCAGTTCTAAAAATAAGCAATTAGACTGAAAGTTTGCTACACTTGTCATGGTTGATATTAAAACATCTCTGTATGTCTTTTTAAACACATTTTTACACATAGCAATTATTTTGGTCATTAAAGTGCATTTTTTTTTTTTAGCTTAAGTTTTCGGTTTTGTTTTTGGCTTTAAGTTCAGTAGCAGCTTTTTTAGCGGTTGGGTTTCTTTACCTTCATCATACCTGTTACGGCAATGGGGAGGGTGTAGTGAATCCTAGTTTATTTTAATGGGATAACAGGAGTTAGCTTAGCCGTAGGCTTGTAAACTCGTGCCCCCGTCACCCAGTGACTTTTTACCTACTTAGCTTGCTCTGTCTTAGTCCATTTAATTATTTATTTCCGTTAAGATGTCGGCCTTGTTTATAGTTAGGCCACTTGTTATCAGTGTCACTGCGCTAAGGCGTCAAGATCAAGCACGAAAGACAAACATACAGTAGGCATTCACACGTAGGGATTTTCCCTCTCTATACTTTCGAGGGATTGTTGATATTAATTGCCGTCCCAAGCATGCCTGTTATCTATTGTTATGAATAACACTTATGTCAGGGGACCTTGTAGATCTGTATAAATACAATACACTTTTAGACAGATAATCAGAGTGATTCCGACCAGAGGACATCGCCACCATCGCTGATACCGATGCTGCAGTCATCTTGACGCTGACCCAGTCTTCGTGTCCCTGCGGAGTCTGAGATAGAGACCTCATTCCAAGGTAACGAGGGTTGGGGGCTCCTCTCATGGACACAGCTTTGGCAGATTAGGTTTAACGAACCCAACTCTCCTTTTAGGTAGGAGGTTAGACCTATTCTCCTTAGGGTATTAGGGCTTATTCCATCTTACACATATACATATATTTCTCTCATATATTGCACAATGGTGGGGGTCTTTATAACAATGACTCTCTTCTTCACAATCCTATTGGTTGGTATATTCATTATCCTAATCATTGCAGTTCATGCAACTTATCACAAATTGCAGTTATGTTGAATAAAAACTATTATAACTTCACTGCATCTGTGTTATTGCCTTTGTTTGTATGAGACATAATAAATCTGTGAGAAAAGGGTCATTTCCGTGTAACCACGACAACCCTGAGATATCTTACTTTGAGTCCATGCATAAGCGACTGCTACAAATCACCTTTTACTATTGTGTTTCTGGTGAGGTACTGCTTGTAAGCCGGTAAGCTTTGGACAACAGTTACAACTAGTTGTAGGAAGAGACTTAGTCACCTACAAACGAAAGTACTGTCATCCTGAGACCAGCAGTCATGCACAGAGCAAGAGTCCAAACTGCGACACTTTCTCACACTTAGATACTTGGCAGATGCCAGTGTATCTATTAGTTCATCTGCCCTGGGTATAGGGTGAGCATCAGTTTAAGTTACCTGGTTGAGACCTCTGTAATCAACACAACATCTAATTTCCTTCTTTCCATCTTTGGAATGAGGTTTTGGTACAAGTACCACAGGAGAACGTCAACAAGCCTTGATAGCTGCAAATCATGCGGTAAGTGTTTTTGGACGCTGCTGAGACCCAGGAGGGACCAGGAGGTCGCAAATTGGACCAGCAGAGAAAGGGGACGTCGAGCAAGACAAGGAGCCCCCTCTGAAGCACGTACCACCCGGAGAAGTGCCAGAAACAGGCACTACAAGGATGCGTGAAAAGGTGCTAGGTGAAGTTGCACAAAGGAGTCCCACGTCGCCGGAGACCAACTTAGAAAGTCGTGCAATGCAGGTTAGAGTGCCGTGGACCCAGGCTTGGCTGTGCACAAAGGATTTCCGCCGGAAGTGCACAGGGGCCGGAGTAGCTGCAAAGTCGCGGTTCCCAGCAATGCAGCCCAGCGAGGTGAGGCAAGGACTTACCTCCACCAAACTTGGACTGAAGAGTCACTGGACTGTGGGGGTCACTTGGACAGAGTCGCTGGATTCGAGGGACCTCGCTCGTCGTGCTGAGAGGAGACCCAAGGGACCGGTAATGCAGCTTTTTGGTGCCTGCGGTTGCAGGGGGAAGATTCCGTCGACCCACGGGAGATTTCTTCGGATCTTCTGGTGCAGAGAGGAGGCAGACTACCCCCACAGCATGCACAAGCAGGAAAACAGTCGAGAAGGCGGCAGGATCAGAGTTACAGAGTTGCAGTAGTCGTCTTTGCTACTATGTTGCAGGTTTGCAGGCTTCCAGCGCGGTCAGCAGTCGATTCCTTATCAGAAGGTGAAGAGAGAGATGCAGAGGAACTCGGCTGAGCTCATGCATTCGTTATCTAAGTTTCCCCAGAGACAGAGACCCTAAATAGCCAGAAAAGAGGGTTTGGCTACCTAGGAGAGAGGATAGGCTACTAACACCTGAAGGAGCCTATCAGCAGGAGTCTCTGACGTCACCTGGTGGCACTGGCCACTCAGAGCAGCCCAGTGTGCCAGCAGCACCTCTGTTTCCAAGATGGCAGAGGTCTGGAGCACACTGGAGGAGCTCTGGACACCTCCCAGGGGAGGTGCAGGTCAGGGGAGTGGTCACTCCCCTTTCCTTTGTCCAGTTTCGCGCCAGAGCAGGGCTAAGGGGTCCCCTGAACCGGTGTAGACTGGCTTATGCAGAATTGGGCACCTCTGTGCCCAACAAAGCATTTCCAGAGGCTGAGGGAGGCTACTCCTCCCCTGCCTTCACACCATTTTCCAAAGGGAGAGGGTGTCACACCCTCTCTCAGAGGAAGTTCTTTGTTCTGCCATCCTGGGCCAGGCCTGGTTGGACCCCAGGAGGGCAGATGCCTGTCTGAGGGGTTGGCAGCAGCAGCAGCTGCAGTGAAACCCCAGGAAGGGCAGTTTGGCAGTACCAGGGTCTGTGCTACAGACCACTGGGATCATGGGATTGTGCCAATTATGCCAGGATGGCATAGAGGGGGCAATTCCATGATCATAGACATGTTACATGGCCATATTCGGAGTTACCATTGTGAAGCTACATATAGGTAGTGACCTATATGTAGTGCACGCGTGTAATGGTGTCCCCGCACTCACAAAGTTCAGGGAATTGGCTCTGAACAATGTGGGGGCACCTTGGCTAGTGCCAGGGTGCCCTCACACTAAGTAACTTTGCACCTAACCTTTACCAGGTAAAGGTTAGACATATAGGTGACTTATAAGTTACTTAAGTGCAGTGTAAAATGGCTGTGAAATAACGTGGACGTTATTTCACTCAGGCTGCAGTGGCAGGCCTGTGTAAGAATTGTCAGAGCTCCCTATGGGTGGCAAAAGAAATGCTGCAGCCCATAGGGATCTCCTGGAACCCCAATACCCTGGGTACCTCAGTACCATATACTAGGGAATTATAAGGGTGTTCCAGTAAGCCAATGTAAATTGGTAAAAATGGTCACTAGCCTGTTAGTGACAATTTGGAAAGAAATGAGAGAGCATAACCACTTAGGTTCTGATTAGCAGAGCCTCAGTGAGACAGTTAGTCACTACACAGGTAATACATTCAGGCACACTTATGAGCACTGGGGCCCTGGGATACCAGGGTCCCAGTGACACATACAACTAAAACAACATATATACAGTGAAAAATGGGGGTAACATGCCAGGCAAGACGGTACTTTCCTACACAACCCCCCCCCAAACGAAGGACAATAAGACTAGCCATGACCTGATGAGTCTTCATTGTCTAAGTGGAAATATCTGGAGAGTCCATCTGCATTGGAGTGGCTACTCCCAGGTCTATGTTCCACTGTATAGTCCATTCCCTGTAGGGATATGGAACCCCTCAACAATTTAGGATTTTCACCTTTCATTTGTTTTAGCCAAAGTAGAGGTTTGTGGTCTGTCTGAACAATGAAGTGAGTGCCAAACAGGTATGGCCTCAACTTCTTCAGTGCCCAGACCACAGCAAAGGCCTCCCTCTCAATGGCAGACCAACGCTTTTCTCTAGGGGTCAACCTCCTACTAATAAAAGCAACAGGTTGATCCTGGCCCTCAGAATTAAGTTGTGATAGGACTGCCCCTACTCCTAATTCAGATGCATCAGTTTGGACATAGAATTCTTTAGAGTAACAAGGGCTTTTCAGGACAAGTGCAGAGCACATGGCCTGCTTCAGCTCCTCAAAAGCTTTCTGACAGTTTGCTGTCCATAATACCTTTTTAGGCATTTTCTTGGATGTGAGGTCATTAAGAGGGGCTGCAATGGAGCCATAGTTCTTAATGAACCTCCTGTAATACCCAGTGAGGCCTAGGAAGGCTCTCACCTGAGTCTGAGTGGGAGGGGGAACCCAATCAATAATTGTTTGGATTTTCCCCTGAAGTGGTGCAATCTGTTCCCCACCAACAAGGTGTCCCAGATAAACCACCTTACCCTGCCCTATCTGGCACTTTGAAGCCTTGATAGTGAGGCCTGCCTTTTGCAGGGCCTCCAAAACTTTCCAAAGGTGGACCAGGTGATCATCCCAGCTGGAGCTAAAGACAGCTATATCATCCAAATATGCTGCACTGAAAGCTTCCAGCCCTTGCAGGACTGTGTTCACCAACCTCTGAAAAGTGGCAGGTGCATTTTTCAAACCAAAAGGCATTACAGTAAACTGGTAATGTCCTCCAATGGTAGAAAATGCAGTCTTAGGTTTAGCATCTTCTGACAATTTGATCTGCCAATACCCTGCAGTCAAATCAAAAGTGCTTAGATACTTGGCAGATGCCAGTGTATCTATGAGCTCATCTGCCCTGGGTATAGGGTGAGCATCAGTTTTGGTTACCAAGTTGAGTCCTCTATAGTCTACACAAAACCGCATTTCCTTCTTTCCATCTTTGGAATTGGGTTTTGGTACCAGTACCACAGGAGAAGCCCATGGACTGTCAGAGTGCTCAACCACTCCTAGTTCTAACATTTTCTGGACCTCTTGCTTTATGCAGTCCCTGACATGGTCAGGCTGCCTATAGATCTTACTTTTGACAGGTAAACTGTCTCCAGTATCTATAGTGTGCTCACACCAAGAAGTGGTACCTGGCACAGTAGAGAAGAGTTCAGAGAATTGATCTAGGAGATTTATGCAATTATCTTTCTGCTCAGCAGTAAGACAATCAGCCAAAACTACACCTTCCACAAGAGCATCTTGTTCTGTGGAAGAGAAGAGATCAGGTAGAGGATCACTGTCTTCTTCCTGTCCCTCATCAGTTGCCATGAGCAGGGTGAGATCAGCCCTGTCATAGTAGGGTTTCAGGCGGTTGACATGGAGCACCCTAAGGGGACTCCTGGCAGTGCCTAAGTCACCTAAATAGGTGACTTCTCCCTTCTTTTCAACAATTGTGTGGGGACCACTCCATTTATCTTGGAGTGCTCTTGGGGCCACAGGCTCCAAGACCCACACTTTCTGCCCTGGTTGGTACTGAACCAAACAGCCTTCTGATCATGCCATTGCTTCTGGAGCTCTTGGCTGGCCTGAAGGTTTTTTACTGGCCTTTTTCATGTACTCAGCCATCCTTGATCTGAGGCCAAGTACATAATCCACAATATCCTGCGTAGGAGCTTTTTAAGGTTGTTCCCAACCCTCCTTTACAAGTGTGAGTGGACCCCTAACAGGGTGTCCAAAAAGAAGTTCAAAGGGGCTGAAGCCCACTCCTTTCTGGGGTACCTCCCTGTAGGCAAAAAGGAGGCATGGTAGAAGGATATCCCATCTCATGTGGAGTTTTTCAGGGAGACCCATAATCATGCCTTTGAGAGTTTTATTAAATCTCTCCACCAGTCCATTTGTTTGTGGATGATAGGGTGTTGTGAACTTGTACGTTACACCACACTCCTTCCACATGGCCTTTAAGTATGCAGACATGAAATTGCTTCCCCTGTCTGATACCACTTCCTTTGGGAAGCCCACCCTGGAAAATATTCCCAGGAGGGCCTTTGCCACTGCAGGTGCTGTAGTGGTCCTTAAAGGAATAGCTTCAGGATATCTTGTGGCATGGTCCACTACCACCAAGATAAATCTATTGCCTGAAGCAGTAGGAGGGTCAAGGGGGCCAACTATGTCAACCCCTACCCTTTCAAAGGGAACCCCAACCACAGGCAGTGGGATAAGGGGTGCCTTTGGGGTGCCACCTGTCTTGCCACTGGCTTGACAGGTTTCACAGGACTTAAAAAATTCCTTTGTGTCCTCAGACATCCTAGGCCAATGAAACAATGGAACCAGTATGTCCCAAGTTTTCATTTGACCCAGGTGCCCAGCTAGGGGAATGTCATGTGCCAGTGTTAGGAGGAACTTTCTGTACTCCTGAGGAATCACTAATCTCCTGGCAGCTCCAGGTTTAGGATCCCTTGCCTCAGTGTACAAGAGGTTGTCCTCCCAGTAAACTCTGTGAGAGTCACTGACATCCCCATTAGCCTGTTTGACAGCTTGCTGTCTGAGACCCTCTAATGTGGGACAGGTTTGCTGTGCCACACTCAGCTCCTCTCTGGCAGGCCCCCCTTCACCCAAAAGCTCAGCAGTGTCTGCTTCCAGCTCCTCTGGTGTAGGTTCTGCACAGGGAGGGAATTCTTCTTCCTCAGAATTATAATCCACTGTAGAGGGAGGGATAGTAGGAAGTGGTTTGCTTCTACTAGCCCTAGCTTTAGGGAGCACTTGGTCCATTGTTCCAGGATCCAAGCTTCCCTGTCCTTTTTGCTTTTTGGCCTGAGCCCTTGTCAAAGCAAAAATATGCCCTGGGATGCCCAGCATTGCTGCATGGGCCTTCAACTCCACATCTGACCAAGCTGATGTCTCCAAATCATTCCCTAATAGACAGTCTACAGGTAAATCTGAAGCTACCACAACTTTCTTTGGACCAGTAACCCCCCCCCCAGTTGAGATTAACAACAGCCATGGGGTGGCTAAGTGTGTTGTTGTGAGCATCGGTTACTTGGTACTGGTGACCAAGTAGGTGTTGTTCAGGGTGGACCAGTTTTTCTATGACCATAGTCACACTGGCACCAGTGTCCCTGTATGCCTGAACCTCAACACCATTTATTAGGGGTAGCTGCTTGTACTTATCCATATTAAGGGGACAAGCAACTAAGGTGGCTAAATCAATAACCCCCTCAGAGACTAACACAGCCTCTGTGGCCTCCCTAACAAGGCCAACCCCAACTAAGTTACCAATAGTGAGCCCAGCTACTCCCTTGGATTGGCTATTAGTAGGTTTGCTCCCACCACCACTGCTATTAGTAGGGACACTAGGTGTAGCAGTAGGGGTTGTAGTGGTAGGAGGCTTGGAGCCTTTCTTTGGACAACTGGGATCTGTTGTCCAATGGCCTTTTATTTTACATAAATAGCACCATGGTTTCTTTTCCTTGTTCTGATTAAAAGAGGATTTGGGCCCACCACCCCCACCAGAGTGTTTTTGTGGGCCTGATGAAGACTCATTTTTAGATTTGTCCCCACCCTTGTCAGAAGACTTACCATCCTTCTTTTTGTTGCCATCTTTGTCACCCCCTGTATGAACTTTTCTGTTCACCCTTGTTCTGACCCATTTGTCTGCCTTCTTTCCCAATTCTTGGGGAGAGGTCAGATCAGAGTCCACCAAGTACTGGTGCAACAAATCAGACACACAATTATTAAGAATATGCTCTCTCAGGATCAAGTTATACAGGCTTTCAAAGTCAGTAACCTTACTGCCATGTAACCACCCCTCCAAGGCCTTCACTGAATGGTCAATGAAATCAACCCAGTCTTGTGAAGACTCCTTTTTGGTCTCTCTGAACTTTATCCTGTACTGTTCAGTGGTTAAGCCATAACCATCCAGGAGTGCATTCTTAAGAACTTGGAAATTATTAGCATCATTTTTTTTCACAGTAAGGAGCCTATCCCTACCTTTTCCACTAAATGATAGCCATAGGATAGCAGCCCACTGCCTTTGAGGGACATCCTGTACAACACAGGCCCTCTCAAGTGCAGCAAACCACTTGTTAATGTCATCCCCCTCCTTATAAGGGGGAACTATCTTGTGCAGATTCCTGGAATCATGCTCTTTTACAGGATGACTATGGGGAATACTGCTGCTGCCACCATGGGTTTCTAAACCCAGTTTCTGTCTCTCCTTCTCTACTTCTAAAGTCTGTCTATCCAAATCCAGCTGTTGCTTCTTGAGCTTCAGTCTGGTTTGTTCCACTCTCAATCTATTGAGCTCCCTTTCTAACAATCTGTCATCAGGGTGGGTGGGAGGGACATGCCTTGAAACAGAAGTATGGTGAGAATGGACAGAAGGAGACCTGTCCCTTACAGAAGCCACCCTAACAGCTTGGCTAACAGAAACATCACTACCAGTATGGTGAGAATAAATGCTTTTGCTATGATGTGAGACAACACTATTTATATGGTGTGGCTCATCATCATTACCAACTATGCTAGACTGTCTAGTAATGGGCAGGCTAGGAACTTTCTTTCCTGACTCTTTTCCTGGGGGAGTCCCTGGATCAGATTGAGAACCATTAGCTACTTTTTCTACAGATGGGGCACTTATGGCCTTATCCTGTACTCTAAGCATGGTAATTAACAGTTCTAAGGAAGGATTTTTCCCTACACTCAAACCTCTCTCTATGCAGAGATTCCTTGCTCCTTTCCAGCTAAGGTGATCATATGCAAGTTTGGACAGATCAACATTTTGGCCTGTGCCAGACATTTTTAGAGAGAGTTAAAGTTATAGTAAAAGATAAAAAGTTTGTCAGAGCTTTTAGAAAGACAGAGAAAAAAACTTTTTAAACTTTTTAGAACTTTTTAGAAAGTTAGAAGAACTTTTCAGCAGAAAAGAGTGAAAAGAGGAAATGCAAAACTTTTTGTCTATGTGTATATACACTGACCTTGTTTTGTATATTTTTCTCTTATGAAAAGTACAATGACAAGAGTGGTAAGTAGTCTCAAAGCACTTATCCCACCGCTGCACAACCAATGTAGGAGGCTGGACTGGCTTGTAGTGAGTACCAAGGGGTACTTGCACCTTGCACCAGGCCCAGTTATCCCTTATTAGTGTATAGGGTGTCTAGCAGCTTAGGCTGATAGATAATGGTAGCTTAGCAGAGCAGCTTAGGCTGAACTAGGAGACCTGTGAAGCTACTACAGTACCACTTAGTGTCATATGCACAATATCATAAGAAAACACAATATACAGTTATACTAAAAATAAAGGTACTTTATTTTTATGACAATATGCCAAAGTATCTTAGAATGTACCCTCAGTGAGAGGATAGGAAATATACACAAGATATATATACACAATAGCAAAAATATGCAGTATAGTCTTAGAAAACAGTGCAAACAATGTATAGTTACAATAGGATGCAATGGAGAAACATAGGGATAGGGGCAACACAAACAATATACTCCAAAAGTGGAATGCAAACCACGAATGGACCCCAAACCTATGTGACCTTGTAGAGGGTCGCTGGGACTATTAGAAAATAGTGAGAGTTAGAAAAATAACCCTCCCCAAGACCCTGAAAAGTGAGTGCAAAGTGCACTAAAGTTCCCCTAAGGACAAAGAAGTCGTGTTAGAGGAATAATGCAGGAAAGACACAAACCAGCAATGCAACAACTGTGGATTTCCAATCTAGGGTACCTGTGGAACAAGGGGACCAAGTCCAAAAGTCACAAGCAAGTCGGAGATGGGCAAATGCCCAGGAAATGCCAGCTGCGGGTGCAAAGAAGCTTCTACTGGACAGAAGAAGCTGAGGTTTCTGCAGGAACGAAAAGGACTAGAGACTTCCCCTTTGGTGGACGGATCCCGCTCACCGTGGAGAGTCGTGCAGAAGTGTTTTCCCGCCGACAGAACGCCAACAAGCCTTGCTAGCTGTAAATCGTGCGGTTACCGTTTTTGGATGCTGCTGAGGCCCAGGAGGGACCAGGAGGTCGCCAATTGGACCAGCAAAGAGAGGAGACGTCGAGCAAGACAAGGAGCCCTCTCTGAAGCAGTTAGCACCCAGAGAAGTGCCAGAAACAGGCACTACAAGTATACATGAAAACGGTGCTCGCCTAAGTTGCACAAAGGAGTCCCACGTCGCCGGAGACCAACTTAGAAAGTCGTGCAATGCAGGTTAGAGTGCCGTGGACCCAGGCTTGGCTGTGCACAAAGGATTTCTGCCGGAAGTGCACAGGGGCCGGAGTAGCTGCAAAGTCGCGGTTCCCAGCAATGCAGCCCAGCGAGGTGAGGCAAGGACTTACCTCCACCAAACTTGGACTGAAGAGTCACTGGACTGTGGGGGTCACTTAGACAGAGTCGCTGGATTCAAGGGACCTCGCTCGTCGTGCTGAGAGGAGACCCAAGGGACCGGTAATGCAGCTTTTTGGTGCCTGCGGTTGCAGGGGGAAGATTCCGTCGACCCACGGGAGATTTCTTCGGAGCTTCTGGTGCAGAGAGGAGGCAGACTACCCCCACAGCATGCACAAGCAGGAAAACAGTCGAGAAGGCGGCAGGATCAGCGTTACAGAGTTGCAGTAGTCGTCTTTGCTACTATGTTGCAGGTTTGCAGGCTTCCAGCGCGGTCAGCAGTCGATTCCTTATCAGAAGGTGAAGAGAGAGATGCAGAGGAACTCGGCTGAGCTCATGCATTCGTTATCTAAAGTTTCCCCAGAGACAGAGACCCTAAATAGCCAGAAAAGAGGGTTTGGATACCTAGGAGAGAGGATAGGCTACTAACACCTGAAGGAGCCTATCAGCAGGAGTCTCTGACGTCACCTGGTGGCACTGGCCACTCAGAGCAGCCCAGTGTGCCAGCAGCACCTCTGTTTCCAAGATGGCAGAGGTCTGGAGCACACTGGAGGAGCTCTGGACACCTCCCAGGGGAGGTGCAGGTCAGGGGAGTGGTCACTCCCCTTTCATTTGTCCAGTTTCGCGCCAGAGCAGGGCTAAGGGGTCCCCTGAACCGGTGTAGACTGGCTTATGCAGAATTGGGCACCTCTGTGCCCAACAAAGCATTTCCAGAGGCTGGGGGAGGCTACTCCTCCCCTGCCTTCACACCATTTTCCAAAGGGAGAGGGTGTCACACCCTCTCTCAGAGGAAGTTCTTTGTTCTGCCATCCTGGGCCAGGCCTGGCTGGACCCCAGGAGGGCAGATGCCTGTCTGAGGGGTTGGCAGCAGCAGCAGCTGCAGTGAAACCCCAGGAAGGGCAGTTTGGCAGTACCAGGGTCTGTGCGTCAGACCACTGGGATCATGGGATTGTGCCAACTATGCCAGGATGGCATAGAGGGGGCAATTCCATGATCATAGACATGTTACATGGCCATATTCGGAGTTACCATTGTGAAGCTACATATAGGTTTTGACCTATATGTAGTGCACGCGTGTAATGGTGTCCCCGCACTCACAAAGTTCAGGTAATTGGCTCTGAACAATGTGGGGGCACCTTGGCTAGTGCCAGGGTGCCCTCACACTAAGTAACTTTGCACCTCACCTTTACCAGGTAAAGGTTAGACATATAGGTGACTTATAAGTTACTTAAGTGCAGTGTAAAATGGCTGTGAAATAACGTGGACGTTATTTCACTCAGGCTGCAGTGGCAGGCCTGTGTAAGAATTGTCAGAGCTCCCTATGAGTGGCAAAAGAAATGCTGCAGCCCATAGGGATCTCCTGGAACCCCAATACCCTGGGTACCTCAGTACCATATACTAGGGAATTATAAGGGTGTTCCAGTAAGCCAATGTAAATTGGTAAAAATGGTCACTAGCCTGTTAGTGACAATTTGGAAAGAAATGTGAGAGCATAACCACTGAGGTTCTGATTAGCAGAGCCTCAGTGAGACAGTTAGTCACTACACAGGTAATACATTCAGGCACACTTATGAGCACTGGGGCCCTGGGTTACCAGGGTCCCAGTGACACATACAACTAAAACAACATATATACAGTGAAAAATGGGGGTAACATGCCAGGCAAGATGGTACTTTCCTACACATCCTATACTGCTCTGGGGTCAGAACAAACTTTTTAGTTAAGTATCTCTTCATACTGGGGTATGAATCTGCCTCCTCCCCCCTCAAGGTTAGGGCAGATTGGCAGAGTTTAGGTCAATCTGCCCCCAAGGGGGCAGAAACCACCAGGCACCGGGGATTTGTTTTTTGGCGCCAATGTCACGCAGGGGGAGCGACCCCGTAGGCAAGGGTCGCTCGGGGGGGGGGGTTTGGGAGACAAATTTATTTTAGGCCATTTCTGCCCCACCCGGGGGAAGATCGGCCTATTATTAGGCCGATCTGCCCCCGGGGGGCAGAAACCTCTAGGCGCCAGGGCAAATTTTTTTTGGTGTTTTTTTTTTTGTTTGTTTTGTGGTACTGAAAATTCTGGACCCGTGTTATAAACATCGTCGTATCACAACGATTTTGGTATCAGCAGACCGAGAATGATTAGAATAGTATGCACAAGCATTGTATTCATATTCAGGTGACGAAATCACCCGAATATCAGAGTTTCCGTCCTGAAACTCTGAGGTTCCATTTAAAACGACAGCCATTTTGTGATTGCCCTCGCATAGGCCAATGACTAATGCCGAAAACGAGTCTGAAGGACACGTACATCTTTGCTGACTCCTCTGTGACCTGAGCAAGCTGACTCCACTGCCTGAAGCCAAACCTGTTCGGCCAGTTTCATTCCCAGTGGCCAAATGAGATTAGTATCAAGGCACAACACATCATAAAACCTTTAATCACACACAAACCATGCCTAATCTTACACACACCTGTCCCTGTTTCTTTCTTTATGACTTGCTTTACAAGGAGGAGGTGCCTGTTTATATTGGGGGTCCGTCGATATCTGATAAAAGTACTGAGCCTTGCCGGGTAATTGATTGAGGGCTGGACAAACTGAAATATGGCTTGTCATCATAACCCTGCTATTTCTTTGTAGTGAAAATATGTGAATGGTCAACTGTAAAATAAGGAATGTTTGCCTAAAGCATAAAGATTGTATAAAAAGAGAAGGTTAGCTTTGCAAGGGGAGCAGTCTCCTGAGAATATACACCGTGTTGTACTTCTAGGATACCTGTTACTGGCTGCAGCCACTAAACAAGATCTTTGACTTCACCAAGAAGACTCTGTGTTTCTGTAGTCTGAAACAGGAAGGACTCGAAGTCTTAGGGTGTGTTCCCTGGCACCACTGGGTTCTGAAAAACCCAGTACTTCAGTTGGCACCCAACGTAGGACGATTTCAGCGGTACCGGTCCAAGCCAGAGGTTCGTGAGGAGCTTCATGTGAAAATTCTGGAGGGAGGCCGCCACTTCATCGACCCCTGTATGTCGACGTGGTCAGAAAGTCTTTGCTGCGAGGTTCCCCGCTTTCCGACGGCTACGAAGGACTGCTGCCCTGACTATCGCCCTGTTTTGAACCCTTGATGATTTGGTAGAGCGAAACGATGAACTAGTCTTCTGGTGACGTCATCGATACCTCAGTTAAGTATAAGTGGAGCGTCTCCCAGTCCTTAGTTTGGTTCTTAGTTTGGTATCCCCTTGGGATCTTTGATTTGGAACTTGCAAGTACCAAAGCCGAGGGATTCGTGTATTCACGAGACTATTATATTCAATAATCCTTTGAAGTTTGAAGCTAGACTGGAGAACGAAGATGCCTGATCTTAGCAGACATGGAAATTTGTTTTGTCTTGGTTGTTATAGGGATTCCCGATTGGAGGACTCGTGTCCGGTTCCTCCGATTGGAACTCCAACCTATGAACTATATGTGAAACATGGCATAGGCCCCATCATATATAATGAAGTATGGATCCGATACACCAGGAAAGATGGTGTTTTAAAATGGCCCCAATATGGTAGTTTTGACACGGAGATTCTGGATAATCTGGAGGTTAAACTTTTTAAGAAGAAAGCCCGGCCGGCGATGTTTGACTCTTTCCGCCTATGGCATAAGGAAGCCAAACAGAAGGAAATTAAATTAGCAAAGAGAAATAAGAGGGAAGAGGGTATCTCGATAATGCAAGTGCCATACAGTTTAAAGATGATGAAGAAGAACAGATAAATGAGCAGTTGCACAGGCAACGTAAAATGGTGACCGATAAATGTTATCCAGTTTTTCCGCTTCTTCAGCAAGATGCAGCAAAAGAACTTGAGAAAGACCCTTTAATGTCACACTTGTTGAGTTCGCCACCCCCTTATGCGCAGAATGCTACAGCACCTCCGCAACCTTTAGCTGTGCAACCTCCGGTTATTGTGCCTCAGGTTCTTCCACAGCCGCCAGCTCCTCTTCAGTTGGCTCCTACTACTATGGCGCAGCCCTTTCAAGGGCCGCCGACTTCGCTACCTGCTCCATCTGTACCTCCTACGACTTTATGTACTACATCGACTGCCTCTTCTGGTGTTCTTCCTGATACTGCCTCTGCGTCTGCCTCTGTGTCTGCCTTGCCTCCCTCTGTTTTTCCTCCTGTTCTTTCATCAACTTCTCCTTCTGTCTGACAGAGAATGACAGATACTGTTGCCAGCCTTATATTTCCTCTCTTTGGGTCGTCTGGTGTGACCCCAGATTCGGAGCGTAACCAGTCGCGTAGTCAACTGCCTAATTCTCGAGAGAGAGAAATGTTTGACCGTATGGCGCGTAAATGGGTTGTTTCCCCTTCAAGATACGATGTAGAGTCTGTAATGGATGTATTCTGTCAATGGGAAGCACCGAAACAAAGATACGTTTTTGAGAAAATGTGTGCTTTCCTTTGTGAGGAATTGGAGGATAATGATTTGGAAACAAATCCGCCTGATTTGTGCCGTGTACGGTTTGAGTTTGAAAAGGGCACGATTGTGGGTTCCGATGTTGAGAAAGCAGTTGCGACGTTGTTGTCCTTTAGGAATAAGGATCCTTCTCAGTCATTGTAGGAGGCTGGACTGGCTTGTAGTGAGTACCAAGGGGTACTTGCACCTTGCACCAGGCCCAGTTATCCCTTATTAGTGTATAGGGTGTCTAGCAGCTTAGGCTGATAGATAATGGTAGCTTAGCAGAGCAGCTTAGGCTGAACTAGGAGACGTGTGAAGCTACTACAGTACCACTTAGTGTCATATGCACAATATCATAAGAAAACACAATACACAGTTATACTAAAAATAAAGGTACTTTATTTTTATGACAATATGCCAAAGTATCTTAGAGTGTACCCTCAGTGAGAGGATAGGAAATATACACAAGATATATATACACAATAGCAAAAATATGCAGTATAGTCTTAGAAAACAGTGCAAACAATGTATAGTTACAATAGGATGCAATGGGGAAACATAGGGATAGGGGCAACACAAACCATATACTCCAAAAGTGGAATGCGAACCACGAATGGACCCCAAACCTATGTGACCTTGTAGAGGGTCGCTGGGACTATTAGAAAATAGTGAGAGTTAAAAAAATAACCCTCCCCAAGACCCTGAAAAGTGAGTGCAAAGTGCACTAAAGTTCCCCTAAGGACAAAGTAGTCGTGTTAGAGGAATAATGCAGGAAAGACACAAACCAGCAATGCAACAACTGTGGATTTCCAATCTAGGGTACCTGTGGAAAAAGGGGACCAAGTCCAAAAGTCACAAGCAAGTCGGAGATGGGCAGATGCCCAGGAAATGCCAGCTGCGGGTGCAAAGAAGCTTCTACTGGACAGAAGAAGCTGAGGTTTCTGCAGGAACGAAAAGGGCTAGAGACTTCCCCTTTGGTGGACGGATCCTCCTCGCCGTGGAGAGTCGTGCAGAAGTGTTTTCCCGCCGGAAAGACGCTAACAAGCATTGCTAGCTGCAAATCGTGCAGTTAGCGTTTTTGGATGCTGCTGGGGCCCAGGAGGGACCAGGAGGTCGCAAATTGGACCATAAGAGAGAGGAGACGTCGAGCAAGACAAAGAACGCTCACTGAAGCAGATAGCACCCGGAGAAGTGCCACAAACAGGCACTACGAGGATGCATGAAACAGTGCTCGCCGAAGTTGCACAAAGGAGTCCCACGTCGCCGGAGACCAACTTAGAAAGTCGTGCAATGCAGATTAGAGTGCCGTGGACCCAGGGTTGGCTGTGCACAAAGGATTTCCGCCGGAAGTGCACAGGGGCCGGAGGAGCTGCAAAGTCGCAGTTCCCAGCAATGCAGCCCAGCGAGGTGAGGCAAGGACTTACCTCCACCAAACTTGGACTGAAGAGGCACTGGACTTTGGGGGTCACTTGGACAGAGTCGCTGGATTCGAGGGACCTCGCTCGTTGTGCTGAGAGGAGACCCAAGGGACCGGTAATGCAGCTTTTTGGTGCCTGCGGTTGCAGGGGGAAGATTCCGTCGACCCACAGGAGATTTCTTCAGAGCTTCTGGTGCAGAGAGGAGGCAGACTACCCCCACAGCATGCACAAGCAGGTAAACAGTCGAGAAGGCGGCAGGATCAGCGTTACAGAGTTGCAGTAGTCGTCTTTGCTACTATGTTGCAGGTTTGCAGGCTTCCAGCGCGGTCAGCGGTCGATTCCTTATCAGAAGGTGAAGATAGAGATGCAGAGGAACTCGGCTGAGCTCATGCATTCGTTATCTAAAGTTTCCCCAGAGACAGAGACCCTAAATAGCCAGAAAAGAGGGTTTGGCTACCTAGGAGAGAGGATAGGCTAGCAACACCTGAAGAAGCCTATCACAAGGAGTCTCTGACGTCACCTGGTGGCACTGGCCACTCAGAGCAGTCCAGTGTGCCAGCAGCACCTCTGTTTCCAAGATGGCAGAGGTCTGGAGCACACTGGAGGAGCTCTGGACACCTCCCAGGGGAGGTGCAGGTCAGGGGAGTGGTCACTCCCCTTTCCTTTGTCCAGTTTCGCGCCAGAGCAGGGGCTAAGGGGTCCCTGAACCGGTGTAGACTGGCTTATGCAGAATTGGGCACTTCTGTGCCCAAGAAAGCATTTCCAGAGGCTGGGGGAGGCTACTCCTCCCCTGCCTTCACACCATTTTCCAAAGGGAGAGGGTGTAACACCCTCTCTCAGAGGAAGTCCTTTGTTCTGCCATCCTGGGACAAGCCTGGCTTGACCCCAGGAGGGCAGATGCCTGTCTGAGGGGTTGGCAGCAGCAGCAGCTGCAGTGAAACCCCAGGAAGGGCAGTTTGGCAGTACCAGGGTCTGTGCTACAGACCACTGGGATCATGGAATTGTACCAACAATGCCAGGATGGCATAGAGGGGGCAATTCCATGACCATAGACATGTTACATGGCCATATTCGGAGTTACCATTGTGAAGCTACAAATAGGTAGTAACCTATATGTAGTGCACGTGTGTAATGGTGTCCCCGCATTCACAAAGTTCAGGGAATTGGCTCTGAACAATGTGGGGGCACCTTGGCTAGTGCCAGGGTGCCCTTACACTAAGTAACTTTGCACCTAACCTTTACCAGGTAAAGGTTAGACATATAGGTGACTTATAAGTTACTTAAGTGCAGTGTAAAATGGCTGTGAAATAACGTGGACGTTATTTCACTCAGGCTGCAGTGGCAGGCCTGTGTAAGAATTGTCAGAGCTCCCTATGGGTGGCAAAAGAAATGCTGCAGCCCATAGGGATCTCCTGGAACCCCAATACCCTGGGTACCTCAGTACCATATACTAGGGGATTATAAGGGTGTTCCAGTAAGCCAATGTAAATTGGTAAAATTGGTCACTAGCCTGTTAGTGACAATTTGAAAGTAATGAGAGAGCATAACCACTGAGGTTCTGGTTAGCAGAGCCTCAGTGAGACAGTTAGGCACCACACAGGGAACATATACATGCACACCTATGAGCACTGGGGCCCTGTGTGACAGGGTCCCAGTGACACATACATATAGGCCACAAACCTATGAGCACTGGGGTCCTGACCAGCAGGATCCCAGTGACACATAACAAACATACTGAAAACATATTGTTTTCACTATGAGCACTGAGGTCTGGCTATCAGGATCCCTGTGAGACAGTGAAAACAGTGACAAACACCCTGACATACACTCACAAACAGGCCAAAAGTGGGGGTAACAAGGCTAGAAAGAGGCTACCTTCTCACACAACCCCCCCCAAACGAAGGACAATAAGGCTAACCTTGGCCAGTTGAGACTTTATTGTCTAAGTGGTGATAAGTAGAGAGTAGCTCTGCAATAGGCTGGTTACTCCCTTTATCATCCACTATATGGTTACTTCCCTGTGGGGATGTAAACCACCCTGTTTGAAGTTTTTTAGCTAAGCAACAATGTGAAGATGTATTTTCAGAGTTTCTATCAGTAAGTTTTAGTTTAGAGCAGTGGGAATTGTCCACTGAACCTATTTGTAGTGATGGAAATGCCAGACAGGGATGTTGTCTCAGAAAAGCCATAGCTGGGCAAAAACTTTGTCCATATGGCTGGAAGAGAGAACAGGGATGCTGTTTCTCTTGGGTTGGAGCAGGGCAGGGATGCTGTCCTATCAGCTCCACACTAGGGCAGGGATGCTGTCCTAAGTGTTGTGAGGCAGTGCAGAGTTTCTGCACTAAAGTTTCTCTGGGAGGGTTGGAGGGATGCTCCATGTTAACTAAAATGGTGCTCTTTTTCTCACCAATGTTAGTTATCCCACAGAGAGGTACTTCCACCTCAGGGAGTACAGTTTTGCCAACTGATGATTCCCTTGGAACAGGTGCCACCCCAGGAGAGGTTTCTCCCACCACAGGAATGGTATCCTGAATGGTAGGGTGGTTAGGGGATACTGTGATACCCTTTTTACCTGTTGATGGAGAGGGTTCCTGAGTTTTCAGGCCTTCTCTCCTTTGCTTTTTCATTTCAGTAGAAATGAGAGGGAACAATTCCTCAGGGATGCTCAGCATGGCTGCATGGGCATAAAACTCTACATCAGCCCAACCTGAGGCCTCTAGGTCATTACCTAAGAGACAGTCTACAGGTAAGCTAGGTGATACCACCACCTGCTTAGGGCCAGTAACTCCACCCCAACTAAACTGAATTATAGCTAAGGGAAGAAACTTAGTGGAGTTATGCACATCAATAATCTTATACTGTTGTCCAATGATGTGTTGATCAGGGTGCACTAGGTTTTCAGTCACCAAAGTGAAACTGGCACCTGTGTCCCTGTAGGCCAAGGCCTCAACACCATTTATTGAAACTGTCTGCCTGTACTTATCCATTGTAAGGGGACAAGCAGCCAGTGTGGCAAGGCCAATGCCACTAGGTGAGACAGAAACTGTCTTGGGATTGACTACCCCAGTTTCTACTATGGACCCAAAAGTGAACCCAACTACACCCTTTGCTTGACTGTTGCCAGCAGTCCCACCACTAGTACCACTACTGCTAGGGGCACTAGAGCTTGATGTATTAGTGGTGGTAGGCTCAGGGGGTTTACCTGGACAGGACTTATCCCATGGCCTATGGCCTCTGTTTTTACACACAAAGCACCAAGGCTTTTTAATGTGTGCAGGTTGGGAAGAAGAGGAAGAATTTGTTTTATCCCCACCCTCTGAAGAGTGTTTAAGATTTGAAGTGGGATCTTTGGTTTTACCCTTATCCCCATGCTTATCTTGAGATTTTTCACCATCTTTCTTCTTATTGCCATCTTTGTCACCCCCTGTATGAACTTTTCTGTTAACCCTTGTTCTGACCCATTTGTCTGCCTTCTTTCCCAATTCTTGGGGAGAGGTCAGATCAGAGTCTACCAGGTACTGGTGCAACAAATCAGACACACAATTATTAAGTATATGGTCTCTCAGGATTGTGTTATACAGGCTTTCATAATCAGTAACTTTACTGCCATGTAACCACCCCTCCAAGGCCTTCACTGAATGGTCAATGAAATCAACCCAGTCTTGTGAAGACTCCTTTTTGGTCTCTCTGAACTTTATCCTGTACTGTTCAGTGGTTAAGCCATAACCATCCAGGAGTGCATTCTTAAGAACTTGGAAATTATTAGCATCATTTTCTTTCACAGTAAGGAGCCTATCCCTACCTTTTCCACTAAATGATTGCCATAGGATAGCAGCCCACTGCCTTTGAGGGACATCCTGTACAGCACAGGCCCTCTCAAGTGCAGCAAACCACTTGTTAATGTCATCCCCCTCCTTGTAAGGGGGAACTATCTTGTGCAGATTCCTGGAATCATGCTCTTTTGCAGGATGACTATGGGGAATACTGCTGCTGCCACCATGGGTATCTAAACCCAACTTCTGTCTTTCCTTGTCTAATTCAAAAGACTGTCTATCCAAATCCAGCTGTTGCTTTTTAAGCTTCAGTCTGGTTTGTTCCACCCTCAACTTATTGAGTTCCCTCTCTAACATTCTGTCATCAGGGTTGGTGGGAGGGACATTCCTAGAAACAGAGCTCTGATGGGAATGAACAGAAGGAGACCTGTCCCTTACTGAAGCCACCCTAACAGCTTGGTTAACAGAAACATTACTACCAGTATGGTGAGAATAAATGCTTTTGCTATGATGTGAGACAACACTATTTGTATGGTGTGGCTCATCATCATTACCAACTATGCTAGACTGTCTAGTAATGGGCAGGCTAGGAAGTTTCTTTCCTGAATCTTTTCCTGGGGGAGTCCCTGAATCAGATTGAGAACTATTAGGTACTTTTTCAACAGATGAGGCACCTATGGCCTTATCCTGTTCTCTAAGCATGTTAAGTAACAGTTCCAAGGAAGGATTCTTCCCTACACTCAAACCTCTCTCTATACAGAGACTCCTTGCTCTTTTCCAGCTAAGGTTGTCATATGCAAGTTTGGACAGATCAACATTTTGGCCTGTGCCAGACATTTTTAGAGAGAGTTAAAGTGATAGAAAAAGAGAAAAAAAGTTTTCAGAACTTTTTGGAAAGACAGGAAAAAACTTTTTAAACTTTTAAGAACTTTTTGAAAGTTTAGAAGTACTTTTCAGCACTTAGAAAAGAGTGAAAAGAGGAAATGAAAAACTTTTTGGCTATGTGTATATACCCTGACCTTGTTTTGTATATTTTTCTCTTATGAAAAGTACAATGACAAGAGTGGTAAGTAGTCTCAAGCACTTATCCCACCACTGCACAACCAATGTAGGAGGCTGGACTGGCTTGTAGTGAGTACCAAGGGGTACTTGCACCTTGCACCAGGCCCAGTTATCCCTTATTAGTGTATAGGGTGTCTAGCAGCTTAGGCTGATAGATAATGGTAGCTTAGCAGAGCAGCTTAGGCTGAACTAGGAGACGTGTGAAGCTACCACAGTACCACTTAGTGTCATATGCACAATATCATAAGAAAACACAATACACAGTTATACTAAAAATAAAGGTACTTTATTTTTATGACAATATGCCAAAGTATCTTAGAGTGTACCCTAAGTGAGAGGATAGGAAATATACACAAGATATATATACACAATAGCAAAAATATGCAGTATAGACTTAGAAAACAGTGCAAACAATGTATAGTTACAATAGGATGCAATGGGGAAACATAGGGATAGGGGCAACACAAACCATATACTCCAAAAGTGGAATGCGAACCACGAATGGACCTCAAACCTATGTGACCTTGTAGAGGGTCGCTGGGACTATTAGAAAATAGTGAGAGTTAGAAAAATAACCCTCCCCAAGACCCTGAAAAGTGAGTGCAAAGTGCACTAAAGTTCCCCTAAAGACAAAGTAGTCGTGTTAGAGGAATAATGCAGGAAAGACACAAACCAGCAATGCAACAACTGTGGATTTCCAATCTAGGGTACCTGTGGAACAAGGGGACCAAGTCCAAAAGTCACAAGCAAGTCGGAGATGGGCAGATACCCAGGAAATGCCAGCTGCGGGTGCAAAGAAGCTTCTACTGGACAGAAGAAGCTGAGGTTTCTGCAGGAACGAAAAGGGCTAGAGACTTCCCCTTTGGTGGACGGATCCCTCTCGCCTTGGAGAGTCGTGCAAAAGGGTTTTCCCGCCGGAAGGACGCTAACAAGCCCTGCTAGCTTCAAATCGTGCGGTTAGCGTTTTTGGACGCTGCTGGGGCCCAGGAGGTCGCAAATTGGACCTGAAGAGAGAGGGGACGTCGAGCAAGACAAAGAGCCCTCACTGAAGCAGGTAGCACCTGGAGAAGTGCCAGAAACAGGCACTACGAGGATGCGTGAAACGGTGCTCGCCGAAGTTGCACAAAGGAGTCCCACGTCGCCGGAGACCAACTTAAAAAGTCGTGCAATGCAGGTTAGAGTGCCATGGACCCAGGCTTGGCTGTGCACAAAGGATTTCCGCCGGAAGTGCACAGGGGCCGGAGTAGCTGCAAAGTCGCGGTTCCCAGCAATGCAGCCCAGCGAGGTGAGGCAATGACTTACCTCCACCAAACTTGGACTGAAGAGTCACTGGACTGTGGGGGTCACTTGGACAGAGTCGCTGGATTCGAGGGACCTCGCTCGTCGTGCTGAGAGGAGACCCAAGGGACCGGTAATGCAGCTTTTTGGTGCCTGCGGTTGCAGGGGGAAGATTCCGTCGACCCACAGGAGATTTCTTCGGAGCTTCTGGTGCAGAGAGGAGGCAGACTACCCCCACAGCATGCACAAGCAGGAAAACAGTCGAGAAGGCGGCAGGATCAGCGTTACAGAGTTGCAGTAGTCGTCTTTGCTACTATGTTGCAGGTTTGAAGGCTTCCAGCGCGGTCAGCGGTCGATTCCTTATCAGAAGGTGAAGAGAGAGATGCAGAGGAACTCGGCTGAGCTCATGCATTCGTTATCTAAAGTTTCCCCAGAGACAGAGACCCTAAATAGCCAGAAAAGAGGGTTTGGCTACCTAGGAGAGAGGATAGGCTAGCAACACCTGAAGAAGCCTATCACAAGGAGTCTCTGACGTCACCTGGTGGCACTGGCCACTCAGAGCAGTCCATTGTGCCAGCAGCACCTCTGTTTCCAAGATGGCAGAGGTCTGGAGCACACTGGAGGAGCTCTGGACACCTCCCAGGGGAGGTGCAGGTCAGGGGAGTGGTCACTCCCCTTTCCTTTGTCCAGTTTCGCGCCAGAGCAGGGGCTAAGGGGTCCCTGAACCAGTGTAGACTGGCTTATGCAGAATTGGGCACTTCTGTGCCCAAGAAAGCATTTCCAGAGGCTGGGGGAGGCTACTCCTCCCCTGCCTTCACACCATTTTCCAAAGGGAGAGGGTGTAACACCCTCTCTCAGAGGAAGTCCTTTGTTCTGCCATCCTGGGACAAGCCTGGCTTGACCCCAGGAGGGCAGATGCCTGTCTGAGGGGTTGGCAGCAGCAGCAGCTGCAGTGAAACCCCAGGAAGGGCAGTTTGGCAGTACCAGGGTCTGTGCTACAGACCACTGGGATCATGGAATTGAACCAACAATGCCAGGATGGCATAGAGGGGGCAATTCCATGATCATAGACATGTTACATGGCCATATTCGGAGTTACCATTGTGAAGCTACATATAGGTAGTGACCTATATGTAGTGCACGCGTGTAATGGTGTCCCCGCACTCACAAAGTTCAGGGAATTGCCTCTGAACAATGTGGGGGCACCTTTGCTAGTGCCAGGGTGCCCTCACACTAAGTAACTTTGCACCTAACCTTTACCAGGTAAAGGTTAGACATATAGGTGACTTATAAGTTACTTAAGTGCAGTGTAAAATGGCTGTGAAATAACGTGGACGTTATTTCACTCAGGCTGCAGTGGCAGGCCTGTGTAAGAATTGTCAGAGCTCCCTATGGGTGGCAAAAGAAATGCTGCAGCCCATAGGGATCTCCTGGAACCCCAATACCCTGGGTACCTCAGTACCATATACTAGGGGATTATAAGGGTGTTCCAGTAAGCCAATGTAAATTGGTAAAATTGGTCACTAGCCTGTTAGTGACAATTTGAAAGTAATGAGAGAGCATAACCACTGAGGTTCTGGTTAGCAGAGCCTCAGTGAGACAGTTAGGCACCACACAGGGAACATATACATGCACACCTATGAGCACTGGGGCCCTGTGTGACAGGGTCCCAGTGACACATACATATAGGCCACAAACCTATGAGCACTGGGGTCCTGACCAGCAGGATCCCAGTGACACATAACAAACATACTGAAAACAAAGCGTTTTCACTATGAGCACTGAGGTCTGGCTATCAGGATCCCAGTGAGACAGTGAAAACAGTGACAAACACCCTGACATACACTCACAAACAGGCCAAAAGTGGGGGTAACAAGGCTAGAAAGAGGCTACCTTCTCACAGTCATTGTTCGAACATGACTCCTCTGTTAAACAAAAGGTGCGACAGTACCCAATGAGAGAAGTCCCTCCGGTATGGAAGGACGCCGTTGAGGCTGATGTTGCTAATCAAATTGATGCTGTCCCAGCTCATTTTCAGCGTGTTTGGGTACATGTTCCGTGGAAGCGAGCTGAAGTTTTAGCCCTTAAGCAGACTTTGCCTGATCCCCGTAAAAACCCTGCAGGGTATTATAAGGAATTATCACAGACTGCAGACTCATGCATTATGAATTTAGCCGACATAGACATGTTATTTGGGAATGTTGTTCCACAGCCTTTGTGGGGATTGATTCGCCATACAGATCATGCGCAAGAGTTAGGTGACTCATGGGCTAATATTAGTGCTGGAAATGATAGACAAGTTGGTGGTGCCAAGCCTGAGCCTTTGGTAGCAGAACTGCCTGCTAGCATCATTACTTACATGAAGACTTTAATGCCTGCGATGCGTGTGAATTGGGATAAATTGTCTGCGTGTAAGCAGAAGAAAGATGAAACAGTGCCTGATTTCTTCACCAGGTTTGAGGAAATGTTTATCGACCACAGTGGTCAAGATATGAGTACAGAAGGTGGTCAACGGTTGTTCGTCGACAAGTTTGTGCACAATTTGCTTGCCGAGCTGTGTAAGAAATTGAAGGATTCAGAGAGTTCTTGGGCCGTTTCCTCTTCAGCACAAATATTGGCTACTGCACAGTACTACGAAAATAGGGATAAAGATAAGAAGGATAAAGCAGACAAGAAAACTAAAGAATTAAAGACGAAGGTTCTTTTACAACAGGCGTATCCACCACGTGGTGGTCAGAGTAACTATCAGCAACCTCAACAGTTCCAGAGAAACTCGCAACGGTTCAAGTTTTCTCAACCACGTGTTCCTGTAGGTCCCAATGTGTTTATATTGTAAAGAAGAGGGTCATTTCAAGTATAGTTGTCCTATTTTGTTACAGCGTACGAATGATGCTTCTGGCGCAAGAGGTCGAGGTGTTCAACAAGCTCCTAGAGGTAGAGGACGTGGAAGTTTCCCCAAGAACACGCGTTCCTTTCCGTCTCAAAACTCAATGAATAGTTTTGACCAGCAACATAACGCGTCTGGTAGGACGGCTCAGTACTATGCTGACGACTACTATACAGAAGATGAGAATCTGGAAGGTAATAATTGCTAGGACAGCCATAGACGAAGAGAGGGAGTTTTTTTTGTTCCAGTAGATCAGAATGGACCTTATGTTAAGGTGATTACATCAGGTGTGTCGGAGCCTTTTCTGTTGGATACTGGTGCTACAAAGAGTTCTATTATGCACTCAAAACTCCCTGGCGCACCTTTGTCTGGCGAGATGAATGTTTCAGTAGGTTTTTCTGGCACCCCGGTTAGGAACCCGATTTCTAGTCCTATGTCCCTTTCTGTTGAACCTTGTGAATTGGAAGCACCCCTTATTCTGACGACAGGTTGTGGTGAAAACTTGTTAGGATTGGATTTGTTGAAAAGATTGTATGCAACATTATATTGTTCTCCTTCGGGAGTACAACTTACACGGGGTAGGAAAATATTCTCTCCAATGTATTTGTCGAAGGATAAACTTCCGACCGAATTGTCGTTTCTTCCTGATATCATTTGGGCTACTGGTCCTAATGATGTGGGTCTTTTGGAAATACCGCCTTATGTTGTGACATTGAAAGCCAATGTTAAATTACCACGCATTCAACAATACAAGATCTCTAGTGAAGGTGAAAAGGCGTTGCTAGCGATCATTTATGATTTAATTGAAAAAGATGTAATTGAAGAGACAAGAGGCAACGTTTGTAATAGTCCTGTTCTGCCTGTTTTGAAACGTACTGACCCCTCTAAGCCACCTGTTTACAGGTTCGTAATTGATCTTAGAGAGGTAAATAAAATAGTTGTGCCACAGTTTCCAGTTGTTCCTGATATCACTGCCATATTAACTATGATTCCAGCTTCCGCCACCTGGTTCTCGGTGATTGACTTAAAGAATGCTTTCTTCAGCATCCCGATTGCCGAGGAGAGCAGGGATATTTTTGGCTTCAGTTTAGGAGGCTGAAGTTTCCGCTTCAAACGCGCTCTTCAAGGCTACTGTGAAAGTCCATCAATATATAGTCAGGCTTTAAAAACACAGCTTAATGCAATTGTTTTACCTGACGGCGCTACCCTTATTCAGTACATTGATGATTTGCTAGTCGCTACAGATACTGAAGAGATTTGTAAAGAAGCCACCTTGTCGTTGTTGCGTCATTTGTCTGATTTACATCACAAAGTGTCCCTTTCAAAACTGCAATATTGTCGACAAGAAGTGACCTACTTAGGTCATCTCTTATCGAAGGAGGGAAGGAAACTGACCTCAGAAAGAATTCAGGCAATTGCAAAATTGAGTGTGCCAAGGACACAGAGAGAAGTACGTGCTTTCTTGGGCATTACATCATACTGCAGACAATGGATACTGAATTTTTCTTTGCTGGCCAAACCTTTGTAGCATTGACCTATAAAGATACACCGAATCCCGTTCCGTAGTCTGAAGATTGTCAGAAAAGTTTTTCCAAATTGCGCAATGCATTGTGTTCGGCTCCTGTGTTGGGTACCCCCGACTACAGTAAGCCCTTTACACTGTATGTCCATGAGAAAGAGGGTTGTGCATTGTCAGTGCTGACACAGTCTTTTGGAGACAAGCAGCGCCCATGCGCATATTTTTCGTCGACTTTGGATCCGGTAGCTAATGCATTGCCGAGTTGCTTGAGAGCCACAGCGTCAGCAGCTGTTTCTATTCGACAGTCTGCTGGGTTAGTGATGAATAATATGTTGATTGTGATGGTTCCACATGCAGTGGACACGTTGTTAAACAGGACCAAGACACAGCATTTAACTAGTGCTCGATTGTCAGGTTACAAGTTGACACTGTTAGCGAGTCATGTGCACATAAAGAGGTGCAATACATTGAATCCAGCCACGTTATTGCCGATTTCAGTAGAAACAGATGATGTTGAACAACATGATTGTTTTCTTAGGACAGAAGAAGAAACGAAAGGGAGAGTAGATCTTAAAGATACTCCTATTGTAAAGTGTGATGGTACCTTATGGGTGGATGGTTCATGCTTCAAGCTTCCGAATGGTGATACGACTGCAGCATATGCTGTCACAACTTTGCATACAATTGTTGAAGCTGCACGTATACCACATAATTCAGCTCAAGCAGCAGAGCTGATTGCACTTATGAGAGCGTGTGCGTTATCGAAAGGAATGAAAGTGACCATATATACCGACAGCCAGTATGCGTTTGGTGTGGCCCATAGTTTTGGACGATTGTGGAAAGAACGTGGGTTCCTGACTTCGCATGGAACTAAAATTCAGCATGGTCAGTTGGTGAATGAGCTTCTTGAGTCACTGACCTTGCCATTACAAGTTGCGATTGTGAAATGCAGTGCACACAAGAAGGTTACTGATGATGTCGGTCGTGGCAATGCATTTGCTGACGAAATCGCAAAAGAAACAGCAAAAGATGTGATGAATCGAATGTATGTTGCAGGCCCCGCAAGATGGGTTGGTGACGTTGGAATGTGTGAAGATACGATAGAGGGTGTGAAGTCTCTTCCAGCTGAAGCTTCAGAGAAAGAGTTGAATGTGTGGTTGTTGGCTCCAGTATGGCAAAATGCTGGAATTCCTAAATGTGCAGAGAATGTGGTCAAGAATTGCATGGTGTGTCTGAAATACAATCCTGGTAGGGGAACCCCAACTCCAGCTGGTCATTTTGCGCCTCCAACGTATCCGTTCGAGGTTTTGCAGCTAGATTTCATCCACATGGAAAGGTGCAACAATCTGGAATACGTACTCGTTGTTGTTTGTGCCTTTTCAAGATGGGTAGAAGCATGTCCCTTAAAAGACAACACTGCCTTATCCACAGCTAAAGCCCTTGCCAAAGAATTCTTCCCTAGGTTTGGAATGCCGAGAATGGTCTGGAGTGATAATGGGAGTGAATTTGTGGGTCGAGTGATGAAAAAAGTATGTGAGGGGCTAGGTATCCAGCAAAAATTCCACGCTGCAAATCACCCCCAATCAGCTGGACTAGTAGAGTGCTATAATGGCACGCTAAAACTGAAGTTGGCAAAGATACAAGCGAGCTCTGGTCTTAAATGGCCTGACGCTCTGCCTTTAGCACTCCTATCAACAAGCGAGTGGGTCTTAGTCCCTATGAAATTGTGTTCGGCCGCCCGGCCAACATATGGGGAGTGCCAAGACCAACAAAATTCAGTGAGATCAAACACCCTGTACTGCTTGATTATTTGTATGAATTGACGGCTAAATTGCGTGTTCTACACCAACAGGTTCACAATACTCTGCCTCAGGTCTCTGAAGCTCCAGGACATCTTATCGATCCTGGATCATGGGTGCTGGTCAAGAACTTCCAGCGGACAAAGAATGACCAGCCCCGTTGGACCGGCCCCCACCTCGTCCTTCTCTCAACAAGATCAGCTGTTCGAGTGGAAGGGAAAAAGAACTGAATCCACGGCGTACACTGCAAGAGGGTCCCTTTTCCTCTACCGTACGACCGGTGGGTCCAGGAGGGGATCGCTGACTCTGAGACTGAGACTGTGCCTCGTTTTTTGCCATTTAGCGATGCACGTGTAAAAGGAACAATTTCTGAACGAGAAAGTGACAATAATTTGCAAGAAGCTGTGCCACCGTCAATTCGATTGAACACTACAGAGCCTGAGCTCTTGTTCCAGAACCAGACAGTACCTGGAAAAAGCCGTTATAATTTGAGACCAAGAACTAAGGACAAATAATTTTTTTCCCGTTCCTTTGCTATTTTTTTTTTAAAGTGGGGCTCTCTCATCTGAGAAACTTTCTTATTTTTGTTTTTTTTCTTTTCGAACCGCCATCCGGGTTCAGCTGTAGGGCCGTGGTTGCCCAAGTCTTTGGAGTGCAGCTGAAGACGTTAGGTCGACAGTTCTGGTCAGTCTAAGGAAGTTGCCCTGGACTGACAGAAGCATTCCCTAGCATAGAACACCCTACCACCGCGAGCAGCAATTAGAGAGGATGGAGTTTTTCAAGAATGAGAGACCTGCCAAACAGATGGATTTTAAAGCCAGAATGTCTATAATAATGACAAAGAAACGATTTTTGATATTATGTATTTTCATGTTGCTCAGTGTAATGACGTTTTTAATAGGATATGTTTTATTCTCTTTTCAAGTGACATTTGCACCCATTACACAGCCCATTCCTCCTTCTACTGTTTCCTTGCATTCTTTTCACCCCCTGCCTGAACACGAGTCTGCCAGAAGATTAGAATTTGTCAACAATTCATTCATTCAGCTTCTACACCAACAGCAATTAGTAGTGAACACAATTTACTGTTGGGTGTGTGGTCTTATGCCTCATACTACTGATAAAGGTATCCCTTATCTGGTCCTGCCTTTCAGCCATAATGGTTCTGTGTGGGCATATAGAACGGTGTTCATATACACGTATGAAGCCAACCCCCTACGTTCTGTGAAAGATAATCCTAAGAATAATGCTCTAGCTAAGGGTATAGTAGATATGATTAGGGAAGATATTTCCTATGAGACTATCCCGAGAGATGAGACACTAGCATATATTGGATGGAACATAACAGGATATGGAGTTACTCTGAGTGGGAACCAGCGAGCAAAGAGATCCTCCCCGATTTGGATTGTACCCCATCAGGGTCACCTATGTCTGCAAGGTAATGGCAAGAATCCCAGAGCTCAGTTAGGGAAAAGTATCTGCACTAAAACATATGTTTTTGCGTCTCAGACTTCTCCTTCGTTATTAGCAGCTAAGGGTACCTATTTCATCTGCCATAATAGAGCCTATACATGGTTGCCCCCTGACTTCTCAGGCACATGTTTTGTTTCGTTCCTGTTACCTCCCACCTACACGGCCGCGGCAGATTACCATAAGACAAGGATAGTTAGAGGTGTCATAAGTAAAGAAGACACTACAGGACAAGAATTTGGAGATTTCTTAAAGGGTTTTCTGCCGTTTTGGGGTCTTATGGTTAACAGCAGGAACATAAGGCAATTGACAAGGGTGGTTGAATCCACAGTAGTTGAAACCGCCGGTGCCCTTAGTAATTTGACTGCTGAGCTCCAGTCGGATCGCCTTATGACTCTTCAGAACAGGGTCGCATTAGACGTCATACTTGCAGACCGAGGTGGGGTATGTAAAGTGATCCAATCAAGTTGTTGTGTTTTTATCCCAGATAACGCTCCGACAGTCTACCAGGCCATTTCCAAACTGCATAAGATCTCCGAATCTATTCACGTGGATAAAGGAGATTGGTCATTGATGGGTGGTTCTGGGAGCTGATATCCGCCTGGGGATGGAAGACTCTGGTAGTCATTGGGATGATCTTAGCCATTCTTTTCCTGTCCTGTTTGTGTGTACAGTGTGCTCCTGCAATATGTGGCCTCTGTGCTACATCGTGTGTAAGGAAACCTGTATCAAAAGACGAGCTAAGTAATAGGATGATGCTACAGCAACATCTCAACGACTTTATGAACATAGACCTGGACTCAGATTAGCTTGAGTATGGGTTATTGCCTATGTAAGGGCAAAAGGAGGGTCTGTGGTACTGAAAATTCTGGACCCGTGTTATAAACATCGTTGTATCACAACGATTTTGGTATCAGCCGACCGAGAATGATTAGAATAGTATGCACAAGCATTGTATTCATATTCAGGTGACGAAATCACCCGAATATCAGAGTTTCCATCCTGAAACTCTGAGGTTCCATTTAAACGACAGCCATTTTGTGATTGCCCTCACATAGGCCAATGACTAATGCCGAAAACGAGTCTGAAGGACACGTACATCTTTGCTGACTCCTCTGTGACCTGAGCAAGCTGACTCCATTGCCTGAAGCCAAACCTGTTCGGCCAGTTTCATTCCCAGTGGCCGAATGAGATTAGTATCAAGGCACAACACATCATAAAACCTTTAATCACACACAAACCATGCCTAATCTTACACACACCTGTCCCTGTTTCTTTCTTTATGACTTGCTTTACAAGGAGGAGGTGCCTGTTTATATTGGGGGTCCGTCGATATCTGATAAAAGTACTGAGCCTTGCAGTCTCCTGAGAATATACACTGTGTTGTACTTCTAGGATACCTGTTACTGGCTGCAGCCAATAAACAAGATCTTTGACTTCACCAAGAAGACTCTGTGCTTCTGTAGTCTGAAACAGGAAGGACTCGAAGTCTTAGGGTGTGTTCCCTGGCACCACTGGGTTCTGAAAAACCCAGTACTTCAGTTTGTTTTTTTAGAGATGGGGAGTGACCCATCAGGCAAGGGTCGCTCCTCAGGGGGGCAAATTGTATTTAGACCATTTCTGCCCCCCTGGGGGCAGATTGGCCGATTTTAGGTCAATCTGCCCCCAAGGGGGCAGAAACCACTAGGCACCGGGGATTTGTTTTTTGGCGCCAATGTCACGCAGGGGGAGCGACACAGTAGGCAAGGGTCGCTCCCGGGGGGGGGGTTTGGTGGGGCAAATTTATTTTAGGCCATTTCTGCCCCCCCCCTGGGGGCAGATCCGCCTATTATTAGGCCGATCTGCCCCGGGGGGGGGGGGGGCAGAAACCTCTAGGCGCCAGGGCAAATTTTTTTCCGTGTTTTTTGTTTGTTTGTTTTTTTAGAGATGGGGAGCGACCCATCAGGCAAGGGTCGCTCCCCAGGGGGGCAAATTGTATTTAGACCATTTCTGACCCCCTGGGGGCAGATTGGCAGAGTTTAGATCAATCTACCCCCAAGGGGGCAGAAACCACTAGGCACCGGGGATTTGTTTTTTGGCACCAATGTCACGCAGGGGGAGCGACAACGTAGGCAAGGGTCGCTCCGGGGGGGGGTGAGGGTTGGGGGGGGCAAGTTTATTTTAGGGCATTTCTGCCCCCCCCCTGGGGCTGGCTGAGCTACTGGCCAAACACCACAGGTAGGCACTTTGCAAAAAACACCTCTGTTTTCTGTGAAAAAAAATGTTGTGTCCACGTTGTGTTTTGGGCCATTTCCTTTCGTGGGGGCTAGGCCTACCCACAGAAGTGAGGTACCATTTTTATCGAGAGACTTAGGGGAACGCTGGGTGGAAGGAAATTTGTGGCTCCTCTCAGATTCCAGAACTTTCTGTCACCGAAATGAGAGGAAAAATTGTTTTTTTGGGCCAAATGTTGATGTTTGCAAAGGATTCTGGGTAACATAACCTGGTCAAAGCCCTGCAAGTCACCCCATCTTGGATTCCCCTGGGTTTTTAGTTTTCAAAAATGCGCTGGTTTGCTAGGTTTCCCCAGGTGCCGGCTGAGCTACAGGCCAAAATCCACAAGTAGGCACTGCTTTTTATAAAAAAATGTGATCTGTCCACGTTGTGTTTTGGGCCCTTTCCTTTCGTGGGCGCTAGTCCTACCCACACAAGTGAGGTATCATTTTTATCGGGAGACTTGGGGGAACGCTGGGTGGAAGGAAATTTGTGGCTCCTCTCAGATTCCAGAACTTTCTGCCACAGAAATGTGAGGAACATGTGTTTTTTTAGCCACATTTTGAGGTTTGCAAAGGATTCTGGGTAACAGAACCTGGTCCGAGCCCCGCAAGTCACCCCATCTTGGATTCCCCTAGGTCTCTAGTTTTCAGAAATGCACAGGTTTGGTAGGTTTCCCTAGGTGCCGGCTGAGCTAGAGGCCAAAATCTACAGGTAGGCACTTCGCAAAAAACACCTCTGTTTTCTTCCAAAAATTTGGATGTGTCCACGTTTCGCTTTGGGGCGTTTCCTGTCGCGGGCGCTAGGCCTACCCACACAAGTGAGGTATCATTTTTATCGGGAGACTTGGGGGAACGCTGGGTGGAAGGAAATTTGTGGCTCCTCTCAGATTCCAGAACTTTCTGCCACAGAAATGTGAGGAACATGTGTTTTTTTAGCCACATTTTGAGGTTTGCAAAGGATTCTGGGTAACAGAACCTAGTCCGAGCCCCACAAGTCACCCCTCCTTAGATTCCCCTAGGTCTCTAGTTTTCAGAAATGCACAGATTTGGTAGGTTTCTCTAGGTGCCGGCTGAGCTAGAGGCCAAAATCTACAGGTAGGCACGTCGCAAAAAACACCTCTGTTTTCTTCCAAAAATTTGAATGTGTCCACGTTGCGCTTTGGTGCGTTTCCTGTCGCTGGCGCTAGGCCTACCCACACAAGTGAGGTATAATTTTTATCAGGAGACTTGGGGGAACGCTGGGTGGAAGGAAATTTGTGGCTGCTCTCAGATTCCAGAACTTTCTGCCACAGAAATGTGAGGAACATGTGTTTTTTTAGCCACATTTTGAGGTTTGCAAAGGATTCTGGGTAACAGAACCTGGTCCGAGCCTCGCAAGTCACCCCTCCTTAGATTCCCATAGGTCTCTAGTTTTCAGAAATGCACAGGTTTGGTAGGTTTCCCTAGGTGCCGGCTGAGCTAGAGGCCAGAATCTACAGGTAGGCACTTCAAAAAAAATACCTCTGTTTTCTTCCAAAAATTTGGAAGTGTCCACGCTGCGCTTTGGGGCGTTTCCTGTCGCGGGCACTAGGCCTACCCACACAAGTGAGGTATCATTTTTATGGGGAGACTTGGGGGAAAGCTGGGTGGAAGGAAATTTGTGGCTCCTCTCAGATTCCAGAACTTTCTGCCACAGAAATTTGAGGAACATGTGTTTTTTTAGCCAAATTTTGAGGTTTGCAAATGATTCTGCGAAACAGAACCTGGTCCGAGCCCCGCAAGTCACCCCATCTTGGATTCCCTTACGTCTCTAGATTTCAGAAATGCACAGGTTTGGTAGGTTTCGCTAGGTGCCGGCTGAGCTAGAGGCCAAAATCTACAGGTAGGCACTTCGCAAAAACACCTGTTTTCTTCCAAAAATGTGGATGTGTCCACGCTGTGCTTTGGGGCGTTTCCTGTCGCGGGCACTAGGCCTACCCACACAAGTGAGGTATCATTTTTATCGGGAGACTTGGGGGAACGCTGGGTGGAAGGAAATTTGTGGCTCCTCTCAGATTCAAGAACTTTCTGCCACAGAAATGTGAGGAACATTTGTTTTTTTAGCCACATTTTGAGGTTTGCAAAGGATTCTGGGTAACAAAACCTGGTCCGAGCCCCGCAAGTCACCACTCCTTGGATTCCCCTAGGTCTCTAGTTTTCAGAAATGCACAGGTTTGGTAGGTTTCCCTAGGTGCCGGCAGAGCTAGAGGCCAAAATCTACAGGTATGCACTTCGCAAAAAACACCTCTGTTTATTCCAAAAATGTGTAAGTGTCCACATTGCGCTTTGGGGCGTTTCCTGTCGCGGGCGCTAGGCCTACCCACACAAGTGAGGTATCATTTTTATCGGGAGACTTGGGGGGACGCTGGGTGGAAGGAAATTTGTGGCTCCTCTCAGATTCCAGAACTTTCTGCCACAGAAATGTGAGGAACATGTGTTTTTTTAGCCAAATTTTGAGGTTTGCAAAGGATTCTGGGTAACAGAACCTGGTCCGAGCCCCGCAAGTCACCCCATCTTGGATTCCCCTTGGTCTCTAGTTTTCAGAAATGCACAGGTTTGGTAGGTTTCCCTAGGTGCCGGCTGAGCTAGAGGCCAAAATCTACAGGTAGGCACTTAGCAAAAAACACCTCTGTTTTCTTCCAAAAATTTGGATGTGTCCACGTTGTGCTTTGGGGCGTTTCCTGTCGCAGGCGCTAGGCCTACCCACACAAGTGAGGTATCATTTTTATCGGGAGACTTGGGGGAACGCTGTGTGGAAGGAAATTTGTGGCTTTCTCAGATTCCAGAACTTTCTGCCACAGAAATGTGAGGAACATGTGTTTTTTTAGCCACATTTTGAGGTTTGCAAAGGATTCTGGGTAACAGAACCTGGTCCGAGCCCCGCAAGTCACCCCTCCTTGGATTCCCCTAGGTCTCTAGTTTTCATAAATGCACAGGTTTGGTAGGTTTCCCTAGGTACCGGCTGAGCTAGAGGCCAAAATCTACAGGTAGGCATTTCACAAAAAATACCTCTGTTTTCTTCCAAAAATTTGGATGTGTCCACGTTGCGCTTTGGGGCGTTTCCTGTCGCGGGCACTAGGCCTACCCACACAAGTGAGGTATAATTTTTATCGGGAGACTTTGTGGAACGCTGGGTGGAAGGAAATTTGTGGCTCCTCTCAGATTCCAGAACTTTCTGCCACAGAAATGTGAGGAACATGTGTTTTTTTAGCCAAATTTTGAGGTTTGCAAAGGATTCTGGGTAACAGAACATGGTCCGAGCCCCGCAAGTAACCCCTCCTTGGATTCCCCTAGGTCTCTAGTTTTCAGAAATGCACAGGTTTGGTAGGTTTCCCTAGGTGCCAGCAGAGCTTGAGGCCAAAATCTACAGGTATGCACTTCGCAAAAAACACCTCTGTTTATTCCAAAAATTTGTATGTGTCCACGTTGCGCTTTGGGGTGTTTCCTGTCGCGGAGGCTAGGCCTACCCACACAAGTGAGGTATCATTTTTATCGGGAGACTTGGGGGGACGCTGGGTGGAAGGAAATTTGTGGAACCTCTCAGATTCCAGAACTTTCTGCCACAGAAATGTGAGGAACATGTGTTTTTGTAGCCAAATTTTGAGGTTTGCAAAGGATTCTGGGTAACAGAACCTGGTCCGAGCCCCACAAGTCACCCCTCTTTGGATTCCCCTAGGTCCCTAGTTTTCAGAAATGCACAGGTTTGGTAGGTTTCCATAGGTGCCGGCTGAGCTAGAGGCCAAAACCTACAGGTAGGCACTTCGCAAAAAACACCTCTGTTTTCTTCCAAAAATTTGGATGTGTCCACGTTGCGCTTTGGGGCGTTTCCTGTCGCGGGCGCTAGGCCTACCCACACAAGTGAGGTATCATTTTTATCGGGAGACTTGGGGGAACGCTGGGTGGAAGGAAATTTGTGGCTCCTCTCAGATTCCAGAACTTTCTGCCACAGAAATGTGAGGATCATGTGTTTTTTTAGCCAAATTTTGAGGTTTGCAAAGGATTCTGGGTAACAGAACCTGGTCCGAGCCCCGCAAGTCACCCCATCTTGGATTCCCCTACGTCTCTAGTTTTCAGAAATGCACAGGTTTGGTAGGTTTCCCTAGGTGCCGGCTGAGCTAGAGGCCAAAATCTACAGGTAGGCACTTCGCAAAAAACACCTCTGTTTTCTTCCAAAAATGTGGATGTGTCCACGTTGTGCTTTGGGGCGTTTCCTGTCGCGGGCGCTAGGCCTACCCACAGAAGTGAGGTATCATTTCGATCGGGCGACTTGGGGGAACACTGGGTGGAAGGAAATTTGTGGCTCCTCTCAGATTCCAGAACTTTCTGCCACAGAAATGTGAGGAACATGTGTTTTTTAGCCACATTTTGAGGTTTGCAAAGGATTCTGGGTAACAGAACCTGGTCCGAGCCCCGCAAGTCACCCCTCCTTAGATTCCCATAGGTCTCTAGTTTTCAGAAATGCACAGGTTTGGTAGGTTTCCATAGGTGCCGGCTGAGCTAGAGGCCAAAATCTACAGGTATGCACTTCGCAAAAAACACCTCTGTTTATTCCAAAAATGTGTATGTGTCCACGTTGCGCTTTGGGGCGTTTCCTGTCGCGGGCGCTAGGCCTACCCACACAAGTGAGGTATCATTTTTATCGGGAGACTTGGGGGGACGCTGGGTGGAAGGAAATTTGTGGCTCCTCTCAGATTCCAGAACTTTCTGCCACAGAAATGTGAGGAACATGTGTTTTTTTAGCCAAATTTTGAGGTTTGCAAAGGATTCTGGGTAACAGAACCTGGTCCGAGCCCCGCAAGTCACCCCATCTTGGATTCCCCTTGGTCTCTAGTTTTCAGAAATGCACAGGTTTGGTAGGTTTCCCTAGGTGCCGGCTGAGCTAGAGGCCAAAATCTACAGGTAGGCACTTAGCAAAAAACACCTCTGTTTTCTTCCAAAAATTTGGATGTGTCCACGTTGTGCTTTGGGGCGTTTCCTGTCGCGGGCGCTAGGCCTACCCACACAAGTGAGGTATCATTTTTATCGGGAGACTTGGGGGAACACTGTGTGGAAGGAAATTTGTGGCTCTCTCAGATTCCAGAACTTTCTGCCACAGAAATGTGAGGAACATGTGTTTTTTTAGCCACATTTTGAGGTTTGCAAAGGATTCTGGGTAACAGAACCTGGTCCGAGCCCCGCAAGTCACACCTCCTTGGATTCCCCTAGGTCTCTAGTTGTCATAAATGCACAGGTTTGGTAGGTTTCCCTAGGTACCGGCTGAGCTAGAGGCCAAAATCTACAGGTAGGCATTTCACAAAAAATACCTCTGTTTTCTTCCAAAAATTTGGATGTGTCCACGTTGCGCTTTGGGGCGTTTCCTGTCGCGGGCACTAGGCCTACCCACACAAGTGAGGTATAATTTTTATCGGGAGACTTCGGGGAACGCTGGGTGGAAGGAAATTTGTGGCTCCTCTCAGATTCCAGAACTTTCTGCCACAGAAATGTGAGGAACATGTGTTTTTTTAGCCAAATTTTGAGGTTTGCAAAGGATTCTGGGTAACAGAACATGGTCCGAGCCCCGCAAGTAACCACTCCTTGGATTCCCCTAGGTCTCTAGTTTTCAGAAATGCACAGGTTTGGTAGGTTTCCCTAGGTGCCAGCAGAGCTTGAGGCCAAAATCTACAGGTATGCACTTCGCAAAAAACACCTCTGTTTATTCCAAAAATTTGTATGTGTCCACATTGCGCTTTGGGGTGTTTCCTGTCGCGGGCGCTAGGCCTACCCACACAAGTGAGGTATCATTTTTATCGGGAGACTTGGGGGGACGCTGGGTGGAAGGAAATTTGTGGAACCTCTCAGATTCCAGAACTTTCTGCCACAGAAATGTGAGGAACATGTGTTTTTTTAGCCAAATTTTGAGGTTTGCAAAGGATTCTGGGTAACAGAACCTGGTCCAAGCCCCACAAGTCACCCCTCCTTGGATTCCCCTAGGTCTCTAGTTTTCAGAAATGCACAGGTTTGGTAGGTTTCCATAGGTGCCGGCTGAGCTAGAGGCCAAAACCTACAGGTAGGCACTTCGCAAAAAACACCTCTGTTTTCTTCCAAAAATTTGGATGTGTCCATGTTGCGCTTTGGGGCGTTTCCTGTCGCGGGCGCTAGGCCTACCCACACAAGTGAGGTATCATTTTTATCGGGAGACTTCGGGGAACGCTGGGTGGAAGGAAATTTGTGGCTCCTCTCAGATTCCAGAACTTTCTGCCACAGAAATGTGAGGATCATGTGTTTTTTTAGCCAAATTTTGAGGTTTGCAAAGGATTCTGGGTAACAGAACCTGGTCCGAGCCCCGCAAGTCACCCCATCTTGGATTCCCCTACGTCTCTAGTTTTCAGAAATGCACAGGTTTGGTAGGTTTCCCTAGGTGCCAGCTGAGCTAGAGGCCAAAATCTACAGGTAGGCACTTCGCAAAAAACACCTCTGTTTTCTTCCAAAAATCTGGATGTGTCCACGTTGTGCTTTGGGGCGTTTCCTGTCGCGGGTGCTAGGCCTACCCACAGAAGTGAGGTATCATTTCGATCGGGCGACTTGGGGGAACACTGGGTGGAAGGAAATGTGTGGCTCCTCTCAGATTCCAGAACTTTCTGCCACAGAAATGTGAGGAACATGTGTTTTTTTAGCCACATTTTGAGGTTTGCAAAGGATTCTGGGTAACAGAACCTGGTCCGAGCCCCGCAAGTCACCCCTCCTTAGATTCCCATAGGTCTCTAGTTTTCAGAAATGCACAGGTTTGGTAGGTTTCCCTAGGTGCCGGCTGAGCTAGAGGCCTAAATCTACAGGTAGGCACTTCGCAAAAAACACCTCTGTTTTCTTCCAAAAATGTGGATGTGTCCACGTTGTGCTTTGGGGCGTTTCCTGTCGCGGGCGCTAGGCCTACCCACACAAGTGAGGTATCATTTCGATCGGGCGACTTGGGGGAACACTGGGTGGAAGGAAATTTGTGGCTCCTCTCAGATTCCAGAACTTTCTGCCACAGAAATGTGAGGAACATGTGTTTTTTTAGCCACATTTTGAGGTTTGCAAAGGATTCTGGGTAACAGAACCTGGTCCGAGCCCCGCAAGTCACCCCTCCTTAGATTCCCATAGGTCTCTAGTTTTCAGAAATGCACAGGTTTGGTAGGTTTCCCTAGGTGCCGGCTGAGCTAGAGGCCAAAATCTACAGGTAGGCACTTCGCAAAAAACACCTCTGTTTTCTTCCAAAAATTTGGATGTGTCCACGTTGCGCTTTGGGGTGTTTCCTGTCGCGGGCGCTAGGCCTACCCACACAAGTAAGGTATCATTTTTATCGGGAGACTTGGGGGAACGCTGGGTGGAAGGAAATTTGTGGCTCCTCTCAGATTCCAGAACTTTCTGCCAAAGAAATGTGAGAAACATGTGTTTTTTTAGCCAAATTTTGAGGTTTGCAAAGGATTCTGGGTAACAGAACCTGGTCCGAGCCCCGCGACTCATCCCTCCTTGGATTCTCCTAGGTCTCTAGTTTTCAGAAATGCACAGGTTTGGTAGGTTTCCATAGGTGCCGGCTTAGCTAGAGGCCAAAATCTACAGGAAGGCACATCGCAAAAAACACCTCTGTTTTCTTCCAAAAATTTGGATGTGTCCACGTTGCGCTTTGGGGCGTTTCCTGTCGCGGGCGCTAGGCCTACCCACACAAGTGAGGTATCATTTTTATCGGGAGTCTTGGGGGAACGCTGCGTCGAAGGAAATTTGTGGCTCCTCTCAGATTCCAGAACTTTCTGCCACAGAAATGTGAGGAACATGTGTTTTTTAGGCCAAATTTTGAGGTTTGCAAAGGATTCTGGGTAACAGAACCTGGTCCGAGCCCCGCAAGTCACCCCATCTTGGATTCCCCTACGTCTCTAGCTTTCAGAAATGCACAGGTTTGGTAGGTTTCCCTAGGTGCCGGCTGAGCTAGAGGCCAAAATCTACAGGTAGGCACTTCGCAAAAAACACCTCTGTTTTCTCTCAAAAATTTGGATGTGTCCACGTTGTGCTTTGGGGCGTTTCCTGTCGCGGGCGCTAGGCCTACCCACACAAGTGAGGTATCATTTTGATCTGGCGACTTGGGGGAACGCTGGGTGGAAGGAAATTTGTGGCTCCTCTCAGATTCCAGAACTTTCTGCCACAGAAATGTGAGGAACATGTGGTTTTTTAGCCACATTTTGGGGTTTGCAAAGGATTCTGGGTAACAGAACCTGGTCCGAGCCCCACAAGTCACCCCTCCTTGGATTCCCCTAGGTCTCTAGTTGTCAGAAATGCACAGGTTTGGTAGGTTTCCCTAGGTGCCGGCTGAGCTAGAGGCCAAAATCTACAGGTAGGCACTTCACAAAAAATACCTCTGTTTTCTTCCAAAAATTTGGATGTGTCCACTTTGCGCTTTGGGGCGTTTCCTGTTGCGGGCGCTAGGCCTACCCACACAAGTGAGGTATCATTTTTATCGGGAGACTTGGGGGAACGCTGGGTGGAAGGAAATTTGTGGCTCCTCTCAGATTCCAGAACTTTCTGCCACAGAAATTTGAGGAAAATGTGTTTTTTTGGCCAAATTTTGAGGTTTGCAAAGGATTCTGGGTAACAGAACCTGGTCCGAGCCCCGCAAGTCACCCCATCTTGGATTCCCCTAGGTCTCTAGTTTTCAGAAATGCACAGGTTTGGTAGGTTTCCCTAGGTGCCGGCTGAGCTAGAGGCCAAAATCTACAGGTAGGCACTTCACAAAAAATACCTCTGTTTTCTTCCAAAAATGTGGATGTGTCCACGTTGTGCTTTGGGGCGTTTCTTGTCGCGGGCGCTAGGCCTACCCACACAAGTGAGGTATCATTTTTATCGGGAGACTTGGGGGAACGCTGGGTGGAAGGAAATTTGTGGCTCCTCTCAGATTCCAGAACTTTCTGCCACAGAAATTTGAGGAACATGTGTTTTTTTAGCCAAATTTTGGGGTTTGCAAGGGATTCTGCATAACAGAACCTGGTCCGAGCCCCACAAGTCACCCCATCTTGGATTCCCCTAGGTCTCTAGTTTTCAGAAATGCACAGGTTTGGTAGGTTTCCCGAGGGGCCGGCTTAGCTAGAGGCCAAAATCTACAGGTAGGCACTTCGCAAAAAACACCTCTGTTTTCTTCCAAAAATTTGGATGTGTCCACGTTGCGCTTTGGGGTGTTTCCTGTCGCGGGCGCTAGGCCTACCCACACAAGTGAGGTATCATTTTTATCGGGAGACTTCGGGGAACGCTGGGTGGAAGGAAATTTGTGGCTCCTCTCAGATTCCAGAACTTTCTGCCAAAGAAATGTGAGAAACATGTGTTTTTTTAGCCAAATTTTGAGGTTTGCAAAGGATTCTGGGTAACAGAACCTGGTCCGAGCCCCGCAAGTCACCCCTCCTTGGATTCCCCTAGGTCTCTAGTTTTCAGAAATGCACAGGTTTGGTAGGTTTCCCTAGGTGCCGGCTGAGCTAGAGGCCAAAACCTACAGGTAGGCACTTCGCAAAAAACACCTCTGTTTTCTTCCAAAAATTTGGATGTGTCCACGTTGCGCTTTGGGGCGTTTCCTGTCGCGGGCGCTAGGCCTACCCACACAAGTGAGGTATCATTTTTATCGGGAGACTTGGGGGAACGCTGGGTGGAAGGAAATTTGTGGCTCCTCTCAGATTCAAGAACTTTCTGCCACAGAAATGTGAAGAACATGTGTTTTTTTAGCCAAATTTTGAGGTTTGCAAAGATTTCTGGGTAACAGAACCTGGTCCGAGCCCCGCAAGTCACCCCATCTTGGATTCCCCTACGTCTTTAGTTTTCAGAAATGCACAGGTTTGGTAGGTTTCCCTAGGTGCCGGCTGAGATAGAGGCCAAAATCTACAGGTAGGCACTTCGCAAAAAACACCTCTGTTTTCTTCCAAAAATTTGGATGTGTCCACGTTGTGCTTTGGGGCGTTTCCTGTCGCGGGCGCTAGGCCTTCCCACACAAGTGAGGTATCATTTTGATCGGGCAACTTGGGGGAACGCTGGGTGGAAGGATATTTGTGGCTCCTCTCAGATTCCAGAACTTTCTGCCACAGAAATGTGAGGAACATGTGTTTTTTTAGCCACATTTTGGGGTTTGCAAAGGATTCTGGGTAACAGAACCTGGTCCGAGCCCCGCAAGTCACCCCTCCTTGGATTCCCCTAGGTCTCTAGTTGTCAGAAATGCACAGGTTTGGTAGGTGTCCCTAGGTGCCGGATGAGCTAGAGCCAAAATCTACAGGTAGGCACTTCACAAAAAATACCTCTGTTTTCTTCCAAAAATTTGGAAGTGTCCACTTTGCACTTTGGGGCGTTTCCTGTCGCGGGCGCTAGGCCTACCCACACAAGTGAGGTATCATTTTTATCAGGAGACTTGGGGGAACGCTGGGTGGAAGGAAATTTGTGGCTCCTCTCAGATTCCAGAACTTTCTGCCACAGAAATTTGAGGAAAATTAGTTTTTTTGGCCAAATTTTGAGGTTTGCAAAGGATTCTGGGTAACAGAACCTGGTCCGAGCCCCGCAAGTCACCCCATCTTGGATTCCCCTTGGTCTCTAGTTTTCAGAAATGCACAGGTTTGGTAGGTTTCCCTAGGTGCCGGCTGAGCTAGAGGCCAAAATCTACAGGTAGGCACTTCACAAAAAATACCTCTGTTTTCTTCCAAAAATGTGGATGTGTCCACGTTGCGCTTTGGGGTGTTTCTTGTCGCGGGCGCTAGGCCTACCCACACAAGTGAGGTATAATTTTTATCGGGAGACTTGGGGGAACGCTGGGTGGAAGGAAATTTGTGGCTCCTCTCAGATTCCAGAACTTTCTGCCACAGAAATTTGAGGAAAATTTGTTTTTTTGGCCAAATTTTGAGGTTTGCAAAGGATTCTGGGTAACAGAACCTGGTCCAAGCCCCGCAAGTCACCCCATCTTGGATTCCCCTTGGTCTCTAGTTTTCAGAAATGCACAGGTTTGGTAGGTTTCCCTAGGTGCCGGCTGAGCTAGAGGCCAAAATCTACAGGTAGGCACTTCACAAAAAATACCTCTGTTTTCTTCCAAAAATGTGGATGTGTCCATGTTGCGCTTTGGGGTGTTTCTTGTCGCGGGCGCTAGGCCTACCCACACAAGTGAGGTATCATTTTTATCGGGAGACTTGGGGGAACGCTGGGTGGAAGGAAATTTGTGGCTCCTCTCAGATTCCAGAACTTTCTGCCACAGAAATTTGATGAACATGTGTTTTTTTAGCCACATTTTGAGGTTTGCAAAGGATTCTGGGTAACAGAACCTGGTCCGAGCCCCGCAAGTCACCCCATCTTGGATTCCCCTAGGTCTCTAGTTTTCAGAAATGCACAGGTTAGGTAGGTTTCCCTAGGTGCCGGCTGAGCTAGAGGCCAAAATCTACAGGTAGGCACTTCGCAAAAAACACCTCTGTTTGCTTCCAAAAATTTGGATGTGTCCACATTGCGCTTTGGGGTGTTTCCTGTCGCGGGCGCTAGGCCTACCCACACAAGTGAGGTATCATTTTTATCGGGAGACTTGGGGGAACGCTGGTTGGAAGGAAATTTGTGGCTCCTCTCAGATTCCAGAACTTTCTGCCAAAGAAATGTGAGAAACATGTGTTTTTTTAGCCAAATTTTGAGGTTTGCAATGGATTCTGGGTAACAGAACCTGGTCCGAGCCCCGCAAGTCACCCCTCCTTGGATTCCCCTAGGTCTCTAGTTTTCAGAAATGCACAGGTTTGGTAGGTTTCCCTAGGTGCCGGCTGAGCTAGAGGCCAAAATCTACAGGTAGGCACTTCGCAAAAAACACCTCTGTTTTCTTCCAAAAATTTGGATGTGTCCACGTTGCGCTTTGGGGCGTTTCCTGTCGCGGGCGCTATGCCTACCCACACAAGTGAGGTATCGTTTTTATCGGGAGACTTGGGGGAACGCTGGGTGGAAGGAAATTTGTGGCTCATCTCAGATTCCAGAACTTTCTGCCACAGAAATGTGAGGAACATGTGTTTTTTAAGCCAAATTTTGAGGTTTGCAAAGGATTCTGGGTAACAGAACCTGGTCCGAGCCCCTCAAGTCACCCCATCTTGGATTCCCCTAGGTCTCTAGTTTTCAGAAATGCACAGGTTTGGTAGGTTTCCCTAGGTGCCGGCTTAGCTAGAGGCCAAAATCTACAGGTATGCACTTCGCAAAAAACACCTCTGTTTATTCCAAAAATGTGTATGTGTCCACGTTGCGCTTTGGTGCGTTTCCTGTCGCTGGCGCTAGGCCTACCCACACAAGTGAGGTATCATTTTTATCGGGAGACTTTGGATACGCTGGGTGGAAGGAAATTTGTGGCTCCTCTCAGATTCCAGAACTTTCTGCCACAGAAATGTGAGGAACATGTGTTTTTTTAGCCAAATTTTGAGGTTTGCAAAGGATTCTGGGTAACAGAACCTGGTCCGAGCCCCGCATGTCACCCCATCTTGGATTCCCCTAGGTCTCTAGTTTTCAGAAATGCACAGGTTTGGTAGGTTTCCCTAGGTGCCGGCTGAGCTAGAGGCCAAAATCTACAGGTAGGCACTTCGCAAAAAACACCTCTGTTTTCTTCCAAAAATTTGGATGTGTCCACGTTGTGCTTTGGGGCGTTTCCTGTCACGGGCGCTAGGCCTACCCACACAAGTGAGGTATCATTTTTATCGGGAGACTTGGGGGAACGCTGGGTGGAAGGAAATTTGTGGCTCCTCTCAGATTCCAGAACTTTCTGCTACAGAAATGTGAGGAACATGTGTTTTTTTAGCCACATTTTGATGTTTGCAAAGGATTCTGGGTAACAGAACCTGGTCCGAGCCCCGTAAGTCACCCCTCCTTGGATTCCCCTAGGTCTCTAGTTTTCAGAAATGCACAGGTTTGGTAGGTTTCCCTAGGTGCCGGCTGAGCTAAAGGGCAACATTTACAGGTAGGCACTTCACAAAAAATACCTCTGTTTTCTTCCAAAAATTTGGATGTGTCCACGTTGCGCTTTGGGGCGTTTCCTGTCGCGGGCGCCAGGCCTACCCACACAAGTGAGGTATCATTTTTATCGGGAGACTTGGGGGAACGCTGGGTGGAAGGAAATTTGTGGCTCCTCTCAGATTCCAGAACTTTCTGCCACAGAAATGTGAGGAACATGTGTTTTTTTAGCCACATTTTGATGTTTGCAAAGGATTCTGGGTAACAGAACCTGGTCCGAGCCCCGTAAGTCACCCCTCCTTGGATTCCCCTAGGTCTCTAGTTTTCAGAAATGCACAGGTTTGGTAGGTTTCCCTAGGTGCCGGCTGAGCTAGAGGCCAACATTTACAGGTAGGCACTTCACAAAAAATACCTCTGTTTTCTTCCAAAAATTTGGATTTGTCCACGTTGCGCTTTGGGGTGTTTCCTGTCGCGGGCGCCAGGCCTACCCACACAAGTGAGGTATCATTCTTATCGGGAGACTTGGGGGAACGCTAGGTGGAAGGAAATTTGTGGCTCCTCTCAGATTCCAGAACTTTCTGCCACAGAAATGTGAGGAACATGTGTTTTTTTAGCCACATTTTGAGGTTTGCAAAGGATTCTGGGTAACAGAACCTGGTCCGAGCCCCGCAAGACACCCCATCTTGGATTTCCCTAGGTCTCTAGTTTTCAGAAATGCACAGGTTTGGTAGGTTTCCCTAGGTGCCGGCTGAGCTAGAGGCCAAAATCTACAGGTAGGCACTTCGCAAAAAACACCTCTGTTTTCTTCCAAAAATTTGGATGTGTCCACTTTGCGCTTTGGGGTGTTTCCTGTCGCGGGCGCTAGGCCTACCCACACAAGTGAGGTATCATTTTTATCGGGAGACTTGGGGGAACGCTGGGTGGAAGGAAATTTGTGGCTCCTCTCAGATTTCAGAACTTTCTGCCAAAGAAATGTGAGAAACATGTGTTTTTTTAGCCAAATTTTGAGGTTTGCAATGGATTCTGGGTAACAGAACCTGGTCCGAGCCACCGCAAGTCACCCCTCCTTGGATTCCCCTAGGTCTCTAGTTTTCAGAAATGCACAGGTTTGGTAGGTTTCCCTAGGTGCCGGCTGAGCTAGAGGCCAAAATCTACAGGTAGGCACTTCGCAAAAAACACCTCTGTTTTCTTCCAAAAATTTGGATGTGTCCACGTTGCGCTTTGGGGCGTTTCCTGTCGCGGGCGCTAGGCCTACCCACACAAGTGAGGTATCATTTTTATCGGGAGACTTGGGGGAACGCTGGGTGGAAGGAAATTTGTGGCTCCTCTCAGATTCCAGAACTTTCTGCCAAAGAAATGTGAGAAACATGTGTTTTTTTAGCCAAATTTTGAGGTTTGCAATGGATTCTGGGTAACAGAACCTGGTCCGAGCCCCGCAAGTCACCCCTCCTTGGATTCTTCTAGGTCTCTAGTTTTCAGAAATGCACAGGTTTGGTAGGTTTCCCTAGGTGCCGGCTGAGCTAGAGGCCAAAATCTACAGGTAGGCACTTCGCAAAAAACACCTCTGTTTTCTTCCAAAAATTTGGATGTGTCCACGTTGCGCTTTGGGGCGTTTCCTGTCGCGGGCGCTAGGCCTACCCACACAAGTGAGGTATCATTTTTATCGGGAGACTTGGGGGAACGCTGGGTGGAAGGAAATTTGTGGCTCCTCTCAGATTCCAGAACTTTCTGCCACAGAAATTTGAGGAACATGGGTTTTTTTAACCAAATTTTGAAGTTTGCAAAGGATTCTGGGTAACAGAACCTGGTCCGAGCCCCGCAAGTAACCCCATCTTGGACTCCCCTAGGTCTCTAGTTTTCAGAAATGCACAGGTTTGGTAGGTTTCCCTAGGTGCCGGCTGAGCTAGAGGCCAAAATCTACAGGTAGGCACTTCGCAAAAAACACCTCTGTTTTCTTCAAAAAATTTGGATGTGTCCACGTTGCTCTTTGGGGCGTTTCCTGTCGCGGGCGCTAGGCCTACCCACACAAGTGAGGTATCATTTTTATCGGGAGACTTGGGGGAACGCTGGGTGGAAGGAAATTTGTGGCTCCTCTCAGATTCCAGAACTTTCTGCCACAGAAATGTGAGGAACATGTGTTTTTTTAGCCAAATTTTGAGGTTTGCAAAGGATTCTGGGTAACAGAACCTGGTCCGAGCCCCGCAAGTCACCCTATCTTGGATTCCCCTACGTCTCTAGTTTTCAGAAATGCACAGGTCTGGTAGGTTTCCCTAGGTGCCGGCTGAGCTAGAGGCCAAAATCTACAGGTAGGCACTTCGCAAAAAACACCTCTGTTTTCCTCAAAAAATTTGGATGTGTCCACGTTGGCCTTTGGGGCGTTTCCTGTCGCGGACGCTAGGCCTACCCACACAAGTGAGGTATCATTTCGATCGGGCGACTTGGGGGAACGCTGGGTGGAAGGAAATTTGTGGCTCTTCTCAGATTCCAGAACTTTCTGCCACAGAAATGTGAGGAACATGTGTTTTTTTAGCCACATTTTGAGGTTTGCAAAGGATTCTGGGTAACAGAACCTGGTCCGAGCCCCGCAAGTCACCCCTCCTTGGATTCCCCTAGGTCTCTAGTTGTCAGAAATGCACAGGTTTGGTAGGTTTCCCTAGGTGCCGGCAGAGCTAGAGGCCACAATCTACAGGTAGGCACTTCACAAAAAATACCTCTGTTTTCTTCCAAAAATTTGGATGTGTCCACGTTGCGCTTTGGGGCGTTTCCTGTCACGGGCGCTAGGCCTAGCCACACAAGTGAGGTATCATTTTTATCGGGAGACTTGGGGGAACGCTGAGTGGAAGGAAATTTGTGGCTCCTCTCAGATTCCAGAACTTTCTGCTACAGAAATGTGAGGAACATGTGTTTTTTTAGCCAAATTTTGAGGTTTGCAAAGGATTCTGGGTAACAGAACCTGGTCCGAGCCCCGCAAGTCACCACTCCTTAGATTCCCCTAGGTCTCTAGTTTTCAGAAATGCACAGGTTTGGTAGGTTTCCCTAGGTGCCGGCTGAGCTAGAGGCCAAAATCTACAGGTAGGCACTTCGCAAAAAACACCTCTGTTTTCTTCCAAAAATGTGGATGTGTCCACGTTGCGCTTTGGTGCGTTTCCTGTCGCTGGCGCTATGCCTACCCACACAAGTGAGGTATCATTTTTATCGGGAGACTTGGGGGGACGCTGGGTGGAAGGAAATTTGTGGCTCCTCTGAGATTCCAGAACTTTCTGCCACAGAAATGTGAGGAACATGTGTTTTTTTAGCCAAATTTTGAGGTTTGCAAAGTATTCTGTGTAACAGAACCTGGTCCGAGCCCCGCAAGTCACCCCTCCTTGGATTCCCCTTGGTCTCTAGTTTTCAGAAATGCACGGGTTTGGTAGGTTTCCCTAGGTGCCGGCAGAGCTAGAGGCCAAAATCTACAGGTATGCCCTTCGCAAAAAACACCTCTGTTTATTCCAAAAATTTGTATGTGTCCACGTTGCGCTTTGGTGCGTTTCCTGTCGCTGGCGCTATGCCTACCCACACAAGTGAGGTATCATTTTTATCGGGAGACTTGGGGGGACGCTGGGTGGAAGGAAATTTGTGGCTCCTCTGAGATTCCAGAACTTTCTGCCACAGAAATGTGAGGAACATGTGTTTTTTTAGCCAAATTTTGAGGTTTGCAAAGTATTCTGGGTAACAGAACCTGGTCCGAGCCCCGCAAGTCACCCCATCTTGGATTCCCCTAGGTCTCTAGTTTTCAGAAATGCACAGGTTTGGTAGGTTTCCCTAGGTGCCGGCTGAGCTAGAGGCCAAAATCTACAGGTAGGCACTTCGCAAAAAACACCTCTGTTTTCTTCCAAAAATTTGGATGTGTCCACGTTGTGCTTTGGGGCGTTTCCTGTCGCGGGCGCTAGGCCTACCCACACAAGTGAGGTATCATTTTTATCAGGAGACTTGGGGGAACGCTGGGTGGAAGGAAATTTGTGGCTCCTCTCAGATTCCAGAACTTTCTGCTACAGAAATGTGAGGAACATGTGTTTTTTTAGCCACATTTTGAGGTTTGCAAAGGATTCTGGGTAACAGAACCTGGTCCGAGCCCCGTAAGTCACCCCTCCTTGGATTTCCCTAGGTCTCTAGTTTTCAGAAATGCACAGGTTTGGTAGGTTTCCCTAGGTGCCGGCTGAGCTAGAGGCCAACATTTACAGGTAGGCACTTCACAAAAAATACCTCTGTTTTCTTCCAAAAATGTGGATGTGTCCACGTTGCGCTTTGGGGCGTTTCCTGTCGCGGGCGCCAGGCCTACCCACACAAGTGAGGTATCATTTTTATCGGGAGACTTGGGGGAACGCTGGGTGGAAGGAAATTTGTGGCTCCTCTCAGATTCCAGAACTTTCTGCCACAGAAATGTGAGGAACATGTGTGTTTTTAGCCAAATTTTGAGGTTTGCAAAGGATTCTGGGTAACAGAACCTGGTCCGAGCCCCGCAAGACACCCCATCTTGGAATCCCCTAGTTCTCTAGTTTTCAGAAATGCACAGGTTTGGTAGGTTTCCCTAGGTGCCGGCTGAGCTAGAGGCCAAAATCTACAGGTAGGCACTTCGCAAAAAACACCTCTGTTTTCTTCCAAAAATTTGGATGTGTCCACGTTGCGCTTTGGGGCGTTTCCTGTCGCGGGCGCTAGGCCTACCCACACAAGTGAGGTATCATTTTTATCCTGAGACTTGGGGGAACGCTGGGTGGAAGGAAATTTGTGGCTCCTCTCAGATTCCAGAACTTTCTGCCACAGAAATGTGAGGAACATGTGTTTTTTTAGCCACATTTTGAGGTTTGCAAAGGATTCTGGGTAACAGAACCTGGTCTGAGCCCCGCAAGTCACCCCTCCTTAGATTCCCCTAGGTCTCTAGTTTTCAGAAATGCACAGGTTAGGTAGGTTTCCCTAGGTGCCGGCTGAGCTAGAGGCCAAAATCTACAGGTAGGCACTTCGCAAAAAAGACCTCTGTTTTCTTCCAAAAATTTGGATGTGTCCACGTTGCGCTTTGGAGTGTTTCCTGACGCGGGCGCTAGGCCTTCCCACACAAGTGAGGTATGATTTTTATCGGGAGACTTGGGGGAACGCTGGGTGGAAGGAAATTTGTGGCTCCTCTCAGATTCCAGAACTTTCTGCCAAAGAAATGTGAGAAACATGTGTTTTTTTAGCCAAATTTTGAGGTTTGCAAAGGATTCTGGGTAACAGAACCTGGTCCGAGCCCCGCAAGTCACCCCTCCTTGGATTCCCCTAGGTCTCTAGTTTTCAGAAATGCACAGGTTTGGTAGGTTTCCCTAGGTGCCGGCTGAGCTAGAGGCCAAAATCTACAGGTAGGCACTTCGTAAAAAACACCTCTGTTTTCTTCCAAAAATTTGGATGTGTCCACGTTGCGCTTTGGGGCGTTTCCTGTCACGGGCGCTAGGCCTACCCACACAAGTGAGGTATCATTTTGATCGGGAGACTTGGGGGAACGCTGGGTGGAAGGAAATTTGTGGCTCCTCTCAGATTCCAGAACTTTCTGCCGCAGAAATTTGAGGAACATGTGTTTTTTTAGCCAAATGTTGAGGTTTGCAAAGGATTCTGGGTAACAGAACCTGGTCCGAGCCCCGCAAGTCACCCCTCCTTGGATTCCCCTAGGTCTCTAGTTTTCAGAAATGCACAGGTTTGGTAGGTTTCCCTAGGTGCCGGCTGAGCTAGAGGCCAAAATCTACAGGTATGCCCTTCGCAAAAAACACCTCTGTTTATTCCAAAAATTTGGATGTGTCCACGTTGCGCTTTGGTGCGTTTCCTGTCGCTGGCGCTATGCCTACCCACACAAGTGAGGTATCATTTTTATCGGGAGACTTGGGGGAACGCTGGGTGGAAGGAAATTTGTGGCTCCTCTCAGATTCCAGAACTTTCTGCCACAGAAATGTGAGGAACATGTGTTTTTTAAGCCACATTTTGAGGTTTGCAAAGGATTCTGGGTAACAGAACCTGGTCCGAGCCCCGCAAGTCACCCCTCCTTGGATTCTTCTAGGTCTCTAGTTTTCAGAAATGCACAGGTTTGGTAGGTTTCCCTAGGTGCCGGCTGAGCTAGAGGCCAAAATCTACAGGTAGGCACTTCGCAAAAAACACCTCTGTTTTCTTCCAAAAATTTGGATGTGTCCACGTTGCGCTTTGGGGCGTTTCCTGTCGCGGGCGCTAGGCCTACCCACACAAGTGAGGTATCATTTTTATCGGGAGACTTGGGGGAACGCTGGGTGGAAGGAAATTTGTGGCTCCTCTCAGATTCCAGAACTTTCTGCCACAGAAATTTGAGGAACATGGGTTTTTTTAACCAAATTTTGAAGTTTGCAAAGGATTCTGGGTAACAGAACCTGGTCCGAGCCCCGCAAGTAACCCCATCTTGGACTCCCCTAGGTCTCTAGTTTTCAGAAATGCACAGATTTGGTAGGTTTCTCTAGGTGCCGGCTGAGCTAGAGGCCAAAATCTACAGGTAGGCACGTCGCAAAAAACACCTCTGTTTTCTTCCAAAAATTTGAATGTGTCCACGTTGCGCTTTGGTGCGTTTCCTGTCGCTGGCGCTAGGCCTACCCACACAAGTGAGGTATAATTTTTATCAGGAGACTTGGGGGAACGCTGGGTGGAAGGAAATTTGTGGCTGCTCTCAGATTCCAGAACTTTCTGCCACAGAAATGTGAGGAACATGTGTTTTTTTAGCCACATTTTGAGGTTTGCAAAGGATTCTGGGTAACAGAACCTGGTCCGAGCCTCGCAAGTCACCCCTCCTTAGATTCCCATAGGTCTCTAGTTTTCAGAAATGCACAGGTTTGGTAGGTTTCCCTAGGTGCCGGCTGAGCTAGAGGCCAGAATCTACAGGTAGGCACTTAAAAAAAAATACCTCTGTTTTCTTCCAAAAATTTGGAAGTGTCCACGCTGCGCTTTGGGGCGTTTCCTGTCGCGGGCACTAGGCCTACCCACACAAGTGAGGTATCATTTTTATGGGGAGACTTGGGGGAAAGCTGGGTGGAAGGAAATTTGTGGCTCCTCTCAGATTCCAGAACTTTCTGCCACAGAAATTTGAGGAACATGTGTTTTTTTAGCCAAATTTTGAGGTTTGCAAATGATTCTGCGAAACAGAACCTGGTCCGAGCCCCGCAAGTCACCCCATCTTGGATTCCCTTACGTCTCTAGATTTCAGAAATGCACAGGTTTGGTAGGTTTCGCTAGGTGCCGGCTGAGCTAGAGGCCAAAATCTACAGGTAGGCACTTCGCAAAAACACCTGTTTTCTTCCAAAAATGTGGATGTGTCCACGCTGTGCTTTGGGGCGTTTCCTGTCGCGGGCACTAGGCCTACCCACACAAGTGAGGTATCATTTTTATCGGGAGACTTGGGGGAACACTGGGTGGAAGGAAATTTGTGGCTCCTCTCAGATTCAAGAACTTTCTGCCACAGAAATGTGAGGAACATTTGTTTTTTTAGCCACATTTTGAGGTTTGCAAAGGATTCTGGGTAACAAAACCTGGTCCGAGCCGCGCAAGTCACCACTCCTTGGATTCCCCTAGGTCTCTAGTTTTCAGAAATGCACAGGTTTGGTAGGTTTCCCTAGGTGCCGGCAGAGCTAGAGGCCAAAATCTACAGGTATGCACTTCGCAAAAAACACCTCTGTTTATTCCAAAAATGTGTAAGTGTCCACATTGCGCTTTGGGGCGTTTCCTGTCGCGGGCGCTAGGCCTACCCACACAAGTGAGGTATCATTTTTATCGGGAGACTTGGGGGGACGCTGGGTGGAAGGAAATTTGTGGCTCCTCTCAGATTCCAGAACTTTCTGCCACAGAAATGTGAGGAACATGTGTTTTTTTAGCCAAATTTTGAGGTTTGCAAAGGATTCTGGGTAACAGAACCTGGTCCGAGCCCCGCAAGTCACCCCATCTTGGATTCCCCTTGGTCTCTAGTTTTCAGAAATGCACAGGTTTGGTAGGTTTCCCTAGGTGCCGGCTGAGCTAGAGGCCAAAATCTACAGGTAGGCACTTAGCAAAAAACACCTCTGTTTTCTTCCAAAAATTTGGATGTGTCCACGTTGTGCTTTGGGGCGTTTCCTGTCGCAGGCGCTAGGCCTACCCACACAAGTGAGGTATCATTTTTATCGGGAGACTTGGGGGAACGCTGTGTGGAAGGAAATTTGTGGCTTTCTCAGATTCCAGAACTTTCTGCCACAGAAATGTGAGGAACATGTGTTTTTTTAGCCACATTTTGAGGTTTGCAAAGGATTCTGGGTAACAGAACCTGGTCCGAGCCCCGCAAGTCACCCCTCCTTGGATTCCCCTAGGTCTCTAGTTTTCATAAATGCACAGGTTTGGTAGGTTTCCCTAGGTACCGGCTGAGCTAGAGGCCAAAATCTACAGGTAGGCATTTCACAAAAAATACCTCTGTTTTCTTCCAAAAATTTGGATGTGTCCACGTTGCGCTTTGGGGCGTTTCCTGTCGCGGGCACTAGGCCTACCCACACAAGTGAGGTATAATTTTTATCGGGAGACTTTGTGGAACGCTGGGTGGAAGGAAATTTGTGGCTCCTCTCAGATTCCAGAACTTTCTGCCACAGAAATGTGAGGAACATGTGTTTTTTTAGCCAAATTTTGAGGTTTGCAAAGGATTCTGGGTAACAGAACATGGTCCGAGCCCCGCAAGTAACCCCTCCTTGGATTCCCCTAGGTCTCTAGTTTTCAGAAATGCACAGGTTTGGTAGGTTTCCCTAGGTGCCAGCAGAGCTTGAGGCCAAAATCTACAGGTATGCACTTCGCAAAAAACACCTCTGTTTATTCCAAAAATTTGTATGTGTCCACGTTGCGCTTTGGGGTGTTTCCTGTCGCGGAGGCTAGGCCTACCCACACAAGTGAGGTATCATTTTTATCGGGAGACTTGGGGGGACGCTGGGTGGAAGGAAATTTGTGGAACCTCTCAGATTCCAGAACTTTCTGCCACAGAAATGTGAGGAACATGTGTTTTTGTAGCCAAATTTTGAGGTTTGCAAAGGATTCTGGGTAACAGAACCTGGTCCGAGCCCCACAAGTCACCCCTCTTTGGATTCCCCTAGGTCCCTAGTTTTCAGAAATGCACAGGTTTGGTAGGTTTCCATAGGTGCCGGCTGAGCTAGAGGCCAAAACCTACAGGTAGGCACTTCGCAAAAAACACCTCTGTTTTCTTCCAAAAATTTGGATGTGTCCACGTTGCGCTTTGGGGCGTTTCCTGTCGCGGGCGCTAGGCCTACCCACACAAGTGAGGTATCATTTTTATCGGGAGACTTGGGGGAACGCTGGGTGGAAGGAAATTTGTGGCTCCTCTCAGATTCCAGAACTTTCTGCCACAGAAATGTGAGGATCATGTGTTTTTTTAGCCAAATTTTGAGGTTTGCAAAGGATTCTGGGTAACAGAACCTGGTCCGAGCCCCGCAAGTCACCCCATCTTGGATTCCCCTACGTCTCTAGTTTTCAGAAATGCACAGGTTTGGTAGGTTTCCCTAGGTGCCGGCTGAGCTAGAGGCCAAAATCTACAGGTAGGCACTTCGCAAAAAACACCTCTGTTTTCTTCCAAAAATGTGGATGTGTCCACGTTGTGCTTTGGGGCGTTTCCTGTCGCGGGCGCTAGGCCTACCCACAGAAGTGAGGTATCATTTCGATCGGGCGACTTGGGGGAACACTGGGTGGAAGGAAATTTGTGGCTCCTCTCAGATTCCAGAACTTTCTGCCACAGAAATGTGAGGAACATGTGTTTTTTAGCCACATTTTGAGGTTTGCAAAGGATTCTGGGTAACAGAACCTGGTCCGAGCCCCGCAAGTCACCCCTCCTTAGATTCCCATAGGTCTCTAGTTTTCAGAAATGCACAGGTTTGGTAGGTTTCCATAGGTGCCGGCTGAGCTAGAGGCCAAAATCTACAGGTATGCACTTCGCAAAAAACACCTCTGTTTATTCCAAAAATGTGTATGTGTCCACGTTGCGCTTTGGGGCGTTTCCTGTCGCGGGCGCTAGGCCTACCCACACAAGTGAGGTATCATTTTTATCGGGAGACTTGGGGGGACGCTGGGTGGAAGGAAATTTGTGGCTCCTCTCAGATTCCAGAACTTTCTGCCACAGAAATGTGAGGAACATGTGTTTTTTTAGCCAAATTTTGAGGTTTGCAAAGGATTCTGGGTAACAGAACCTGGTCCGAGCCCCGCAAGTCACCCCATCTTGGATTCCCCTTGGTCTCTAGTTTTCAGAAATGCACAGGTTTGGTAGGTTTCCCTAGGTGCCGGCTGAGCTAGAGGCCAAAATCTACAGGTAGGCACTTAGCAAAAAACACCTCTGTTTTCTTCCAAAAATTTGGATGTGTCCACGTTGTGCTTTGGGGCGTTTCCTGTCGCGGGCGCTAGGCCTACCCACACAAGTGAGGTATCATTTTTATCGGGAGACTTGGGGGAACACTGTGTGGAAGGAAATTTGTGGCTCTCTCAGATTCCAGAACTTTCTGCCACAGAAATGTGAGGAACATGTGTTTTTTTAGCCACATTTTGAGGTTTGCAAAGGATTCTGGGTAACAGAACCTGGTCCGAGCCCCGCAAGTCACACCTCCTTGGATTCCCCTAGGTCTCTAGTTGTCATAAATGCACAGGTTTGGTAGGTTTCCCTAGGTACCCGGCTGAGCTAGAGGCCAAAATCTACAGGTAGGCATTTCACAAAAAATACCTCTGTTTTCTTCCAAAAATTTGGATGTGTCCACGTTGCGCTTTGGGGCGTTTCCTGTCGCGGGCACTAGGCCTACCCACACAAGTGAGGTATAATTTTTATCGGGAGACTTCGGGGAACGCTGGGTGGAAGGAAATTTGTGGCTCCTCTCAGATTCCAGAACTTTCTGCCACAGAAATGTGAGGAACATGTGTTTTTTTAGCCAAATTTTGAGGTTTGCAAAGGATTCTGGGTAACAGAACATGGTCCGAGCCCCGCAAGTAACCACTCCTTGGATTCCCCTAGGTCTCTAGTTTTCAGAAATGCACAGGTTTGGTAGGTTTCCCTAGGTGCCAGCAGAGCTTGAGGCCAAAATCTACAGGTATGCACTTCGCAAAAAACACCTCTGTTTATTCCAAAAATTTGTATGTGTCCACATTGCGCTTTGGGGTGTTTCCTGTCGCGGGCGCTAGGCCTACCCACACAAGTGAGGTATCATTTTTATCGGGAGACTTGGGGGGACGCTGGGTGGAAGGAAATTTGTGGAACCTCTCAGATTCCAGAACTTTCTGCCACAGAAATGTGAGGAACATGTGTTTTTTTAGCCAAATTTTGAGGTTTGCAAAGGATTCTGGGTAACAGAACCTGGTCCAAGCCCCACAAGTCACCCCTCCTTGGATTCCCCTAGGTCTCTAGTTTTCAGAAATGCACAGGTTTGGTAGGTTTCCATAGGTGCCGGCTGAGCTAGAGGCCAAAACCTACAGGTAGGCACTTCGCAAAAACACCTCTGTTTTCTTCCAAAAATTTGGATGTGTCCATGTTGCGCTTTGGGGCGTTTCCTGTCGCGGGCGCTAGGCCTACCCACACAAGTGAGGTATCATTTTTATCGGGAGACTTCGGGGAACGCTGGGTGGAAGGAAATTTGTGGCTCCTCTCAGATTCCAGAACTTTCTGCCACAGAAATGTGAGGATCATGTGTTTTTTTAGCCAAATTTTGAGGTTTGCAAAGGATTCTGGGTAACAGAACCTGGTCCGAGCCCCGCAAGTCACCCCATCTTGGATTCCCCTACGTCTCTAGTTTTCAGAAATGCACAGGTTTGGTAGGTTTCCCTAGGTGCCAGCTGAGCTAGAGGCCAAAATCTACAGGTAGGCACTTCGCAAAAAAACACCTCTGTTTTCTTCAAAAATCTGGATGTGTCCACGTTGTGCTTTGGGGCGTTTCCTGTCGCGGGTGCTAGGCCTACCCACAGAAGTGAGGTATCATTTCGATCGGGCGACTTGGGGGAACACTGGGTGGAAGGAAATGTGTGGCTCCTCTCAGATTCCAGAACTTTCTGCCACAGAAATGTGAGGAACATGTGTTTTTTTAGCCACATTTTGAGGTTTGCAAAGGATTCTGGGTAACAGAACCTGGTCCGAGCCCCGCAAGTCACCCCTCCTTAGATTCCCATAGGTCTCTAGTTTTCAGAAATGCACAGGTTTGGTAGGTTTCCCTAGGTGCCGGCTGAGCTAGAGGCCTAAATCTACAGGTAGGCACTTCGCAAAAAACACCTCTGTTTTCTTCCAAAAATGTGGATGTGTCCACGTTGTGCTTTGGGGCGTTTCCTGTCGCGGGCGCTAGGCCTACCCACACAAGTGAGGTATCATTTCGATCGGGCGACTTGGGGGAACACTGGGTGGAAGGAAATTTGTGGCTCCTCTCAGATTCCAGAACTTTCTGCCACAGAAATGTGAGGAACATGTGTTTTTTTAGCCACATTTTGAGGTTTGCAAAGGATTCTGGGTAACAGAACCTGGTCCGAGCCCCGCAAGTCACCCCTCCTTAGATTCCCATAGGTCTCTAGTTTTCAGAAATGCACAGGTTGGTAGGTTTCCCTAGGTGCCGGCTGAGCTAGAGGCCAAAATCTACAGGTAGGCACTTCGCAAAAAACACCTCTGTTTTCTTCCAAAAATTTGGATGTGTCCACGTTGCGCTTTGGGGTGTTTCCTGTCGCGGGCGCTAGGCCTACCCACACAAGTAAGGTATCATTTTTATCGGGAGACTTGGGGAACGCTGGGTGGAAGGAAATTTGTGGCTCCTCTCAGATTCCAGAACTTTCTGCCAAAGAAATGTGAGAAACATGTGTTTTTTTAGCCAAATTTTGAGGTTTGCAAAGGATTCTGGGTAACAGAACCTGGTCCGAGCCCCGCGACTCATCCCTCCTTGGATTCTCCTAGGTCTCTAGTTTTCAGAAATGCACAGGTTTGGTAGGTTTCCATAGGTGCCGGCTTAGCTAGAGGCCAAAATCTACAGGAAGGCACTTCGCAAAAAAACACCTCTGTTTTCTTCCAAAAATTTGGATGTGTCCACGTTGCGCTTTGGGGCGTTTCCTGTCGCGGGCGCTAGCCTACCCACACAAGTGAGGGTATCATTTTTATCGGGAGTCTTGGGGGAACGCTGCGTCGAAGGAAATTTGTGGCTCCTCTCAGATTCCAGAACTTTCTGCCACAGAAATGTGAGGAACATGTGTTTTTTAGGCCAAATTTTGAGGTTTGCAAAGGATTCTGGGTAACAGAACCTGGTCCGAGCCCCGCAAGTCACCCCATCTTGGATTCCCCTACGTCTCTAGCTTTCAGAAATGCACAGGTTTGGTAGGTTTCCCTAGGTGCCGGCTGA